>NC_069111.1:1312218-2512218 GCF_025612915.1 Magallana angulata | reverse complement strand
AAGTTACATGCAGATTTATCATACTAGCAGGTTTTTGCAGCAAAATAAAAATTCTAAAAAATACTGCTTTAACTTAATTAAGTAATGGCATAAAGCAAACGTTAAATTAGTGGTAACATCGTGGCCTAGCTGAATACATATGCTTACATCATTTTGACAAGGGATTGCACAGTCCAATAATTTATTTTGATTTTATCATACCCCCCCCCCCCTAAAAATACATGTATGTAAATTTATATCTTATATATATTAGGTGTATATATTACTTTAAAAAACAATATCTTGAAAAAAGAAACACCTTACAATACTTGTTATTTACACACGATCTATTTATATTATACATGTATGAAAATTATATTTTTTTTAAAGTCACTACTTTCTTCAGGGATAACCCTAAGCCTATTCACACCACATCCAAGATATATACGATGTGCAGTACCAAGCTTTGGTTGCGATATACAGTAAAACACGGTTATAGCGAACATGCTTATAATGAATTACGCTTATAACGAAGTAAAATTGCTCGTCCCTGGGACTTCGTTATAAGCGTGTTTTACTGTACTGGTTTAGTGGGTAAATAGATGTTATAAATGCTATCTTTTTCATTTTGTAGGGAAGGAAACTGGGGCTTCTTAACAGAATTTGATTCTAAGGTAAGAAACATTCAGCCCAATAACAATCATTACGGTACAATGTGACGGTGCTACGAGAGATAACTCTTACTGCCAGGAAATAAATTACAATTGTTCATGATGATTTACGTCATAATAATGGTGAAATTGTGTGCATTTCAATTACAATTTTGAATGAGTTTACGAGGCAGTGTTGCGCCATAAGAGGACTGGTAAATGACAACAAAAAAGCAGTTTCTACTGATACTTCGGGTTGATAGTATATTTGTATTGTATGTCTCTGTTACAGAAAACCAATCCCGGATTTACTATGGTAAATGATTTGGTGTGCAAAATAAATATTTTTTGTGGTGGCGAAAGCTTAATCTGTTATTGTTTAATCTGATAATCTCGGAGAGATTTGGTGAAGGAGCTGCAAGTTTAAGTATCATCTCTAAATATAAGCTGAATTTTGCCCACATCATTATCGTGTTTTTGATATGGTTTGTATTTTTAAAATGCAATGATTGAAAGAAGGTTCAAAAAATAAAACGCCCATGATAAAAAAAATGTGTAAACTGCAACGAGCCTGAAAAGATGGGAGAGGCTGGGGACTTTTGTTTTAATTTATCATATTAAGTTGAGCATGAAAATAAAATCACAACCATGGATCGAGTGGCGAGTACAAGAAAACTTGTGTTTATTGTTGAATAATGGAAGTTTCTTATCAGAGCATTTGCAAAAAAAAATTCATTTTCGAGGTTGGATTGAAATTGAATAACTTTAATAACAATAAACCATAAGCAGTTTAGGTTGTATTGATAAACGAGTTTGATAAATTCGTGAGTTTGGTTTGCGTTTTGCATATACTAATTATGCTTATTTTAACCTGACATAATGTTTTATTAAAAATTATAAGTTCCGTACGCATAGATTACTGAGGCTGTGTGTGTGGGGATTTTTTTAATCATTGGGGACCCAAGACCCGCAATAGTTATCATAGTTATAGTTGTTCACAATAACCACAACAATATTGTTATATAAGGAGAGCAACTTGTAAGTTGTAGGAACTTGTTTCTGGTCCATTTGAAAAATTTCAATAAAATAGTTTCAAACCAATAATCACACAGCAATTAGGATTAATATAAACCAGACCCCCCGACTGCTTACGGCTCCATGCGTTCAGTTTCTCTCTTTCGAGTCCGTTGAACCCGCTGGTTGTAGAATTTGCATGATTGACGGTGATGCTGTATTAACACGGCATAACACAACAACATGTACTAAAATTATAACGAAAATTGGTTTAAAATATTCAAATTAACTTGTAAAAGAAATAATTGTACCAAATATTAATTCATTCGTATTTCACGATTTAGGGAAATCCCAAGCCCCGGGAAGAACTTCCGGAAGATGTCAACATGTACTCCAACGCCGTCCCAAACACCAACTCCGGTAACTATGGCAACAAGGTCAAGTCGGAACTAGGGATCAAAATGCAGAAACTAGAGCACCAGTTTTTTGGTGGTCAGCGAAAGCGGAAGCTGGGTAGTGAGATGGTGTGTTACTGATGTTGATTTTTTTTAGGGTGGTTCCTTTACTGCTGATAAAATATAAATATTGTAAATCTGTGATACTATAACCGTTGTCCATTGTTTTACATATATTTTATATTCTTCCATTTATATTTTTAAAGAATTTATTTTGTACTTTTTGTTATGCACTGAGTGCAATATGATAAAGTTTATAATTGCTATAGTGTGTTATTCCCCAGTGTCAAATGGGGCCAGTTATCTAGATATGGTTTCATTTCTTTGAGATTCTATCAACAAAAGTAGAATTTTTGACTTATTCTAGATATATCATGTTGAACTGAGCGAGTGGCATGACTCTACCTCAAGCAAAACTTGTAAATCAGAATTCAGTCTATAACTTTGTTTATAACATGTACATGAATCTCCCACTATTCTGTAAAAAGATACACCATTATTTTTATCACATAATTTGTGTCTTGACAGACTGAAATGCTTCAGTTTTGTTCATGCATTTGTTCCCAGCTTTT
Organism: Magallana angulata; assembly: GCF_025612915.1. Classification (NCBI taxonomy): domain Eukaryota; kingdom Metazoa; phylum Mollusca; class Bivalvia; order Ostreida; family Ostreidae; genus Magallana; species Magallana angulata. Next base: position 2,509,548 of record NC_069111.1, on the reverse strand, counting down.
CTGTATACATGTAATTATGGCCTAACTGTTCTAGAGTGTATATTTTTCAAATTGCCTATATCTGCATTTTCCAAGCTCTTCAAAGTTTTGTCTTTTGCCTTGTTTTTCTTTCATTGCTTTTGAAATTTAAATATATATAATTATGTACTAGTTATTATCATCTTGCCGCGCGAGTTTTTCTGTGAAGTTTTCTTTCTGGTCCAGTCCAGTCCACAACTGCTGATTAAATTCTGCCTTTGTTTTAGACACTGCCTTTGTCTCTCTTAGACTTGTACAATAAGCCTCACTCAACCTGCTTACATTGTCCTGCAAATGACCGTGCCAACTCAAAATCCAACCCTCTGTATTACATGATAAACTCGAAGCTTACTCAATTCTTGGGGTCTGAAATTGTATGATGTAATGAACTAACTCTTGTATGAATGGAATGTTTTCTTTTAATCATTAAAGTTTTATATCAATAAAAGTGTAATTAAACATATTGTCATCTGCAGCTTTTATATACATGTACCTGTCTTTTTAATAAGATTGTATTAAGGTAAGCGCTTTAATTCCCATTTTCCATATTTTGATCAGTCCTTAAGTGCTATTTTGTGTTCCAAGTCGTACCTTAAACACCAACATAGCAAAGCATAGAGCTATCAAACTTGGGCAGCTGATGCATCTGGGGAGGGGGAGGGGGTCATGATCAAAAAGTAGGTCACCGTAACCTCATTTTGGATTATTTAATATATGCCTAGATCATATTTCAGCACTGAGAGACCTAGAGCCATAACAACTGCTCAGCTGGTGGATCTTGGGTGGAAATTGTGCTGTGATCCAAAAGGAGGAATTTTTGGTTATATTCTAAGTAAAATTGCACCGGTACCCAATGTTATATATTTTTCTCGTAATAGAAATATATACCCTCTACCTAATATTAGGTAGAGGGAATATTTTTTTATGACGAATATATAATGACAGGTGTCTGTGTAAAATTGTAATTGGGTCATATCTTACAAACTAATTGTGACTTCAAGTTTGCAAACACAGAGAGGTATTCAAACAGAATACAATATATATTGTCTTGTTTATAAATTGGGAACTGATGGTCAAAACATCTGGTAGTGAGGACTTGCATGTAAGCTATGGAAGACTTCAATGCACGGATTTGTAAAACAAGATTCACTTCACCTGGTAGAACACGGAAGTCTGTAACTGGCAAGATTTAATGTGCTATATATGCATCAATTAATAAATAATCAAAATACATTGACATCCAAACAAAGATAGAATCTATGACAAAATAAAACAAAGCACCAATATAAAACATTGTGTTCAAAAAGCTAACAAACATCTCAAATCATTCAAATCAGAGTTACTAGTAATACAGATACAACTTAACCTATATATTAACTCTTTATACACTATTTAAGGAATAATGAATCATTCTTTGAGTATTTTGAGGTGATCAAATATGGTTGGAAGTGATCAAATCTAAAAAAGCTTGAAGGGCTTTATGATAGATTTGATAATGCCCGACTGTATTTGATCACTTCATAATATTCAAAGAATGATTCCTTATTACCCTGTTCTTATATTTACATAATTTTCAGCAATTGTACAATTATATATATAAAATAGTCATTGATGAAATGTATTGGATTATACATTACAAAATCGATTCGTAGTTTTATCTCAAACAAACACACTGGAAAATGTAAAAAATACATATATGTGTTATACACATACATTTTACTTATTTCAATTTGTAAATATCTCGAGCACTTGGGATTGGAAGTATTACACCTTGATTAGCTTCAAATGTAAAAACGATACAGTTTTGAAATTTTGTATGTACCTGGTTACATTTTTTTTTAAGTTACTCAAATAAAATACGAAAATAGATCAGATTGAGTCAGGTACCTTTTCGTTAGTCCGTATGGGGAGAGCAAACAAATTTCTTTTTTATAAAGGTGGCCCAATATCAAATTTTTTTGGCATATCATAGATCCATTTGAAGAAAATTGTCTCAGCAATACATAGCATAATAGCAGATTTTGACCTACTTTAACATCTACTCCAGCTTTTTCAAAAGATATCACGACTGATGTAAACCTTATAATTCAATGGAGACATTGTGACAAACAGAAAGGGAAACAACTCTGGAAATTCTCAATATTCCTAAGCAATACTACTGCAGATCCCTTTTATTTTTCCATAAAAAATTGCTGCATGAAAACAGCAATTTATTTATTAGTGATACATATGGAAATGGTAATTTATCATTGATCAAAATATCTACCTGTTCTTGCATTTTAATATTTATGATTGAGAACTAAGATGGTTTGAAGTCTCACAAATCCATAGACGTAAAAAAGTTCTTTACAAATTAAAAGGGATTTACAGAACATGACTAGTTTCAACAGCGTTGGATTTGATGGGTCGAATGTAAATATCGATTTCTACAGAGAGGCATTTTTGGTGCAACATAATAAATATCTGGTATACAATCAGAACATGTAGTACAGTTACAGACAGTGCAAGGTGTCCCACTAGATAAAGACATTACATATACACATAATTTATCAATAAATTGCAACAAAACAGCTGAATATGAATTACCGGTAAGAGAAATTACTTGTCAAAATTGTAGTGTGCCCAACCCCAAATCATTCCTTCTAAAGACAAAATTACAGTTCAAACAAAGAAAAAGTTCCATAGCCATTATAATGAAGATTGCCATACGATTAAGATAGTCTTTAGGAGAGTTAATATTATTTAACTGGAGCTCTATATCTGTCTAAGTTCCTAAGTCTAACCTTGGTAAACTGTTACCACTAGGAAAGTTTAACTTTCATTACCCTAGGCTCAAATATCACAGAGATATCACAACTATTTAAGGAATAAGGAATCATTCTTTGAATATTATGAGGTGATAATTTCGGTCGGGGCTTGATCAAATCCAATAAAGCCTGGACCGAAATCATCACCTCATAGTATTCAAAGAATGATTCCTTATTACTTATAAATGTATTTATATAATTTTTAACCATTGTACGATTAAATATGTAAATATAAATAAGCAAACCCAGCTGGCGCCCCGATTATACAAAGTAATGGGTTATATAGTACAAAATCAATACGTAGAGTTATCACAAACAAAGACACTGAAAAATGTAAATACATCCTGAAATATACTAAATGAGGTTTGTATATAATTATAATAATTAGATAATAAGAACATACGCTGTCAAGTTATGGTGTTACACTTATTCCAAAGGAGACATACCTGGATGATTCCGTTTCATTTGATACAATACAGTGCTTGCAACAATGGTCCTATATCACCAAACAGACATCTACTTTTAGTCTCGGGATTAACTATTATCAAACACGTCATACATGCACACCTAATCACTATGGTTATACAAGTGTGTATAAAACAGATTTTGTTCACATATTTGTAAAATTTGATTACTGGTATATAACAGTCTAAAAGCTTTCTAATCATTTTCATGGTAAATTTGCAATAACAATACACGTCCTTATTTCATAATTAGATCACCACATATCAGGTGTCTAGCAATACGTGAACCAATACAAGTTCAGAAGTACATGTACATCAGGAAATAGTAGAAGTTGGAGGAATAATGCATCTTTATGAATTCATGTCAGCTTTGAAGCCTTAGGCCAATCTTTAGGTTTACTGAACTTTTTCAGACTCAACTCTTCACCAGAAAAAAATATTAAATATATAGTAAATGTTTCCATGTCCAACATGAAAAATGTTTGTTAAGTGTACTAATCCCCACTGACTACAAATTTACATCATGGTCTAAGTTTTAGAGTGTTTGGTTGGGGCTCTGGACCCCCACTCACAAGCCCTCTACAGGTAAGAGAGCTACTGGCATTATTTCATAACTGTAAAACTCCTAATGAACACAGCTTGAGCTTTGATCATAACAGAAATATCAATCATAAAGTTATTAGGTCAAGAACACTATAACAGTCCTAGGAAGAGCTGATATTTGTAAAGCATTTGTTATAGCAGAATCAACTATACTCAGTGATAAACAGGATTATGTCTGTACAGACCATTTTGTGAGATTGTAAATTTTTTTAGAAATTCTACCCATTGGATGAGACATTCCTAAAGTGAGTTACCTAACTGAACACGTTGACAGATTAATTAGGTCAATCAATGCCCCAGATTATTGTGCCATGGTTGGTGACCGGTCAGTCCTGTTTGAGGTGCTGGGGACCGTGAGTAAACACAGCCTTGATATACTGAGCGAACAGGCGGTCCATGTAGCCCTCGTGTCGTGGGAACAGCCCCTCCATGAATCCAATATGGCCGCCGTGAGAGGTGATTACTATGGCGATGTTGTCATTCTGCTCAGCTTCCTCTGCTGGTATGGCTATATACAAACAAATAAATATTCAACTGATCAAATAGAATTGAAAGAAACTGAAAAAGAACTGCTGTAAATATGTATACAGCTGTTAGTTTTCTTGATGTTATGAATACATTTAAAGTAGTTTTTAATTCAGTCTCGTGACATGTTTACTGTTCAATGACACAGTAATTATCAGTCATATAACACAGTTATCAAACAACAGACAGTTTTCTAAATTTTATTCAAAGAAATGTTTATATCTTGTTAAAATGGACCTAATACTCCAAAATTCACTATTCTGTTAATACTGAAAAGTCAAAATTTGGACAAGAAGAGTAATAAAATGAAGACAGAAATGTAATATATAGACAAATGTGAGAAGGGTGAAATTATAATTACGTGTTTCAACTTTTATCCCCTATATTTTCTGGTTTTTGTATTGTTTGACTGACCATGAGAGGGAGAGAAGGGGTCATCTTCAGCGCTGAGGACCAGGACAGGCACCCTGAGGGCGTGGATCTTGTTGTGAAGCGTGGCAGCGTGGTAGTAATCGTCACACGATGAGTACCCAAACATTTTGGCCGTGAACCTGGAGTCAAACTCTCGAATGGTGGAAGACTGTAACGAATCACCATAAGAGTCAGATCATACAACACAATACTATCTTATTTCTGGACATCAGTTCAAATCAATGAAATCAGGGTTTATTTTTACCTTCAAAACATCATCAATGTCATCCAAATGCTGGTCAAAGAGAGCCATGTTACTGCAAAAAGAGAATGAAATGCCTGGATTTATAGCAAATGCAAAATAAAAGGTACAGAATGTGTCGGAGGTACAGTGGGTTTCCACATATTATGATAGTAGTTAAACAGATATTTCCCTTAAATCTGATATAATATTAAAACACCAGGATGTCCTTACTTCTTGACATGACTAACCAGACCCTTGGCCAGAGTTCGGTTCAGCACGTGTCGGTTCAGGCCTGGTTTCTCTATCTCCAAAACCGACTCAAACACATTCCAGGCCACAGAGATACACATACCAGCCTCCAGTCTACACTGGTCTCCCAGCTTGGCAAGGTAGTTAAATAACATCATCCTACAAAAAGATCAATCTCTTGTTATCAAATCATAAACCGAGAATCTAATTAAAAAAAACCATAGAAAGGTATGTAGAAATTGATGGTTTCAGAGGCAATACAATAATAATAATTTTGTCCTGTAAAGCCTACTTCAGTTGGTAAATTATGAACGATAAGTGACATCATCAAACTAAATGTCTACAGCATGTAAAGAATTTCTCTGCTGAAATTGATGTATTGAAGTCAAGGTCACTGCTGACCAGACTGTTACACCTACCCCCCCAGGCTTATTCCCGCTCCAATAAATGGAGCCACCGGGAAGCGATCCTTGAGTAGGTTTATCACATAGGTCAGGTCCTCGACATTAGCTGCACAGTACGTCTTGGGAGTCTAAAGAAAGGATTGATATCTCAGTGTAGATATTAATATCTCAGTGTAGATATTGGTATCTCAGTGTAGATATTGGTATCTCTGTCTAGATATTGGTATCTCAGTATAGATACATGTATCGGTATCTCAGTGTAGATATTGGTATCTCAGTGTAGAAATGTTGAAACTGATATCACAATGTGTGATAAGCATCAAATTATATCTTATACATTAACATAATGCATGTACTCATATAATCTAGATTTTTCAGAATTGCTATAGAAACAAATACAGTTGACATGGGTTGATATTTGTTATATTGGTACCAATAATTCAAGTTTTATATACATGTACTTACCAGTAACTGGGTACCCATTCCTCTGTATATACATGTACTTACCAGTAACTGGGTACCATGTACTTACCAGTAACTGGGTACCCATTCCTCTGTATATACATGTACTTACCAGTAACTGGGTACCCATTCCTCTGTATATACATGTACTTACCAGTAACTGGGTACCCATTCCTCTGTATATACATGTACTTACCAGTAACTGGGTACCCATTCCTCTGTATATACATGTACTTACCAGTAACTGGGTACCCATTCCTCTGTTGTGAAACACCACAGACCTAAAAACCAACAATAATTTGTCAGTCACAGAATCATACAACCCTGACAAACCCTTTGGTTAAGGACAACATTTCTCGCAAGTACAAATATTTGTTAGAGCTGCTTGACAATAGCACAGTAATGGATCTATAAAATTTTATTCAGTACTTTGAAATTAATGGACATTTGTATTTGTCTTAATGAAGTACACTATATGTTTTAATATGTAATAATCAAAAACAGAGGAGAGAGAGAGAGAGAGAGAGAGAGAGAGAGAGAGAGAGAGAGAGAGAGAGAGAGAGAGAGAGAGAGAGAGAGAGAGAGAGAGAGAGAGAGAGAGAGAGAGAGAGAGAGAGAGAGAGAGAGAGAGAGAGAGAGAGAGAGAGGGGGGGGGTCTTACCTGTAGCCCTGCTGTGCCGCCTGATGAACCAGGTGTGTGATATAAGACTCATTACTGGTCCCTAAGGTACAAACATACTATCATGAGATCACGAAACATGGTCACTGATGACCATAACAAAGCTTTATTACATGTAAACAGCAATATAAACACTATTAATACAAAGAAGAACTGTTATTGGTCCCCTACCGATTTCACCGGAGGGGACTATAACTTTCCTCTGCGTTCGCCAGTCCGTCTGTCTGTCTGTCTGACTTCAGTTTTCCACACTCTTTTCCTTATGCGTTTGAGAAATAATATGAACTTTTCTGAACAGCTTCAAAATGTCAAACTACAGATCAAGTTTACACTTTTGTGGCGTCTGGTTGACATATTTTTTAGAAAATTAATTTTTTATATTCCAATTTTTTAATGTTCAGGTTCGTTATCGGGTTCGGTGTGTATTGAATAAACGAGGAAAGTATGTAGTCTGTAATAATATTGTGCATTACTAGTACCATTCCTTTATTGTTTCTGACAAACAAATAAGTTCTGTAAAATAGTGTCAAGCATTGTGTTATAAGTTTAATCGACAGGGTTTTTGTATTATTACATTTGGGTTTGTTATCGGGTTGGTCTGTTGATTCGGGGTACAGAAGACGGTAAAAAAAGATATTCTGCATAACAGTGCATTGTTTTCATAAATTTCGACCAACAAATACTTATTGGACTTGGTGAAATTACAAGAGATGAAATTAAGAGTATTATTTTACCCATTTTTTTTTAACTTCTATATCAACTATGTAGTTTGAATTTCCTCTGTTCTTTTATCTCTGATTAAAGCATAACATCTCGTTTATAATAGTTTTGAAATAGATGTATGCTTCGAAGCTTTCATAGAATAATACAAACCGATAGGGGATGTGTATTGGTTATGCAATACTCTCAGAATGCTTGTTCTGTTAAGGATACTTAATCAATATAACTGTGTATTAATCAGGATCTTGGCAAATGAACAAATATCAAGGTAGTAACAATGCATTGATACAAGTAAGAACAGATGCAAAGAGGTCAAAATGACATATACCTGAAAATACACATAATAAAATCAACTTTTTAAATACTTTGCAAGAATATTTAATGTGCAAGACAACATAGCAAGTTTGCTTATGATTTTGAATCATTTTGAAGTTTAAACAATTCTCTTTATTTTGGCTTTATTTCTTGTTTTCAGCTGATACATTTACCGGTACAACAAATATTTGACATACCGTAATTAGAATCAGGGTAGTTTTGAATGAAATCTCCCTTAAAAATGTTTCCAAAAAACAATGGATTTTTAGAATTCAATTCATGAAAATCATGGAAAATACTTTAAAATTCTTCCCATCAAAAGAATCTACTCAGTTGCGTTGAAAAAATAATCTGTACTCAATCATAAAGACATTGTTTGAACAATTTGTTTTCAGTCTGTTGATAAGATGCAACTATAGATATCTACACCTTCAAGGTTAGTTATTCATTCAATGGTCACAAGGCTAATCAGACATAGATCATCAGATGTATATCTAATAAGGTCATGTAATTGTTGTTCATAATCTATTTTGTGTTTACCTGGGGTTTTTGGTTGAATTTACCAATATATGTATTTAAAGGGTGGCATAACTATTTCTTTTTTCTTATAATTAGCTAACACTAAACATTACTCAATTGAAAAATCACAAGTATTTCCTTCTTTAATGGTGGCCTTTAGTAAAGAATCATATTTAATCCTTGACATTCTTAATTTTGCCTGTAGTTTAACAAGTCAAGTGCAGTTTTCTGTGTCCCTGAGACATTTTACCTGTAAGTCCTGGTAACAAGAGGACCGTCGGACGAGTTTTTACATCTTTAAATTTAGAATCATTGTTATCAAACCAGTCTAACAGAAGCTGCCCCCCATCTGGAAGCACAACAAGTTCACTGAAATCAGAACAAAAGTTCAAGATTCAATTCACATGAACAGTTAATCACAACACCAAATATCAATCTGTTTATTATTTATGAAAGAATAGATTACCTCTCATAAGTTATTTTTGGAGAAGACTTCATTATAGATCGGACAATTGTTTGTGCTCTGGATTCAAAACACCAAATAGTTGGTTTGAATTTTTCATGGAGTATGGGACAGTAGTCCAACAAGAAATTTCTAAACTTTTTGTCTCTGCATGCTAAACGAGGTTTCTGGTGAAAAAAAGAATAAAACCTTATTATTAAAAACATTAAGACACACATTTTCCTACATCTGTGATGTTTGATGTTGATATACTTTAAAGGTACCGTAAATTCCATCTAAGTCTAAATTAATCATTTTGAAAATTAGTAAATCATCTGCAAAAATCTTAAGGTTGATTAAATGAGGTCAAAACTGGTTTTTAAAGCATTTAAACTAAAGAAAAAATCAAGCTATTCTGGTTAGCTTTATAGCTAATTCAAGCTATATAGCTAAATCAACAGATAGCGCTGGACCTGTATCAGTGTATAATGATAGGGTAGCTATAGCCAGTGTAGGTGAAGATCTGTGACAAGAAGCCGAAAGGAGCTCGTTCACTTACCTTTACAACAAAGAGAAAATAGTACGTAAGATAGGAAATCACAAAGAACAATACAATTGAAAAACTAGAAATCTTGTCAAAGAAAGAGGTAGATGTTTCGTCCTCATCCATTTTAAGTGGAACCGAACACTCCGAAGCAGATTCGTCGTAACAAGGTCGGGGTCGGAATACGGAAGATGAAAACATGTCGTTCACTATATATTCGGTTGACCTATATTTAAAAATGATCATCATATCTCGTCATTAGAAAGTTTTATCTGTAGTTTGAATAAAAAAAAGAAAAAAAATTGCTATGCTCTATTTAACGAAATAACATAGTATTCTTAATTGGTAACTAAGAACGATTTAGCAAATAATTGATTTATTTATAAACAAATAAAATTCATACGCTAAGATATGCAGGTACTTTGGCGCAACTCTTTTTTCTGCAAATTTCAAGCTTCACTCATAAAACGATTAATAATTATATACAAAATTATATGAAAATTGTACTTCTTTATCATTTTGATTCCCTGAAGTAATTTTAAACGTAATAAATGTTTTGAACTATTTTCTTACGCCAAGTTTTGAAAGGAAGAATTTGAAGCGGGAAACAACAAGTGACGCCATATTGGACGCAGTTATCGTCTGGAACGCCGTGGCGAACATGAAATAGTTTCATGGTTGTATGCAGCAATAGCTTGCATACGTTGTTATAGCTCATGATATTGGAAAAACGTATATAATTTCGTAAGTTTCATTCATGTAAAGATAACCCTAACATGACTTTGATATTTCATCGTGCTTATGTGATGAAGTTGCATTTCATCTTTAGACGAAAGGAGAAGACAATTATATACCGTGGATAACCTTTGTATATGCATTGTTTAACTTCCTCAACTGCAATTTTATATACCATATTTATAACAATGCAAGAAAAAAGCAATTGAGTAACAATGGTTATTTACACCAAAGAATTTTTAGTCATTTTCTACAGGTGCACTTACAGATGTCATTACATATGTTTTACATAGATGGTTATATATTTGAGTTATTGTGTGTGTGTAAAATTAGGATACCAAGGATGGTTAAATTGATTAAATGTGTTTAATTTTATAGTTGTCCTACACTGGCTACAGCTGTACATTGATGAATTAATGCAATTGAAATATTAACTGTAATGTGTATTGTTTTTTTCTCTATTTAAGGTTATTGTGGATATATTAAATTGAGGAACCATGTTTTATGCTCACTTTGTGCTGAGCAAAAAGGGCCCATTGGCCCGGATTTGGCTGGCAGCTCATTGGGATAAAAAGCTAACGAAGGCTCATGTATTTGAAACAAATATTGACAGCAGTGTGGAAGCAATTATGCAACCAAAGGTAATATTTATGAAAATAGCTGATATTTCGATTGTATATGGCCTTTTCTTATTGCTGTATAATTAAATACTTCTGAGTTAACTTAATGTTTCTACGTATTTCATTTTAAGGTCAAGCTTGCATTGCGTACATCTGGTCATTTGTTACTGGGAGTTGTCAGAATTTATTCTCGGAAGGCCAAGTACTTGTTAGCAGACTGTAATGAAGCTTTTGTCAAGATCAAGATGGCCTTCCGTCCGGGTGTGGTGGACCTGCCGGAGGAGAACCGCGAGGCTGCCGTGGCCGCCATCACCCTGCAGGAGAACTTCCACGACTTTGACACCACCTTAGCTGATCTCAAGTAATTAGACCATGTCAGATCTATTGAACCTTCCGTTGATCCACACAAGCTTTAAAAAAAAATTCTCGAATGAACTTTTCCCCATTACTCAATTAGTGTATTGTATTAATCAGGAATGGATGTTTAATTTTTAGTGACCTTGACATGCACGCCCAGTTTTCTGTCAACCAGAGTCGTCCCGAGGACATCACGATGAGGGAGGATTTGTCCAGTATAGCCTTTGTTGGCGACGATGGGTTTGGTGAGTGCCAGTGCCCAGTATCTGTCTTCACTGTAATCATAGCAATCAAACTGTGTAAATCTAGCTACATTTAATTTATAAAGGTTTTTTCCTAATTCCTATTATTCAAAGAGACAAGGAGTTTAATTAAAAAATACAAGGAATTTTGTCAAATCAAGAAAAAAGCAGTATCATTTTAAGTTGGCATAGTAAATTTTATAAAACAGGAAGCTCTCTTTTTTAAACTATTCTTTTTGTATAGCATTCTTATTTAACAATTGATCATAATTTAAAAATTCATAAATAAGACACATAATGACATACTTCCATGATTTTTTCTGTTTTAAGTTTTAATAAGACGGTTAAGATACACTCGTGTCTCTAGAAATGTATTTGATTATTTTTGTTCAGGAGGCGAATTTGAATACTGCGTTAAAATGAGTATGATTGAAATTTTCCAAATGTTGAAACTCATTTTTAATAGTGAGTGATTACAAAAGGTGGAAGGCATCCACTTGGTGTAGTTTGATTTTATCATGAATATTATCTCTGATTTCATTTTCCCCTTTTCATGCATGGAAATGTGTTCATACAGAAGGAAAGAAACCTTCTAGAAATCCCCCATATCATAGCTTATGTTGCTCTAGTCAAACAGAATTTCTGTTACAGAAACTTACGTATTCAGTAGTCTGTAGACAAGTTCGTTAGTTTGTGTTTAAAATAAAGACAAATTAAACTGAAATCTGTGGACAGTATCACCATGACAATCTTATTAATTGGTACATGTAGTTAATATATGTCTTGGAGACTCAAAGATTTATGTATGTTTTGGAAAATAAGCCTTTAATTCTGACTGAAAGGTAAAGCTTGACAATGTTGTTTACAGATTTCAGTTTGACACTTAGCTGGTGTCTGAAATCCATCAAATATTTATTTATATAGAAAAATACATATTACTGTTAAATGTTAAGGATAATGCATGAATGTGCTAACTCAGCTTTTACCTTTCTTGTATAGGTGATGTAGGGTTTGATGACAGAGAAATCCTGCGAGATGCGTCAGGCATTGATGACTCCCTGTACACCAATCGCAGCAGTATTCGACCAGTGGAGCCTGATGAAAAGACACTGAACGAGCACACGTCAGAGAAACCGATGGACGTGGACTTACATCCAGCCGTGGATGCTGATGATTTTGGCGGGGCCGTGGATGGGGGATTTATGGGTGAGTCAATAGTTTGTGTTTGTTTTCTTTTCCTGTTGAGTTTATTGAAGGATTGCTTTTTCTTTTAATTGTACAAAAACTTGTTTTGAAAAAAAAAATATACAAAAATACAAATGTGGGTTAAAACTTATTGCTGTAAAGTCTTTAAAGAAAACGCATCCTTATTGTTCATGTTTGTTTGGAGTTAATGATTGTTATAAATTAAACTATTGATGGTTACAGTGTTAAAAGGTTAATTGTTAATTGTTATGAAGTTGACTGTTGATTGTTTTGATTTGATGGTTAAGATGATGACCATGAACATGATGATGATGACGATGATGACGGTGGGTTTGGAGGAGGGGTGGATCAAGAATTTTTTGGTAAGAAAGGTTTGCTGGGTGTTGGATAAACAGTACAAATACTGTGAGTGAAAAATCATGTGTGTTGAAATACATGTTTTTAAAATTTTTCACATGGGTATAATAAAAGGAATTAGTTTGAAAAAGTTCATTGTAAAATATAAGCTAAAATCTTTGTTTAAAAAATTTGGATCCTAAATAATGTAAAAACAATAGATATACATGTTAATCAAATTAGTAACTTTTCTCTTACACATTATAAAACATAAAGTGTAGGATAAGTAATAAGTATACTTCTTTAATATTCAGGAAAGTTTCTTCAGATATCCCACAAACTAGTTCAAGTAATAACATTTTGGAATTTTATGCATCTCGATTCTGACATGTCATATTTGTGAGTTTGTGTTTTAGGGAATGACTTTATGAATGGAGGTGGCTTGTTTGAGGATGCTCCTTTACCAGTCGGGGAAGTCTCCATGCCAGCACCCGTGGAAGAACAAAAGCCAGAAGGTATTAATTGAATTCCTATTTTATGTCCTGCTTTGGAGCATGACCCCATCCTGTACATTTTCTCTATGATGTGCTGGCAGACAAGAAGTTGATGGATGTGATTCTTTTTAGTTTTATGCAGACAGACACCTGACATTTTTTTTTTTACAAAAAATAAATATATGCCCTCTACCTAGTACCTAAGAATTCACAATTTACACATGGCCACCATCTTGGGTTTATTTTAGACTGTCTTGTCTAAAAAGAGCTTGAAACTCTTGGGTAAAATTATTTGGCGATCTTCTCCATTTTCCTTGCAACACCTTAGCTTACAACAAATTCAACCAAAATGGTGCATTACATCTATCAGTACCGTAATTAAAATCACCTTTCAATCTGCATCTACTGCCTTTTTTGAATGATGGATGTTATTAAGTAGAATATTCACTGTACACTCACTGTAGTGAAGGTATATTTTGTCATATTAGAACGTAAATAAAGTTTAGAAGAACAGCACAACAATTACTGTTATGACTTACGTTCCTAAACTTGGATTTTAAGTATCATTCAAGTTTACAGCTGTTTATGAAGCTCTTCAACAGATGATATGCCTTTAACCAATATATAAGTCTTGAATTTAACTTGTTCATGCTTATGCCTTAACAAGATTTAATTTTTATAAAACCTCTACAGAACCAAAAGATGCTTCAAGCAACGTAACAACAAACACCACATCAGCCACAGAGCCCACCATGATTCACCATGCACCGGGAACATCAGGGGAACAAACCACCCTCATCAATAACGAAGAAGAGGCCTTTGCCTTACCTCCCTTAGATGCCACAGTCTTCCCAGGAGCAGAGAAAAAGAAGAGGAAGCGAAAGTTGATTGTAGATGAACAGAAAGGATTCCCTAGTGAGACCATGAAGCTTCAGCTGTCGGATACCTCAGACATCATTACCACACTAGATCTAGCGCCTCCCACTAAGAAACTGATGCACTGGAAGGAAACTGGTGGCGTGGAAAAATTGTTTGCTCTTCCTGGCAGACCAATTATTTCCAAAACTGCTTCTAAGGTGAGGGACAGTGCTTGACTTTTGATTTTAATTTGGTTTACAATTTGTCAAATAACCTTAGACAGCCATCATAAATGTACAAATTTAGAAAATTCTTAAGAGTTTGATTATAATATGTGTTGTAGCTTTTCTCCCGGAATCTGATCACGCGACAAGTGAAGGAGGAGGAGGAGTCCGACCAGGACAAGCTGGATCTGGAGGCCACGGAGATTCTCCGTGAGGAACAAGGTACTCACAGGATTCTTACTGATTTGTTCATTGCTCTTGTCTTTACCTAGAATTTGTGCAGGTCAGATGAGACTTTTCACTATCCAACTGAATTTTCTTTTATATTTAAAAGATTTAGAACATGTGCCCATCAGATTATGTTTCATATGTACACAGACATCAAATTTTGACTGGTTGAATGTTATTTTTTGTTGACAGAGAGATCTGCAGCACCGATTCAGGAAGTTAGCACTATCATAGAAGAACCATCGGTCCTAGATGAATCTGCCACAACCACACGAACAAAACGAAGGGAGCGACAGTCCCTGAAGTCCCCCAAACCAGTTCCTACCCCATCCCGAGAACCCGACCTCTCTCTGAACAACACCACGAACCCCTTCTCAAACACATTTACAGAGGCTCCCATAGACCTACCAGGGGGGCCGCCGTCCCTGCTGAACCCACATCTAGATCCCTATGAGACGGAGCCACCCTCAATAGCCCCATTCTCTGTGCCCCCTCCCAGTGTCCCCCCACAGTCAGTGGCCCCGCCATCAGTACTTCCACACGATGCACCGGTAAGTGTAGGGTTGAAGTATGATACAGTCTTTGCTGTCAGGTTTATCTTTTCAAACACTTTTGCCAGAATTCATTTATTTTAACCTGATCACTAAGCTCCCTGAATCATTAGTGTCTAAAATTTCAACACTGCTATTATGCAATTCAATGATACATTTTTTCAAAGGCATTAAAATGAAGAATAAAAGAAGCAATGAGTATATCTTTGCACATGCTGCTTTTAAATTATAATCCCTCACTAAAGTGGATAATGATAAGCATATTGCAAAATTCCTGCTATTTAGTATAAAAAGCTTTTTGGTTGATTTCTAACACTTTTACTTTTGACAGTCATTCAATGCGGAGGCTGAGATAGATACAGAGGCGATGCCGGAGAATGAGGAACAGGAGGAGAAGCGATGGACGAAGCGGACCCAGCTGATGCAGCACTCACTGGACGTGGCCTTCAGATACAAGAACACTCTCAGCTTCAAGGAAATGTCTAGAAACTTGAACCGAAAACAAGCGTGCTCAAAATTCTATACACTCTTAGTTCTTAAAAAGTTCCAGGCTATCCAAGTGCAACAGCCGGAGGAGTTTGGGGACATTTACATAGACAAAGGGCCCAGGTTTGGAATGATCTGCTGAGGAGACAGGGAATTTGTAAATCTGTGTTACTTCTAAACTACATGTTACTTTTGGTATATCATCTGATTGTGTTATGTAATAGCCTGTGTCCAGTGTAAAACTAGGTCATCAAGTAAAACCCTTTATCTCAATGTGAAGATTTTTTTTAAAAAAACTTTTGCTATTGTTATCCAACTTTTCTCAACTTTGTATGTGTTTAGATATGAACCAACGATGTGATATTTTTGGAATATTTTATGATCTCTGTACTTTCATCAAACCTTCTTTGGTGAATTTTTCTGATAAATTTTATCTAAGTTTGTTTTATAACTAATGGGGCACAGTAATTTGTGTTACTGTTCATGTTGTGTTCATATTAAAAGTTTATTTTTAGAACAGTTGAGATTCAAAGGTCAAAGCCACAAAAGAAACAAGAGTTTTTTGAAAGCTAAAACTCATTTGGACTCATTATTTATGGTATTTTTTGCTTTCCCCCTGTAAAATGGCAATGTATTATGTGTCTAGACATTTAGATCTGTGGACTCGCTGGAGTTTACCGTTCGCGAGCACTCCACTTTACAATGGCAGCTTGGCAGAGGTTTTCCATCTACATGTTAATTTTATGTGTTTTATTTGGCACATTTTACTTCACTTCTCAATATCATCTGTAATTTTAGAGGAAATGTCAACTTTTAATCATAGTTCTTGTATAAAATATAGTATTGTGCAATAAATTCTGAAACATCAGTATTTCCAGCATTTGACTTCATAAAATTTTAACACCTATTGATGATTCAGTATGCTCTTAATTCAATGTATACAAATCTTGCATCCTGTAAAAATAGTGGTTAGTGGATAAACAATGTTAATAGCAGGGACTCTTCAATATTGTACAGTCATTGTTGTATTACTACTTGGTGACCAGTGTAAATATATTGTGTGTGCATGTCTTTTTTATATACATGCACATTGATTATATTTACAGTAACTTCCAGTGCCCATGAGTGTTGATATCTAATTCAGATTCATCAGTGTAAGCTGAATTCAAGGCATAGGGATTTAACTACAGCTGTATCAGTCATATAACCTAGAAGGAAAATTAAATATATACGAACCATCTGTAATTACAGTAAATGAGACCCAGTCCAGATGACAAGTTTTAGTTGATTAAGCAACCTGTATTGATGTCAGTTTATTAGACCCTCATTGAAGGTGGTGTCTAACATTATTTGAGGCATAACTTTTAGAACCAGTTAAATTTTAAGGGATCCAAATTACTTATGCGCTAAGGTAAACATTGATATCATTGATTTTAGAGATTTTTAGGGTAAAGGTGGACTTTACATTTCTGTGATATTTCCTCTGGTGATAATACTTAATCAAAGTACTGAAGAACTGACGGGAGTTGATTTTGTCGATGTTTATTTATTTTAAGATCCATGAAATGTTATTTTGCATGATACATGTAGTTTCTAATTTGTATTTGAATTACTCACATTTTACAATATGAATTTTAGGACTTTTTCCGACAAGAATGTCGAGAAACCCCCATATGAATTATCTTAAATAATAATTAAAGATAAAATTAATTCAATCAAACTATGTATCAGTAATAGAAATATTTCTCGAAAATTGTATGGATCCAAGCAATATTGAACTCTAGTCTCGTTCAACCAAACGCTCTGCTGACACCGTAAATCTCCGACAAGCAAGAGAGACTCTCTGCATGTAGGAGATTTACGGAGACAGTCGAGTTGAACGAGAATATATTGAACTCTGGCGTAGGAATACATACGACTACATAAAATATCTAAAT
Organism: Magallana angulata; assembly: GCF_025612915.1. Lineage (NCBI taxonomy): Eukaryota > Metazoa > Mollusca > Bivalvia > Ostreida > Ostreidae > Magallana > Magallana angulata. The sequence goes on along the minus strand of NC_069111.1, from coordinate 2,491,868 downwards.
TGTTCGTACCATTTAAAATCTAACTATTTTCAATGTATTTATAAATAAGTTTCCTTGAAAAACAATGCTTTAGCATACATTACATCGAATTTATCAATTATTTTCAAGAACTAGGTCTTGTCAGCAGCGATGATTTGTGCTGAGGTCCAAACACTGTTTCACTCTCGGTTTGTCTGAGTAACTGCATAAAATCAACTCCCAAAAAGTAGTTAAAGTTATTTACAATTTTTAAAGTAATCCCATTTAAAAAAAAACCTACTTAGACCTGCAGTAATCCCATCATAAAAAAACCTGCTTTGAAGAAATATAAGAAACATTTACTTTTAATTTTAACCGGGTTTTCCAAAGGAAAAATCCGGTTATTGAAATGGTAAAAATGGGAAGCTGGTGGACGGCTGGCAAAAGGGTAACCTTATTGTACGGATAACTCCCACAGTTTTCAAGATAGTTCTTTTGCAGATCAATTGTTCTAGAGGTGCATATTGTTTGGATTTTTACTAAGATAATTCATGATTAAAAAATACTAGCTGTTGAATTTAGTCTTTTTGGCAAAATATTGCATATAGGCTGCCCCTTTTGTACGGATAATTCCTTCTATAGTTTTCAAGATAGGAAGTTGTTCTTTACAGATCGATTGTACATATATCAGAGGTGTGCACATTTTCTTACGTATGTCTGTAAATTGACCAGTTTAAAAAAACTCAAGTTTATTGGGACGATGTAAAAAGGTAGCTATGACAGCTTAATAAAAAAATTTAAAGGGGCATGGTTACGATTTTGGTCAAATTCTGTTTTTCTGTTTTCATTATTTACAATGCTTAAGGAAAGCATTTCTAATGATCAAATGAGAGTCATAAGCAAGATACAGGGCTCACAATTCTTTGTCATTTAAACAAGGCTCGTGCCCTGATTTTGTTTACATAGGTTCAATATACCAGTAAAAAATCTTTTCAAGCTGATTTGTCTATCTTCTTATTCATTTTAAGCATAAATAAATAGTTCATAGCGTTTAACACATTCATTTTAGGTCGTAAAGTTGATTTTTCACTTCATCATTCAAAATGTAAACAAAAGCTTTGTTTACACAGCAAAGAATTGCAGGCTCTGTAACTTGCTTATAACCCAACGAATGACACTTAAATTTTTGTTGCCTATTTAAAATCCCTTACTGAAGCATTGTAAACATTAAAATTGGAAAAATAATTTTTGACCCAAATCGTGACCATGCCCCTTTAAAGATGGGTGACTGGGGAGGGTAACTAAAAAGGACTTTCTTTGCGTATTGCACCATTGAATCCACGGGTTTCTCCACACTACACTGTTGAAATCGGTCTAATGTAGAGAAAAACCACGAGTTTCCGAAAAGATAATAATTAAGACTCACAAGTTGTACATGTCTTCTTTGCCAGAAGGATTATGAATTTAACTTTATTTTTTTTTTGGGGGGGGGGGGGGGTTGAACCCAACTTGGGCCATGTTTGCTCCTGTGATGTGATGGGGATGAATGACTAATAAAATGGCATGGCTGTTATATTTAGCTTACATCAGCTGATGGCTTTTGTGTGGTTTTCTATTTAGTTTCATTTTGATTTCTGATCTGCTTATTTTTAGTTTCAGTGTCATATTTCTAATTGTAGTCGTCTTCGTTTATAAACAATGTTGGGATTAAGATTCCCAAATAATAAGAGAATAAGATGGATTTTATCTTCCCTGTGTATTACGTCCTATGATTAACAATATGTATTTTTTCTCACTTTTAAGGTTAGACGACACGTTCCTCAATTTTAGATAACTTTTTCCAGGAATTTGTTAATGGTTTACTACTACTTTGACAAGCTTTCTTGCAAATAATTAGGGTACCTTACCAGGCATATCTGCAAAATACTAGAGTATGCAATTTCCTTTATAATCTTCTTGAAAATACACTTGAATTGCTGATATAAAATAAATACATTTACAGCACAGCAAAATTCACTAAATTAGAACTATATCTCCGCCGGGGCGGGGCTTTGAACTCACGACCTCTAGGACCTATACGCTTTTCGCAGAGAGCGGCCACGGTTCTAACCACTTGGACAAGTACACATATAACCATTTTGAAGTAAATTTTGATAATTTTTAAATTTATTATAAAATTAATAATTTTTATTGGAACCCTTTATTACGAGGAGATACAAAAAAATTCTCGAGGAACGTGTCGTCTGACCTGCAGGTGTCACTACAGTATTAAATTTTACTATATATTCTTACCAAAATTGCACAACTTTACATACAGATTAAAAATTCAAAACGAACTTCTGGAAAAAATCCTCTTGACATCTTTTTAAACAACGATTCATTTACAATTTTCTAGCAAAATACACACGTGCATCCAGCAAGGCGTGAGACTTTGTTTACCTCGAAGTTACATGTGCTTGAAAATCAAGCCCGGGCCTTTTCACCCCCCTCCGGAAACAACACGCATCAAAAATTCAAATGACCTCGCATTATTACAAAAATGGGATAGTTAGACCTCTTACACATTGTTTTTCAGCTCATTAAAAAAATCAGCTCCTGTCGCGTGCGGAAACGCCCCGAATTCAAAGGAAAATTCGGGAATTATTTTGGCTCAGCCATGTTTTGACGTGAACCTTCAGTGAAATACTGTTATGACACCTGCAAATATATAAGTAATTTAGAGTGAATATGTAAACAAAATCAGTATAAAATTTAAGTTACCTATGCGCTATAAACCTTGCGATCATTGCAGGGAAAACACACGGACTGGTATTGTTATGTTTTTTCTGCCATGTTTTATACCTGCATACCCACATATGAACTTACCAAAGAAAGCAACTGATTCTTAAAATATATTTCGTATGTTATGATATTTAACAACTTCTTTCTTGAGTTATATGCACAGAAGTGGTTGAAAAATAAACAAAACATTTTACAAAAAGTAACAAAGTTTATTCTTCAAAAATAACAGTGTATGTATATACAAGTATAAAATAAAGTTGAAAAGCAGAAAATTGGAATGATGTACAACCATTGAACATGGCACCTGTGTGGACGACTGCTTGTGTACATATGGAGGCTGTAAGCAAACCCCTCCCCACCCCTTCTCACATTCTGAGTATTTGTACTATAGACATGCATGGTTAAAGATCATAACATATCGGTATACTTGTACCCTGGGTATAAATAAAACACATACACTCCTGAAACAGTTTATACCGGGATAATGCGTATTTGTAATGGCAGCTTCTGGTAACGAAGTAGTGAACAAGATACATGTTTATACTGTAAAGGCTCTTGTGCAAAATTTGGAACAGCACCAATTCAAGTGTCCGTTGGGGACTACCTTGACCCCCGGGCGAAACCGGTCCCTCAGTATCGGTGACTAGACTGGAATGTAAGGCTATGGATGACCAATCTGGTGTGAACTTTGACCTCAAACATCAATCATGGCTACCCCTGTAATATATCAATACAATAAAGAAACAACAGCTACCAATGCAGAGTAACTATAACTTTACTGAAGAGATATCTTTAGCTTTTCTATCGCAAGAAATAATTCTAAAGCTTGAGATTCCAGAATTGCCTCGCTTTGCATATTATGAAAAGATAAATTATACATTCATATACAGTAAAACAAGATTGCACCGAAACTCCTTATAACAAATTCCGGTTTACAATGAGTTCTCCCCCCCCCCCTTGTCCTAAGGCTTAATATTTCTTAAATATAATAAAATACATTCAAAACAAATAAAAATAAATGCGTGTTTAACTAATTTTAAAACATAAACTTTACAATGCAAGATTGATATAAAAACCGTTTTGCCAATATCTATGTAACCGGTTCCGTTTCATGCATATAATAGTGTGCGATACGTGCAAAGATTTACTATCTGTTTTGATCTTAATTTGGCCACTTACGTGTATCGCCATCTGGCGGGAAATCATTGCGTTTAAAGCAGCGGAAGCGATCTACGAGGATCTTAACGTCTGACTTGAGTCGCTCTACCCCCGGGAATTTGATGGGTGTGGCACGACAAAGGGGGCAACAGACGGCAGGCGCAGTAGTCATTTTGGAGAAATTCTGCCAACAATGATGGTGGAAAACTGAAAAATAAAAAATCATAACAGTTCTGTTATTACTGATACATCTATCAGTTGTTAGAACTACTACCCCCCCCCCTCCCCCCACTTCTCTCCATTTCTTACCATGTTGACAGACAAGCTTTGCTTTCAGCTGTTGCTTTGAGTCCATCCTTTCCCAACAGATTGGACAGTCGGTCCCTACAGGTATAAAAACAAATTACGCATGTATATTACATCGGTCTAACATATGTAGTGCAAATAGCTGTGAGAATACATGTGTAGTACAATCGTATGTATACCATATCAAAATAAATTAGTTCATTTCTGCTGTTAGTCATATTGACCTTGTTCTTGATCAAAAAGATAACAGATATAAAGTTCTAATAATAGCTTCAGATGACAGACTGGAGTGGAAGAGGTGTCGATCAAGTATATATAAGAAAACAATTACTCGGCCAATCTGATGAAATCTCATAAGTGCAATCACGTGATTTTTTTCATTTTCCACTTCAATATCTTTTGAAATTGTATGAGAGCGCCATTCAATGACTTTTTTTTAAATGTAAGGACAGGTGGCCCTTGTATACAGAATATGTTACTAGAGAAGGAGAAGCTATTCAACGCCGTGTCTATTGCTGTCTGCAAAGTTGTTTTTATAGATGTCGGTTTATAACAAGTGTCGAATTGAATAATCTACAGATATTGAAATAAGTTGTCTATACATGTATATGTTGAATAAAGTTGTCAGTGAATGTGCAATTATAAGCCATGGGCGTCAATTCAACTTGTCTAAAGCGGCGCAATGTACGTTTCAAACATTTCTACTCTAATTTTGAAAGATATTGAATTTTAAAAAAAAAAAAATGTTAATCCAGTTGTACATGGATGCTGCATTGCATCCCTATATTATTGAAGCATATATATATATATATATATATATATATATATATATATATATATATATATATATATATATATATATATATATATATATATATATATATATATATATATATATATATATATATATATATATATATATATAGGTATTTAAACTATAATTTGTGTTTTTAAGATGTTATAACTTCATCGTATCAGATTATCTTTATAAATACACGTATCTACTAATTTGTCAATTGACTTCTGTCTATAAATGTTAAAATAAAATTGTTTGAAAGTTCAATTTGTTGTCCTTTGATGTACAATTAAAATGTCAAAAAATTTCAGATATCATAAAATAATGTTTTATAGTTGCCAAGACGTCAAATGAAGTGGTTTATAGATACATAATAAGTTGTCCATAGATGACATAAAGTATACAAAATTTGACATAAACACCCATTATATAATATTAAATGATTACATATGAGCTATATTTATCAACTTCCTATACTTTGTTTTATGCCGCACACTTAGTCACTCCTTGAGGTTGGGGTCAATAAAAACCACAACTCTATTCCTGTACCCGGTCAGTAAAAACCACACCTCTATTCCTGTACTCTATTCCTGTACCCGGTCAGTAAAAACCACACCTCTATTCCTGTACTCTATTCCTGTACCCGTTCGATGAACCGACAGAAACACCGCCAGACAAAAGCAGAATTTAAGACTTCTAACGTGTTTTTTTAAATAACACCAAATTATAATCCACCACGCTTTAGATGCGTGCTACAGTACTAGTAAATTTATGTGACCTATTGTCTATATGACCTATATAATTAAAAAATCGGCATTGGAAAATTCGGGGGAGGGGGAGGGTTGGGGGGCAATGACCTGTACGTACCGGATTGTTTGAGGATTTTCATGTCCCACCCCACAATGTAGTAAGCGCCGCCTCTACTGGAACCAGTCTTCTGAAAAAGATCAAAGGAGACCGCTTGACGAATACATTCAAAATAACCTAACGTCCGTCACAAACTATACTATCAGATATAAACTTATAACATCTTGATTACTAATATCTAAGATGATTCTTAAAACAATACATTATATCGTCCCATCTCTTTAATGTTGAAAATCTTATATTTCATATCCATAGGCCGTTTATATTAACCCTTCTCCTTCAATCCCCCTTTCTTCTCTGCCTACTCAGAGACCGTATGGTGTACACGTGCTTTAGCCCTTTTTGAGAAAGTATCTTTTAAATTTGTATGTCAAGTGCTATATACTGGTACAGTCATCTTATTCTTGGCGAGATATTGATGATATTTGTCCTTGTGATCTTATGATGAGGTATTTGAATCATCGTAAAAGTTTGAATCATTGCCCCCCCCCCCCCCCAAAAAAAAAAAAATTTGAATATGAAATAAATCAATATATCTAAATTAATCGAAGTAGTGGGGTATGTACGATATTATGATGATAATGATAGGAACATAATATATTCCCTCCATTGATACGAGCACCTGTTTGTGAGATGTCTCAATATGCACGCAATGTATATGAAAAACACATATTATAACTGTATTACTCTAACACACCCATGTAAATATTACACGAGAGACGAATTCTGACCTTCCTCCCATGTAAAAATATATCTGATAAAACTGAACACACCCTCTCCACTGTACAGTTGTATACGGATATCTACAGAAGTACACTTTTATTATGAAAGCTTCTTTAGTGTACAGTTTTATATTTACGTACTCCCTATGTACAATAATTAATGTGGACGCCCCTCCATTGTACAGTATTTACATACTGCCTATGTATACTTACAGTGTGGACGCCCCTCCATTGTACAGTATTTACATACTGCCTATGTACACTTACAGTGTGGACGCCCCTCCATTGTACAGTATTTACATACTACCTATGTACACTACATTGTGGACGCCCCTCCGTTGTACAGTATTTACATACTGCCTATGTACACTTACAGTGTGGACGCCCCTCCATTGTACAGTATTTACATACTACCTATGTACACTTACAGTGTGGACGCCCCTCCGTTGTACAGTATTTACATACTACCTATGTACACTACATTGTGGACGCCCCTCCGTTGTACAGTATTTACATACCGCCTATGTACACTTTCATTGTGGACGCCCCTCCATTGTACAGTATTTACATACTGCCTACATGTATGTACACTTACAGTGTGGACGCCCCCCTCTGGGTCGGGACTGGTGCTGTGTTTCTGACACATACAGAGACAGGCCAGTGACGTCACGATCAGCATAACAATGATGGCGATACACAGCGCCATGAACACCATGTTTCCCATCTCGTATCCGTCCTCCGACATACTGAAAAAAAGAATTAAAGTTTAAAACCAAGAAAATTTACACAATGCTTAGATATTTTAGTGTCATTAGATATCTAGTCGGTCATGATCACTGAGTATGATGACGCCAAACAGGTGCCCTCAATGCTGAACGGGGGTGTCAAATACAGAGTATGATAAGTGTGACCTTTCTCTTTTTTCGATGTATTTTCCACGATATCTTCTTATTTCTACACATCAAAGTTCTTACGAAATAATGCATATCGTCCATGTACATTTTCCATTGACTGACAGATAAAAAAAAAATAATTCCAAACAGATTAAGTACAGAATAAACCAAGTCCAAGCCATACCAGAATTCTGCCTATAAACCCTGAAAAAAGACGTTTGAATTTTACAAGCCTAGCGTATTGAACTAAAAGCTAAGTTTATTTCTGTAAAATACAAATAATTCACAATGTACACATTGAATATTAGTGACATTAATTAATTACTCTGGTTCCACACTAACCCATCGGAAATAAACCACTTATGATGGTTCAAGTTTCAAGTAAAACATTCTACTCGGGTCGCATCAGGAATTTATCCATTTATACATAAAGTCAATAACGTATCCAACCATTTAACATACTAGTATTCTCCACTCAATATCAATTAAACAATTCTCCATCTCTGATATTATAGAAATAATAAAAGGAAAACAGGAGATGTTAAAACTTCCTGAAATAATTGAATATCTAAAAATTTTACCTTGAATTAAATTAAGTAGTAGGGAGCAAGAGAACGGCCCCTGTTTTGTGTTGGTATGATTCGACCTGTGTCATCTTCATGATCATATATATATATACTCTCTCTCCACCAGCAACAAAAGCCAGTGTATTGCTTTCACCTAGTTATCAGGGGTGGATTGAGGGCATCGCATAAAGGAGAGGGGGTCAGTGGCCTGATTAAATCGATCCCCATTCTTTATTGGCTCTATAACGTCAGCGATTGCTATCTTCGTTCATCCAGAACGGACGGGACCTATATATTCATTGTCAGCCTTAAAGCTAGCGCAGCCCGCTGAATACAAAGGAATAGACAGGTTTTTTTTAAAAAAGCACCTTTACTTATAACTTTAATATAGAGACTTAGTCAACGATAAATCCATCGCTGATGGGGAAAATGTCAGGTTATTTATAGTCACATATTATGTATGCCTGAATACTCGCTCACGGAATATTCCACATGAAGTAATTCTGTCACACATACAATGCTATTTTCTAAACAAATTGAACAATAAACGAGAATTCGTTTACATCAAGTTTTATTATTTAAAGATGAAAATAGTGAAGTTAGATTATAGTGAACAGTAACAAGCAGTATTCAACAGCTGATCAGAATGTTCAGCTGATAATTAAATAATACGTTTATATGTATATTGTTAGAACCATGCACTTATTGTTAATCATATATATGCATGTATACATGCCCCCATACACGGCCCATCATAGTTAAAAAAAAATTAACGAAAATATATATCTGTCACCGTGACCGTAATCGAAGATACGTAAATAGTTGTTTACAAACAACATTCTAGCTGTTTTAGTCGCTGAGAGCCCCTCCCCCTCCCGAGCCTGATTCTGATACAGGTATCTATCTATCTGGTCAGTTACCTACCTGGACCTGATGATTCCGACAACGAAGACCACAAGAAGAGTGACGAGGACCAGGATAAAGGACCCACACAGACAGGAGTAGGCCTCCAGCCCCGCCCCCCGCCTTTGGTGTCTCGCACGGTGACCCATCCCTCCCGGGGGGTCAGGACTACCCCCGGACACCGACGACATAACAGTAGCAGAGGAAGACATCTTAAAGTCCCGTTCACAAGTATGCATTAAAAAGCGGCTTCCCTTTCGTTCAAGAGCTGCACATGATCTGTCACTTATTTTTGTTTTTGTTGGAGTTCCGTTCTGCTCTATTTTTGACGCTTGCGTTGGTTTTCCGGCTTTGTACTTTCGGTTTATTGTGTACACATTGAATATGTATGTATTAAGTTTACAATCAATAACCGGGCGATTAGGCTGGGTACCACTGACCGATCACATGTACAAGGGTTACCTGATTCATCGATATATTTACTGACCGGGTAGATGACCGCAATCGGCAATTGACAAATCTCTCTCTCTCTCTCTCTCTCTCTCTCTCTCTCTTATATATAATTTAATAATTCCTGCCTTCTAATAAATATATAGCCAGGGTAGTTTTTTTTTTAATGTGGGTTACGGGGATTACTAGTGCAAACGATGTACGTATGATCTTCTGTTGGCGATGATCACGTAATTGGGAGCTTAGAGACGATCCGTGGACACAACACGCCCGATGGTTTCCAAGTTCAAGCTCAAGTTCAGTTTATTCTCTCAAACCAAATTTTTGGGTACAAGAGGGACATACATGGAACCAGGAACTCATCGCTCACCTGAACAACAATATAGCCATAACTTATCAGAAAAGCTTAAACCGTCAGTATCAAATACAAAATATCAAGACAACGTAATAAAGTACATATATCTTGTTTATAAAGGTTTTCTTCTCCACATTATTTAAGTTAAACATCGAGCTCCTTTTGATGTTAAAAAAGGTTTTTAGAGCTAAAGAAATATTTGAGTGCGTATAGGTAAAATGTGAGGTCAGGAGTATACATTGATGCCAGGATGAGTAATGCAGCCCATGGGTCTCTTTAAAAAAACAAATTTCAATAGTGGTTTATGACATCGACTCTCGGTTATTGGGTTTATCCACAGAAATTAAAAGACTTCAATTGTTTAATGTTTAAAGTGAACTAATTTTTTTTAAAAATGTGATCATTGTTACAAAAGCCGTTTGGTAACACATTCGTTACATTTATATTAGACTTTAGACGGCTGGTTTGTTCTTGATGCAGGCGTATATGGCATCGAGGGGGGGGGGCGTTCCCCCTTCCTTGCCCCCTCCCCATCCCCCCACTTTTCCAAGGGACAGAATTTTATAAAAAAAAAATTACATATTGAAAATTGAATTATGAAGGAATTGCCCCCTTTCCTTCCACTTCTATGGGAGCATGTTGAAAATTGTGTAGGGAAAATTTACATATGATTATGATAGAAGCTTTATATATATATATATATATATATATATATATATATATATATATATATATATATATATATATATATATATATATATATATATATATATATATATGATTTGATTTGAACATATTTTATTATGCAAATATATATTTACATAAAAGGATTAGGCAGCAGGCAATGCCTGTGTAAGCCTTCTCCATAAGTACTATATATATATGCACTAATGTACCCTCCCCAACTCGGTTTTTGAAGATTGGCATTTTTAAAATTATGATTATTGCTTTTAGTACGTACTCCCTTCCCGTCACAACCCATGGGGATAAGAATTGAAAGACTGGTGGATTATTATTTTTTTACTTGTCAAGTTTTCGATTAAGTCTGCCCCTTCCCTTTTTCAAAAACGATGCCGTCATGCATTTACAAGAAAGTGAAAAGCCTACAAATGAATCCGACATGCAGACGACAGCCCATGGTGACCAAAAAATAAACAAAAGGTCACTGACGAGGATTGATCAGCGCGCACTCACCAGCTGTGATCCTGAAAATTTTTACAATAGACATTAATACAATGTTGCGTCTTCTTTTTTTCACTGCATTTGTTTTTATCAAATCTATTCTGTGCACCAGTTTGCTTCCACGTTGCTTAAACAAGTTGTCACTTCATGATTTTGTGAGAAAATATTCATAATAAGTTTTTTTTCAAAAATTGACCCCAATTTGACTGGACTTTTCTGACCCCCGGGGTTTATGACTTGATGAAGCTTTTTATAGTTTATCTTACAAATCATTACCTCCTTATGAAGTCTCTTTATTATATGTCTTTTTAAAAAAAATGAACACCATTTGTATCCCTTTGACTCTTCAGAGGTCATTTACTCTCTATGAGATTTTTCCTGTCATTGAGTAGACATGGTCCGTACAAACTTACAGCTTCTTCACACTGCCTGTACAAATCAAGGCTGTCCGTACAAACGTACGGCTTCTTCACACTGCCTGTACAAATCTAGGCTGTCTGTACAAACGTTCGGCTTCTTCACACTGCCTGTACAAATCAAGGCTGTCCGTACAAACGTACGGCTTCTTCACACTGCCTGTACAAATCAAGGCTGTCTGTACAAACGTTCAGCTTCTTCACACTGCCTGTACAAATCTAGGCTGTCTGTACAAACGTTCAGCTTCTTCACACTGCCTGTACAAATCAAGGCTGTCCGTACAAACGTACGGCTTCTTCACACTGCCTGTACAAATCAAGGCTGTCCGTACAAACGTTCAGCTTCTTCACACTGCCTGTACAAATCAAGGCTTTCTACACATAAACAACTGTTCTCTCTCTCTCTCTTATAAAGTCCTGGTATCCCCTTCATCACCCCCCCCCCCAAAAAAAAAATCAAATTCCCATCGTGTCTCTTTCCTGGCCCAAACAGGACAATCAATCAAACTTGTTCTCTTACTTGCCTTAGAACCAATCAAACAAATTCTACCCTGCTTATTCTATATTGAATTTGAACCACCATTGAACCACCATTGTGGTCCCTTCCACCTGTTCTGGATACTTGAATCTTCCTTGCACAAAAATGTTGTCAGAAACTCACCCACATTCCTTAGAATAATGTGCATAATTTGGTTGAAGTCGAGTTTTTAGGAAGGATATATTAATGATAATCAGGAAGGTCTGAGATTTTGGCTCGATCAGCTGAGCCTAAAAATATTCCCTTGTCTACTCATGTAACTCAGCCGAGTTAATAAGTGTGTTATTATAATACTCCAAATTTTACATACAACAACTGCTATTTAATTATTATTGAGGTATTTATTCAGTAACTACAATTAATTGTACAAATAAACAGGTCATGTACAGACAATTATTTGATGTTTATAGATGACTGGCGAATCATTCACTACTGGCACTTGAGGAGAACCACTGACAGAAAAACACAGGAGATGGGCCGCCCAGGCAGTGAAAGGTCTACACCACTGACAGTGGTTCATGAAAGAACTAATCCACAACAACCACTGACAAATTGTCAGCGAGAGAACTAACTCCCTCCCCCCACTGACAAATAGTCAGCAAGAGAACTACCCCCCCCCCCCCCCAATAGCCACCACTCACAATTGGTCTGTGAGAGATTTTACCCTCTGTCAACCACTGACAATGGTCAAACAGACCCAACCACTGACATTAGTACAAGAAAACTACCCCCCCCCCCCCAAATCACAGACTTAAGTGCAACAGAACCAACCCCCCCAAAACACTGACAGTGATACGAGACACCTCCCCCCCCCCCCCCCCAAAAAAAAAAAAAAAACAAAAAAACAAAACAAAAACCCCCAAAAACAAACAAAAAAAAAAAACCTCACTGACAGTGGTACAAGAACTACCTCCCAATGACCACTGACAAGTAGTCAGTGGGAGAAATGACCGGATGAAGGAGGAAGAGAACAGTAATTGGTGATTGTCATAACAATAAGAAAGGTTTCAGAACACACAAAGTAACAATCCTTATTGGTAGTTCAGAAAAAAATAACAGCAATAACATACACAGGATGTGTTACAGTAAAATAAGGAAAAATGCCAAGAGGTTTTACAGATTTTACAAAATGGTTTTTTTTACCTATTAAAATTATAAATTTGGCCCCGTGAGAATACAAACATAAACAGGGAAAAGCTCAATAAAAGACTGCATATAGAGTGCCACATGGTTATAGAAATAAAAACTGATCTTATTAGAAAAAGAACAGTCACTTCTGGATTTAACGTCAATTACAAACACTGTCTCATAAGAGAGAAAACAGAACAAGAGAGAAACGAAAACCTTTTAGTGTTGCAGCATACAAGGGATAAAATTAAATACACCAAGCAAGTGGGAACATTCAGACAGATACAAAAGGAAGATTCCTAGAATGGATTGACAGTGGTTAAGCTGCCTGTGAACATATCACCGACCCTTGAACAGTTCTCATAGAAATATGAACATAGCGAGTCTCTGAACAGCTCATGGAGATATAGAAACATGAACCTTGTACAGTGTTGTCCAGAAACATATCATTTCATATCATTATTTTACTGATATTAAAGTGAGTAAGAAAGACAAAAATAGAGATACAATTGTCAATGCCCAATTCAGTCATAAAACCTGTGTGACACAATATGCTGTAAATGTGAAAAATTTACAGATGAGGGTAATTACATCTTATACACCATAAAGAAAGTATTCATTGGAAAACTGATCCAATCACTGACCCTGGTACAAAACGATTTGTATTTCTTAAACAGATCATGTTTAGGGAATTTAGGGAACGTGGAAAATCCCCAATTACAGAACTGATAGATCAGAACAGGTGCATGATGGGTAGAAACTCAATATCATGTGATTGACTGGAAAAGCACGTCTAACAAAGATCAACAAATAATGATCAACAGAGCACGACGCGTCCCCCGTTCTATACATAATCTTTCAAACCAAGAACAAACCAACGCACATGGATGAATCGGTAACAAATATACCGTTAGTGTGTTAGATATTGCGATGTCCGTTGTCTTGACCTTTCACAGACGTATGATGATTGATTGATATGGCGGTGGTACATGGTAAGAGGTGATAATATTGCAATGGTTGGTGTACACGTCAAACAAAATACTGGCACTCCTCTAATGTACACCACACAGGGACATTGTCACTTCGTGACACCGTTTCTATGGTAACAAAATGAAAGCACTATCAACATAAAAGCACAGAATACGATACAGGCCTGCATGGTTAAAGCACTTCATAAATATATACAAAGTTCAGCAAATTCAAGTCAGCAATATAATGGTCTGTAACAAATTTATCATGTTCAGACTTAATAAATGTAGTCTATCATTTCACATTGGTTTAAATTAACATATTACATTGTGTGGTGATGACAGAAATTAAAAAAATAACCCTGGAAAAAATATAGTTTCAATGACCTCTCTTTGAACTTAAAACATGTCACAAGATGAGACACCAAGGCGTGATTAAAAGCCCAGCCTCGGTGTGGGCTCTCACTTCCTGCGAGAGTCACCAGTCACAGTGCGGACACAGAACCACAGACACTGAATACAAAAATATCACATGATTGGTTAGAGAGTTTTCCGGTCGGTGGACCGAGACGGGACAAGGCACTATAAGGGGTTGCTGAAGTTGGCTGTGGAGGTAGAGTCCGGACTGGACACGCCCGGCTGAATGATTCGGTCCACTTCCCGGGAGTGGGCGCGGGGGCCAGGCTCCGGGGTGTAGGTGAAGGTCAAACCCGTGGAGTAAATAATCCCATCACTCCTCACTAACAAAACAGGCACCTGTCAAAGAAAGACAACTCTTTCAAATGCATGTTACTATTAAATATAAATTACAAAAACATGAAAAATGCTTGAAAACAGAATTGCATAGCAACGTTTTTATTGAAGCTTAAGTTTGTTTATATTTTTTTGTGAGTTGGTCTGCACAACCTTAATTTAATCTCAAGACTCTCAAGCCCTTATCTCTTGATACGAATTATAAAATCGAACAGCTGATAGGATATAGCAATGAAACATATCTGTCTTCTAGAAGTCTGCTTACCTGCAGAGGTTGGCGCACCCATCTCCAGCCGGCCCTGAAGGCCGAGATATCAGGAACCACACAGAACATGCTCTCCTCACAGCGGAACATGGTCTCTGCCTCCACCTCACCGAACCACACCTTCAGGTTGGGGGCCAGGAATTCCCCACTCAGCTCCAGCATGGCTACATCCCCTCCTCCATTCAACTGTCAAACCAACATAGAACCAAAATCAATAAAAACAAGTTAACTTCAAATGAACAAAGCAAACAATATGGAAGATTGGGTGAATATTGCACTGGAATCCAATAATGTAAGCTATTGTCAAAATACAGGGTTGGTGTGAAATTACTGGTAAAACTAATGTTAGCATACTTTAACAAGAAATGTGATAATCTGACACCCTCAAATTGAACAACTGCACAGTACAGGCATGTAGGATGAAAAATACATTAGGCCACACAGATATAATTTCTTGTTTGTCAGACATCCAGTGAAAAAAGGTACAAGCGGGCGAGCGATTAAATAATAAAGTTCTTATTTTTTGTAGCCAAAGATTTTAGGCGGTACACAGGTAAATTTATATTTACAATATATATTTTTTCTACTTGATTCTGATTTATAAATTAACACTATTTAAAAATAGAGCGAAATAGAACAGGAAATAGTGCAAAATTTCCTGGATGTAGAAATTAATAATATAATTAGTGTAGTTTTATTTGAATACGAGTGTGTGGGGTCCAACTAACAAGAAATTATATTAGTGTGGCCCTACGAGACGAGATGAGGAAACTACTCACGTGTAAACTGTTGACGACGGGTACAGGAGACACCGGCGACTTGACGGGACCCATCCCCTCGAAGAACGTGTACTCCGCCTTGTCTGTGCTGATAATTGTCCAGGACGCTCCGTCGTTGATCATCTCTTTGTTGGGTTCCTTGGGACAGGGTGTGGCCTTTAGAGAAAAAAGCATGTCAACAAAATTATCATTTCATTAAATCATACTGTTCTTCAGTGTCACTATTGGGGATTTGTCTACGAAGGTGACTTATTTTCTTGGATTAAATCAAATAAATATAATAAGGAAGAGGAACTAGGTTATTATGAATGCACATGCTCTTGTGTAGAGAAGATGTTTGAGTTATTTGTTATCCATTTACTTCATTGTATACAGTGGGAGAACCTGTTAGTTGTACACATACCTGGAATTGAATGATGCGTTCTTGGGACAGACAGAGATACATCCTCTCCGAGTCCTTCATGTAGAACGCACACTTATGTAACTGGGACACGGGGTCGTCAGCGTCTAAAATGGCCGTCTGCTTGTCCACCTTACGAATTATCTGTAAGACACGGTGAACACTTATTGTTTGAAAACGCCTCTATCAACAAATAAAGTCAACACATAGTCAACACTTGGTGTTTATGAACTTGCTGAGAACATTGATGATGAATTACATGTGAAAGTCTACATATTGATTTCCAATCAACAATCATTACAACCATTTGACTACTTAGTTTGCTATTTATAAATGACTTAGTATTCTAAATCTCTGTATAATGAACTTGCAAGTCCAGAAACTGCTATGTTTCCCTGACTCCTAAGTTGTCTTTTTAAGACGTCTTTTATTTCAAAATCTTATTTTTGAGAAAACTCAATATATAATTTTTTTTGTGAAACCATTTTTTCATTTCTCAACGAACAATAGTTTTTACTTTTATTTTTGATAAGTTTACAGGAGATATCTATGGTGAGTAAGATGTCTTATGAAATTTTGGATCCTATAACTGTGATTTACAGTACAAGTACATCATGAACTTACAAGTCTAGGCAGTGCCATTCCAGTGACTGAGCAGACGAGTTTAATGGTAGAACCATAATGGATGTAGCCATCTCTGACTGTAAACTCCTCCGATTCACTCTCATTGTCATCCACTGTAAAAATATCAAACTACTGTAAACATCTAATGATCACACTGACTACATGGGGAAACAAACATGCTCTCCCATCATTTAACATGCTAAACCCATTGTATGCTTAACCTAATGTAAAGAAATGAATGCTTAACCAAATGTAAGGAATTGAATACTGAACCAAATGTTACATACTAAATTGTCTAAAATTAAAACTTGATAATTTTAATGGATTATTTTTTTTGCATATATATATCTTACATATTTAAACATTCACTGAACATCAAAAAAGCTCATTAAGCAACGGTATTGAAAAATCAATTTTAAAATTCTGCGATCTATTAAAACCTTATAAGTAGATATAAATTTTCAAACATAAGCCATGGCTCCTGATAAAAAGCTGCTCTTGGAAATAAGCACCTTAACTCCATGCAGAAAAGTTTATTTAAAAATAACATAAACCCAACAATTTCTGTTTATGCCATAAAAAATTCCATATAAAAAAATTTCGTTTTATTAAAAAAAGGCTGTTTTGATCTTTTTAAAAAAATTGGATGCAAGACTTCATAGTATTCCTAGAAACTTTGGACTTTATTTTGAGATATCTGCTTTCACATAAAAAGCCAGTAATCTGCACTTAAAACCCAGTCTTCATCAGTCCCTACCAAATCATTAAAATAAGTCAATATTTTATGGTATCAAGCAACCCATTAAATACATTGTATTAGTCTGGGCAATGACTAGTAAGCCATTCTATCCACCTTGCTCCCTCCCTAGGATTCGATTAGTAATCCATTCTGCCCACCTTGCTCCCTCCCTAGGATTCGATTAGTAATCCATTCTGCCCACCTTGCTCCCTCCCTAGGATTCAATACTCACACAGATGGATGGTGAAGGCTCCCCACTGAGTGGAGCTGGCGTGGAAATTCCCATTCTCCACATGTAGGTATCGCGTGCTGACTGTCTGGGAACGAAGCCGGTTAAATAATGCCACTTTGGTTCCCGACGCAATACACACTGAAAAAGCATTCACAAATTATTGTTTGTGACCCGGAATGTTAATTTCACCATCGTCATGAAACATTTCTCAGTTATGTTTTCAATATTGGCTTAAAATTGTTTTTCTGAAATTCTGCTGATTTAAGCAACCTTAACTTTGAAAAAAAAAAATTAGCCAGAACAAAAACAAAGAAAAAACCTTGTTTTCACTTGCAATACAAATACCAAATTAAATTCCAAATCAAAGTTGTCATTCAATTCTGCCAACATCACCTGAGAGTTTTTGACACACTTATTTGTTGGTACTGGATTTATCTAGTTCCACCTTCATCACCGGAATTAACGCACTAATAACTATAGGCAGGGCTATTAAAATTCAGTCTCTCACTACCATGCATTTACAATTCTGAATCTGCAATTTTCCACACATTCTATAAGTTTATCAGCAGAAAGGTTTTGTTGGTCAAGCTGGTGAATTTTCCCCTTTTAACAACCCCTTTCAAACAAGTTTGGCAGAAATAGAGAGGGGGAAATCCAAACAATATCACAATCACAAAATTAAAGGAGGCCTAACAAATGTAAATCTGTCATAAAAACAGTCAAAATGCCCAGTATAACAAGTTGTCATTGGTTGAATAATGAAGGAATCTAGGCATGCTGATCTACAACATAGCTGCCAACGGGAGGTAACTCCTTCTAAAAATAGCATAGATCTATGAAAAACTATCTATATGGAATTATTAAATATGAATGTGTTTATATCAATGTGTGGATGACTTTACATGTTTTGACTGAACCATGGTCACTCAGTTTCCACTTACAATCTGCGTTTTTGAGGGACTGCTTCTTCTTTGATGGTTTGGAAATCACTTTAATCCGCTTGCTATTAAATACACCGATATCTTGTCCGTTTCCAAAGAACATTTTCACAGTCAACATAAAATGTTTTCTCTTGTCAGAGTCAGATATATAAAGAGTCTTTGCTGCACAGTAGTTCTGTAAAATTGAAAAACACTGTTTGTAAAAATTCTTCTACTTTTCATTCAGTTGCAAAGAAAAACGAAAAAAAAATTCTTGATATTTTTCAATAATCATTAGGAAAATTCCATCAGATTCCACAACTTTGCACCACAATGTACTTATCAAATGTATCAATTAAGATTATGTGGTATCTAAATGTGACCATAGCAGGTATTAATAGGCAGTGGACAGCGTCATGAAGAACCCACCTTTCCATCCAGATTTAGCTGCACCATTTCCTGGTCGGAGTTTCCAATTCCCATGAAAGCACACGTGGTGGAGTCCTGTTCCGTTCCACCCTCCGCTTCAATGGCCTCTTTTTTCCGTTTCCAGCCACTTCCAAAGAGGTATATACAGGGGGGAGGGCAAAAAAATCTGTTAAATCACAAAATAGAATTGAACCCATGGTCTTAAAAGTGTACAAGTATCTATGTGTACATTTTCATTGCTATGGAATTTCTGTGATAAAATGTTAGTTCTTTTGTTGTTATAAAAGTGATATGTGATGGTTTTGATGTATTATTATCTTGTTTATGTTGCTGTACAATTCCTTAAAACATAACGTTTTTTCTTGGGATTTTTGGGAGTTGTGTGTGTATATTTAGTTGTTGTGTGTCACGGCTTTCATTGTGCGTGTGTGTGGTAATTTTTTTTGGGGGGTGGGGGGAGGTTACCTCTTTTCATTGCCGTAGGATTTCTGGGCCACTTTCGCGTGTAATATCACCAGGACCTGATCTCCTCTATCCTTTAGGTAATTCCTCATGGCTTCCCTGTCAAAGATAACAACTTGTCATGAAATGTTCTCCATGTTATTAAAGCATTGGTGTTCTTCTCCGTTAAAATCATGAAGAAAATTCTGAAGCTTTGAACCTCTTTTCAAACTTATGTTATAATAGCAAATATAAAACCTGTTCTTTAAATAAAGTTGTGTCCATTGTAATGCTTTCTAAAAATAACATTTTTTTACATAAACTGAAATTTTAAAGAGATTCACATGAATATTTCTTCATAACAAAGAGATGGACACAAGTTACTTGACCTTTATATTGGACAAACAATATATCAAGGTTATGAAGATGATAAAAGTAAAGGCTTTATCTGAACTAGATTTGAGCTTCCTGTTTTTCTTTTGTTACATATCTGACATGAAAATGAATTGTATGGGCAGAAGAACAGTGGATTTCCTACTTATACCCCCGATCCCTTCCCCACTATAAGGGACTGGATAAGAATCCTTTCCTGACAAATTATGGGAAATTCTTTTTTGACTTACTTTGTGAGTCTTTGGTCCTGGTAACTGAAAAAAAAAAATACACAAATCAATTTAACACTTATACTTAAACAATAATTTTTTTGTAGCACAATAGAAAACAAATGGCAGTGCATCTATCACCCCAATCCTCCCCCCCCCCCCCCCAAAAAAAAAAACTCTCATGAGGAATATACGATGAAATATTGACAAATGTCAGAAGATTGTTTGTTTGAGCATTAACACTACGCGAGTGCTTAATTTGTTCCTGATGTGTATCGAGTGGAATCACTTCAGGTGGATTATAACAATCACCTGGATTTTACCTGCACTACCTGCTTTCCCCCTCCCAGTAATTTACCTAATCTTTAAGTTTCATTCACAAAGAACATGAAATATAATAGCAAGTGGCAGCGTTTTCTCTGTCGGCTTTTGTAAGACATTTAAAGCAGGCAGTGTTTACAGTTTGGGGAAATCAATAGACAAATTCTTAAGCTTATAAAAGCCTGTTTCCGTCCAAAAGTAGGCTAAACATAAAAATATTTGCGCAGGCACTTCTTACAGGTAAATAACAGGGGCAGAACTGAAAATAGATGGCAATCTTGATATCCCTCCACTATCTACAGAAATTGTTACAGCTGGGGCTGACATCCAAAGTTTATCTCACTGGTTTCTTTTCATCCTCTCCCTATCTGAAGCCATTATGCTAATCATTTCTGAATTATCAGCCGAAAATCTTTGACAAAGTGCAGAAATGCATTTAAGTGCAGTGTAATGGTGTTTTCTTACATTAATGGGGCCAACTAATATTGTGTTCATTCATAAATTCAGTTACCATTCCATAATCATGTAAATTTGCCACATTATGCTGCATAATTACACAGTATATAAGCCATGCTCCTGTATTCACAGCATATCACTCCTAAATCTACCAGATTTTCTTTTAAACAGTTGGTAATTGTGTCCTCATTTAGATAGTAATTATTTTCTCGCCTATTATGGCTTAAAATGCCAAAAAGTAACCACTATCCAAGATAAATATCAAGACACGGAGCACTACAAATCTCAGAATTAGAGCTTACGGTGAAGAGAGACATGAACTTGGGCATCAATGATCAAAAGCTGATGTATACCGGTAAATACGGATAACTATCTACAACACACCCAGGCAGGTCCCTATTGTATCACTCACTGAACCCCAGTCATCAATGAAGCTATACTAACAGTCTTTTATAAACTTAAAATCACCCAAATACTAAAACTAAGCATGATCGTCGATTCTTGGAAAAAATCAAACACAGAAATTTAAAATACCTGTGCACCCGACCCCCCTAGTGAATATGACTACACCCTACCCCTGGGTGAGGTATGATTTGGCGGACTTTCCCCTGGGCCATAAAAGTTTTATGAGCTCACTTTTTATCTCAGTCTCATTTACCCATTACATATTCCTGGTGCCAGGTTTTCCTTTACTCACCCTCTGTCCACATAGCTGTTGGAGGCATACAGGGGGGACGGTGTTGAGATGGGACTGGGGGGTGCTGGGATAGCCTGGGTCATTGTGGTGATGCTGAGGGGACTGCTGGTGGCCATGGCGCCAGGGTCACCATTGATCTTCTCGGGAGGGGTGAGAGATCCAGCCACAATGTGTGATGGATCTGTAATAGAAAAGGACACCTCAGAACTCAGTATAAGTATCCTTGGATCAGCTGTTGCCCACATGGCATGGTGGACCATCCCCTGCAATCTGTATCTATATATAAACAGTAAATCCCTGGCTCTCAGCAGTGGAAACCCTATATGAATGTGTGCACAAACAGCAGGCAGACAGTCAGCTTACACGACAATACAGATTTTGTTTTTAATAATTTTATCGTTTTGTAAGTATCCATTATTCAAAGGATTTCAAATTTATTCATTCTTTCTTTCTTTCTCTGATCTTCACAATTCTCCAAGATTAATTCGGTCACTTGGTCATACACACCAAAAAAAGTTCCTGGATGAATAGTATTCTACTATATTTTTCATAAAATCTGTTCCTATAAAAATTGTATCATCATTTTTTTTACTGTACTGAAATACTGTATACAATGTAATAATGTTTGTTTGTTTAAATATCGGTAATCCAAACAAATTCATTCATTAAACAAGTTTAACTTGATCTTTGAAAAATAAAATACAAGTGATGATGGAATATTGTTTTAAAAAGGAACCATAAATTGTACCCAATTCTTACCCATCAGCATGTAGTTGGAAAAATCCTCAAACATAAAATTGGACGACTCCATAGTGTACTGTATAGCTACTGTCTTACTATCCGGCCTTCAGGCCATTGTTATAAGATAAGACTACAGAATATTCTTTATCATCAATAATTTGTGATTTCAAAAACTACAGCCTTGTTCAAAATCTGGGTAGGACTATGGATTTTACAGATATTGTGTGAAATTTCTCAATTCTGCCCCGGCAAACACGGTCATTTGATCCTATCCGTGTCAGACTCGTTAAATTGATTAATTGTGGCAGAAATGCTATTTAACTCAAAATAATGCAATATTGATCAGAGCAGGGGTTCATATATTTACACGACAGAATCTTAAGGCTTGAGACAAGGCAACTTTAGAACAGAGCTGTTGTCCTTATCAGGAGCCTGTGTCAGGTTATCAGCTGATTATTTATAATCTGGTAACACCTGTACGTGTCCCAGGATTCCCATCCTCTCAGGTAGACAGCACATCATGGACCATTAAAAAAAAACCCCACTTCTGCTGCAGTAAATCTCGGGTCTTCTGCCTGGCTTAGTCCCGACCAATGGACCAATAGTCAGCGATAAAGCTCTGCCATAAACGTGTCACCCAGACACAACAGACAGAGGGGAACACAGAAACACTGCCCTAACCCAGACCAGTCAGCTGCCAGTTCTATACCACTATACAAACAGTCCCTCTGACCTCCTCTACTTTAGTATTGATTGTCAACAAAATAAGGTCAATCTAAGAAGCAAGGTTACTGCCCCCCCCCCCCCTCCCCAAAAAACCACCTCAATTAAAAGAACAAATTAAACTTAAAAGTATACAGAGTGATTGGTAAAAAAAACCTATATAGCCACTTCTTCACTTTCTATTATATGAACTTGTGTAAAATCTAACAATAAGAATGTCTGCTCATCATCCCAATACTATGCTCATCATCCCAATACCATGCGCATCATCCCAATACCAAGTCACAGGAATTAAGGGGAATAACAGTAACTAAGATTTCCTTAAAGCAATATGAGCTGCATTTTTTAAGTTAATTTTTTTTTATTTTTATTAAAATGTTCTTTTCTATTAAAATGACAAAAATATCATGGTTTTTAAATTTCTGTTAGCCATATTTTTGTGGAAAAGGCCGTTAAGAAGCATTAATTGGAGCAAAATTGAATTATTGTCATCCTGTACAAAAATTGATTTGCTATATATTCCTTAGAAGAGAATATTTCCTTTAATTGACAAAAATTCATGATGTTTTCAAATCTTATTTATCATAAAAGTTTCAGTTATATACAGACTTATCATACTAGTAGGTTTTAGCAGCAAAATAAAATTCTAAAAAATACAGCTCTTATTGCTTTAAAGTAAAACTTTAAACTATATAAGGCCAATTTGCATATTAATTACCACAGCACATGACTGTTTGATTGAATTCATCAGATTTCCACCCTGTTATCAAAACTCACTGTGCACATGATCTGGGATTCCCACAGATACAGGGGTGGTTCCCATAGCAGCCAGGTAACCATGGTGATGACCTTCCTCCTTCACAAGCCGACCGGGATTTCCTGGCTTGTTACTGGACAGGTCCATGGGGTTCTCGTAGCCGCCGTGTGCCATGTGACCGGTCAAATCCGCCCTGGAGGAGGGGCCAGGGTCCGCCCGACCCCCATACTGTCGGTCCGGGGGGTGGAGAGTGTAGCCAGCATTGTGATGCATAAAGCCGTGGCCTGTATGGGAGCCATTTTGTTGTGGCTGGGAGCAACTCATTAGGTGGCTTGACTGTTGAGTGGGTCCAACACTGTAGGTGTAACCATTCTACAAAACACCATCCACATGGTATTACAACATGGTCCACATGTACACAACAATTCCACATTATAAAGTACAGCATCATCCACATTCACATACAAGTACTCAAATCTACAACTGGTACTTGGTACTCATATATTTATATGGATACCCGATATTCTATTAATTGTCATCCACTTGCTAATACATCCACATATAGACAAATGCACTAAGCAATATACACAATATATTCATGTGGATATCTTAACATCACCCATATCTAATTATCTATTGTCTTTTTCATAGAAAGCATTCTATAGAAAGGAGAAGATCCAACAAGTTGCAAGAAACTGTATCTAAACCTTTTTAAATTAACTTTTTCTCAATAAAATATGTTTAAAACAAAATGAAAGCATTCAATTTTGAAATTCTCCCTATTTGGCACTCCGGTTAACACCCTTTTTTAGTCCCCACCCCCCAATGATTTTCATTTTTCTAAAATTAAGTGCTCCTTTTTATTGCTCTGTAAGAAGGAAAAGATCAAAGTGTTGAACTGTTGGGTCTGTTCACTCATCTGTTAGTGGATACAAGGTTAAATATTCAAGGTCCAAGGGACTGTCCCTGAATGACGAGCTTACTCTGGTGACTCTACTTTAATCTAAAACACAGCATTAAAATCATTGTCAAGGAATTTTATAGGCTGCTCAAAATTCATTACTGGTAAGGTTCATGGCATTGTGTACCTTTTAAATCTTTCATAAATTCCATTTCTATTTCCTAAATTAAAATATTTATGTTGAACTGAAATAAATATATTATTAAGTGACACAACTTTACCTTCATAGTGACAATTTTGTTAATATAAAAATTTGGATTTAGCTGGGTAAAGTTTAAATTGTGGATCTTTTGACTTGTTTCAAATTTTAGTCTCTAGAAAACTCTAGAATAATCTGATGCACATTTAAAAAAATAATAAACACTGTTTCCCTCTTTCTTCTTTGTCTGAATGTCTAGAGCTAGTGCAAAGACCACTGCATACAGACAATGCTCCTCTCTCGGTACAAACACATAACATCTCAGACAACGACAAATTGAACTACTGTAAATCTAAACTCCATTTACACATTTACTTCATGGTCTTAAAACCTGAGCTCCATTAAGTACCCACTGTACCGGATTAACTAAGCATATCCTCTTGGAGGAACGAAAGGTTTGGAAATGTAAATACAATTGATGTCAAAATGACCCCTATCTTTTTTTGACTCTCTCTGAATTGACAGAGGAGATCAGTGCAGGCTTTGGGAGCCTTCTGCAGCTGCTGCCTGCCATATGACACAATACCTGGCTGCTATTTTAAGATGCCAGCCAAGGTGTAATGTGAATTTAAATTAACCTTGAATTAGGTCATGCAACCGATTATGAATTCACACACTGGTTAGAGAACAAGAGAGCACCGACTGTAAGTTCAATACTCTGTCACAGAATGCTGTCAAAACGCTGCCACAATGTCAGTCAACGCTGACACACCGCCAAAGTCACTGCTAATAGGACTCGGTTTTTATCAATTGCCTGACAGTATTGGTCATGTGCCCACAGCATCAGGTGTTCAAATTTTTTAATAATGCTTTCCATAATTTATACCCTGACATTTATAAGAATCAATTTTAAGCATAATTTTATTCCACTTCTCTGTTACATCCTATTTAATCAATATTCATATATTGTTTCATTAACACAGCCTCAATTCTTAGAATTGTTACACCTTATCATTCAATCAACTATTCATGACTGTGGTTTTTAGAGTCAGCTTTAAATGTTACCTGGTACAGTACCCGGAACTCAAATAAAATTTTGCCAAAAGCTTTTTTTTTCGTATTAATATGATCATCAATATTTCAGAAGTGTAAAAATTTGAGATAACCCACAAAATGCTGCAACATCACTGCATTGGCTTGAAACTTTGGGTTGTAACCTTTCATGCATATACAATCTTAATTTTCTATTACATGTATAATAGGTTTAATTACTCTGAGTACTCATATGGTTTGGGTTTTTTTTCATTCAATGACATGTATACTAATACAAATATTACAATACAGATTTACCATGACAAATGTATATTAGCTAAACAAATCATTATATAGATTTAAAACAAGTACATAGCCTGACTTTTTCTATTGTTACAGGGATTACATAATATGGAACAACCCCCCCCCCCCCCCCCCCATTTCAGAGAAATCTGTAAAATTTGATGGTTCTGGTAATTTATGCAGCAGCTCTCAAATGACAGAAGCAATTTATTCATAAAACATAACCCTGTTTTTATGAGCAAATGTCAAAATTTCGCTCAACGCAATCTTTTCTTTTTCTTTATAATTGAAATTGTAACAATGAAAATAATATCATAAAAAAAAAAAAAAAAAAAAGATAAAATATTTTTTGCAGTGATAATCCTAACATTAGATAAATAAGTTTTTTTTGCATTTTTTTAAAAAAAAATTTCCAAATAGAATTAATTCATTCTAGCATATATTCTCTTATATCTTTAACAGGTTGGGACCAATCTCCCAAATGCGATCTAATAGCCCATTTGGGGTATAATAGCCCAAATGGGATATAAATTTAAAGTGCAAAAAAATTTTTGATTTTGAAATTTTTGATATAAATTGCATTAGAAAAGATGAAATACAACAACTTTTGGTAATTAAAACAACTTTTTCTGTAGCTGTACTATTATTGAGATTGATCCCTCAGTATATCCAAAACTTCTTGGGGATTAATCTTACAAACTATAGACATATAGAAAAACTTCTTCACTAAGAGTTGTTGCATTTGATTCACATTAATGCGGATTTATATCAAAAACTTTAAAATTAAAAAAATTATTTTTTGCACTTTAAATTTATATCTCATTTGGGCTATTATATCCCATTTGGGAGTTTGGTCTCAACCTGTTTAATATATCTCAATCTCAACAATGTAATTTTCACTTATCTCCTTTAAGAACTTTGATTAAAAAATATAAACTTTTTTAACATATTGGCATATAAATGTATGAAAGATACATAATAATATAAGATTTCATGTTCATATGAAATTCACATGTATTTAGATATCAAACCTTTAAAAAATGTGAATTAGATATATTTTCAGTCCATCAAATAAATGTTTAAAAAGAAATGAACTTAATTTAATAGACTTCAGATATCAAAGACACACATTAGCAGTGGTGGGAGAAAATTTGAAATGTAAGAAGTTATCTAAACGTCTCCAGTTTCTTGCTGTACAAACAAGGTGCCTTTCCCACGCTCCCAATTCTGCCACCATTTTGTTCCACATTTTAAGGGTTTCTGTGCACCGCGGAAGGAAATTATGAGTAAACACAAGAGCTGTTACATTCTTTCAGATTAACAACGGTCGCACTGGGGCTATTCAACCGGCATTAAATCGTTAAAAAATGCGATTAATTTAAGGCTACAAAACGCATTTAAAAACATACCTGGGAAACATAAAGGTGTTGTTCATTCATTTTCAATCAATTCTGAGTCAGTAAGATATACCAAGTCCCATATAAGATGCTATAAAAAGTCCTCGCTAATTCACACAAGATGACACGCACAATAAATATTTATCCCCAAATAGACCTGAAACTCGATGTACGCAACTTTCCACGTTAGATTTCCTCGTCCACTCCATTTTCTAATTCTGAAACGTTCTCTAGTCTGTATGTTAATTAGATTTTCATTTCATCACTACGATGGGAAAATAACAGTTGTAAAGTAAGTCAGACCCGTGGGAAATTCACATTTGCATTTGGACACCGTGAGAACAATAGTTAATAGCTCTTCCATTTACTTCCCTAGTAAGGTCACATACTCATGTTTACATACACGTTGAATACATACTACAGTATGATGGTCTAAACTTTTTGATGAGACATATTACCAAAATTGCGTAAAGTAATGAAATTTCATTACCCATATGTGTCAGAAATATAAAGAACCACGTGCGGGTTAACTACTATTCCCTCATTTATGGGATTTCAACCAGATGAATGGAACAGCGCAGACGTTGCAATGTTTGCAGCGATTGGTCGATCTTTTCACCACAAAGCAGGTGTTCCCACGACATCATTTCAATCGAGACTGTCTACTGCACATTCCAGGATTTTAAGGTTATGCTCATCCAAAGAAAGATCGAATTACCGTCAGATATTCACAGTATAGATTTTATACCAGTTATAATTTTACCGTATTTCAAAATGTTACCGATTGTCTATGATAAGAGGTTTCTCTCAAAGGCGTGCTTTAAAACGTAAATTTTTAATCAACATTCGGTTATTAAACTAGAATTGATTAAATTACTATTACATACACGAATTTTTTTCAATATTCAGTCTGATTTAATTATTTAAAGCAACTAATGTGCAAGTTCAGGCGCACGATTGACCGGTAAGGAAAATGACCCCATTATTCAACTTCCATACAGCACATTATTTTGGTCAAGTGTTATGTATGCAAGGACTGTGCAGGTAAGCCTACCTTTGTTCCGTGACCAACAGTTCTCCCCTCTGGCTCCGGATTCGCACGTCGGCTCCCCGTTTGACCTAAATATATCGAGACTTCGTTAGCGGGCTACCGTGCCAGAAATGTATCAAACCATCCAAATTGCCTTAGTTCGCTTCCATTTTGGATTGCAGTAACTTATTCTAATCTATAAATTCACCATTTGTTACACGGTTGGTTGTTTAAATAACTATACCGATATCAAAATTAAAGAAAGTTTGGGAACTCTTACAAGATGGCGATTCTTGTATGAAACTTTAGTTACCCCTCGAATTCCCTCATAACATACATAAAATCTGCATATATATTGCCTGAACTATCGGCAATTTTTCATTGCCGCAAGGTTATGCTAATTTATCATGTGTCCGTTTTCAATAATTACAAACAAACATAAAGAATAATTTTATTTTGAGCTTAAACAACTCATAACATGGCCTGGGGAAAGTTAATGAATACCTTCAGGTGCCCCAGGGAATTTCTGTAGAGTTTAACGCACGTTATTCCCACAGATAGCGGTGCGTTACGTGTTTTGTATATTCACACATGCAGTTCAACCCCGCCCAGCTTAACGCAATTGAAACATCCTAAATTCTGCATTTCAACAAGGATAAAAAATACCGAAACACGAAATTTGTTATATTCATTTCCTCCTCCTTTACAATGCAATATCAATACGCTATGACAATGACTCATCAGCTGTAATTATTAACAACTACCATAACTGAATTCCTTTAGCTTCCCACACCTTCTTTCACCCTTACACTACTCTAAAAAATTACAATTCTTATACTTTTGAATTTATGCACGTAAAAAATCCACGTGTACGAAAGAGGAAGGAATGATCTCGTGCTGATTATGATTGATATCCATCATACAAATAAAAATAAAGATATCCATGAGTGATTTATTTGGTATTCATGTCTTTAAGTCCATGATTCTCAATACCTTTGTATACTTATTTCAAAGAGAAAAAAAAATAAATAAAAAGGTAAAATAAAAAAAAAATGAATTGATCAAAAAAATGTTAACTTTGAGACTGTGTTTATTCAGGCTCGTGTAAATGATAGCTACAACTTTGCCCGGGCTCTTTTAATGTGTAAAATACATTTTGTGTATAATAAAGGCGATCTCTCTCTCTCTCTCTCTCTCTCTCTCTCTCTCTCTCTCTCTCTCTCTCTCTCTCTCTCTCTCTCTCTCTCTCTCTCTCTCTCTCTCTCTCTCTCTCTCTCTCTCTCTCTCTCTCTCTCTCTGTACTGTATTCTTGTCCTAAAGGGTCACCATGTCTATTTTTTCCAAATCCTGAAAATCTTTATCCGTGGGGGGAGGCAGCAGCTATACTTTTAACTTCAATTTCACTGTTCATTTCCTTATTTTCAATTCAATTTTTACATGGCCCCAGAAAAATTCAATTTATTTTAATGTTAGATTAAGAAAAATCTTTGCTGCGCAAAAAAGTGGGGCAGGGGAAGGGGGGCTGCCCCCTTGTCCCCCCCCCCCCATGCTACGTGCCAGCATTGTACAAATAAATCCGAATTTTAGGGCGGTGGTGATCCAAATCCTCAAGACCCCTTAGATTCGCAAATGCAAAGTTGAAACAATCAACAGATGAAGTAACTGGGAGAGATAAAATGGCACCCGACAAACCAGGGCTACATAATGGTAGTGCGATGATACTCCAACGAGTCCTGCACTTTATTGGAAGAAGAAGAAGAAGAAGAAGGTAATTTTGTTACAAAACTTGTTTTGATCGTAAAAATACAATTTTAATAAAAAATAAAAGGAGTATAATATTAGCCATCTTTGCCAGGTAAACATGGTAAATAAGCAGTGAAAGTTTTGAAAACTGAACGCGACGGTAGAGTATCACGCGTGTAACACAAAAGAGTTCAAAATATGGCGATCACTGATTTGTTTTGAAAAGATTTTTGTCCATATTTACGACTGCACTGCTTCGTTTCCTGTTTTTTAACGACACTTCGAGATTTAAATATGACCACTCCATCCAAGGAAGGGAATGACCCATGTTCAAACGAGAACAGCGAGGAATCGGAGTCGGATGCTGACATGGACGAGGTTTTGTTAGCGGAGTTTGAGGATAATGATCCAGGGCCCACAAAAGGTTCCACTCTTCTTCTTGAAATAGGAAATTTTAGTGTAACAAAGTTTATCTGCCCTATTGTGGTTTTGATACTCGCTAAGCTGTTGATAATTGTGTCGCACAGACTAAGTGTTTACATGGCTGGATGAGTCATGCTAAGCTGGCTATCACCTGATGACATGGTTATGTGGGGGCTTGCCTGTTTAATAATTTTTTTAGTTGATAAAAAATTTAAGAAAGCTTATTGAAATAAAAATTTAGGCAGATGGACCACTGTAAATTATAACAAGTTTCCATGCAGATGTATTTGGTGGAATGCAAGGGAAATAATCTGACACTATCGTTTATGATAATAAAGTCTATTTTATTCCATTTAAACAGGAGAGTGTTACATGTATTGCGTTAAAACATTTAATTTATGTGTATTCCATCATGCTTTGTAAAGTGAATGAATTGTTGGGTGAGGGGTTTACGATTACCAGGTAAGGAATCAATTCATGCTAAATGATTTTTCAACCACACATTACCTGTATTAGTGATACATTGTATTGATTAAGTTGAAGTAAACAGTAAGCTAAAATTTTGTTCGTGCACAGATGGGCTGTAGATAAATTGTAAATCAAGGATAACATTTGTTTTAATTATTAGTTGAAGCAGAAGTCAGAAAGCCTCAAACAGCATTTGCAGAGGAGGAGAAAAAAGAGGATTCAACACCAGTTCCCAAACCCCACACAGGTACAGAGGAAGAAGGTGGAAAAGTGGATTCAACCCATGGGTCCAAACAGTCCAAGGATGACCAATCAGAGGAAGGTAAAGAGGTCTGGGTGCCACCAAGTCGTGAAAAATCTGAATTATCCACCACCACCACCACCTCCGCTTCTACTAATGAGTCGTCTGAATCGTCAGAGACAACCCAGAGCAACAGTGAACAGTCGAAGCTTAGTGTCGGGTTGCCTGCCCTTGCCAGTATTGGGGCAACTGCTGCACCAACAGATGAGAGCTATGAACCTAGTGTATATCATATCAAGTGGAACACATTTGATTTACGAGATGTCCCAATTATTACCCAGAATGAGAATGGACCATGCCCCCTGTTAGCTATCATGAATATCTTATTGTTAAAGGGGAAGGTCAAGTTAGAGCCAGGGCAAGAAATCATCACACCAGAACAGATCATGACTTACTTGGGGGATAGCATCTTGGAAAATGCACCAAAGGTATTCATGCATGTTACGATTCAGACTAAGATGTGATGAAACATTTGTCCAATTGTGTTGTGATCTTATAATAATCTGAAGCTATAAATGTACATGTGTATGGCATTATTTACCGGTATTACTTATTCTATTTATTTTTCATGAAACTTAAGTTCAGAATATATTATTAGAACAACACAGAAGCAGAGCAGCTGAATTTCGAGCAGAATATGCATGATGCTATGGCCGTGATTCACAAGTTACAGACTGGCCTGGATGTCAATGTCAGATTTACAGGGTAGGTCCGAGCTTCGACAGCTGAATGAAACGCAGGCAGTGTGTTGTATTGTTGTGTTGTATGTCACTGCTGATCAATCATTTGTTGTACTAGATTATCTGTACCCTGTTCTGTACTTATTACTTTGACCATTAGGGTGGTCTAGCCCCGATGAATTTCAAAACATTTCATGTACAAAGTCAACATACCTTTTATATCTATATATTATGTTTATGATACATTTTACAGGATCCAGGATTTCGAGTACACACCAGAGTGTATCATCTTTGACCTGCTGGGGATTCCCCTGTACCACGGCTGGCTTGTGGATCCCCAGGACACTAAGACGGTAGAGGCGGTGGGGAACTGTAGCTACAACCTACTGGTGGAGAAAATCATTAGTGACCGCAGCTCAGAGCAGCCTGAGCTGGTCAACCAGGGTAAGGGTACAGGGGACTCTGGGGAGGGAAGGGAATAACTCTCAAAGTGGCCTGAGCTTGTTTAAGGTAAAGCTACAGAGGAGGGCAAGGGGAAAAACTCAGAGCAGCCCAAGCTAGTCAACTAGGGTATGGCCGGGGGGATACTGTATGCAGGGAAATATTTGACCCTGTTTTATTTTCACCTCTTTTGCCCTCTTTGTCAGCAGGCAAATTGAAGACTGAGCTAATTCAAATTTCTTATATTATCTCTCTGTTAATACAACTGTGTCTGGGTCAATTCAAGAAAGGGCGAAACCATTTGCAATTGATGACAGGGGAAAATAACAGAGTGTGAAAATGTCCGTGTATAAAGTAACTCTCGGAGCAACCAGAGCTTTTCAACAAGGGTAAGGCCTAACAAAAAAAAATTAGTTTGTTTCCGCTTTCATGCTGAAAAAAAGTAGGGTCGGTCGGTCGGAATTTTTTTTTATTTTTTCAAATATTTTTTTTCCCTTTAATATTGCAGTATCCATATATGCCGGTTAGATACTGACACTGCTGAATGGTATAAAATGAGAAATACTTTTAATATCATTCCTGACTATTAAGCTGGTCTTAAGAAAACACAAAAATGATATTATATATCAGATACTTCCTCTGCCAACGATGAGAGCATTATTAAAATCTACAACACATGGAAACATACAGCCATTTTGAAACAAAACGTTTGAGTTACACTGATTTGAGAAGAGTAACTGCTTCAGGCGTATTTGTGACCAAAATTTTGAGTAATTCTTTTTCCAAATCGGATACAAATGAAAATAAACGATTTTCCAACAAATTCCTTAAAAAAAAGTTTTGAGTTGAGGGGGTAAAAGCTAGGGTCGGTCGGGAAAGCGGAAACAAACAATTTTTTTACTTAGGCCTAAGATTAACAGAGGAATGGGTAATAACTCTTAGAGCAGCTTAAAGTAGTCTGAACAAGTAAGGGAGGGAAGGGGTGAGGGAGGGAGGAGGTATAACTCTCAGGCATGTAGAACATACATCCCTCTAAGACCAAGAAAAATCATCATCCTTATCTTACAATTATAATCAAAATATTGCTTCCCTCAAAATTCCACTTTCCTCATCGTTGTTTAAAAATTTAGACAGTAAAGCAACTGATTAATGTTTATTTATTTTTTTTATTAGAAATAGAAATCATATTGTAATATATGTCAGTGGTTATATGATGAAGGGTAATAACTTGGTATATTTATATGATAAAAGAGGGAACAACTTATAAATAGCTACACAATGAGTGGATAGGTGATGGGGGGGGGGGTTAGATTATTTTTGCAAAAGTAAAGAATTCAATACATGTATTATTCATAGAGCTCTGATCATTGTAAACCTACAGAACTCAACCCAAACCTTTCCGCTCTGACAGTATTGTTTACACCAGAAACTCTATGTATATTTTTTGAGTGTGTAAGTCTACTACTAAAACATGTACATATACAAGATGATTCGTTCCATTACATATCTCATCAAAAGTGAACAAAATCTGTTTACAGCTAGTTCTATTGATGTGAATTTGTTAAAGGATTTCCTTTCTTTTGAGATGAAAAACATTATGTAGTAAAGTTTTGAGTTTACCTATGGCAAACGGAAAGATGAATATAGTAGATAGTTTAAAGAAAATCTTGAAAGCAGATCGGTTAAATTCGATTCATGTTAAATATACCTTTTATTTATACATGTATCAAAATCAATTTGCATTAATCATGTTAATTTTTCATTTGAACAAGGATTTAAATTACTTCCAATAAAATTAAGTCAGTGTGAATGAAAGTCCATTTTGAGAACAGGGTATGCTGTGGGTATGCATGATTGTTAAAAATTAAAACTGTCTATACCTTGGTATCGTGGTAGCCAGCAAATCCAGAATAATTCTAGTCAACCAAACTTTATTTTGCTTCCTTGAAGGAAAGAAATTTGTAAGAAAGAGTACCAAAATCTCGTGTAAGACTAATACTGGTATCTTTAATATACCCGCTACGAGGAAGATTGGTACTTGGTATTTTTATTTAAGGCACACATTGAAGAGCAAATGTTTCAATAAACATGATATATGTTTAACGAAGTTGAATATCATAGCCAATAAAATGCTGCATTGTTTACTCTAAGATGATGTAATGAAAACACAATGTCCATTCTCACACATGGGAACTATGGTACTTGTGTGTGAGTTGAATTGGTGTCGTCTAGTGTGAAATAAGGAAACAAGATTCTCCCATCGAGAGTCGGATACAAATGGCAGAGATGGTGGGAGAGTTGTGGGCCGACTTTCCTTAGAAAAAATCTCAAAATAAAATAAGGAAGTTCAGATAAATGAGAGAGTTATAACTGTAACCTCTCATGCAATTGAAGAAGTATCTCAATGGAATACTTCCTTAATCTTTATTTCTGAGTGACCCTTGAAAATGATTTAAAAAAACCAAAAAACTTAATTTGAGGTAACACTAATCTGTTAGACAAAGTCTTCATTGATTTGATGTTTATGTTTCTGAGCAATATTTTACAACCATTTTTATTCTCCTTTGTCTTTTGACCAATGTGTCATTTAGATCTTTTACTCAGATACATGTTAATCTTGTATGGATGACATTGAAGAATGTCTCTACCACTAGTGTTATGTGTAATTGTGTTAAACTGATGATGTACATTTTTTATGTAAAGAAAGATTCAGATTGATACTTTTCAAGAAGATCATGATCTTTAGACAAAAAAGTATTCCTATATATTTTTTCCTTCAGAAACCTTGCATTAAATGAGATGGAGTGATAATAATAAATGCATTATTTTATCAAAATATTTCAGCATTACTCGCGGAAGCTTTCCTGGATAGAACCGCCTCACAGCTGACATACCATGGATTGTATGAACTCAACTCAACCGTGAAGGAAAACCAGCTGTGTGTCTTCTTTAGAAACAACCACTTTAGTACCTTGTACAAGCATAAGGTCAGTATGTCACAATATGGTATGGGTATAGAGTTAGCATGCCACAGCATAGAATAAGCATTGGGTCAGTATATTACAGCATTGTTCAAGCATGAATTAATATGTAATACACTGTAGCATTGTGCATTAGGGTTAGTTTGTCACAGCATGTCAGTTTGTCGAAGCATGCTGTTGATAATAGAAAATGTCACAGCATTGTTCAAACATAGATTTACATCGGTCTTATCCATGTAACTCAGACTCATGTTGTAGGTTTGAGTCCTCAATACTGTGCAATTTTTTGTGAGTGGCTTGGATAAATAAAGATTTTGGGAAATGACTCTCAGTTTCCTGTGATCAACTTAAGCCAGAAAAATTGTGTTGCTCCATTTTCAATATTGCTATAAATGTAATCAATCCATATAATATGATGCTGCAGTACCTGATAAATTTTTGGCCTTAGTGAATACAACTTCCATTTCAGAGAGATAAAGCAATACCAATATAATTTCATCATTCAAACTTTTTAATAAGTAAAATTAAACACTTGTTTGACCGATATGGAGTAAGTTGGAGCTGGATTGATTCTTGGTCATAGCCAGGAACTGATAGCAAGGAGAAACCAGGGAAGGGGGTTGGATAGAAGTCCAGGGGCAGAGGATCGTGCGGTCAATGCTGCAATCCAACCTGTCAAATAATAGAAAAAAGTAATTCAAGTACAGATACATTAGTCCAGCTCTGATACTCTACTATATATAGTTCAATTTAACCTGTCAATTAATAGAAAAAGAAACTTAAGTCTGAGGAAGGACTCATTCATCTGGCATTGATACTATACTATACATAAAATAATTCAACCTGTCAAAGGAACAGGAAAAAAAGAATAAAAGTACGGTGTACAGATTCAATAAGCCAGCAGTGATACTTGCTGTAGGTACTGCAAATGTATTATATTTGGCGTGCACAATATTTGGCGGAAATTAGTTTTTGAACAAGTTGGCGTGGATTTGAATTAGTGTTTTTTCTGAATGTGACTATTCTTATACATTTACGCATGCCATTTAGCGATATACTTGATTTAGCGGAAGTATCGTCCCGCCAAAAGCGCTAAATAGAATACACAGCCAAATGTAGTAAGTTTACAGTAATTCAACTCAAATGTGCTTGCTGATTAGCCAAAGAAATTCATTTGTGTCTAGTTTAGACGGGACAGGACAAATCATGCATTGATTTTTGGATAAGATAACTTTTCTTTTGCTTCATTCTTTCTGAGAAAAACAATTTTTGGAAATTTCTACTAGTATTTGTATAGTTCATTAATGGAAGGTTCAAAATATCAGTTATTGTTGGTAATAATTACGTCAAAGTGGGCCATTTTATTTTCAGTGACTCTTAGCAATGTCAAAGCTAACGTTAGTCTCCCAATTATGATACAGTCAAACTTCATTATCTCAAACTAGATGGGACTGTTTAAAATCTTCGAAGATAATGGAATATTTGAGATATCAACAGTAAAATACATAAAAAATAAGTGGTTGAGACTTACAAATCACTTCGACATATCCATTGTATTCGAGATATCAGTGTTCAAGAAGTGTTCGAAGTTCAATTGTATAATATTTTATAGATCCATCCTTTACATTATGAGTGTGTTGAGCTGCCCTAAAGTGTGAAACAAAATTGTTTAATGTGTGTTAAGATTTGTTAACGTATACCATGAACCTTCTGTCACCTCTGTCATACAGAATCTACTCCTTACCATTCTGTGTCTTGGTACACTGGTATGGATATTTGGTGTAGACGTTGGTGATGTCTGTTTCATGAAGCTCTGCTTCGGACGGTAACAGACGACATCTCAACTTTCCAATGGAGGTTCTTATACAATCTTCATAGTCTGCATAAGCACTGGAAGAACAAAGATGCAAGAATAGTAACTTTTGGAAAATTTTTAAATCTAGGCCTTAATTAAATGTTTGAATTTGTCTGGCCTTTATAAGTAGACAATTTTTAACACTGGATGCAATTGCTTACGGTCAGACAAACTTTTCTTTTTGTCTGACCTGCTAGAGACCCATACTGCTAATTTCTGACTGTTATAAAGTTACCTACATATTTCAACAGATGTCATTCTTAAAGACTCCAACAATTATCATTCTTACCTACATATTTCAATAGATATCTTTCTGTTTCACAGATTTTAACATATATAATTCTTACCTATATTCCGACAGATATCAATATGATACTTACCTACAGATATCATTCCTACCTATAGATATCATTCTTACCTACAGATATCATTCTTACCTACAGATATCATTCTTACCTACAGATGTCATTCTTACCTACAGATGTCATTACCTACAGATGTCATTCTTACCTACAGATGTCATTCTTACCTACAGATGTCATTCTTACCTATAGATATCATTCTTACCTACAGATATCATTCTTACCTACAGATGTCATTCTTACCTACAGATGTCATTCTTACCTACAGATGTCATTCTTACCTACAGATATCATTCTTACCTACAGATATCAATCTTACCTACAGATATCATTCTTACCTACAGATGTCATTCTTACCTACAGATATCATTCTTACCTACAGATATCAATCTTACCTACAGATGTCATTCTTACCTACAGATGTCATTCTTACCTACAGATGTCATTCTTACCTACAGATATCATTCTTACCTACAGATGTCATTCTTACCTACAGATGTCATTCTTACCTACAGATATCATTCTTACCTACAGATGTCATTCTTACCTACAGATATCATTCTTACCTACATACTCCTCTCTGTTTGCGTCCGGCATCTATCAGCCCTGCTGATTCCTCTTGACATAGACGTTGTGCATCTTGTAAACATTTAGCAGCTTCAACTAGAATATTAAGAATATCAATCAATTAACCCCTCTCAAACATGTAATATATTGTAAAACTGGATTTTTTTAGGGTACACTTATTTTGCTGTGTATAGTGGCAACATCCAAAATTCCAAAAAAATCAATGGCAAAATAGTGATGGATATTTTCGTTATTTAAATTTGTCAATGAGAATTGAAAAAACAAAATTAACATGTTTTGAAATCATCCCCCTCCCAATATCTGCTAATGTAAAGCATTTATTGAATGAAACCTATCACAGTTAACTCATTGTAACACAATGAAACCTATCACAGTTAACTCATTGTAACACATTTAGAATCCACTCGATCAGTTTGGGACATCAGAAGAGTCTCCTTTTTGAGCTCTGTGTCCTATAGAAAGACGACTTACTTGTTTCAATGGTGATGAAACACAGAATTCCAATCAGAGGAACACACACATTCACCTTAATCATTGCCGTTATCAAAGCTAGGACATGTCTTCCTTCAGGATGTCACAAGTGTCAAGTAGTTCAATCCTTGTATTTTGCTGTATTTTTTTGTACACAAGATCATAAACAATCTCCGTCACACTACAGGCTCTGTATCAGTCTCTCCTCTTTCTGTGGCTATACAATATACTTGTACACTAATGCATGCATTGTTTTACTGATAATATTCAAATTCATAAACTTGAATGGTACAAGAAAATCCCAGAAAAATGATCATGGCACCTTCACCAATAATCAGGTAACAATAGGCGGGTATTCGTTGGAAGAGAATTGATTTTTTTTTATTGTGTTTATGTAAATTTTGCTTTGTTTGCCTCCAAGAGGCCCCAGGAAGCTGTGGTTAAGTAGGACCTGAAAGGAAAGGCACAGGAAACTGACACTGTAGATTTTGTAGT
This sequence comes from Magallana angulata, assembly GCF_025612915.1. Classification (NCBI taxonomy): domain Eukaryota; kingdom Metazoa; phylum Mollusca; class Bivalvia; order Ostreida; family Ostreidae; genus Magallana; species Magallana angulata. The sequence continues at coordinate 2,452,332 of NC_069111.1, read as the reverse complement.
GACTAAGTGTCATTAGGATCAGTACTAAGTTATCGCAGTATTCATTGGGGATACTTATAGCGTACATATACTTGTCATTCTGGGAGCGAGGAAGGGTAATTAGCAAACCAATGGGAATTCCAATCAAACACTTATGATGATATTTTTTTAACACATATATTTTTAGAACTTCGTTAATTAATTAATATGAAAATAAAACGAATATCTCTGAGGGCTTTAAGTAGCCCTCTTTAATGACAATTGATTATGAATTGTTAACGATCGATGCTAGTGATCGTACTTGAACAATTTTCTGGATTTACAATACTTTGTTGACGATGAGACATTGGGAATAAAAAATAGGTCATTTAACAGACCATTGTACCAAAAGTTAGGATAAGAGCAAAAATGTCAGTTGTACTGTGAGTTGACAGTGTCTGTACTGTTGATTTAGTGCCAGTACTATTGAGTTCAGTTAAGTTGACAGGGGTTGTATTGTTGATTCAATTTGACAATTACTGTACTGCTGACATAAGTTTACATTGACTTTAATACTGACTTTAGTCAATGCTGATTTTACTGTTGATTTGATTTGATATTTAAGAAATAAAAAACATGTTACAAAGTTCACTGCTTATGAATTTGGTTGGTAACGTGATCAAAACTGTGTGTTTATTTCTTAATGTATTTAAGTTGAGAAAGGCAAATCATTCAGAATTAACATAGACCTGCTTGCAACCATCAAATGATAAGGCGTGAGGTATTCGTTGTGATGTCATTATTAGTTCACACTGAATTGAACATTTAAATTTTTGCTCTTTTATAGGTTCATATAAGGAAATATTTTTGCATATGTAAATATTTTTGATTAATTTGAAGTTGTTTTTGCAGTGTCTCCTCCATTTTAACAGTGCATTTTATTCTACAGAATGAGTTATTTGTGTTGGTGACGGACCAGGGCTTTCTGAACGAAAAGAACGTTGTGTGGGAGACGCTGAACAATGTTGAGGGGGACGGGTATTTTGTGGACGCCCAGTTCCACACCTACACCAAGCCCCCGCCCATCTCAGAGTCCCTGGCCCCTCCCCCGGTACCCCCAGGGTCCGAGGAACAAGTCGATCAAGAGTAAGTCACTGAAAGATGTGTTTTTCATGTTGTGTCATTATTGGACTTTTGCAAGATACAGTTAATGGCGTACTTTGACACTTTGAAAATATAGGGAAGCTATTGCCTGTTATGGATACCAAATTAGTGTGTGATGAAAGAATTTGAAATGGATAAAATAGATAAATTTGAGAGTGTTAATTGTTTGAAGAAAAGTAAAGGTCATTAGTTTAGATTTTAACATTAAAGTAATTTTTGTGTTTGATGACTGATTCAGATAGAATGAGGGATTAAACTTACCTCTAGAATATATACCTGTATTCAGACATTAATTCCAGATTTCTGTTTTTATTTTCAACATGCTGATTTGTTCACCTCAGACCTAATTGAATTGGCTTTATGAGTGCATTTTTGTGAACATTAAACATGCTCTTTTGATCAATGATGTAGCAAACTTATGAACATCAAAAAGAACTTTATTATTCTTGCTAGAACTTCCAGCATTTTATGTTGAATAAGTGTGTAAAATGAGGTAAATTATTTGCTGGAGCATGTACATGCAAATGGAAAATTCAACAGTTATTTTCATAATGAAATATTAAAAGGCATACAATGTAATTGTCAAAATAGATATATATCACTCTATGAAATGAATCTTTTTGCCTTGCTAAGACTTCAAACAAAGGGAGTAGTTGCCTTTATATAAATAGAGGTAAAATTGGTCAGGACAGCTGTATTGTAAATAAAGCTATGTTGACAGTGTGGTTGTTTTGTAGTTATCTACTGGCCATGTCCTTACAACAAGAACAACAGATGACAGATGAAGAGTTGGCATGGAAACACAGTCAACAACCACAAGAGCATGCCCAGATCTCAGAGTAAGAGTTACCTGCCTTCAATCCTTACCATAGCTTTCGTAGTTTTTGTAAGTCAAGAAAGATAACTCTTGCAGGATGATTCACTATTGGAGACTGCCCTACAAGGCTCTGTATGTGGTAATAATTTGCTTGTAAGGAAACCATGGAGACTGGAGTGTTTAGTCCTTTGTAACAACAATTCTTTACATTTATATGTAAAAGTACTTTATATGAGAGATGAAGAAGAAAACTTCCTTAAAACCAAGATTTCCTTATACCCAAGTTTCCTTTTAGTTAACTTTATTGTGTTTTAATGACAGCTAGTTTTGGAAAATTATTACCGCTTATTAGTAGATTGTGAAAGTGTGGAGGGTCAACCATTGGGATTATGCAAAATTTACTTCTAGATGATATCAAATTGGTATTTGTCCATTATAGACATGTCAAAATGATGTTGTCAAAAAATTATTTATAGGAGAACCATAACAGTTATGGTTTTTCATAATTCCATACAGACAGAAAACAACACAATCTCATTTAAATACATTATGTCCAGATATTCAGAAATCAGATTAGATATGCTGTATGTATATCCTATTAAAATTTTTTAATTATGGTTGTTTTTTTTTAAATTGAAGTGATAAAAAAACATAGCCTGTATGTGGTTTGAATGAATTAAGTTATCATCTTTGATAATGCATTAAAAGCTGAAGTACCTGTTGTTAATTGATTACAGATGACAGAATCTGTTAGAGACAAAGTAATGCACGCTATCTTACCATCATGGAATGTAAATGGCTGCTATGTTCTGTTCTTATAATTAGGGCCCCGCAAGGATTTGCGGGTGCCCTATAGTAATCACTCTGTCCGTCCGTCCTTCTGTCCGTCCGTCCATCTGTCACTCTTCCGTCCACAAATTTCCTGTTTTTTTCTAATAACTTTTTTTATGGTTGCCCAATCAAGTTCAAATTTGGTATGGTAGTTCAGTAGGCAGAAATACATATTTTGATGCTAAGTTTGGTTCTCTATGTCTTCTGGTTTGGAGCTGGGGTGGTGGGGTAGATTCATAACTATGCATAAGAAGAATGGGCAAAGAGAGATAACTGCTGAGAATGTTACCATTGTATACATGGAAGGCTGTGCAATATTTGTCCTTTGGGATTAATTAACCTTCCACAGGAAGAATATCCTAAGCTTTATCTTTATCTGTCACATTGAGATTAATTACTGCACTGCCTGTGTCTGCGAATGAACTTTGTTTTGAAGTTAAGGTCAATTTTGAATGATGTGTAGTATTGTGTACATTCTTTGAAATATGGATTTGAAATATAATATTCATATTTTTTGGGGTTAAAATACCGTACACAATGATTTATGATAGTTTTATTGAATAGAGGCAAAGCCTAGGTATCATTGCATTGGTATCAATTCTTTGTTTTTTTAACAAATTTTATTTCATCCCATGTTAACCCATGTTAACATTTTTTGGGGTTAAAATACCGTACACAATGATTTATGATAGTTTTATTGAATAGAGGCAAAGCCTAGGTATCATTGCATTGGTATCAATTCTTTGTTTTTTTAACAAATTTTATTTCATCCCATGTTAACCCACTTTATCCCGTGGATATGACTCATTGGATATTTTTTTGATATTCCAGAGTTGTGACTTTACAATGGGATTTGCCTAGGCATAATGAAGTAAAAATAATGTAGAGTTTTATTAACAGTGTAAACATTGATTGCGGTGTATAAAATATGGGATAAATAGAATCTCATGATTTGGAGTATAATATGATTTTTATCCAACTTGTGTGTTTTATCCCCTCACTAAGGCTCAAGGAAAAAACACTTTAATTGTTGGATGAAAATCATATCCAACTACAAATCACGAGATCCTATATATTCCAGTTCTTTACATCTTCTGCCGGGCATATCTTTTTCATCATTGTTAATATAAAGAGGATGGAATTCAAAGTTTTTTTCACTTCTCTATATTAATTGTCATAGCGGGGCCCTTCCTGACTGGTCAGTTTTCTAGTTATGATAATTATGATGAGTTCTGTTTTTTAGTCATCATGAAGTCCATTACTGCCATATTCTGTTACTTATATGATGAGTTTTGTTCTTAAGTCATGAACTGGCTGCCAGACTGCAGGCGGAGGAAGACGAGCGAGCGATGCGTGCTATGAACGAGCAGCAACAGAGACAGCAACAGCAGCAACCCCAGGGTCAGAGGTCAGCTGCTGCTGCCCCAGGTGCTAGTCGAGGTCGTCCCCGGGAGAGAGCAGAGAGGGACCGAGAACCGCGCGATAAATCCAAGGACAATGTAAGTCTAGGTGGTCCATGTAGATCTGTTTGTCTGTGTACAAGTCTAGTTTTACTGTGCAAGTATCTACTTATTTGTGGTGCAAGTTTATTTTGTTTCATGCAAGTCTAGTTTTTCCTGTGTGAAAGATTAGTTTTTCAGTGAGCAAGTCTTGCTTTTCTGTGCACAGTTTTCTGTGTCCAGTCTGATGTTCTTATGCAAGTGTAGATGCTCTTTGTGATGTATATTTTGAAGAGAAACATGTAGCTGTAATATATGTAAATGATCCCTTTAGCATACGTGGATGTAATGGCAAAAAACAGAATATAGAAATTAACCCTTGTTTGTAAATCTTGTGGATTTAATTGTTTTAGTTCTAAATCTTGATTCAATATCACTCTGTGGATTTGATACTTTTCCCCCCAGGGTTCGTCCTCTATGGTATGTACTCACTGTGTCCCTCATCTCCACAGGTGTGACCGTTTGCTCTACCCCCAGTAGTCACGACCAGTCTGTGTAACTGTGATGTAATGTCTTCATATAACTCATCCTTCCTCAACGTTCCATTCTTAACAGTATTTACAACGAACATTTTGTTGGTTGGCTTGATAAATTCGACGTTGTTCTTTTGATTGATTTGATTTTTTCCCATAATTATACTAATGATCAATAATTGGCATTTTCAAACACTGTACATATCTTACAATTTGAAGAATGAGTTTAGTAAACATGCATTGAGCTGTAACGTTACTTCAGCGTCGTCTTACTGTGTGTAACATGTCCTTGTTTCTGCTTTCAGTGCTGTATTTTATGATGAGAAGTTTGGACGTAGCCTTTGAGGTGTTCATGGCTTCCATTAGGACGAGTCTTCTGTTTCGGTTGTGACCCTGTGTTCCTAGTCAGGCTTTGACAAGAGTAAACTGTACAACTAGAGTTATAATCAACACCATGGTCGGACAATAAGCTGTACAACTAGAGATGTTACCGACATCATGGAAAATAAGCGATACAACTCTATATATTTGGCATCATTTATACGGGCATTAGCTGGCCGGTCTGAGTTAACCAACTGTGTCAACTTCTCAATATCAAAACCAATTTTCTTGTGACTTTCAACCTTTGACTTTTAACTTATGACCTTTAACATGTGACATTTCACAGCTGGTTCACTACATTACACATGTACAATGTGTATGTGTGATGTTCTAATAACCAATAGAATGTGTATGAGAAATGTAATGGATATTTTTAGATTTTACATGACAGACTGATGTTCTGTGTTTAGGTAGCCAGATGCCTAATGATGATATATAAACATTCTGAGATATAAAAATTAAATAGATTCTTTGGTGTCACTTTCTTTGTCCATGATACAAATTCCATGAGAAATTCTCTGCCACTTCCATCAGTGTAATTTTAAAAGTTGTACGTAAACTGTGTACTGTATAAACGTATAACTATAGGCCCCATCATACTGTGATGTATTATTTATTGATTTTAGTTCATGTTGAGTTGATTTTGTATTTCAGTCTTTGATTTCTTCTCTCAACTACCATTGACACTTTTGTCTGTTTCTTACTTTGAACAGATCAAAATATAAATGTAATTTGTATATTTGACATTGTGTACTTGTCAGAGACTGTATTTTACATGAAATATTTTTCAAAGTTCATAATTATGTATATATCTATAAATCATTCAATATACCTTTGTCTTCTAAAATTGATAACATATACATGTATATGCCAATAATTTTGAAGTCTATGTCTTTGTATGCTATTAGCAGTCAGCCTCTCTGGTTTACTGTTGGTGATATTATCTGTCTTTGTGTTGCTTTTTCTGCGTTCAACCAAGCTGTCAATTTTTGTAGCTATCAAGCCCCCCCCCCCCCCCCCACTAATTTACACACACAGACATACTTGCATTCAACCCGTCCCCCTCCATACACTTGTCACACACACCTGCATCCAACACCTGCACACCCAGACTACATTAAGAGAGATTATCAGGTGTGTAGTCCAAGGTCATTAGTTATTTTGTACACAACACTAGTGCCAGAATCTACTTCCATTTTTACAACAGAATTTAAAGGGTAAAGTTACATAGTTTGCAGTGGATTCGAGCACATAACATTATGTATAAGCACACCATCATTTGACCTTATAAAACCCAGTATAATTAAGAAATGAACTCAATGTCTACCCAAGTTATACTCGTTTTGCGGATTATGATAAAGCAGAAAATGGTCCAACCCAGGTTATACGAGTATAACTTAGGTAGATATTGAGTTCTTTCCTTTAATTTAATTTTCTGTAATTTGCTGTACAAATTGAGTCTGTTTTACTTTTAAAAATGATATTAATCTGTTCAAAATTCAAACGTAACGTCAAGTGGATTAGTTCGTTGTTTTTTTTACTTTGGTGCATTGTGATGTGTGTTGTGACGTGCAAACCAGGCTATACAAATTTAACTAAATTTTTCTATCAAATCAAATGCTGCGTTACAACCAGAATTAAATTATTTACATGTAGTTCAATTTGTTCTACTTCATTACAAAGACATTGTAGAGTATCATGCCTGTGACTGTGTATTTGTTTTGTTAGTCTGTAGTTTTTACCACCTGTGTGTGAATCAGCTGTTTTTACCACCTGTGTGTGAATCAGCTGTTTTTATCTGCGTATTTCTGTCTGCCTGGTTAGGGTGTTACTATAACTGTTGACTGTGTACAAACAAGTGCAATGGTTCTGTCCTGTTGACTCTATGTTTATTGTATTCTTCGATATGTTCGGGATATGTTCTTTATCTAGGTCTTTGTTTATTTCTCTACAAAATGTTACCTTTCCCATGTAGACATAATGAGAATGCTAGTACCAATATTCTGATTTATAAAATAAATCAATAAATCACTAAACTCATCTGTGTTCATTGTTGTTCTGGAGAATCGAAAAAAAGAAGAAATAAGGTCATGACACATTTACCATTTAGGAATGAAAATTAAATTTAAGGTATGTTGTATGAGTATAAAATAATTAGGGACAGTTTTTGCTATATACTGAAGATGTATTTAATAGATAAAATTATAATTATTTATTCCCAAATAATATTATAAACAACATATTCTGAAACACTTATCACCACACAGTGAAACAATGATAAGTCACAATGATACACATCAACATTATACCACAGTAAAGCAATTATTACTAACCATGATACATATCAACATCACCATACAGTGAAACAATGATGATTCACCATGATACATATCATCAACACACAGAGAAAAAATGGTGAATCGCTCTGTTACATATCAACATCACCACACAGTGAAACAATGATGAAACACCATGATACATATCATCAACACACAGAGAAAAAATGGTGAATCGCTATGTTACATATCAACATCACCATACAGAGAAACAATGATGAAACACCATGATACATGTCAACATCACCACACAGTGAAACAATGATGAGTGAACATGATACATATCAGCATCATCCCACAGTGAAACAATGATGAGTCATTATGATACATATCAACATCACCACACAAGGCAACAATGATGAGTGAACATGATACATATCAACATCATCCCACAGTGAAACAATGATGAGACACCATGATACATATAAACATCACCACACAGGGCAACAATGATGAGTCATCATGAAACATATCAGCATCATCCCACAGTGAAACAATGATGAGTCATTATGATACATATCAACATCATCGCACAGTAAAACAATAATATGACACCATGATACATATCAACATCACCACACAGGGTAACAATGATGAGGCACCATGATACATATCAACATCAACACACAAAGAAACAATTATATGACACCATGATACATATCAACATCACCACACAGTGAAATAATGATGAATCGCTATGATACATATCAACATCACCACACAGTTAGGCAATGATGAGACACAATGATACATATCAACATCACCACACAGAGAAACAATGATGAGTGAACATGATACATATCAGCATCATCCCACAGTGAAACAATGATGAGTCATTATGATACATATCAACATCATCGCACAGTAAAACAATTATATGACACCATGATACATATCAACATCACCACACAGGGCAACAATGATGAGGCACCATGATACATATCAACATCAACACACAGAGAAACAATGATGAGACACCATGATACATATCAACATCAACACACAAAGAAACAATTATATGACACCATGATACATATCAACATCACCACACAGGGCAACAATGATGAAACACCATGATACATATCAACATCACCACACAGTGAAACAATGATGAGTCACCATGATACACATCAACATCACCACACAGTGAAACAATGATGAAACACCATGATACATATCAACATCACCACACAGTGAAACAATGATGAATCACTATGATACATATCAACATCACCTCACGGTGAAACAATGATGAGTCACCATGATACACATCAACATCATCACACAGTGAAACAATAATATGACACCATGATACATATCAACATCACCACACAGGGCAACAATGATGAGGCACCATGATACATATCAACATCAACACACAGAGAAACAATGATGAGACACCATGATACATATAAACATCACCACACAGTGAAACAATGATGAGTCACAATGATACACATCAACATTATTACTCAGTAAAGCAATGGTTACTAACCATGATATATATCAACATCATCACACAGTGTAACAATGATGAGTCACCATGATACACATCAACATCACCATACAGTGAAACAATGATGAGGCACCATGATACATTATCATATCAACATCAACACACAGTGAAACAATGATGAATCACCATGATACATATCAACATCACCAGTTTTTTTTACCTTAACAAGCCTCTATAATTTTATCTGTATTTTGTTCATTGTGTTCACTTTAATAAATGTTATAAAAACAATTTCATGAAAGGTTTATATTCACTTCAATTCACTATAGTCTGTTGCTTCCATCAATTTTTGATGATTTTTATCAAAAATACACATACCTGGGATAGAAATCACAATTGAAATCGATGAAAGGGAAATTTCACAAGAACGAAAACAATTTTCTTACGGAGATTTATTATGGGAAATGTTTACATCTTTTCTCCATTCGGAATACACTCGGAATACATCGCGCAATTTTTCAACGTTATCATCCGGGCTTATTGATGGCTGATGCAATGCAAAATCTTCGTAGACTTTCAATTTTGGGATGTGTATTGAAACCTGAAGCGGTAGAGGGGGCGTTTCAAAACAGATAATCTGGACATTTTTCATATTAGTGGATGAACGTAGTTTGAACACAAAGGTATTTACTATTATTGAAATATCAAGCAAAAAGTGGTGGAAGCAAAAACTCGGGACAGACTATAGATTGCTCACAAAACATGCGCAATGAAAACGAAAGTCGACATCCTAAAATGATGGACATGTTCCGACATCCTTAAAAGGTAGAACTGAGTGACATAAACACACTATTAATGTAGTGCGTAAATCTAAATTGTTCACACGTTTTGCATGGGTACATCGTAGCATTAACTAGATATGCTGATACTTTAGCAATTCTTTCGAAATTGTAAATTATCACGGAGGGGGGAGACGGAAATGGACAATTTCTTTAATTTGTATAGAAATTTATCTATTTCAAGAAAAGGACATTTTATCGATCGGTCAAAACCTTTAGCAGCTTAAAAAACATACACTGCTTGAAATAATCATGATGATGTCTGACTCAAATTCCCATATAAGACTACTTGGCTATTTCTTTTATCTAACGTATTGATGTACATTAACAGTAACTTAGTTAATTTTACTTAATCTTTACAATCAATTTATTAACTTGTGGAAAGATGTAAATATAAGAAATAAAATGTTTATTTTGTTTGGGTTTTTTTTTTAGATGCATGCGGGCTTTGAATTATCATTGTAGAAATACTAACACAACCCGCTAACGCGGGTTATGATTTTTTTCTTCTATAGTCGCTACCCGCATACATCACCATATAAAGCACCTTGCTTTAAATGATTAAATGTTAGCCGACCTAGTATTGCCCACACAACTGTAGCCTGTTGGCTATGTTGTTAACTTGATGAGAACTAATATTTTTGTTTTGATGCGAAAGTACATTAGTTATAAATATAATGCATTGTGTATTAAATACCAATGCAGGATCTCCTGTTCGGATGAACTTCATAAATGTCAGCATGGTTTTTTTCAGAACAATAGTGATTGTTCTATCTATTCGACATTACAGATGTTACATAACAACCTGCATACTTAATAATTACTAATTGTGCGATTTCGTCAGTTGTGTTTATTGTTGCTCTCAGTAACTCGCATGTTTTGCATTGGTATGAACCGTATGATGTGGTACAGTTCTGGACGCTGGATTTTTACTCATGATCAAACCAGGTGGATAGAACCAATGAGACTTGTTCATTTACATCACCAATTAATATCATTGTGAAAGAATTGCGCTTGTCAGAATGCAGAGGGCAGCTTGGGGGCTTATTGAGTTGTAAACTCTCTAAGTAGGCTCTAAATGACTTTCGTAAACGTTGTAAGTAAACTTGCTCTTGTGAATAAAGCAGATAAAAACTACTTCAAAAGTTGTTAAAACTTCTTATGGTGAAAGCAATGAAAATCTTACAATGCAGGCGTGTTTCTTGGTGCCGTGACCAGGATTGACGGAGTATAAAAAGAAAAGAAGAACGTAACATTTCGAAAAAAAACCCAAAGAACATGAAGGTAAGAACTTTACTATTTGTTTACCGTAGCTCCTTTAAAAAATAGACAACTCGGTCCAATAACAGCTTGCTAGGGAATTAAAGCAGTTATCTAGAAAAACGTACGGCGGAAATGAATCAATTCGCGGATCAAACACAATGAAAAGCACAAAAGTTGACAACAGACGAGCGTCTCCCAGTTTTGACTCTATTTCGACTTTCTCATCAGCATGATTAGATATTTTTGTCTCGGTAGAAACTAGACATGGAGGACTATTGTAACCAGATAGCCATGCTATGACCTTGACATTGTTGGTATTACACATTGGTCACTATGATACTTATGTATACCTAGATACTGCGCAATGAATTGTGGTAATGATAACTAACAGAATGAACGCTGTTATTCTTGTAACATGCGCAGTATTCCTAAATGACTTAATGCAACCAGGTGTAGAATGCGGCCACAAATGTCGGCATTGGGAGTTTATAAATAAGTTGTCATATTTGGCGATTCTGTGTCTGCATTGATAGTTCTGGTACTCTATACTGAGTCATGTATCGCATGTTTTATGTAACCTTTTAAACCATGAACTCATGTATACTTTTATATATGACCTTTTAATACTGACGGTAAGCGATGCGTCATACTCAGGCGGGAGAGCCAGTATCTCAATAATCTTGGTCTTTAATGACGTTAATTAATCAGGTACGGAATTCGGGCACAGTAAAATCCAAATTGAAAATATATAAACAAGTTCTCAACAAATTGTCATATTTGGCGATCCTGTGTCTGCAATGAAGGCCCTGATACTGCAATTAAGGTAGCCCTGAATACTTGTTCCATCTATTTAACCTTTGTAACCTTAAAGCCATGTATGAATGAATGTATAATGCGTAGCGATGCTTTCATACCCAGGTGGGGGACTTAGAGACTCAAAACCTGCATCTATACTCTTTGATAGACAGTTCTGAAAGTTTTGTTGCTTTGTTTAGAAGTAAAATATAACTGGAATTTTAACACTAAATGTTCACTCTTGGTCATCGTAGATGGACCGAACGAGTCGGAACTGTCAATCATAAGTAAAATGTTATATATACCCCTGTAAAATGATGTTAGATAGGATGTTTATTTGGATGTGAAATTATAGATTTTGATTTAAATTTTGGGGAGTTGATTTTAATCAACTCTCCTATGCAGTTACTCAGACAAACCGAAAGTGAAACAGTGTTTGGACCTCAGCACAAATCATTGCTGCTGACAAGACTTTGTTCTTGAAAATAATTAATAAATTCGATGTAATGTATGCTAAAGCATTGTTTTTCAAGGAAACTTATTTATAAATACCTTGAAAATAGTCAGATTTTAAATGGTACAAACAATTTAAATATTTTTTGTAGTCGTATGTATTCCTACGCCAGAGTTCAATATAGTCTCGTTCAACTCGACGCTCGGCTGTCTCCGTAAATCCTTGTCGGAGATTTACGGTGTAAGCCGAGCGTTTGGTTGAACGAGACTAGAGTTCAATATTGCTTGGATCCATAAAATTTTCGAGAAATATTTCTATTACTGATACATAGTTTGATTGAATTAATTTTATCTTTAAATATTATTTAACATGATTCGTATGAAGGTTTCTCGACATTCTTGTCGAAAAAGTCCAAAAATTCATATTATAAAAATGTGCGTAATTCAAATTAGAAACTACATGTACTTGTCATGCAAAATAACATATCATTGATTTTGAAATAAATAAACATTGACAAAATCAACTCCCGTCAGTTCTTCAGTACTTTGATTAATTTGAGATTTTTTTTGTTTAAGGGTGTTTGTAATTGATGTTGTAATTTTGACAAAACTATACGATCACGCTTGTTAATAAACTGCTTGTGAAAGAACTATTGGACTAAGTGGTTACATAAGCTTGAGTCGCACCTTCAGGGGATAAGAAAGACGGAATGCTTACACTATAGAGGTGGATCAGGTGCGAAATGTACTAAGAAATAAAAATAAAAAAAGATGAAAAAAGAGGGTGATAGAGCAAGATATATATCTCCAACCCCAACCCCCTCCCTTCTACATTTACTAGAAGTGGTTGCTTATAAAAAATGATTGAAAGTAGATTCACGACGTTAGAAAAGTATCATTGACCAGTAAAAGTTACGATTTTTTCTCCCCCAATCCTGAAATCTGAGCGCAAAGCTTTTAAATCGATTGACTGTGTTGAACAATTCTTGACCTTTTGTCGAACATTACTCTAAATTTTCAATGCCATGCTTAATCTGTTTCCTGAGAAATTGAGATAACGAGTAAGTATTTTATTTATCACATCTACAATATACATCAGTGTAAGTGTGCCAAATATAATACAGATCCTTAATTTGAAAAGCTGTGCATTGTTTGCACCCAACCCATTGGACCAATGAAGTTCATCCCAGACAGAACAGCTGTAGGGTTGTGATACATGTTTAAGATTACATGATGATGAATAAATTCCAAGAGAAGTGATTAGTTCATTTTTGGCCAGGCATCGCATTATAAGACGTCGTTTCGTTATAGTTAAACTTTTTATAAATAATAACATTTACGTTTAATTTTCGAGAATTTCTGGTAAAATGTTTTTCCATGATTACCAAGCGTGCACATTCCCCAGACATTTTTATACATTTTTTAACATATATTAAATCCGAAAAACAGATGACCCGAGATCCCTAGCAAGTCCTGTATTTGTAAACCTGTATGGTTTGAAACAAATATTTTAATCAGAACTCGGAATAGACTGATTTTAAAATCTCTGCACAATGTACTTACGATAGAGTACATTGACCTACATGTATAATCTGATCGGGAAATGAAAGTATAAGACTTTTCCGAAGTAGTAAACAAAGCTGGCAGTCAGAGTAAGGACAGTGTAGGCTACCAGGATGTTCATTTATCTATGAGGGCCGATACAGGAAGAGTCACTGAACGTTGCTAAAAATTACATGTATATTAACATTATATTAACTTTTGAATAAGACTAGGACGTTGTCCTAAAGACGAGAAACATTTATGTTATATTACAAATTATTTTGTGAATTTCAAGATTTTGTCACAATTTATTATGGAACTTTTTGGCACAGTTTATTGTGGAACTTGTTTACTTGAATCTATTACTTGTTTGTTCTGTATGTAAATTAGTATCATGCATGCTACGGTGATATAAAATACGTTCGACGGGGACGTTTGGGGGAGTCACTATACGATCCCCCATACAGTCTGTATCTGAACTAAATAATGAGTTGCATTTTTTTTTTAAAAAAGAATTATATTCTTAACGCACTTGTCCTGACGATTGTAATTTCTTTATGGTGATTTTAACTTTTCCATTTTACTTCAAAATCTAAAACATAAATAATTAGGTATGATATATGCATAATTTTTTCTCAGTTTTGCTCTCTTTGTGGCCAAAGTAACATTTCCTGCGTCTTTAACTAATCAAATAACGCCGTTTGTTTCCAGAATTTCAGGACACCCCTCATTTTCTATTGTTCATTATCAATAATTAGTATAACTCCAGCAGCTTTGTCCGCGACTTACGGAATAGAGCAAAATGATTGGATAAAAATTGTGAACACTGTCCAGACTGCAATGTGTACGTCAGAGAGCTATTTATATCTTGAGTTGGTGGAGGTGCACGGAGATAGCGGACAGTGGGCGGCGGGAAAACGTGCGTGCTAACAGGTGAGTGGTGCTTGGTCGTCTGGTCCTAGGGTAGGCTAAACATTTAGTGTAACCTGTTCTAAATATCAGAGTCGGGGGTGGGGGGGGGGGGGGTGGTAAAGAAAATCTGACCGTGGTGAACTACAGAGCTTCGTATCAGCATTTGTGACCTGGCCAATATATACAAAAGTAAGCAATTTCTTTTCTTTTAACATGGCACAGTATTCCGTGGAGTATAGCACGGAAACGATTTTTAGGCCAATATAAGAACATTCGCTAAAAAGAATTCCGATAAGAATTCTGCTGATTTTTGATAACGCGTGTGGTAGAAATTTACAACCAATCACTCAGATCACGTCTTTTGTTTTGATAACTTTATTGACCTCGGACAATGTCGGGAGTAAGTGTCCACCTGTGATTGAGATAATCCCCCGGGGTGCTATGCTCCAATTAATTGTCTTCACTGACAATGAGTTAATCCCGTGAGGAATTCTTACGTGTGTTATATTGAGTAAAGGTCTCACAGCCGCGGAGTTAACATAGCGCTAGGTAAGTGTAAATGTATGCAGTGTGTCTTAGGCTGCAGTTCTTTGGCGTTTTTTGCAGTTTTTCATCCTTTCGATTTTTTAATGATTTTTTTTATCTTTGGATGAAGTGTTGTTATTTGAAATCCTCCGTGATCGTTGAATCGGATGTAGGAATAAGCCTGTGTTTGTAATGGGGCGAAGTTTAAGTATATAAACAATAGTTTTTTAATAGATTCAATATACATACATTTCAATTTGAAAAATATGGTTATGTCCTCTATTTCGTGATGTTAGAGGTTTAAAAAGGGTGCAAGTTACTACGTATAATATTAATCAGTCTTGGATTATATATATTCAGTTTACTACTGAGGAACTTTACATCCACTTCTCGCATTTATACTTTTTGACCACTTGGTCTCTTGACATTCTATTTCTAATGGTGTCATAGAGATGACTGTGTCATCTATCTTGAAACAATTATTTTGGCTTTGAGCGGTCAGCAATTGACCCTAGTGACCATCTCCAACTGAATAAATATCTCCCATTAAAAATTGTGTACGATGAGTGACCGATTCAGCCCTTTGTTTAATAAATTAACATTTCCTTGTTTTGAGATGAAAAACAAAATACCAGAAATTTGCCACGACCACCTGAAGTCACGTTGCGTGACAAAATTATGTTAATTTAAAAATTCAGAGAGGGCAGGTGGGGGGGGGGGGGGTGCCGCAGGAAGCAATAAGTCTCGTGTGGAGTGTACATGATTTCCTTTGCGTCAGATTTTAGGTATAGATCGGCATGTCGTTGGTTAGAAACCTTGTCCCAGACGGTTAAAACTGCTTCCTCCATGCACACGGTCAGTGATGATGTTACTTATTCTGTTATTACAACAGTGGTATTTTCTAACGAAGTCCAGTGTAACAAAATAGCCCTTGTTACCTATCATTATACCTATATTATCCCTATACCTATATAACCGAACACTGGTGATTGGACTTTATATTTTACGTATTCTATAACTTTGACTTTACTGATTGAACGTTCTATATTATTCTTTGGACTATTGTGATTTGACTTTATCATTTAATTTCAGAATCAGTATAGAAAGTTTTGTAAAGTAAATACCTTTATTTGGTGTATATTCCATGTTAATTGTACCACGAATATTATGTGTCCATCAAAGACTATATAGCTTTAAAGGAAAGTCAGAGAGAGAGCCAATAGCTACCATGTTTAGGTATCAGGAGAAAACGTACCCAAGAGAAAACGTACCCAGGAGAAAATGTACCCAATTCCTAGGGTACCTTTTCTCCAAGAGAGAACGTACCCAGGTACGTTTTCTCTTGAAGAAAACGTACCCTATAAATATAATAAACATAAAGCTAAATAGTTTTAATAACTAATTTACTGCATTAATATAGAGGAATATTTGAATTTGATAGATATCTGAATTACATAATTATAATTCTTATATATGTACCGGTTGAGTATTTTAAGGATTTGGACATGTCAATTAGTTTTAAATACTACTTTAATGCATATTTTAATGAATAAATATAGAGGAATATACAATTTTTACAAATAATATCTTTAAAATACTATAGATCCCGTAAGGGTTTTCTTAATTATATGTATCGATTAAATATCTAAAGGACTTGGACATGATTTGAGCTCAAAATTTTCAACTTTATTTCATAAATAATTTTTTAATAGTTGATATATTTACCATGTTTGTTATAAGCATTCTGCTTTAAATATTAGTGATTTCAATGTAATTAGACTTATGAGACTTTCAAAGTTGTTAACAATGAAAAAAAACCTATTCAAATAATTGATTCATATCTATCGAGAGAAAAAAAACGCGCTCTCGACTTCTCGAGATACTCATTATTAAGTTCTCCAAATTATATTGCAATCAAAACTATTGTGTCGATCTATATTTTTTTAACGATTTCATTTATATCAATGGATTAATTGCCGACTAATTAAACTGCTCAGGCGAAGTTTGTGCATTTGTATATAACACAATTATTGTCTAATTAATTAATGTACGTAATTATATAAAAACAAAAGCAACAATAATAAAATTATACAAATGTTTATTGCATAATATATTTTATTGCATCCCAGAATATCTATTAAAACTGTTATTTATGATTTTTATAGGGTACGTTTTCTCCAAGAGAAAACGTACCTGGGTACGTTCTCTCTTGGAGAAAACGTACCCTAGGAATTGGGTACGTTTTCTCCTGGGTACGATTTCTCTTGGGTACGTTTTCTCCATGCAGCATTCCATGTTTACATATTGATGGGGTGTATTGTTTTGAGGTAATGTTCCTTTGATGACGGTAATTAAATTCTTGCTGGTCAGTATGTCTCCAATTTGGACATTATGTTCCAGATTAGTACACAAATAGCCTGAGGGGGTAAAGTTTGATGTAAACCAAACAATTACATACATCAATCTGCTAATCGAAGTCAATTAGTCCTTTGATCGGTTCATGTAGATGACAGTAATTGGTCACAATACAGTGACCCTCCCCCCTAGTAAATATATGTCGCAACCTTGGTTGACCCTAAGAACACTGATTAAGGGCGGGTTCTTGACTGACCAACTTGACGCCATCTTGGAGCAACATAGTAACAAGGTGGTGGCGCCCTTTTACGGGGCTTTTCAACAGCCAATGAGCACTTGTTTTACTTTGATAGTTGGGTTAATTCCGACGCTCTCTCGAACTCTCAACATCTCTCTGACTTCCCCGAATTGGGACTGTGTATTTAGTTTGCTTTTTGTCGAATAAAACCACTATACGATCACTTAAGACTTTTACTTAACGTGTACACTAATTACGTAATATACGCGTGGTAGTGTTATACCAGTTAGTGTGTCGGAACTAGCGTTATTGTCCTTATCTAAAGAGGTATAGGTAATAAAGGTCTATTTATAGGCTTAGATAGGCCTGTCGGTCAGTATACGTATGTATACTTCAGTAAGTAAATCACAACAAGTGAACGTGAACGGATTTAAATCTGAGCAGGCGTCCATCTGACGATGTTTACCTATGGTGTGGGTAAACGGACGTACATCTGTAGCTGATGGGCATACTGCAACTCTCTCAGTGGAATCAACATTCCAGGCTGCAGGAATCATCGGCCGAAACCCGCGTGGGGAATTGTTATAAACACAGCTGCAAGCTAGAACTGACCAGAGGGCTTTAAATGTCTCTTTTGGATGGGAAAAGACAAGTTTTTGCACGAAAAGATTATCGGCAATTATATAGAAGCTCATTTTCATTTTAAATCGTAATTCAGCTTCGCAAAAAATTCGAAAAAGTGATTCCATATGCTTTAACATGTTCAGTGACATAAAAGGTTAGGAATTCAGCAGAACACCGTGAGGTAACACGGTAGGGGTGCGGGAGGGTGTCTGAATAACGGAGGATTGGAAGTCGTGTGTTCTTCTCACAAAGGTAAGAAACCTCCAAGTTCACAAGACATTGACTTATGTGTACTGATTTCATTAGGTAAAGCAATACATATGCAGGATATATTTCGCGAATTGTAATTTATTTACAGATACAGTGAATGTTTAGTTCAAACATGTGTTCAGTTTCTTTTGCAACCCACGGGCAACTTCTGCGTGTCTATCATATCAGAGTTCTATTTCAAGGGAATTCTGTACATAAAAAAAACCAGGGCATGTCTGCAATATCAGTGACACATGGCTGATCCCACCCTTTGTAAAATCATCGTGAGTTGGGTCATTCTCAAAGTACATCGGATTGTTTGCTGTAGTTACAATGTTATTTGGTTAATTTAATTAGTCTATATTATAGCTTTATTAACTCATTTCTGTGATCTGTCCGTGACGTAATGCTATCTTTGTTGGTGGATTAAGGCGGATTAAGACATTTCCATTCTGTGTCAAACTCGGACACGTCTCTTCTATAGAAGTATGATAGGGCCCGGGGGTATGGTAAATAGCGTAAGGTAATTGTTTATACAATAATTACGGAAAAATATATTTGTTAGCCTGGGAATGTTTGTAAGACAGTTAGATTTCAAAAGAGTGTGAATTGACCTTTAGGCATAACACCCGTTAAAAGCTAGTGTCCGTTTTGATTCCGGCAATTACCCGTTCACCTCCATCTGTTTCAAAGCTATTATTTGTACAGTTTATTCATTAAACTAATTAATCGTAAGGTAATCACTACAATGCAATAAAACAATATAGTGCATTTATACAATTGATGGTTTGTGAAAGATAGAGGAATACTTCCTATATTTAAAAGAAATAATTTCAAATAATACTTTTAAATTGAACCAAAAATAATTTACAAATCGGGTGCAGATAAGTCCGTCCATGCAGTGTTTCAATGTACAAAAATATAGCTTTCAATTCTTTACACCATGAAGGCCTAAAGTTACCCCTCCTACCCTCAAGAAAAAAGATGTAAATGAATAGAAGTCCGATGGAAGGGAATTACCACCAGAAGTCTATGTATCTTGATTTTATTCTTATTCTGCTTACTTCTTCAGAACATTTACACATCAGTGGCGGATCCAGGAATTTGAAAACGGGGGGGCGCAGTTAAAGGCCGGGGGTCTGGGGGCCGCCTTGAGGCCCCCAGTGGGTCCAGGGGGCGAAGCCCCCGGAAGCTCCTGAAATCTAGATATTTTGAAAGGCAAAATCATGTTGTGTGGAGGGCCAATTTTTACTTATTTTCCCGTCATTTTAGTCACTAGAAATGTTACCAAAATGTTATGAGACATTTAATTTTGAAGTAACAAAAGCTGCAGAAAGTTTCAATTGAGCTCTTACAAATAAGAAGTATTTATTTCATTGTATCTGGGATAAGACTTTAAACTAAATTTTGTTCATTTTGTAGGCTTTTGCAATTTTACTCAATAATATTGTTATTTGTCATAATTGTCCAGGAGAAAATTTGCACCAATGAGTTTGTCGGTCGTAAATAATTAAAATAAATAAAAAAAAGAAATACTTCAAAATATCGTACACAATTATAGGTGTAATTACTAAACTATATCGAATGAAATAACTCTTCTACATGAATATGCCTACAAATTATAAATCTTTGTATTTTTCATTTTACAAATTGAATTTAATATTAAAGTAAAGCATGACTTTATATGATCAGAAAAAAATCATCCACAAAAAAAAAAAAAAATCAAACGGGGGGGGGGGGGGGGCGCGCCCGGCGCGCCGGCGCTGGATCCGCCACTGCACATGTACTATTTCAGGATTTGTTTTCGTATCCATGCTTATCATATTTCCCTTTGATTCTTTTTGGGAGTTGATTTTAATCAACTCTCCTATGCAGTCACTCTGGCAAACCGAAAGTTAAACAGTGTTTGGACCTAAGCACAAATCATCATCGCTGACAAGTCGTAGTTCTTGAATATAATAGAAAAATTCGACGTAATATATGTATGTTGAAGCATTGTTTTTCAAGGAAACTTATCTATAAACACTTTGAAAATAGTAAGATTTTATATACTGTTATACGAACAATTTAGATATTTAATTAGTCTCATGTATTCCTACGCCAGAGTTTAATATAGTCTCGTTCAACCAATAGCTCGACTGTCTCCGTAAATCTCCGACAAACAGAGAGGCTCTCTTGCTTGTCGGAGATTAACGGAGACAGCTGAGCGACTGGTTGAACGAGACTGGAGTTCAATATCAATAGTGCTTGAATCCACACAATTTTTAGAATTGTTTCGATTACTAATACATACATGTAGTTTGAAATATATCTTTAAATATTACACAACATGATTCATATGGGGTTTCTCTAAATTATTGTCTGAAAAGTCTAATTAAAATTCATATTATAAAAAAAGCGTAATTTAAATACAGACTACAAACCACTTGCCACGCAAGATAAGTTGATTTTAAAATAAATGATAATCGATAAAATCAACTTCCGTCAGTACTTCAGTACTTTGATTTTATTTTTTATGTTGTGATCATTTCTTTGGTGCGTTATTCTCTTCTTATCCGCGTAAATTATTTCTTATTTCCTTTTACATTCATTCCGATTCTCTACTACATTATTATACTTACCTACCTGCATTGGATTACGCAAACCACGAAGCGCATTCTATAAGACGAACACAATTTGTGCAAATTTTCGCACACAGACATTTTGCTTTGATGGAGAGGGGAGTCTTAGGCCTATTGTCTGTAATTTTTAAAAAATTAAATTTTTGGGATGGAAGTAAGATGTCTGCACACCCCACCCAAGCTTCTAGATCTGCGCATGTATATTCCTTCAGTTATATACTAGTATAAGAGACGGTGTTGTTCTCACAGTTTTTAGCCGGGCTCTGCTGAAAGCAGAGTCCTGGCTATAGGCACGCAAATCGCCAATGTTACTTTAAATAGCACAAATAAACAAAAAACCAAACAGCGTCAAGGTAAAGCTTCCGCTATACCAAATAGTTACACAAAGAGCCACGTTTTGTCAAAAGTGTTGGCATTTTGTTTCTTTTTCTTTTAATTTCTAATGAATTGTCTATCTGTTTTAGTTTTCGTATTAATAACGTGTTTTTAAAACATTACTATGCATTTTGGACACATACAATGCGCATGAATTTCCATGAACTACTTTGCTGCGCGATGAAGAAACGGGGATTGAATATATAATGCTTGTTGCAAAATTCAAGGCAGCAACTGTTGAACCTTTTTACTTCTACTAGACAGACATATTTTTTGTGTATAGCCGCTTACAAAATTTGGTCGCTCTTTGATGCTTTGCCGACATTAAAAGCATGAGAGAGAGAGAGAGAGAGAGAGAGAGAGAGAGAGAGAGATATTTTCAGTCTTTACTACACAATATGCATAAAGACACACCAAAAGAGCCCGGCTTTCAGTACTTCAGTACTTTGATTATAACTAGCACCCGTATCATAACCAATAACCTAAGAGTATAAGAAGATTAGATGTAAACAGTGTATACCTACCATACATAATGGTTTATATATCCCATGTGATTGTTTTTTCTTGGATAAGAAAGGGATTCTATAAGAGTACATATATCAACGATAAAGTACATGCAAAATAAAAAGAAATTCTGTAATTTTTTGCCAATTTTCGTGGGGCTGTATTTCACATCATCGTTTGCGTGAATAAGAAATATGTGTACAGAATGTTAAAAAAAGGTACTTTTATTTAGAAACTAAATGAGTGATATTTTAAAGATTTAATTCGTCCCAGGATGGGACGTTACGTTCATCGACATCCCGCGTTTATTATCGTATTTTAATCTGATTAATCTGGTTTATTTTTGTTTACTTTGTACTTGTAAACACAATGTGTAACGTCGCCGATGCTTTAGATTCATGAATTTTACCGAGTACTTATACTTAATTATTAGCTGCAGGTCTAGCTCCCGGTCTGAAAAAATTCGGGTGGACGACCTCGGAGCTACGTGTTAAAAAAAGTTGCACTTTACGGCGCACAGAATTACGCTAGTTTTGGACTGATTAATCTTATTTCTGAACACATTCGGTCTATATATACAAATATTTTTTGAGGATGGTTAGCGTGTTTAAGAGTGTTAAAAGACGATTTCAATACTTAATTGCCTGAAAAATTAAAGGTACTAACCCCCCCCCCCCCCGACCCCCCCCCCCCCCCCCCCCCGAATTTGTGGGGAAATAAGATTAATATATATTGGTAAACCTTATTTTTGGGGGATAAACAAAATTAAGGAAATGTTTTTTTCCGTTTACCTGCGAGTGGGCAATAACTTTTTGTTTCTTTTTCGTTTTCAGCCATATTGATTTAATGAACCATGTTAAACGACTGTGACATCATGCGGCTAGAAATACGAAAAGGAAAGTTCTTATTCAAAATGGCTGTACGAGGGAAAACTGACAGTCTGCCGAAGTCTCTCAAACAAAAAGAAAAGAACAAGAGAAGAAAGTCTGTTGAGGAAGAATCACCGGAAGTTGAGGAAGATTCACCGGAAGCTGTACAAGAGTCACTGAAAGATAAAAAGTCGCCGGAAGTTGAAGGAAAATCATCAGAAGTCGAAGAGTCGCTGGAAGTAGTAACCAAGGAGATGGAGGAGGAACAGGGAGGCAGAGGTTATCAGGATGACAACATCGGTAGCTTCCCGCCAATTCAAGTGTGTGAGAGACATTCCGGTAACTGGCAGTCGTCTACTCTGACCGATGACGTCATTGACGAAGCTGGGAAGATGCAACAGCCTGGACGAATCTATGATGAAGAAGGTAACATTTACAAAGACGGAGGGGATTTTAACCTTATAGAGCGCGCTTTGATACATGAACACTATTTGAAAGAAATTAAAAGTGACACTATTGAAACGGACAGTAAAACTTGTGGAGAAGACGAATTTAAAGATGCAGATTTTGTCACTTACAATGAATATGAAACGTCAACAGCAGATGTTGTCATGGAAACCAAACCCTATGAATATGTGGATGTGTATGGAAATTCTGAAGAGGAAATGGACGATGAAGAACCGTGTGAATACAATTACATCTTGGATTCGGACGAATTTCAGTGCGACTCTTCATTAGATGTAAGTGAATCAACCAACCATATTTTTAAGTATACCGAACCAGAAGATGCAAATACAAGTGAAACATACAAACAAATAACCAGCAAGATTAGTCCAGAAGATGAATTCAAATACTCAAGCATTAAGAAAAACGACTGCGTTGACGAGTGTAATTTTGGTGCAGACGAAAATAAATTATGTGATGACAAAATTTGTGTTGGGAGAATGGAAAGCACTAACAAAGTCACAGACAATATCGGCATAGAGTCAGATGAAACTAACAGAGTTGGAAGTAGTATAATGGAAGACGATGAAGGTGAAGCGACGGAGACAGAATTTGAACCGCTAGAGGGCGATGAATGGGAAGGCATGGACACATTTGACGTCGATTCCTGCCACCAGGAGAAGAATTGTGGGGAGTACAAAAACTCCATTCTAGGTGGCAGTAGTGATGAAGAGGATTCGTCGTCTGAATTAGAGGACCTGATTGGTCAGTATGTGACCTACATGCCGAAAGAGATCAGCCGCTCCGTTAATAGTAAGCGCCGCGCCGCACGTGTGCCACCCACGTCTGCCACGTACAGGCGGTGCAGCTCCGAGCTCAGACGATACTTCTGCGAGCAGTGCGGCCTGTCTTATCAATCCTTAACAGATTATCAAACTCACAAGAAGACCCATGGAGAAAACAAATGTGAGGTATGTCTTAAACTATTTAAAAACTCGCTGGGTCTCCTTACACATTCAAACGCTCACATTGGCGACATTTATTCGACGTGCTCGTTTTGTAAAGTGACATTTAGTTATAAGAAAGGTCTTTATAGGCATATACAAAAGCAACACATGCCCCACATGTCCTTAAAAACAGTTATCGGTACTATAACCACTAAAAACGATACATGTTTATCATTTAAGAAATTTACTATTCCGAAGATGAAGGAAATAAGGGAAGGTATTGCTGGAAAATCGAAGGAGAAAAGGGCGAAAACGTATAAAAACTCTGACCATGAAAAACATCGAAAAAAGTTAAAAACGGACTTTGACTTGGAGAAGAATAAGAGCAAGACGAATATACATGACGATATAAAATTTAAGACACGTGACAAAGTACAATTGAAGTTGCATGAGAAGAAAAGTAGTTCACAGGACAAGAGACAAGTAACGTCAAATGGCCAGAAAAAAACTAGGTCACACGACAATGTTCACGCAAAACCAACAACAGAAAAGACAGCTGTATTGCGTTATGAAAAGAAGAGTAAGACGTCACAAGATATTGAGACAAGACTCGGGGTGAAGCTGAAAAAATGTAATGTTTGTGACAAAAAATTTGAACCTCGTATTCTCGAGCGACACCTGCGCTCACATACCGGCGAGCGTCCATATTTGTGTGACCAGTGCCCGTTTAGATGTTCACAGATTGGAAATCTCAACAAACACAGAGCAATTGTTCACTGGAAGATGTCCGACAAGACGAGAGAGCGTGTCCTTCAGCACAAATGTGATAAGTGTCAAAAACAGTTCTACGACTCGGCACATTTGAAACGCCACGAATTGACACACTTTGATAAAACTGTGAAACATTACGCATGCCCAGTTTGTAAGAAGAAGTTCCGGTTCGACAGCGGTTTACAACGACACATGCAGCTCCATCAAGAGGGACTGAAGATTCGCTGTGGGATTTGTGACAGGAGATTTTACGACTCTTCGGGGTTAAAAAATCACATGAATCAGCACACATGTAAGACTTCTGATTAAACCATGTCTATTATTGAAATCAACTTAAATGGTCCATATTAGAAAGTACAAAAAAATAAACCAAAAAAAAAAAAAAATAAACCAGGAACATTTTCCTTCTTTTTTAAGTTTAAAGCTGTAACACAGTAACTGGTCAAATGTTGATCCATTACTAAAATATTGCGATTGTAATTAGATAATTTTGTTTTGTGAGACCTTTGACCTATAACGAAGTCTCCTTGTTAGTGAAGCGGACGAAGCCGATTGGTCAGTATTTTTTTTTTTGCAACAGATGACCTGCCGTACAAGTGTGAACGCTGTCGAATCTCGTTCAGTTCTCGTCATGGCATCAACAGACACAACTCCATGCACAGAAAGGAAACGAGACATGCCAGCTAGTAGTTCTAGATCAGGGAAATGCCCGCCATAGTCTTTAGGGTGTCCACTCTGACCCGGCCCCAAGAATTACCATGACTACGAAGAATGCCAACATCGACCTTGAGATTAGCCTACCCTGTCCCAGGGCTTAGTCAGAGCCCTGTATGAACCCACCCTTAAGAAATAAACCACATGTATTTAACAAACCACAGAGTCCACATATTCAATTGCAAACTACTCGATTATTTATGATCTTGCAGAGCTAGTTTGCTGACAAATCTCAGAGAAAAAAATAAACTGTTAATCACCGGTTTTCTCCGTTATTTTATTTCAGTAATTCATTTATACATGTATTTTTAGGCAATTAATATTATACATAATTACATGTATAATATAATGACAACTTTAGAACTCATTGTTTGATGTACACGTTTGTGGACTATTACTGGTAAAGATAGTGCCCGGATTATCTTGTATATTAGTGGCATTTTAAGTTTGCTCACTTCGATTTTTATTATAAACATTATTTGCAAAATCGCCTGTCGTAGGAAAGTTGGTTTTGTATTATACATGTCCAGTAAGATGATTTTGGCCATGATGAATTCCAAAGATTCTGAATAGAAAGAAACCAATAACTACATTAGGCATTATACTTATTGTATATCCGGTAAAACGTCAAAAATTGCAAAAGGAAACACGGATTATTCATTGATGAAACTCCCAGTGTGTGTGTGTGTGTGTGTGTGTCTAACAAACACGAGCAAAGTTTGCCATATATTACTAGTATATGAAAATCTTTACTATTTCACAAGATTCTCTTATTATAAACAATTTCACGAATATATCATAATAACATATACACAAACAATTTTTTTTATACAAAACTGTCAAATAGAAATAGTTGAAAATACCACAAACGCACCAGACGACTAATAAGGACGGTCAGAAAACAACGCAAAGAATCAACGACCGTGCATTGATGTATGTGGCCAAAACACCATATTGAAATGCTCTGCAAACGGACAAGTTAACGCATTACAAAGCGGTACTTTAACTCGATACTTGGTAATGAACTAAACACGATACATAAAAATACATATAAGTTGAATAGGCGAACAAAGAACAATTTGGGGAGGGAATGTTTTTCTAAAATTTGATTCAGTAAATACGTGTATAACAAATGCTCTTTAGACGCAACTGCGGTTCACAAACTTGATACTTAAAACAATGGCATTCATTCAATTCGCTCAAAACAAACGATTTCACAAAACCTGTAAAGTCGCCATCCTGTGACGTTGTGTCATTACAAGTATAGCCTTGGTGTAGTGAGCTACCTTAAGGTGGAATAACACACCTGGGAAAAATCAATCAAATTAACAGTAAATTATTTAATTATGAAAGATATGATAATAAACAAACTGTACAAATGTCAAATAAGCGAAAATTGGCAGTTTTGGGATAAAAAATCAATACCTAAAAAATTCAATTCAATAATAGCAAAAGCCACTGCGGGATTCGAACTCGGGATGTACGGATCACAAGCCCGACACGTTATCCACGAAGCTATGAATTAAGTTACATGTTGCCTTCGATAAAATCCTTTTAATAAAATGTCGTTTTAAGGAGAGGTCAGCCATTTTGTCACCCCTGCGAATGTGTTCGGAATGTTTTCTTTATCGGTGCTAAGTATGTAATAAATCCAAAGGTGCCCGAATGAAAGTTCACGAGACTTCACCGAGATGTGCTCAGTTCCTGTGAAATTTCGAGCGGAAGTATGAGTGCTCGGATAATATTCTCAAAATACGTAAGTACTGGTCGTTTTTATATCATATCCTACTTGGATTTATGTTAAAACATGAAAACCTTTCAAGATGTATGTCTTATTTCACCATCTAGCGGTTATTTATATTAAACGCTAATATTCAGAACAGAGTTATCGTTCGTGTTCAACCACGTGTAAAGTGGTTGAAAGTATAAACATTAGGTTGCTTAATAAAATCATAGCCATGTTTGATGCTTGTGGTGTGCAATACCATGTTTTTAGAGAAATAATGGGTTTCTGTTCTGTATAAAAACTTAGTATATCGAGCCATTTTCAAGGAACATTCTGCATAAAATAGTATAGTCTGTTGTACTATTGATGCTATTACTAGGTCAGGCGCGGATCGAAAATTAATCATCAGGGGGGATCTCTACAAGCATGTTAATTGTTGCAAAAGCAGACAGAACTATTTTTTGTATTGTCGCATTTATTTCTAGAACACATTTTATCCACCATTTATTAATGAAGATAAAGTTTAGAATCAATAAACCTCTAGATTTATATTTGACTACAAATACTTAGATTCTATGAAATAGACTATAAACACGAGGCATGATTTTTACTCCGAAACTGAAAGGGTCAAATAAAATCACGTGGTCTAAAATTTAAATGACAATAACATTCGCAGGGGTGTTTGTGACGATGTGTTATTCCACCTTAAAGCAATATGAGCTGCTATTTTCAAGCTGAATTTTTTTTTTCAAAAAAACTTACTTACCAAAATTTTTTTTCTTCCAAAATCATGAAATTCCTAATCCGGGGGAGGGGGGGGGGGGGGGGGGGGGCTAGTATGCTTCTGAATCCAACTTCTCATCTGAATCCAACTTCTCAATCTTTCAAGGTAAATTTAGGAACAATAATCTTTCCTGCGAGAAAAAGTGAGGGGGCTGAACCCTCTATCATGCTATGTTTCTAATGGTTAGGTATAACTTTGCAAAAAGCCCCCCCCCCCCCCCCCCCCCCCCCCAGCCCCCCGGTTCCGACGCCTATGCTTTGTGCATATTTCCAGATACTCACTCATAAATTAATTCCTTTTTCAAACAAACAGAAATAGTTTCAGTCTTTATTCATACAATTAGGTTGATAATGTAAAAGAAATCTACAAATGAATTGGATTTTCTTATATTTATCAATGCCTTTACATCCACGAAAGCACTATTAACAACACAACATGGAATGAAAACAAGATACCAATCTCTCCAGTGCTTCCACAGGGATTCATTATAACGTTGAAATGACATGTAAAAACAAACAGTTTCATGTATAAATCAGGCTCAATGCTTATCATGGACGTAACGAATTATAATATGTAAGCAATCTAATAAATCTGTTCATATATAATACATATGTAATTCTGACAACTGTTTTTAGTCAAGTCTTGTAGATACCGGTCTGATAAATTAAGGAGGCTGGATGATCAACAAATTCCCGGTCAGATCTACTTTGAACTTTTAGACACCATTATCTTGGCCATATAATGATATAATAATAATAGTTTATTTCCAATTTTGGACCCAGACGCCATATGATATTATTTACGAAAGAATATTCAAAATATTTTAGATTTCAAATTTAAATAATTTCTTAGATCATTATGCAAAGCTCTTCTTATAAGGAGATTAATAAAGTCTTTAAATGGTCACAGCCATCCAGTCCTCATAATGGTTTAAGTCTATAGTGATGCCCTGTGATGTATATTACCATAACAACTAGAAAGGAAAAAAATTCTAAGTTTGAAATAAATGGAAAATCTCGTCGACAAAACCTGACAAATGGTTTCAATAGAACAATTGTGAAACCACCAAAGAAGACAGGGGGATAAGATAGCGCAAATGCCCAATGGTATTCGATTCAGTCGTAAAAAACAAAGTTTGAATTTATTTTTTCCCCGTTAAATCCATTCAATAATATTATAATACAAGTTTGCAAAAGCGCAATTTCTAACGATTTTTAATTTATTGATATTTTAATTTTTCATTAGCTTGTCTGACCGTGTATGGGCATTTTACACGCCTTATCCACCAATCTTCTTTATTGTTCGCAGGTATTATTTAAGTATCTGGTCATCGAATTAACGTCCTTGGGAAAGTAATTGCAAAGATATAAAAAATCATGATATCAATCTGTTCAAAATTCAAACATAACGCAAAGCGGATTTGTACGTTTTTGACGTTGGTGCATTGTGACATATATTGTGGTTTGCAAACCAGGTTATACAAATTTAACTAAATTCTATCCAATCAAATGCCGTGTTATAACCAGTATTAAATTATTCAACAGTATTAAACATATAAATGAATTCTCCTTTGAAAAACCCCCTCTGGCTTATCGTGTTTCAAAACAAAGCTAACAATAAAAAGTCTGCGATGATTTTGCATTCTAACTGACATGAAAGCGTTTAAAAATTGTGCGAGATGTTCCGAGTGACTTCCAAATAGAGAAAAGATGTCAACATTTCCATTTAAATGTAAAAATCTGTATTCGTTTATGTGAATTTTTAATATTTAGTGAATATATCTTGGATATATTTTGGATATTTTTCCTTTTCATCGATATTAATTGCACTTCTTCCACAGGTATCTGTATTTTTATTAAAAATCGCCCAAATATGACGGAAATAATAACTTAAGACAGGCTATAGTAGTTTAAGTCTCAAAATTAATTACCCTTAAAAATAAATAGTTCTGTGCAAAACCATTATGCTCCGACGAACTGAAATCACATGTAGAGCCTTTCTTCTTTTGTCACGGAGGGAATGGGTCTTTCCAAAGTCTCGTGGTTTATTTCTGCGTAAGGACTATCATGTGGTTTATCTGCTTCTGGTGATTTTTTGGCATTCGCTTGGCTGGTATCACAGTCGGGTAAAGCGTATGGATTTTCTTTGTTTTTCTCAAGCGGTGAGATATTACAAGTGGAATAATTTTTATCATTATCTGACAAACATTCATACGGGTTCTCTTGATTGTTAGACTCTAAACTCGGATTTTTCGTAGAGATTTGATTTTCTCTGGGTTCACTTATCGGAATAGTGAATCGAACACTCGTTTCTTTCTTATTTTTATCTAGCTGTCCTGTCGTCTTTCCCTCAACATAAGTGTAGGAGGGATTGCTTAGTGATTTGGACGCTGGCGCGTGTATATTAACGAGTGGAATCTCCATGTATTGTGTTTCCTTCGCCTCTAATTGATCCTCCCGCCCCGACACTCTACTGGCCTCGCTCTCCACAAGGTCACTAAATCCTGAATCATTCTCACGCTTTCTTCCTTTTAATCGGGAAGAGCCAAATCTAAAACTAAATGATTTCTTGGAGATTTTTCGTCTTTTGCCACCAGCGTTCTTGTTAGCACCGGTTACTTTAACAATTCTATTTTTGGACTGACACGTGTCATAGGGCGTGGAATATTCCGCGCCACTACTGGATATTATGACGTCACTCGGGTCGGCATATTCTACCTTGTAAGAAGGTCGTCTAAAGGGGAAACAGGCTCAAGTTAATGCTTTTAAAAATCAATGTAGACTTTTAAGAAAAACATGATTTTAAAAACAAACCTTTTAGGTGTGCAGCAAACTTTACATAAGAGGAAAGTGAAACAGAGCACTCCAAAGATGGTGGCAATGAATATTATTAACACTGTGATTGCTTCGTTAGCGGTTGTCGTCTTCTCTAAAAATAGAAAGATTAACTGTTTATCATCGTCGGAACCCACGGGTTTTCTATCCGTTACACTGCTTTCAACCCGTGAATTCCGACAATGACTGTTTAGTATATTCATAAACAGAATCATCTTTAGCTTACCGTTGATTTTGAAAAACTGAATTTTATTATCCAAATGAAAAATAATCTGAGTGTGAAGAGGAATTGCGAGTGTTTACCTGTTGGTGTGGTTGGTATGGAAACTGTGGAAGTATTGATGACGTCATCGTTACAGCAGGTTCGAATCTCGATGTCGTAGTTGTCGTAACTGAGAACTCTTAATGTCGTATGGAGAGAAGTATCTGTAATTAATGCAGAATAGTAGGGATAAAGCTTTTACCCATTACTGTTTACAATTGAAATGTGGTGAACGAACAGTGTTCACAATCAAAATTTCAAAGGAAATAGGCAAAATAGGAGCATAGCAAACAGGGACCTCTAAAAAATCAGAGGTAGGATAATGTTTCAAAAAGGTATTTTTAAATGGTCTGCCAAACTTTGAATGTTAGATTCCGAGTTATTTTAAAGGTGCAGAGATCACCATTTTTTAAAATATAAACAATGTTCGTGTCATGCTTTTATTGACCATTGTTAAATATACATGTACTAGTAATAGTTTTTTCAAGCAGTTATTTTTCCTTGTTAGTTCGCTTTTGACACAAATAAGCAGTAAATATAGTGTAAGTCTTATTTAAAGAACTGAGTACGTTATAAACATATCACATGGAAGCAGCCTTAACATTAGATATGTAAAGGCAATATTAATAATTTTAATTTCTTAGCTCTTATCGTGTTCATGATCCTTGAATGCAAGATTTATGAAAAAGGTTCAAAGCCTCATCCAGATACCAAAAAAAAAAAATAAAAAAAGAAAGTTACAGAACATTTTTTTAAATTGCTGGAACACTATATAATTCTCCTCAGGACATAACACAATTCAAAATATATGTGCAAGTGGGGCTCATACAAAGACCATTTTTAAATTCTGTCAACCTGATTGAGATACATGCTCGGGAATTATATGAAGAACTGGGATGCTTAAATAAGTTTGGTGCGAGCGATCTAAATGTTGTCCACTGTTTAAGAATGAAATTAACCTCGGTCAGCTCATCCAAACCTATAAACTAAACAACTGATGAATAAGTTGATGTCTTTAACAGCATGGCTTTCGACAACTTGTTTTCATCCTTATTTTGGACAAAAGCAAAAATGGATGAACTTCTGGCTCCCTTGTAGCTGCACTCTGGTAATAAACTCTTTTATGTTGATGTTTTCTGGGTCTTCATATCAAAGGTGTAATTATTAAAGATAAACTACCTTAAAAATATTATGATAATGTACAATTCTATCCATCGAAATTAAGACAACGAAAAAGAAGCAATTGAGTGAAACCTAGAAAACAGCTAGGTACAGTCGCACTCTTGCTCCACTTTAACGTGACTGTCTTATTCCCCCGAGAGATGCGGCAGCTGAAGCAGCGAACCGTGGCTTAAAATTAAACTGAATTTAAAAGTAAAATAAACATACCTAGTTCCATTTGTTTTGAATTTTCTTTAATTAAGAGCTTGGTTTTGTTATTAAGCGTCATTAGAAGAATTCTTATCTCAAATTTTATAAACCTATATACTCCTTTCATTAACTTGATCTTGGTCTCATACATGTATCCCATTCGTAGCTTCTGCGTGGCAGCTATTTTGGATATGATGATGCTGTTATACCTAATATGAAAGAGTTAGTGGAAGACGGGGATGTCACCTTCTTTCGTGATAGGTTTTTAATGCTCAAGCATCAATGGCGCAAGATCTTTGATATCAAAGGGGACTTCTGTTGTTTCTCTCATTCAATCTGAGCGACACCATGTAGGTTATGATCAACCCTTGTGCATGGGAAGACCTAAATACTGCGATGAGTTTGAAAATACATAAATACGTATATATAAAATATATTTGAATTAAGTTCTGGTAAAAGGCCATAAACTGATATGGCTACTAGTGTCAGCTAACTTACTTTAGGACTAACACACACGTTACAGGAGAGATAATTCAAAAGGCGCACCTGTCTCATAGGTCTCTTTGGTGCCAGTATACTTCAAACAGAGCCCTGTCTCTAAATTCATCTCCTTCCAAAGTATCTCTGCAAAACAAAGTTATCATCTCTTGTCTCAAAGTTGACAAGACAAATTATTCAAATTTGACAATAACAATTACAGTGTAATTTCACACTGTGTTTGCCAACTTGATGCAAAGAACCAAGATATATTTTTATATAGGCGGATATATATTTTCGGAGCACAATAATAAATACGTATTACAGTTATGCTCCCTGGAGTCTTTGTGTAAGTGTTCTCAGATCTCAAGCTCACCAGGTCGGATTATTTTCTCTAAAATTATTATGTGTTATGTGTTGAAAAAAAAAACCCAACCCCAAAACTATCCTGAAGTAGATCAGCCATTCATATGAAGGTTGCAATCATTGCGGAAAAATTTTACATAACCCGCTAACGCGCTACCTTCATATCCCGAATGAATCACCAAAGAAAGCATTTTATTAAATATACGCTCTTGGTCAAGGATATGAAACACATACATGAGACATCCATAATAACATACTATTTAGATTGCTTCCGCGACTAAAAATATAGTGCCAGAAACTTTGTCAAGAATTGTTTTTATTTAAGCATTGAATCATTATTTTTTGAAAGATATAGTCTCATAACGGTAGCGGTATGTGCATACAAATTGAGTAACGCGCGCTAGCGCGTTTTTAAAATTTGTATGCACACACCGCTGCAGTTATGAGACTATAATTTAATTCTGGTTGTAACGCGGCATTTGATTGGATAGAAAAATTTAGTTAAATTTGTATAACCTGGTTTGCACGTCACAAGACACGTCACAATGCACCAACGTACTCATTCACTTGACGTTACGTTTGAATTTTGAACAGATTTATATCATTTTTAAAAGTAAAACGGACTCAATTTGTACAGCAAATTCCAGAAAATTAAATTATAAGGAATGAACTCAATATCTACCCAAGTTATACTCGTATAACCTGGGTTGGAGCAATTTACGCTTTTTTATAATCCGCTTTGCGGATTATAAAGCGTAAATTGCCCCAACCCAGGTTATACGAGTATAACTTGGGTAGACTTAAATATCTTTCAAAAAATAATGATTCAATGCTTAAATTTTACATTTTTTTAAACTTCTTGCGTTGTCTGCATATGTGATTTAAACGTCAAAATTTCTGTTTTATCCTAAGGGTAAGTTCAAATTAATGGAAGAGCCACTGTAACAGCCACAAGCGTGAACTTTGATTTTAGCTTGTGACGTTGCATTTTACAGCGTTCAACGTTTGTGACGTCATAATGAAACTAGTCATTCTAACCTTTGAGTACCCAGTGTGAGTTACAGTCTTATAACTGCAGTAGCTTTTCATACACTTTACATGCAAAAAATATTTGGAATGTAAATATTAACGAATATATTAAATTCAAAACGCATGATGAGGTTTAAATTTGTGCTCATGCGCCGTGAAAAGGCAAAGTGTATTCACAGTTAATTGAACGTCGCAGATGTCCAATGCAAACATAAGGGGAAATGTACACTGAATATAAATATTTTTACCTGATCTGTCAAGACTTTCATAATTTATCCAGGTTGGTTCCTTTATATCCATGTTTATGAAGTTGCCGCTAAGCTTTGTGATATTCAGAAGTGAACACACACTCATGGCGGTTGTGAAATTTGCGGTAATGGGAGATAACTTTTCGTCCTCTTAAACAGAATGAAACGAATTCACTCACTTGTCATGTTGGCACCAACCATTTATTTAAGTAATAATACTAAAAACATTGTTGCGTCTTTTAGCAATGATTTACAAATTGTTATATTCACACATTATACAAAAAGGGATATGGTATAAAAATATTCATATTTTCTAAACACCCTTTCTTGAATATTTTTCTCATTTCTTTAAATATTTGTTTAAATATCAAGAATCTAATTTGTCATTTTTATTCAATAAAAAACGCACCCAAACTAATACTATTATTTTGATTCAAATTTTTTAAACTAGCTTTGTTTTCATTTTCTTTCGAAGGCGTTACTGTATGAATAAATATTCAAAAAAATATACTAGCTAGCATCCATATTCATTTAAATAATAACAGCCCGAGATTTTAATTCTAAAAAAAGTTCATTTTATGTTTTATCACAGGTTAGATCAATAACAATCTAACGAATTCATCTCATTTTTTATTGAATCAAAATGAGAATATTCAAGATATTTTCCCTTTAGATAAACTGTTACAACGGAAACTGTATTAACAATGTTCAGACTATGGACAAACAAATATTTTATTCAACAAATCAGCTTCTTGATAGATGACACATAAAATTTATTTCATCTTTCACCAATTTTTTTTTTAATTCAGGCGAACTTACATACCACAGAGATATCTCAGTAAAGCGTTGCTAGGGTAACTCTGGATGACGATCAACTCTGTAAGAAAAAGTCGTCCGGATTCAATCGGTAAAACTGAGCAGACATGTTAATCTTATAACCATATATTTACATCTTAGAACCATTTTAACAAGACCTTGAACTTTCAGTTGGACGTAGCTAACTAATTCTTGCGTCAAAACAAGTTAAAAATGACGCGGTTTCAAGCAAAATAAGCACCGATTGCGTCGTCTTAGCTTAAAAGCCAGACAAATCTTTAAGAGAGCTAGCAATGAAATAGACAGGCCTACGTCTCGATCATTGCTGTTTGACAAAAGTACCCAAAGTCCAAGCTCTTGTTAAAATGATTCTGTAACATATCGTAATTAGAGGGAAGTTCTCCTTCTCTTGGTTTCAAAGGTGTAGTACTATCCAAAGAATAATGTTATGGTAATTCCTAGATAAATGTGTTATTTGTAAACACATTTTTCACATCTTTAATAAAGAGAACTCCTGAAGAAAGTTACAAACACATTTTGTAAAGTAAAAAGTATGGAAGTATTTTTGAATTATCTAATGTTTCCCGTTTTTACATTACCCCCACTTGAAGAGAACTTATAATGAAAGTATAAAAAAAAATACACTAAAGTATTCAGCGCAAAGTGCTTCGCTTTCATCTTACAATGGTACTGATTTTGGCAACCAAATTGAAAGTTAACAAAAACGTTAACGACAAAAATATCACAGCATGATTCGAACACTCGCTTCAACATTTTTTTTGTTTCATACTACGAATTCAGATTGCAGTACAGTTGTAAACTACCTTTTTGATAGCGAGTAGTTCTTATTGTAACATATTTATGAGAGATAAAATTAGACCTTTTGTTCATTATCTATCCTCTCAATGAAAGAGGTATATACATTGATAAGTAATTTAATTCAATCAAATAGAGCGTTCGTTACAAAGAAAGAATAGTTTGTGACTCACCGTCACTCGACATTACACCAAGATATATGGTCGAGGATCCTTTCGTAGAATTATTTTGGATTTCCTTAAGCAATTGGCAGGACTCATCTGCGAACATAGAATAAAATTGATTTCCTGTTATTTGACACAACACATATGATAAATTTCGGGGATAGTAAACAGTGAAATTATTACTTGCAGTTTCTTGAACGACGTAAAGGTCTTTACCCTTTGCTGATCGCTCCCTGATAGGTGCCGCGTGGGTTTTGTGGCTGGTTGGTAAACTCCCAGGAATCTCCCTGAAATTAACCAGACCACGTGAATTAGGCAACTGTCCTTACACTTTCTGTCTGTCTGTCTGTCTGTCTGTCTCTCTCTCTCTCTCTCTCTCTCTGTCTCTCTGTCTCTCTCTCTCTCTCTCTCGATCGATCGATCGACTGTACAAGTATATACATGAACACACTGACATGAAATTTATGACATGATATTCAGTCTCAACAAGGTTTAATTTCGGAGAGGAAACACATATATATAAAATACCGGAGTGTAAGGGGGTGTATATATACGTACTAACACAAACTTCTCCAACTTCAAAGAGTTTCTGACTCGTCTAGATACATTTTTTTAATGTAAAAAAAAAATGAATTTCTTGTGAAAATGTTAAATACAACAATAGATACATCTGATACAAGAGTACATTATGTAATGTACATATGTGTGTGTGTGTTTTTTTTTTTTTTAGAGATTATGGAAGTTAAGAAAATAAGGGAAAGTAATGACGAGGTATTGTTACTCAATCTTGATGTATGTTAACCTAAATCAATTGAAGATTGACAATGAAAATGAAAACATTTAGCAACGGACCAGTATTTGAAATTGCAACCAATGGAAATTAGAGTTCATAAATCATATTCAGATTAAAGTCGGTAAAATGGTCTCTTATTAATTTTACAATTGTTTTTGAAAGGGTCATTTTCAAGAATTGCGAAACTATTGTAAATTTAAGCCTTTTAGCATAGTTTAGCATAGTTTAATGATATCGGCATTTGTCAATGCTGTAACATTTTCTTTAGCCTAGCAAACTTAAAATGTTGTTTTCATGTTTCAATATTGACTTTCAAAATGTTGCTGATGAAAAAATCCTGCGAGATAATAATTCTTCCGAAATACTGATGAGTTATTTCAAATATTAAGCCCATTCCACTGAAAATGAGTTCTATTTTGATTTTCTAATTTCTGATTACTTGCTGGATTCAAGGACACGCGAGATGTTTCTAGTTTTAGACAACCGTAAAAGTTTATTCATTATTTATTTGCATCTTCACCTGTTTATGCCAAAAACTCAGGGTATATTACCAGGCTGTTTTTGGAGTCAAAATATTTTGGATGTTCCTTAATGTATGTCATGCAAAATGAAATAGAATGCTTAGAAATGAATTCATTAATAGAATACTTCTCTTATTTAAACTATATACATCAAAATAATAAAGTATCACATAAAATGAAGTATAATATCGGAGTTACCTACTAGAAATCTTCCATTGCGGAGATAGTAAAAAAAAATGATGGAATAGAAGTAGCGCCAGGCAGACCTTATTCATAATTATTTATTAAACACTTCTTTCTAATTACAATGAAAATAAAATTAATGAGACCATCAATGGATTTAGTAAAACTTGTTTCAACTTACGCAAAAGCTAAAATTAATCTTGTATTTCAATATCATTGTGTAACAATATGTACTGTGAGACACAGGAAGAAAAAATTGACATTTATCCTTTAAGACAGTATATCTACATTCACTTTCTTTCAACTATTAAATTGCATTTATTGATTTGAGTGATAACACAGAAGATCGAATGATCAAAATCTGGCGCGGATTAATACAATTTCAGCAATTCAAACCGGATCACAACCTATCATTATACCTTCACTGATAAACATTTCATTGATGTAATATTTGTTGGCTGTTAAACAAATTCAATTTATTAATAAATCATTTTACCAAGGGTTATATTCATCGAATAACAGAATAAAAACTTAAACTGTTAATTTAAAATTTAAAGCGTTGTGCATTATTTCTGTCAGCGTGATTCGGATGTTCCAATATGGCTCTTTCGCTAATTGCGCATTGCTCGTAGAATAAGGCGTGGAATTTAAAAAAAAATCAGAATTGTGGAAAAGGAATAAAGTAAAAAACATTGATATAAACGATAAATATTTTTTTCAAAGATGTTGTTTCATAACTGGAACAATGTGAGCAAACAAATTATCATAACGCGCTAGAGCACTGTACAAGCACACAACGTTGCATGCCTTCAGGAGACCAAAATCTTTCAAAATACAATGACTCAATGACTAAATATACACATGTAATTGGGAATTCTTTTTAGAGAAGTGGACATGTAAAAATAGTTTTAATCATTTCTCTAAAGAGAGTAGCAAATAAAAATTTATGACCTCATCAATGTAACAGACGAATATGGAGTTAAATATATAGCCGGTACATCGCAATAATTATTATTCGAATGACAAATAATCTAAATAGCTTTGGGCGTATCCACAGAAGAACGACTATCGATTTAATAATCATCCAAATTCCACGAAAATATAATCTTCTATACTGTTTGAGAATCGGAAATAAATAACACAATGAATTATTATTCCATATTAAGATCAAACATATCTACTTCAATTTTGATATACAAACCTAAATAAGAAATTATATAATATTGACCTAGAGGCTAAATGAGTTCACATATTACACAATAAATAGAGATATTTTGGTATTAATTCTGATGTTTATACTGTATATCTTATTATTTATAACTCACGTATTAATTCTCAACAACTAGTGAACCATAAAAGTACTCAAAAAATCACTAAAACTTATGTGTACAGGACAATCATTCGTCAAGACTGCAAAGTTTGGTATCTATTGTTAATATTTAAATTTGAGACAAATACCATCATTATTTGTTATACGTCTTTTATTTTATACATGTTACGCTGTATTAGAAAGATAAGCAACTTGCTTCTGAGTAGAGATTTACCTTTGATTTTAGAGCAAAATTTAAGTTAGGGTTATCTTACAGTTTTAAATGACATTCTAAGAAGTTTATGCTAGGGACTAGAATAATATTGTATAGTTTACGGCATTAATTTATTTATAAGGAAGTCCTATAGAAATCAGATCCTTAGTTCCGTATAACCATGCACATATCTTTATTTCCAGATAAAAAGTTCTTAGATATGAAGAATGAGGAAAAGACGCCCTTACAAAAGAGATTTCCTTATCTCCTTTTTTAATGTAGTGAAACGGCCATTGTCCTTTTTGTTTGTCTCTTTTTTCTTGCAGTGCCCATTTTCATTTAAAAACATATATCAATCAAGATATCATAAACTGTACTCTTTCTCTACAGCTTGTGAAGTATTTAAACAATTGAGAGAAAAAATCTAACTTTTGGCTAGCATGAAGCAGAATAATCCAACAATGCAATCCAATAGTAACATACAATAGCTAAAGGGCCACAATTAAATGGACTCACGTGTCAGTGATGACCCCCTCGGTGAGGTTCCACCCTAATGCGACATCCTGGGATATCGGCCCTTCCTCCAAGCCCTCTGGGGGACGAATGGGAACCTCGGCTGACCCACCGTTAGGCAATAACAGTGTCTTATTAGTTGGATAGGCTGACGGAAATGAAAAAAAAAGTTCATAAATAAATTGATGAAATTATCTTCTTGAATGAATGAATTATCATAGAAAGGGGTGACAAAATAGCGATAGAATTTGAATCTACGACTGCAATACACACAGCATATTGATAATGACCTCAATATTATAGAGTCCATATTGTGCTCAAATTGTCCCGATATCGACAGAATGCATGTAGGTTTATGACTCATAAACACATGTGTTTGAAATACTAATGATATACAATTATTCTTTAAGTTTAAGGCGTGTCCAATAACTACCATGCTGTGTGCCATTGCCCGTATGTTTGTCAGTAAGGCTTTAAAGTCACTGACCTCATTATTTGTCCTTAAATAGTAAATAATGCGTTACTTACCACCGAAGCAGTCACAAACAAATATTAAAAAAAGTATCGAATGGGGTATCCAATGAAAAACCACTAAAATAAGGGACAGTCTAAATAAAACAGTCCTCTCCATTGCTGCCCACTCTTGTTAAATGAAAACCCAGGAACAAGAAACTGGGATACTGCTGTTTTAGGCGCATCTTCTTACGTGAACACAGAAGGGTTTTGTGTCGGGAGGCCGCTGGAAGGGCAGCCCAGTAAATGCCCGGGCTCTGTCGCGTGGGGCTATAAAGCACTGACCCAGAGAGAAACCGACAATGTGTCTCGAGCCCAAAGGTTAAGAACAACGTCAATGTTGTTCCAACGTTGGGCGCCGAAGTATTTTCATTTTAATCCCGTCTTGGACCTCTTCCGTCTAATCTACTGTGGAAAGAATACTTATATAATGTGTGCACTTGGAGTGAAATCACACCTACTAAACATAATGACTAGTCACTGTAAAGTGTACAAGCCCTGCTTTATACTACAATGATTCAGAAAGTGATACCACGTTCTTTCTGAATGAACGACAGAGGGTGCAGCTAGCTCAATTGTTGCTGTGATGTCAAATAAATTAGATATGGCTCCTTGACTTCCCCATCAGAGGCCTCTTATATTGTTAAAAGAATTAACAACTTCCTCTTCAGACTAATTTATATAGTTTATTTAGTAATGTAGGTGTGTGTGTGTGTGTGTGTGGGGGGGGGGTCTCTTGTCTTTTCAACAAATGTACTGCCATTAAAGTTTAGAAAAGTTCATTAATTGTTGGATCAAAAATATTCTCTGAGTAAAAGAACCAATGAGATTGAAATCAAAATTGACCACATCTAAATTGTACTGTCCCCAATTTAGGCAATGATAAGATGGCGTCACAGACGCACACAACATCTATAGGACGTTGAAAGATATCCATTAATGGCAGTCGTCTGTGACGTCACTTGAACTTCCGGTCCCGCCGTCACCAACTTTTCTCAAGTCAATATACCGAGTACTCGGCCTCAAGTCCACGTATTGACGTGCACTTTTTTAAAGTTGATGACCGAGTTGAGGGTTAAAAAAAAGTTCATGACGTCCTTGTTGTATTAACGTATTTTTGACGTTTAATTTACGACCACCTAACAACGACACTTCATGACATTATGATATACTATTACAAAACGACGTCAAATCAACTCTAGTTTGACGACAACATTCCTAGAGTAAGTCAGGTTTTTTTTACACAATGCTAACATCCTGGCGGACCTACTAATCCCTATCATAAGGCTCTCAAATCACCCTGACCTTAACGTTTTATAACAGTGCGTCACAACATTTAATTGCCTCGACAGTTGTTTATATCGACAAAACAGTTTCTCTAACTTCTCAGCACATGGAAAATGACACCATACCACTGACCCGCTTATACCGGGTTCAAATGAGTATATTTTCATTCACTTACTTTTCCTCTATTAAATGCTTAGTTGATTTGTGTGATATTTACGCATAACACAGAAGACCCAATCACAAAATCTGGGGTGTATGAATACACTCAGTATTCTTTCAGTATTTCTCGAAGAACATGAACTGACTCTTCTCGCGCTTCAAACCGGATCACGACCTGATATTATACTTACGCTGATTATAATATTTCATTGATGTAACTATATTTTGACGGTTAAATGAATTCAATTGATTAATTTCTTAAATACCAAAAGTAAATTCATTAAATTACAGAAAGAAAAATAAAATTGTGCTATTAGAATTTAAAACGCTGTGCACTATTTTTGCGGGAAGGAAATATAAATGTTTAAAAACGTAAATATAAGCATTGAATCATTATTTTTTGAAAGATGTGGTCATATAACTGCAACGGTGTGTGCAAACAAATTATCATAACGCGCGCAATGCTTAAAAGGACTTAGTTTGTTTTCTTAATATATTGCAGCATTTTAATTTTTCTTAAAAATGTGTTTAACTCCAAAATTTGTATGTCATGTTGTTTTAATTGTACACGTTCAAATCTTTCGGATTTACAAAATATAGTCACGTGACAATCGAAGTCCTAAAACCCATGTCACACTGGAGCTGCGTCCTCACGGCGATCACGCTGCGTCCTTAAATAATGTAAAACGCCAAGGTAAACGCAGTACTGCAGTAGAGTCTCCTATAGCGCCGCAACAACGCAACGGCATCTTCGTCCGTCGCTGTGGGGTCGCCTTGAACATTTAAGAACGCCATGCGACGGCGTGCACTTTGAACATGCACAAATTACGCGCCGTGGCTCTGCGTTCTGATAAACACGCCGTATAGAAGCGTTGTGAGGTCGCCGTGACTGCGCCGTAAGATCTCAAACAGCGCCACGAGAGCTCCTTCGGCGCGCTCAAGGAACGCAGCTAATTGCAGTGTAGACGCAGTGATAAGTCAATTGCGCTTGCACGGAGACCTCATGGAGTCATTTGGGATCTCACTGCGTGTCTATCGCGCTCTCACTGCGCATCCACAGCGTTTGAACAAGTTGTTTTTTTATTTGGCTGACCCAAAAGAGTTGTTGCTGAGTTCATCGCGCTCTCGTGACGTTTCTTTTGCGTTTATACCGCGCTCC
Organism: Magallana angulata; assembly: GCF_025612915.1. Classification (NCBI taxonomy): domain Eukaryota; kingdom Metazoa; phylum Mollusca; class Bivalvia; order Ostreida; family Ostreidae; genus Magallana; species Magallana angulata. The sequence goes on along the minus strand of NC_069111.1, from coordinate 2,408,833 downwards.
CACCGCGTTTCTAGTGCATAGTCATCAAGACCACGAAAACTCGAAAAGTGGCTGTTGTACAGTAGCAAGCGATCTAATCATTATCAAACTGGATGTAGATGACTATGTAAAAAGTAGCATTTGCTAATATTCCAAGACCTATCAATGGACTTAGATGGAATTCATGCCAGTTGGTTCTGATGTTTTCACATCTTTTCTATGTTTTCAAACAACTAATAACGGATCTTTTTTGTGGACCTGAATACTTTATATAAGAGTTTTGACCTAGTCCTTCACAAATTGTTTAGAAGTAATTATGTTTCAATTACAATGAACCTTTTCATATATTTACAAGTTGTAAATTCTTGTTTGTTTCCCATACAATTATACAAACTTTTTCAAAGTCTGTAAAGCAAATAAACCAACGTCATTATAACGCCTTTTGAGCGATCACATGCTTCGAGTACGATGAGATAAAATAAACCGCAGAGTCGAATGAAATGTGTAAAAAAAAAAATGTGTAAAAAAATGTGTAAAAAAAATAGAATGCTTATTTCATGGTAGGTTCTTCCCCTTTCATATCTCTCATTAATTATTGTTTGATTTTAAGATCCAAGATTATCAGCGGAACGTATGGTGGTTTAACATACGTCAAACTATCTCAAAAACACGGTACCCAGCACACCGAGCCTCTATTCTCCCGTCTTTTCCAAGAAGACTTCCCGGAATTATCAATGATCAACGTCGTCCTTGTGCTTCAATTTAAAATTTACCACATGACGCCTCCTTGTTTCCACGCACACACACAATATACGAGTTATTGTACTTCAACTATTCTTGATCCATGCCCGGAGTTTTAGTTTCCATAAATACAGGAAATGTTTGACATTCTGGCGGAAACAGGCAATAATCAGATATTTCACATTCTGTTGGTGCGCGTATAGAGACAAACGATCCATGGGGACAGTTCATTGGCAGCAGCGGTGACCCGGTGAAGATGTCTGTTATGAAGTAGATCGGGATTGTCGGGGGGATAGTAGTATCTACAACACTGCTGATCGTTCTCCTTTTCCTCTGCTGCCGAAAAAGAAACAGGTTCGTGTATTCCATACTTTGGTTTCTACCGAGAATCCATGCTGTGTTTGTTATGGTTCGAGCTGTTATCAACTTTAGTTCTTATCAAAATGTATAGATTGCATTGTGTTTAAAACGTTAATGAAAAAGGGATATAGTAGTTTCTTCACATTTTTTAAAAATAAAATATTCAGTGAGAATTAATTGATTTAAGAAATAAGGAATCATTCTTTGAATATTATGAGGTGATAATTTTGGACGGGGCGTGGTCAAATCCAATAAAGCCCGAACTCGGAAGATTTGATTACGCCCAAACCGAAATTATCACCTCAAAATATTCAAAGAACAATTTTTCATTACTTTTATAATGTTAAGCAATTATTATTTAATATTAGATAAAATATAAATAAAATATTAGAATATTGACATACCTATGTGATTTTCACTTCTTTTAATTATAAAAACCCCGCTTGCACCCCAACAATATGTCATTTGAATATATATTGGACTCGATACAAAATCAATTCGTAGTGTTATCACAGACACAGACACTGAAAAATGTAAATATTAGTCTTTAAAAAATCTGAATATATTTTTTTGGTGAGAATTTAAGTCGATATTGTTATAAGGAAAAATATTGGAGTAACACAAGTATAACACTTGATGTTGATAGTTGAACATAATTCCGCTATCAAGTGATCGATTTTTCCCCGATTGTCTACATGAGTCAACAATATCAAATTTCATATGTTTGCATATGAAAGTCATTAATCAGCTACAATAGGAAGGAAAGGTTTTAGGAATATAAATCAAATTTGAAGTTATCATATCTATAAATGGCTACATTTTGCAGACAACACATGGAGGATGAGGCGTCGCCTTACACAGACCCGACAGACACGGCCGTCTCCAAGAGATCTTCAACGTATGCCACGCCATACGACCAGTTTAAGTCCGACAATGGATTCATAGCAGTCCGGAATATTTCCCAGAAGAAGGACCCCCAATACTTCAATGTAGACGTCCAGGACGGACTCTGTGAGCGGGTCAAACCGCAGAGAAAGGGTGGCGGCCGGGGGCACAGGGAGTACTTCAACGTCCAGATAAAGGGTGCCAAAAAGAAAAGTAAGGACTCCGGTAAAGAATACTGGGATGTTCACGTCAACACAAATGCAGCGCCACCAAGCACTACCGGAAGTGCAGCAACCGAAAGTGCAGCAACCGGAAGTGATGTAACCGAAAGTTCGGGCGAAACTCCTGAGACTGATACAGCTCAAGTTCGTGTCGAGACTCGTAGAAACAATTTTCCTACACCTTACTCCTGTATAGAACTCCCGTGAATTTGGTCAAACATTGGTTGAAGAACCGGTAACCGTCTGTGATTCGCCTAACCGTCATACATTCTACAAACAGCGTAATACGACTCCTCTTGAACTGGCGTGCGATTACCATTTTAGTCATAGATTGGTTTTTGATTTTAATTTAAAAAGTCTTTTTTTTTTGGCATACAAAAGCAAAGAACTTAAAATAGCACTGAGTACTTACTGACCAACCGCTATGTTCCCCGTGTGTTCGACAGAGTACGTGTTGGTGTTTGCTACAAATGTCGTACTTTTAATTCAACCATTTGACAGTGATTGGTCAGTACTACTTGTGGTATATTGTAGGGTTCGTGTTTGATATGTCATTCTTTTCCATTGAACCACACATCAAGTCGATAAAGAATAATTGTAAAATGGAAATCAAAGATTGAAATTTCATCACGCTAGAAGAAACAGACAGACAGGCTGTTAATTAGTGGAATGAAAGAAACAACTACGTGATAAGTGGGACACTTATCTGTGATAAAATTAGGACGGATTAAAACAAATTATGTCGATTTCATTATCTCGGATATTCAATTGATAACTCATCAATTATTCGATGAAATCAGTTATCGTGGCTACAACCCCCCCCCCCCCCCACCCCCCACCCCAACCAAACTTTTTTTGGATGATCCGCAAATCATGGAAAGTAGCGTTACCAAGTCTTTGCCACGTTTCTTATTTCGTTAACCATTATATTCCATGGATCACCTAAACAACGAAACCCACCAAAACTGGTGTCCAACGAATATTGATGAACCCACTGTATTCGATTATTTATAAACTTTTCGTCGTAATGTTTTTGTGTGGTTTTTTCTTCTTACATCCTTGCAGTTCTGGTCAACTGAAATAATATTGGCTATACTAATCACTCTATTTCTAGGCGGATGTATGAATAATGCTGCTTTTTTATCAAAAGAAATGTCTTTTCACTCACATCAAATAATTTTAAATGAATTGGGCGCTTGTCATTCATGTTTGACTTTTCTTCTTTTATGTTGTTGCATAATACATGTAGTGGCCATCAAAACGCTCACCACTCAGAGAAACGCACGTAAAGTACATAGTTCATATCACTAGACTTGATGGGTATGTGTAAAGGGCTCATTTGTTAAAATATGAATTCATTTGTCGATATTTTTGCGTGACCTACTTTTTACTTGATTATCACTGTGTGCCAAGGTAGTGAATGTTCATATATATATATATATATATATATATATATATATATATATATATATATATATATATATATATATATATATATATATATATATATTTTAAGTACTTCTTAACGAATGTCTTTTATTGAACAGTTAAGATAATCAGTCTGTAACTATGTTCAAAATCCTAAAATGTCAATATTTGAAACGGATTTCAAAGTGAAATTTATTTTTTATTTTTATTCAAGGATAGAAACTACAATGTACATATATATATATCCATTTTTTTCGGGACTAACTTTTATTTTTATCGAAGTCCCAAATTTTATTAAAATTGACTAATTAAAAATCAATTTCAAAACCAGATTCCATATACAGTATTTGTTTTGCATATTCGAATTAAAAGTTCAAAATCTGGAATACGTAAGAGTTGTAATTAAGGGAACTACATATTATATAGCTGGTCGTGGCCATTTTTAGACTGTTTTGATCTCCTTTTGAAGAGCTCTATATGAAATATAGAAAAAAACCAATTTTGAAATGTAAAATATATGATTTTTTTCCTTTACTATTAAGTAATTGTTTATAGCTAAATAAATCATATTTCGAAATCTTAGTTATATCTGGTAATTAATTTGTTGACAATCCAGCCTCATCTTGAAATTTTGGAAAATTTAATTTCTTAATAAAAATTCTAGTTTTTAAAAGTGATAATAAACTATGTAATAATAAATAATTCTTGATTTACATGCCCTGTTAAAAAATGTGAAATTTATGAAATCTAATGTTTAAATACATACTGTAACAGGAGGCCCGTGGGCCACATTGCTCACCTGAGAAACAAAAGATATAATTGGATCAGCTACATGAAGTCATATCCAAAATATTGGGACAATGAATGAGTAAAACAGATCCTATATTAAAAGATTTTCAATTTTTTTTTTACAGATGTTCTTATGAAAATGAGACCCTTTTGTAACTAGATGATTTCATAGTTATATTACATATTGACCCACCCTACCCTCAGTGAGCAAACTAGAATTGACACTACCTGAGGGTGCTTTTCTGGCCGATTGGTTTTTAAGAAGATTTTTAAAAACTTTGTTCTCTATATATTCCTATCTAAAATTTTGAACCCCCCCCCCCTTGTGAATCTTCAATACCTGAGGATGCTTCCACACAAGTTTCAGCTTTTCTGGCGAATTGGTGTTTGAGAAGAAAATTTTTAAAGATTTCTTTCTATATATTTCTATATAAAACTTTGACTCCCCCCCCCCCCCCCCCCCCCCATTGTGGCCCCACAGTTTGGTTGAAATTGGCCCAGTGGCTCTGTAGAAAAAGTCGAAAATGTAAAAAGTTTACAGACGGATGACAGACAGACGGACGCCAGACAAACAGTGATCAGAAAAGCTCACTTGAGCTTTCAGCTCATGGGAGCTAAAAAAAAAACACAGTAGGAAATATAAGTAAAGATATAACAATTTATTCCAGTTATCAAAAAAGATCTGTACACACTGCTGAAAAAACCTCCCCAGAACAATGATGTAGACACCAATCACATGAAACTGTCAATAGTCAATCCAGCTGGTATAAATAAAATGTACATGTAAAAGGTGTGTGTGTGGGGGGGGGGGGGTCCTCATGCCTGCTGGTATATACAGAATTAGCTGGAAGAAAGGGTACTTGTAAGAGGTGTCTCCAGGTGGGGGATAACTTACAACTTACAGCAACTGGGGAAGAGGGGGTGTCATTCCAGCTGGGAAATACATAACAGCGAGAGGATACTTGTAAGGGAAGGGGTATAGTCACTAGTCAATAAAACTGTACACACACTGTGACAGTTATCAACTACTTGTGTTAACAGGACCAACTTCAAACAATCAACAACAGGTGCCTGTTGCTGTATTGGCTGTAATGAGTTCACACAGCCTAGGGTTAATGAGAACACAGCTGTTATACACTGCTTTCCTAGAGTGCATTCTAAAATCAATAAAAACTTATTACAAGGACAAAATTAAAAAATAATAGAACAAGTGTGTATCTAAATCATAAAACACAACCAACCAAAGTTGGCCTGGACCATATTTCTTTACTGATTAGCTAAGCCAATCATTATTCAAAGACAAAACCCTATGTTTACATTTTATAACCATGATCATTATATTTTAATTTCATTACAAATGATAACATGATATACTGTTGTGACACCATTGATCATCGAGGCTGTAACAGTAGATAACACTATCTAAAATCTTCTGTCAAAAATCAAATTTTGCAGTAAATTGTACTTTCATTGTGACACAAAGTTTAAATAAATGTCCTAGCAAACAACACTCAAATCAAATATATTTATGAATAAAAGATAAAATTGAAGTTCATCTACTTCCCTAATAGATCACACAGACAATAGAGAGGTAAATCCTCAGATCCTGCCATAGGTCTTCTCTACAATAAAAATGTCAGACTGCGGACATATCAAAAACGTTATGAAAAAAAACAACCATTTACAGGTGTACCAGCGTTAATCTTCATCTGCATATGGGTTAGTTAATTTGCAAAAAAAAAAACTTTCAAAATAATGATAACATAAAAAATTAGTACAGTTTGCATACCAAAATAAACCTAAGTAAAATAATTTATCAAACAAAACCTTTCTCAAATCAAAATTAGCAAAACAATTCCAATCAGACATAAGCTTGTTAGTGCAACAACACTGATGGAAGATCGGCCACTGTGTGCTGGCTGATGATGTCGTTGTTTCAGGGGGAGGGGGAGGGGAAGGCGCCTGATTGGTTGGAATCACAGGAGAGGGATCTCTGAGGACGAAGTGTAGCTCCGAACCCGTGAGAAAATCAGGTCAGGATAGCCCTTGTTGTCCAGTAGCTGACAAGTGTTCTCCTGTCCTGTCATCCTGTCAATAAAATCACCAGGTAAAAATACCTTCTATAGGTGTGTGACAAATGCCAGGTAAATGTTGTATGCATACAATACCTTCTACAGGTGTGCGACAGACAATAGGTAAATGTTGTATGCATACAATACCTTCTACAGGTGTGCGACAGACATCAGGTAAATGTAGTATGCATACAATACATCCTACAGGTGTGTGACAGACATCAGGTAAATGTTGTATGCATACAATGCCTTCTACAGGTGTGCAACAAAATGTTGTATGCATACAATACCTCCTACAGGTGTGTGACAAATACCAAGTAAATGTTGTATGCATACAATACCTCCTACAGGTGTGCGACAGACAATAGGTAAATGGTGTATGCATACAGTGCCTTCTACAGGTGTGCGACAAATGCCAGGTAAGTGTTTTATGCATACAATACTTTCTACAGGTGTGCGACAGACATCAGGTAAATGTTGTATGCATACAATACATCCTACAGGTGTGTGAAAAATACCAGGCAAATGTTGTATGCATACAATAACTCCTACAGGTGTGCCACAAATACCAGGTAAATGCTGTATGCATACAATACCTCCTACAGGTGTGTGACAAATACCAGGTAAATGTTGTATGCATACAATACCTCCTACAGGTGTGTGACAGACATCAGGTAAATGCTGTATGCATACAATGCCTTCGACAGGTATGCCACAAATACCAGGTAAATGTTGTATGCATACAATACCTCCTACAGGTGTGTGACAGACATCAGGTAAATGCTGTATGCAAACAATACCTCCTACAGGTGTGCCACAAATACCAGGTAAATGTTGTATGCTTACAATACCTCCTACAGGTGTGTGACAGACATCAGGTAAATGATGTATGCATACAATACCTCCTACAGGTGTGTGACAGACATCAGGTAAATGCTGTATGCATACAATACCTCCTGCAGGTGTGTGACAGACATCAGGTAAATGCTGTATGCATACAATACCTCCTACAGGTGTGTGACAGATACCAGGTAAATGTTGTATGCATACAATACCTCCTACAGGTGTGCGAAAAATACCAGGTAAATGTTGTAAGCATAAAATTTTTTATACAGATTTATTACACAATTCAAGTAAATATGCACACATACTACATAGCCCCTTTGCAGGTGTACAACACTGATATCGTTAGATATTGCCTGTGTAACAAACTTGACTGCACTATAAGTGTTTGTCACTGTTGTTACATGCAGCAGGAGGTACAGGAAGCATGGCTGAAATCCATTTTTTTCTTCACACAGAAAATCTCATCTAAGAATGGTTTATTGCCTTAGACATCACTCTAACTCACAAGAAAATCTCTTTCTTAATTCTGACAGAAAGAACAAAAAACAAACACACTAAGAGCACACTTACTGGAAAGCCATACATCAAGCTTCCTGGACTCTTAATCTCTCACTCATCGCATTGGACTGACTTAATTACAAGTTAATCTTTGAGATTGGTGTATATGGGACATCATTACATTATGGTGTCACCCTAAGGCTTTCCTCACACTCTCAAAAAGAGGATTTGACTTGGCTGTCTACGCATGATACGTACGTACTAGGAACAATGACCTTCAGTTCTCTTTAGTTCAGATTACCGGGGAGGAAGTAATAAGGAACCACTCAACCCACACAAAAATGCAATAAAAAATGCAAAGTACGCATCAATCTACGTATTTCCCTGTTTATCCTTGTTTATGATACTTAAAAAAAATGCACAAATTACATATCAAACAACATGTGTTGTTTATCCTGGAAAAAACAAACAAGAGGACCATGATCGACACAGCTCACTCGCCAACAATCGACTGACAACAAAACAACAAACCATCAGCTGCCTCGAGAGAATCAGAAATTAATTGTTTAATTTTATATCAGAATGCTTAAAGGAAAGGTGAACTTCAATTTCTATAGCAACTGTCAAAGCAATTAATAATTGATGGATAGGAAAGATACTGATGGACACTTTTAAAAAATTATTTCTCATGCAAAAATTTACATCAATTTCACTTCACATGAATTTCATGTGAACTTCACATGAAACTTCAGATGAATTCGTGGGGAACTTTTCTGACATGAATTTCGTGTGAGGCACAATTTGCTGTATACAGACACTTTTTTCTGAAAATGAGTCTGACACTAAATACAATAGCCTCCTTTTCAGGGTCCTTCATTACTGAATGAGAATTGAGCAGTGATATCTTGAATGTATTTGGTAGAAGCATAGACATATCTTACATGTACTTGGTTGTGACGGAATAGTCAATCCACTGTAGCTTGGCAAAGCTCTTTTTGCCGACATTACTCAGCTCAAGCTCCTGTAAAATGATGAAAAAAAACTTAATTACCAAACAAAACAAAGGATAAAGTTTGTATATATCTCTAACGGAAGCAACCAACAATATTTCACATCAATTACATACTCTGTAACTAACTAAATAGAATGTCATTTAGCAGGAAATGTCATTTACTTCATGGTGTATTAAGAAATTGGTATGACATTGTATACAGTACATGTATATGTAAAATTTCATAGTGAATAAGTTATCTATTCAATAGGTATATTATTGCCTGTAAAATCCTTATTAACATATTACATGAATGTCATTGCTGTACGTTGATGTAGTTTTTATGTACCAAGTAGAAGATCATTATGGTACATCAGAATATATATGTCATTTCAGTATGTCAATATTTTATAAATGCAAAACATGGTATGTCATTTCAGTATGTCAATATCTTATCTACGTAGCATGTGGTATGTCATTTTGGTATGTCAATACTTTATCTATGTACCATGTGGTATGTCATTACTGTATGTCAATATTTTATCTACATACCATGTGGTATGTCATTTCAGTATGTCAATATTTTTTCTCGGTGCCAAATGGTACATGTCATTTCAGTCTGTCAGTATTTTTTTCTACATGCATGTGGTATGTCATTTCAGTGTGTCAATGTTTTATTTACATACCACGTGGTATGTCATTTCAGTAAGTCTATATCTTATATACATACCACGTAGTATGTCATTTCCATATCATTGTTGTTCCGCTGACGTTGGTGTTTTTTGTAGTAGGGGATCGTCTGGTCCTTCGTCTTTACTCGCTTTAACACAGCAGTCATCTAACAATTAAAATTAAGTCTGTATGTTTGATGTAAGAAAAGGGGCAGTGGTCCAAATCATTAGACGTATAGATTCCTTTTTTTTCTGCGAGTACTTAATTCTGCAATTACATAGGATTGTATTAAAACACAAGAATTTATCAAATTGTGATAAAAACTTTTATCATTTCATATAATTACATTTTCAACTGTCTTTCTTTGTTGATAACATTACCAATCAGTTTTGAAGCCTATAACCCAATAATCTCATAAAAGATGAGCGAAACAAAATAGGCATGTTTTACAGCATAATGGTAACACGGTATTGGCTGCGCCGCGTGGTAATACATAGCATGTGCTACATGTAAAAAATAGTGATTTTAACATGTTGTTTTAAACTGTAGAAATTGGGAATAATATAAATATAAGTAATAAGAAATCATTCTTTGAATATTATGAGCTGATAATTTCGGTCGGGCGTGGTCAAATCTATAATAAAGCCCTTTGGGCTTTATTGGATTTGACCACGCCCTGACTGAAATTATTACCTAATAATACTCAAAGAATGATTCCTTATTCCTTAAATAGTTCACAACCATCTGAAAAATGAAAGTTAAATATTGAAATCCAAAAGGATTGTTTTTCACAAGTTTACGCAAATATTTATTCCTCACGTTTATCAGGAATCTACAGTATTTAAAAGACATAAATCAAGAAAGTGGATTTAGACAGTTAAGCTTCAAAACAGTATATTTAATTTCATAAGAAATATGGGAAATTGGAATGAGTCTATGGATAAATTGTTATTACCCAAATTTGAAGATTTTACTTCTAAATTTCTTGCTTAGTAATTTGTTTTAATTTGATAAATTGCTTTGAAACTTATCTTAAAGTATTGGTTTATTTTCTTTAAATTTAAAAATATTTCTTATCTATTTAAAAGCATTTGCTGATAAACATGTACTAGTATATTCCCTATTCCACACACTTGTTTTTACATTAAGGAAGTACCTAGAGGATGTGAAGAGCTTTCCAGAGACTAATAACTTTCTGAGTTCTGTACCATAAGAGCAATCATACCCATATCTTAAAATTTAAAGTGTCTAAGGTTGATTTTTGAGATAAGGAAAACAATAACAAAATTGTTTTACTTCTCAAAATAAATATATAAAATTATTTATTGACAGCAAAACTTTCCGTAGATTGCTGTGACATATATTGAATTAGGAGGCCTTTTTTAACTTAAAATTTAGAAAAGCATTTGGATTGAGTTATGTGTATGACAAGGGTTAGACTGAAGTGCAATAACAAGCTCTGAGTGTAGATGTTGACCTCGTGTGCTACACTCACCCTGTCCCCGATCTGTTTGAAGACTCCTGTTAGCATGCCCGTGTCCTTGGTATACTTGTGCTTCAGTTTCGGGAGTACACTCGGGGGATCTTCTGGACTGGTCATGATTGTCACAGCACCTGTAAACAAATAGATACTTTAAACAGAGATATAACACCTGTAAACAAATACATACCATAAATACAGATACAGCACCTGTAAACAAATAAACTGTAAACAAAGATACAGCACCTGTAAACAAATACATACTGTAACAAAAACAAAGATACAGCACCTTTAAACAAACATATCTGTAAACAAATATACAGCACCTGTAAACAAACAGATACTGTAAACAAATATACTGCATCTGTAAGTAAATACATACTGTAAACAAAGATACAACACCTGGAAACAAATATAAACTGTAAACAAAGATACATCACCTGTAAACAAATACATACTGTAAACAAAGATACAGCACCTGTAAACAAATACATGTACATTCTGTAAACAAAGATACAGCACCTGTAAACAAATACATACTGTATCATATAGATATTTCAACTGTACACAGACACATACTTTAACAGAGGTGATGATTGTCATTGCACCTCTAAATAGATACATCTTAAAACAAAGTTAACTAGATGCTGCCATTCGACAGTAATACCCGCACCATGTGTTTGCCCCTAAATAACACTGTTTTGTACCAGTTTAATTAAAAATGAAGGCTATATGCAAGCTCCGGAAATACAATTAAAATTTATAATTTTCATAACTGAAGGATGAGATCCCTTCCCATATGATAATACACATCATGACATGAGCAGCACTTTATGTGCAATTTGGAGTAGAGCTGTTTGCAGTGAATTTTCAGTTAATCAATAATCTTAACATTTTATGTCATAGAAAGTATAATGGTCTACATAATTATTAAAAACAAAATTAAAAATTAAATTATGCCCCCTCCCCGTGGCGGTTGCCGGTTTTAGATTTGCTTCTGTGTGCCTACATGAACATCATCGTGTGCACAGATTTAGAGAAGGGGTGGGAATGAGGGTCCAGACCCCCCCCCCCCCCCATGAAAATTCATTTATATCAATTGTAAAATTACCAAAAATACACCTTGGACCCCAATGCTCTTACAGACATGTAAACGCTCAAACCCATTGCGCTCAATGTTAGGTAACATTATTTGGGGGGTAAATATTTAATCAATATTTCATATACTTAATTGTTTATCTCAATAGAAAGTAAACATGTACATCACAATATGCAGGTGTCCTGCACCACCTTAAAGCTGTTATTTACCTAATAAAATAGTGTAAGTGGATTTGAAGAATAGGTCATAAAAATACATGCATGTTACAAATGAATGATCTTTGTCTGAAGTTACGTACACAACACAGGTCTGCATGTCTCATTAGCGGGTACTAGTTTTACCCAGCTCTTCGATTAGATGGGTTCACGTGTATATATACATGGGTGTTGCTAAAACGCAGAACGGAAAACGGAACGGAAGGGAAAACGGAAAATCTTATCTATATTATTTACCTCATAGATTTGTTAATCATGCTAAAACGATATACTTTATGTACCTTTTTAATTTTTTTTGAAAGATTAGCAATATTAGATTATTTATTCAAGAATATTTATTTCCTCAAAATTAACAGTACATATGCATTGACCACTATATTCTGTCCCAAAATATCCTCAATTCACTTTTTGCTGTATATTTATATATACCTCAGGGTTCAAGCAATTCTCTTTTAGAAGCATTAAACATTCTCATTATTCTTTCTTTAAAACGTCCTCTCTAGCTTATCAGCTGGTATAAATACACGGCTAAAAATAAAGAAGTCTACGGGGTTTTGCATTTTAACAGACCCGGATGATAGTGTTGAAAAATTGTGCAAGGTCTTCTGAGTGACTTCCAAATGGAGAAAAGATGTCAACATTTTCCATTATAAATCGTCCAAATGTGCTGCATGAATATTTTGGGATCGACAGACTATAGTCCCAATATATAATCGGAAAATCAAACCAGGCGACGTCTAGAGCTCTCTATTCGGATCATATGTATATAGCTGCTGGAATAAACAACTGCTTAGTAATGCAAACTTAAACAAAATTGCAATGCTAAAAATACTGGTTTCACAAATTACTAGTTTCACAAATTACCGGGTATTTTAATGTTTACTGTATTTTAAATTTTAATGTCGTTAGTCCTACGGTTTTTTTTCTTCCATCTCAATGATAATGTATCGTCTGTATGATAAAAGATCATCTAGAACACCGAAAATTCAATTTTGATGTAAGTATATACATGTACATCATATTTGAAATATAAAAATACTCAAAACACGCATAAAACGCTTTCACTAACTGCGTACGTTACGCTGATTTGCCAGCAATACCATATAAGAAAAATAAGTAAAAAGTTATAGCTAATTTGCTCGTTTAATCATGTTAATGTTTCACAATTTGTATACATTTGATTTTTCTGTTTCCGTACTCAACTAAAGCCGAATGAATACAATGCTATAATTGATAGACATTCATATGAATATTAATAAGATAACAACATGTTGATAATCATTCATTAGATATAAATAAAAGATACAAAGTAAATCGTTTCTGGCCAGTCTATACCCTTTTTAAGCATCGATAAACGTGATGATATTTTCCATTCCGTTCCGTTTTCCGTTCCGCGTTTTAGCAACACCCATACATACATGTCTGTGTTTTCCGTATGCAGAAAAGGATTAGTTAAGATCAGCTAAAGGAATTCATTATTGTGTTTTAATTGGATTATCATTATGATGTTGACCAATTTAGGTAAGCATAATACATGTAGTAGCAGTAGCACAATATAATGAGATGCCAGCATACATATATAAGTTCTACTTTCACTTTCTAACTGTGAACTCCCTTTGACAGCATACTGTATCATCATCTTTTAATATTTAAATAAGCTTATCATCGTTACCTATCCTATCACATTTGTAAAGTTTCTGTCATTTTAGTTGCAAAAGTAGTTTTTTTCATTTGTCAGACTGCATGCACTATTGAGTTGACCCCATATTGACCCTGTATAAATATTTCTTATTAAATTTGTGTATTACATGTAAGTAGGTGTAGACACTTATCATTTTTATATGAGTTATAATAGGAAGGAAGGAGTATTTCTTTCTTAATGTATTATAATGCATCAAATACAATGTAGGTCATGACCTGATGGGACTGTTCTGACCCCACGAAACAGGAAAATACAAAAGTACATTAATGACCCCCAGGTGTTGTCTTTAACACCCCCCCCCCCATCCCGCCTTTATGAAATAGGAAATGATATGATACACTGTATATTTTGTTAACTTCTGAGATCTGAGATCCTCATCCCTAAACCATATAATTCATTTTTGCTCTTTGTGTCATAGCGCGTAAAATTGTATGTACAGTAGATTATGCCCCCTTGGAGACAGCCTGACATTTTAGAACTAGAAATAATAATGTATTTTATCTTATTCATATGTTATACAGTAGTGTTTGATCCATGTGGGTAAATCCTAGCCTAATGATGTCACTGCTTTGTTTAGGAGACTTTACAATTGCCCCAAATAGGCGAATACACATGGAAGTGATGCATATAACATTTTGTTTATAAATCTTAAAAATTGAATTAAGCAATTTCCAAAATGTTAATGTGAATCACGAGAGAAAAAGCAATCAAGAAATGATTTAAAATTTGCTACTGTACACATGTAAGAATGTATTAAGAAAACTGAATCTTTATAACCAGGTTAGATTTGGGGGGGGGGGGGGTGAATGTGGAGTATAAACATTTATAATTTGAATCATTGATTGTTATTAATTTTAACTTGACAATGAATACTACTTATTGATCCCAAGGTAGAAATATGACCTCTGATCATATCTCAATAGATCATTTGTCAATTATGCAAAGTGTAATATAATTTTTTTTAAGAATTATATAACATTTTTTACCAGTTTATAAAAGTTTTTAGACACCCAAATTATATTTTGATTTTAATAGATCATTCGACAAGGGAGGGGGGGGGGGGGGGGGAGAGAACAGTTTATATTTGAGTTTGTTTGGGAGTGGGGGTTCCAAGTCATATATTTGACAATTTTTTAATGTAATTTAAAATAAGACTAAGCCATACTACAAACTAATACATGTACATGTATACATATATACATACGAAGTATTACAAAACAGATGATTGATCTATATCTGGGTTCTTAAATTGAATCATATATCATGTACATATTATATTATTGTTTCTTTGTTCAAGGCATTTAAGATGGTATGTAGGTCATGATCCCAAGTGTTCTTCCTGAAATTATCAAATATCATAAAAACCATTGAGATCCCCACCTTAATCTAAAGATATAATTCCTCCTTCCAGGTCATGCAGGCGCATCAGATCATTATGGCATGTAAGTCATGACCCTAAGGGGTCATCCTGACCCCCTTAGAATCAGAAAATGTCAATTATCTTTAAATTATTGATGTTTGATGATCCTATCTCTATTTAATCTTTATTATTAAGTCTCCCGATTGAAATTTGGAGACTTATTGTTTTTGTACGGTTCTTAATACATGTATTATTATTCTTCATCTTCTTTTTCTTCTTTCCTGCTCTGAACTTGTTTCTCAGAGATGGCTGAACAGAATTGTACAAAACTATAGGATATGATAGGCCTGCACATCTAGTTGTGCACCCTGGTTTGATTTTTCTCATTTTGGGTTAGACAACCACTTTTCGGGGGAGGGGGGGAGGGGGGTGTCAAAAGGGTATGGGGTCTAACATTGAACTTGTAGGAAGAATCGTAGACTCTATTGTAAATGGTAACTTGAAAACGGACAAAGATAATAATATAGGGTTTTTATAATCATATATTGGCTGTTACTTGCAATGTATAGGGTTTATTAGATCTGACCCCTGGGGTCATCCCCACCCCCCAGGAATTTGAAATTACCATATATCTCAGAAACTGTTATAATCATGACCCCTAAACCATATATATTCATGTTTCTGATGTCAAGGGGCATCAAATGTTATGTAGGTCATGGGCCCTGTGGGTGGTCCTGACCCCCTCAAACAGCAAGTCCCTTAATATCTTCAAAACAGTTGAGATTCCCACCCTTAAACCATATATATTCTTGTTCCTTGTGTCAAGGGGCATCAAACGGTATGTAGGTCATGGGCCCCGGGGGTGGTCATGACCCCCCTTGAACAAGAAGTGCACGAATATCTCGAAAACGGTTGAGATCCCCACCCCTTAACCATATATATTCTTGATCCTTAAAGGGCATCAAAAGGTATGTACCGGTAGGTAATGGGCCTCAGGGTTAAATTTAATTTTTCAAAACCGTAATGCACATCTATGGAACAGTTCCTATCATATCCCAAGATATGATGTGTCTATCCATTAAATCATAAAAGGAGTTCTAGGATCTATCACAGGGCGAAAAACCATCTTTAAGCAAGTCCTTAAAGGTGGCTTAAAGGTGACTTAAAGGAGCTTAAAGGCTATACAACCTTTAAGCCGCCTTTAAGTCACCTTTAAGCAAGTGCTTATAGGTCCTTAATGTCCAAACTTCTTTTAGCTACCTTTAAGCCACCTTTAAGCATCTTTAAGTGGCATTTACGCTCTCTTTACACTGCCTTTACACTGTCTTTAAGTGGCCTTTAAGTCAATATTGATCAAGCTGAACATTAAAACATATATTAAATGCAAAAGCTCTTTTATAGAGATGGGAGGGAGTCATCCGAGTGATAATATAATTTCCAAGGAAGGGGGGGGGGGTGTTCCAGGCGGTTTTAATCGTCGCTCCATTAAACACAGATCGCTATCATCAGCACCGCTCTGATGGACACAGATTGCCGTTATAAAATTCTTTATAATTTTTTGGGGGTTTCAAAATTATTGTAGGTATGAGCGCAGTCTCTGTATCTTAATATGTGCATAAAACTAAATAAAGTATGTTTGTTTCCTATTATAAATTAATCGGTGAAAAA
Source organism: Magallana angulata (assembly GCF_025612915.1). Classification (NCBI taxonomy): domain Eukaryota; kingdom Metazoa; phylum Mollusca; class Bivalvia; order Ostreida; family Ostreidae; genus Magallana; species Magallana angulata. The sequence goes on along the minus strand of NC_069111.1, from coordinate 2,391,827 downwards.
AATATCTCTCTCTCTCTCTCTCTCTCTCTCTCTCTCTCTCTCTCTCAGTTCATCCGGTTATTAAACAAAATAAAGATAATGAACCAAAAATGCATGATTTAATTTGATAATCGGTTTAAGGTTTGTATTTTTTTTTCAATTTTCATTATTTCTAACTCTAGATCTGCTAGATACATGTTAAAGATGAAAAGACTCTCAACTGCCTTTGTTATATCGGGCAGGATATTACTGCTTTGTTTGTCTAGACATAGTTTTGTTCGTTTGTGTATATCTAATTAGAGTCTATTGTTTGTCCAACTTAAGAAAACCCCTGGAACTAACACAGAATATACAAGATATACACAGCAGTTGTGTCGTGTGCCCAGGTGCATGTTTGTGTATATCTAATTAAAGTCTATTGTTTGTCCAACTTAAGAAAACCCCTGGAACTAACACAGAATATACAAGATATACACAACAGGTGTGTCGTGTGCCCAGGTGCACGTCAGGGTTTCTAAAGGCGTTGAATCTTAGTATGTACGAATATACGATAAGTCTAGTGAATAAAAGTTAATTTACATTTGTAATTCATTTTCAAAGTATTATTTCCTAGCTCTGGGTTTCAAAGATGTTACGTCTACAAATTAACGATACATGTATGTAAGAGTAAAATCTTGAGGCTAATTAATTAATATACCGGTGATCATAAATAGGGGTTGATTATTTAAATATATGTATAAGGGTAAATATGTCAAATATACCCGGCCTGGCACATCATACAATTGTATGTACAAGTCATTTGCAATTGCCACATGCAGTAAATACATCACCGGTAATTGGTAATTTTGTTTGTTATAGAATTGATAGTTTAAAAATCATGTACATGTACATACAATTACATGTAAATATTTAAACGTATTGGAACGGCGCCGCGATCATGAAAACAGGGAATTGCGGGAATTTGAACAAATACCCTAATAGTATCAATACATTTAATAAAAGAAATGATTTCATTTTCTTTCTTACATTTTTATAGCTATAAATTAGATGAACGTATATCTACTCGGTTAAATTTATTAACTAAGAAAGCCTACTATAGTGAACCTAACGGTTTCCATTTAGGTATAATATATTTTTGTTCACTGAAGACCAAGTTCCGTATTTCATTCTAAATACATGCATGCATGTAATTTATAAATTAGATATAATTGATTGTTACAAACTGAATGGTTTGTCAAAATCTTTTCAAGTAAACACATTTAATACAGTGATTCAATATCCACTGATATATAGGATATAAAAACGCTTATAAATATGTAAGTTGCCGTGGCGCAGAGGATGTGTGGTGATACTAGTAAACTTAGGGTCCCGGGTTCAATTCTCGCCGTGGCCGGTTTTTTTTTGTGTTTTTTTTTTCATTTTTCTTTCTAGAACAAAAACCGTTTTAATACCTTTTCTTTCATAAAGTTAATACATTTTGTTGGAAATTAAGCACAATATTGAATTAAATTTTTTTTAATGGCTTAAAGGTGGCTTAAAGGTAGCTTAAAGGTGGCTTAAAGGTGGCTTAAAGAAGTTTGGACATTAAGGACCTATAAGTTGTCCTTAAAGGTGGCTTAAAGGTGGCTTAAAGATAGTCTTTAAGCTGCCTTTAAGCCATCTTTACGCTTTCTTTAAGCCACCTTTAAGCAATACTTATAGCTTAAAGGTAGCTTAAAGGTTGCTTAAAGATCGTCTTTAAGCTACCTTTAAACACCTTTAAGCTATCTTTAAGGAGGACTTAAAGTTGGTCATTCATCCTGTGTATGTTTTTTTGAAGTGATAAATGTCAATTTTCTGCTACGCGGCTATGTTAAGGCTGCCCGAAGCTAAATAAATATCGAAAAATGATACTATTCTAATTATCAAAAAATACTTTAACCGAGCGAGTTTCTTTAATTTTTTATTACATAAATTAACAGTGACATCCAACACTATATTTGATATATTTTTGTGACTCATATTGGTACTTATTTTCTCTCCCGAATTCACGTAAAATATACTAAGATTGTTTTTATCTTTCACTTGTGGCAAGCCGTTTTTTATATGCATATACATATCACCATTCATTAGATTACACGTAGCAGGGGGAGTCTCAAAACCATTAGTTTATGAATAATTATTTACCTATTATGAAGTTTTAAAACTGTTGATTTTTTCATACTCCATATCGGTGATATTGAGTTTAGTATCACTAGCTTTACAACAGTGTCTATGTAAAGGAATGAAGCGGTTTCATTATGCACAATGAATATCACTTATTATGTTACAATACATTCCCTTAGAACGATCGAAAGGAATGCAGATCGTGACGTCAAAGTTAACTATGACGTCATATCTTATGAAGTACAGACAAGTGACTTGCTACATATCGCTGTGAAATTAATCGGGCAGCCTTAACATAGCCGCGTACTTTTTGACTCCCTGGATGAAATTTAAATTTTGAAAACCTTACTGCACATCTATAGAACAGTCCCTATCATATCCCAAGATATGATTGTCTATCCATTAAATCATAAGAGGAGCTCTTGGATCAATGTTTAAACGTCAATTTTCTGCTACTATTTGACTCCCTGGATGAAATGACGTTTTTGAAACCAGTTTTTTTGTAAAAAAACGTCATTTTTCAGCCATTTAATAACCCCCAGGACAAAATTGAAAATTCCGAAACCTTATTGCGCATCTATAGGATACCCTAAAACATATTCCAAAAGATGATTTGTCTACTGTTGAAAATGTAGGAGGAGTTCGAGGAAGAAGGTTTTTTGTGAAAAAACGTCATTTTTTACCAATTATTTGACCCCCAGGACTAACATAGATGCGGGTATGATAAGGCAACTATCAGTGATCAAATTCCTCTGATTGAAATGACGTCACAATAAGCAGCATGTCATATTTTACTCAGAAACATGTCGATTTTAACTTTATTTCTGGTTTAAATTATAAAAACTACAGGCATAAAATATCATTAAAAGCTCTTCTTACTGAATATATCTTCGATTTCTCTCTATTACGTATAATTATCATTGATGACGTCACAAGCATGTTTAATAGAGAAGATCATGTCGGGAGACAAATCATCGGAATGCAGTGTAAACAATGCCGAAATAGGACTTTTTTAATTCAGATACCTAAGATTTAGATGAGTTTCAGTTAGGATATAATCAGGATAATACAGGCATGGATATTTTGTTTAATCAGCGAGTGTTATAAGGTAAGCAGATCGACATTTATATGGCTTAACCAGCCTTTCCTCTGTCAGTGTGTACAAAAAAGGCAAAAGTGTAACACTACCCCGGATATTATGAAAGATGACTTTGGTAAATATCAACGGTATATGACCTAAACTACTTGACATGTGCTGCTAGAATCATGTGAATCGTTGTTTTAAATGAAAAATACTTTGTATTTTCAATGAAATTATAGAAGTTGAGAGGGTTTCCGATAAATATTTACAATATTTATTTTATGCGATTAACAATAGGATTCTAGCAGTAATACTAATGAACCTGAACTAATTGCCGATCGAATTATTGTAGCAATCATACAAATGAACTTCGGGGTAGTGTTACACTTTTTGATTTTTTGTTAAGGTAAAAAATTGATCTATTTTTAACTGTCACGTGATACCATGGCACGGCAACTTCAAAGATCCAGTCGATTCCGAAGTAGAAAAATAATATCTTGGTGAACATATTCACTTGGTATTAATATTCCACACTGTTTTCATAAAAATAAACAGTTTTCAAATAGATCATAATTTTGACGGTCATTTAACTATGAGTTGCCTTAACCTACCCGCGGAATTTTTGAAACCTTTTTACAAAACAACATGATACCCCAAATCAAACTCCAAGAGTTCAGTTTGCTGGTTTATAAGATGTAAGAGCAGTTTGAGAAAGTAAAACATGACGGACGGACGGACGGACGGATGGACGGACTGACAGACGGACGGACAGACGGAACAGGGTAACAACAATATACCCGAACTTTCTTTAGAAAGTGCGGGTATAACAATTCATACAATCGATGTCACTTTATCTGTTAATACTAAGCTATAGATTTTATTCATTTATTGATATCTTGGTCATTTCTTATCAAGTTTTAAAAAAGGGTATTATACCAAGTATCATTTTTATGCATTTATTTCTAGTATGTTTACTCTAAATATGTTAATTACTTTGCCTAATTAAATCACAAACTTGCTTATGAAATGAGATTGTGTTTGTTTTGTTGTGGTTTAATTTTTCAATATTTTGTGTCAACTTTTCAATAAAACCTTGGCAAATAGTTTCCCCAAATAAACCTCCCAAAATTATATATATAAGGAAGAGAAGTCATTATAAAATGAACACAAGGTTAGAAAAATAAATTATAAATTTTATTAATTAATAATAAATATTTTGAAAATTCAGGGACAGGACGTTGAGTGGTCCATGACCTTCTTATGACTTTGATGCTATTCATAGTAGACGTACTACCAGCTTGAAACGATTTATATTTAGTTAAGGAAATATTACACACAGAAGCTGGGTGCTATCTCACGACATGATAACTGGGTACTATATTCAAGACATAATAACTGGGTACTATATTCAAGACACAATAGCTGGGAACTATATTCAAGACACAATAGCTGGGTACAATATTCAAGACATAATAACTGGGTACTATATTCAAGACATAAAAGCTAGGTACTATATTTAAGACATAATAGCTGGGTACTATATTCAAGACATAATAGCTGGGTCAATATTCAAGACATAATAATTGACATGGGTACTATATTCAAGACATAATAGCTTGGTACTATATTCAAGACATAATAGTAAGTCAAGCCCCTGAGAGATTTGACTGTCGGGAAAGAAGTAGACATAGGACTTACCGTCAGGAAAGAAGCGGACATATCTGTAGTACTCGACCACATGGAAGGGCCGGTAAAAATTATCCAAACTCTTCTCCCCGGGCCTCACATAAGATAGCTTGCTGATGTAACAACCTGCACATGTTAACAAATTGTCAGCAATTATAGTCAAAGCGGCTGTCCCATTCATAAACAGGCCTCAATGGTCTAAGCAATTTTATAAAATGTTCCTACCTCTAAACAAGGAAGAGTTAGGTGAATTTTCAACTACATATATCATGAAATAAATCAATTATTTAGCAAAATGCAAGCAGTTTTTACAGTGCAAAAATGCCATTTGTGATTAGCTATTAAACTCTAGTAAGATTTGAAATGATAGCATCGACAAACTGTTGACCAGCCATTTTCCATGAATGTATATGGTATTATTTAGGACATTGTACGATCTGACACACACTGACCATTGTACAGGAGGTGTGGGCGTTGTATGTACATGTTCCTCCAGCCCCCAAACTTCTTACACTTCCCAGTATTTGACCCCCACACCTTCTGACACGCTGACCGCCAGATTCCCTCATCCCTGGCTGCCAGGTAAAATCCTCGACACACCTGTCAGAACAAAAGCTACCACAGATGAGAATATCAGACAAGAATTTATTAAATCAATATGAGCTGCAATTTTTATGTCAGAAATTTTTACTGTTTACGAGTGATTATGATTAACTACTCAATGACAAAATGAATTATGGCATATAAACATCTGTTGATCATATTTAAGTAAGAAAACCTATTTTGAAGACTTGATTGAAGCAAAATTACATCACGCTGTACAAAAATTGATTTGCTATGTATAATGGTATTCCTTAGCACAAAAAGATAAAATTTGATGATTTATCTTAATTTTATATACTAGTAATAGTATCTTAAAAATTTCAGTTACATGCAGAATTATCATGATAGCAGGTTTTGGTAGCAGAATACAATTCTAAAAATTGCTTTGAGCTTGCACAGGTTACGACATGTTGGAAATTTCTACAGGGTGGTAGTTATTGTAAACAACCTTTACCTCTGAGAAATTTTCAAGAGACTTCATGTCAAGGTCAACAGACACGACCCAACGCAGGATGTAGTTCAAAAGTTCCACAGGTAAAACAGAGATATGGGTAGTCTAAAAAACAAAGTGATATATTGACAATACACGGCTTTGATAAGGTTAATACCCAAAATGCCCTTCAAGTGACCACAAGAAAGCATATTTTGTAACATAAGAATTTAACAAACACTGTATGTAATGACTTACCCTCTGTTCGTACTCTGGGTAACAGGACTTCTAACTGTATGTAATCATGACTTACCCTCTGTTCGTACTCCGGGACTTTACGTCTGTAATGACTTACCCTCTGTTTGTACACCGGGTAGCAGGACTTCCCACTGTATGTAATGACTAGGGTTGGATACCGGTACACAGTACCAATACCGTACCGAATACTTGCTTTGAAAATACCGGTAAAATACCGTTTCATTTAATACCGGTACTAATAGCGGTATTTCTGTATCTTTGAAACCTTTTTATACAATAAAAATGATTTTAAAAAACGATTACAGACTCGCAAAAATCGAATTCTCCACGCATTAAAAGGATAGGCTAATTAACAAAATATGCGCTTTCCCATTCTTAGTACGATCCTTGATTCGACTGCCAATACTTTAGTAAATCAATAAATAAATTAAAAAAAAATAAACTAAAATACATTTACAATGATAGTGTTTAATTTTATTCTGACAATAAATGTAAATTAAAAAGACAAAATAGTGCAAAAGTTGTTTTTTTTTAATTTCGGTTCTATTTTCTGATGTTTCGTCAATTAGTGCGACCAAACAATGGCTGTTATTTTGCCTGGGAAAAGGGGAAAACACAAGGAACTTTACTAAACATTTGAGAATCAGATTCAATTATTTGTCTGTTAATCTTTTATTCAAAGATGGAAGCATAAACATATTTTGTAAACTCATATGTTATTGTAAATATACTATCTTTATAAGTTATAACACTGAAAGATCAAAAACGCATTTATTGAAAAAAATAATTATCATTCTCATTTATTGAGGTCTAGTACCGTATCGTTAAAAATACCGCATCATTTCAAAAATACCGGTAGGGTATCGTACCCTTTCATCCTTAACGGTACCCAACCCTAGTAATGACTTACCCTCTGTTCATACTCCGGGACTTTACGTCTGTAATGACTTACCCTCTGATCGTACTCTGGGTGACAGGACTTTCTGCTGTTGACATCCTCAGACAACTGAAGGCTCTGCAGGTGTTCCATCAGCTTATCTTCAAGCTCTTCATTGTCTACACTGAATATTTATCATTAAGATTAATTACTCTTTCATCAAATCCATATTTCATGTTATTGTGTATATCAAATATGATTGATTTACATATCATTTAGAAAAAAAGTCTGAGGAGAAGAATAATTGAGTCCTCAATGATGATCCTGCCCTATGCCTTTTTAACAATTCTCAGAAGAGAAGAATAACTAAGTCCTCAGAGGAACTTTAACTCTGTTCCACTGACATTTTCCATAAATTCTGTATCATGTGATCAATGTACACAACTTCTGACATGCTTCGTGTCATTAGGCAGCCCTGACATAGTTACATACCTTCCTACATAGCCCTGACATAGTTACATACCTTCCTACATAGCCCTGACATAGTTACATGCCTTCCTACAGGGGCCCTGACATAGTTACATACCTTCCTACAGGGGCCCTGACATAGTGACATACCTTCCTACAGGGCCCGACATAGATACATACCTTCCTACAGGGCCCTGACATAGTTACATGCCTTCCTACAGAGCCCTGACATAGTTACATGCCTTCCTACAGAGCCCTGACATAGTTACATACCTTCCTACAGGGCCCTAACATAGTTACATACCTTCCTACAGGGCCCTAACATAGTTACATACCTTCCTAAAGGGCCCTAACATAGTTACATACCTTCCTACAGAGCCCTGACATAGTTACATACCTTCCTACAGGGCCCTAACATAGTTACATACCTTCCTACAGGGCCCTAACATAGTTACATACCTTCCTACAGAGCCCTGACATAGTTACATACCTTCCTACAGGGCCCTAACATAGTTACATACCTTCCTACAGGGCCCTGACATAGTTACATGCCTTCCTACAGAGCCCTGACATAGTTACATGCCTTCCTACATAGCCCTGACATAGTTACATACCTTCCTACAGGGGCCCTGACATAGTTACATACCTTCCTACAGGGCCCGACATAGATACATACCTTCCTACAGGGCCCTGACATAGTTACATGCCTTCCTACAGAGCCCTGACATAGTTACATGCCTTCCTACAGAGCCCTGACATAGTTACATACCTTCCTACAGGGCCCTGACATAGTTACATACCTTCCTACATAGCCCTGACATAGTTACATACCTTCCTACATAGCCCTGACATAGTGACATACCTTCCTACAGGGCCCGACATAGATACATACCTTCCTACAGGGCCCTGACATAGTTACATGCCTTCCTACAGAGCCCTGACATAGTTACATGCCTTCCTACAGAGCCCTGACATAGTTACATACCTTCCTACAGGGCCCTAACATAGTTACATACCTTCCTACAGGGCCCTAACATAGTTACATACCTTCCTAAAGGGCCCTAACATAGTTACATACCTTCCTACAGAGCCCTGACATAGTTACATACCTTCCTACAGGGCCCTAACATAGTTACATACCTTCCTACAGGGCCCTAACATAGTTACATACCTTCCTACAGAGCCCTGACATAGTTACATACCTTCCTACAGGGCCCTAACATAGTTACATACCTTCCTACATAGCCCTGACATAGTTACATACCTTCCTACAGGGCCCTAACATAGTTACATACCTTCCTACAGGGCCCTAACATAGTTACATACCTTCCTATAGGGCCCTGACATAGTTACATACTTTCCTACAGGGCCCTGACATAGTTACATACCTTCCTACAGGGCCCTGACATAGATACATACCTTCCTACAGGGCCCTGACATAGTTACATACCTTCCTACATAGCCCTGACATAGTTACATACCTTCCTACATAGTCCTGACATAGTTACATACCTTCCTACAGAGCCCTAACATAGTTACATACCTTCCTACAGGGCCCTGACTTAGTTATATACCTTCCTACAGGGCCCTGACATAGTTACATACCTTCCTACAGAGCCCTGACATAGTTACATACCTTCCTACAGGGCCCTGACATAGTTACATACCTTCCTACAGGGCCCTGACTTAGTTACATACCTTCCTACAGGGCCCTGACATAGTTACATACCTTCCTACAGAGCCCTGACATAGTTACATACCTTCCTATAGGGCCCTGACATAGTTACATACCTTCCTACAGAGCCCTGACATAGTTACATACCTTCCTATAGAACTCTCACTTTCCTGTCTCTCTGTAAAAGAACCAACCAGCTTAGTCTCCTTTGATATACATATGAATTGTCAAGGCCTGGATTATAATTTTTTGTGATTTGATGATATGTTTGTTATCCTTATTCATAATCTCAAAGAATTATAAATAGCAAAAAATGTTAAAATTCATAGATACTTATCATTACTTATTATTAACCATGGACAAACATTGAAATAAAATTCCTACAATTAACTCCCCTCCCTCCCTAAAATAAAAAATACAATAATCAAAGAATTTTTAAAAAATATTTATTATCTCTAATGAAGTATCCAATTGTGACTTATTTTCTGCCATGATAAATTGGACTTTTTTGAATAAATCAAAATTTACCTCTTGGACCATGGAGAGATGTAAAGTCGACTTGAAACTCAATATCAGGTACTAGCTGGGTTGCACGCTTGTAGAATTCAACAGCTGAAATATCAGTGTTATTTACACTGTCCACAGTCTACTAAATTATTTATCAGATGATAAACTAGTGTATAATTTACACTGTTAACAGTCCACTAAATTACACAACAGCTGAATTATCAGCATTATTCACACTGTTAACAGTCTACTTAATTACTTAACAGCTGAATTATCAGAAATCTACATTTTAATAATCTACTAAATTTAATGTTATACAGTGTATCTACATTCATCAAAGGTTTCTACATGTGTTTAAAATGTGAGTCAATGTTAACACATGAGTGCTATAAATCTGCCCTAAGTAACATTTAATCACCTGATCACCTCGATGTGATTGTTTACCTTCATAAAGTCGTCCAGACTGCTCCAACTGTGAGCCTTTCAGAAACAAAACCTTTGCCTAGAAATGAAATAAAAAAATCTAAACCACTCATTCAATGCGCTACAGAGCTCTGTATTACTTGTACCAATTCATTTCTTTTTTGGGGGGATCGTTCAAAGAATTAATCTATATAATACTAGCTATTAAATCATGAAAATAGCTTTGGTTAGGCACCAATCTACAATTGAAAAACTTCAAACTTTGAATGTAACTTTCGGCAGATTTATACTTTTTCTACAAGTTATATCTATTCATACAACATTATATGGATTAAAATTTTATCTATTCAAACAAAGCATGAGAACTAGAATTAAATCATTCGCCCACAGACAGTACAGTAAAACTCGTTTAGTACGAATACAGATATAGAGAATTCTCGAATATAGCAAAGTCTTTTTGAGTCCCTGGTAAAATTCTTAACAAATCTTTGCAAATACTTATGGTTATAAGGAATTCGGATATAACGAATTTCAGATATAGCAAACTGATTTTGAGTCCCGTAGTTGTGAATTATAACGAAATTTAACAATTTTATAACAAATGTCTTTATAGTTTATAAAAAGTTTGCACTACCCTTTATCATAATAGTTTGTATGAATTTATTTTCATATAATTTTCTGGACTTACAATCCAATTATTAAAGGTATCAAAGTAATGTATTTTTATTCTAAGCCTCAATTAGCAAAAATTATAGTCTGGTCTATGAATACATGTATATAGTGAATTAGCTATGGTTATTATTAGGAATTCGTTATACGGATATAGCGAATTACGGATATAACGAAGTAAATCCATAGGTCCCTAGGACTTCGCTATAACCGAGTTTTACTGTAATGAGTTATTAGAAGAGGATTCAAACAAACTAATACATGTACCTGCTCTAAGACATAGTCATTCTGTGAGTCAGTGGTCCCTGGCTGACCTCTTGGTGACCTTGACTTTATCTCCTGTTGCCACTGACTACGGAAACTACTCAGCTCATCCTCAAGGTCAAGGTTGCTGTTCCCTTGTACATCACTGCTCAACAGACTAGGAATGCTGGAATCGTCCTACCGAATACAAACTTGTTCTTATCACACACGCAGAGTTATCTGGGGCTACACTAATCTAATCATGTTTTGAGGTTATTGGAAAATACTCTTTGTAACATGTTAACATGTTGGGATCAGACCTAGCTGCAGGACTGTAGCTCATGGTCTGAAAAAATTTTCTTGGATATTTTACTACAGATATCGTCACTTCACTGCTTCTGATAATCTTTTAAACACCATCACCAGCCCTCAAAATTAAAGTGGTGCAAGTCTGTTTACATTTAAAAATGGCGACTCTCGATCTCGACGTAAATTAACATACTTCATTTTCCGAGGTCGGTTATCATGTTTAAGAGAAAATCTGAGGCAAGCAAAGTGACGATATCAGTAGTAAATTTGCTGAACAATTTAATGGTACTAATTATTTTTACAGAATTTGTTTGAAAATAAGGTTAACAGGTCCAAAACTAGCGCAATTTTTTGTGTGCCGTAAATTGCAGTTTTTTTTCAATGGAAGGCACTGTAGCTCCCAGGTCGTCCATCCCAATTTTGTCACACCAGGAGCTACAGTCCTGCAGCTAGATCAGACCAAACTAAACAGAAAGTAAACTGCAACTACACCCTGGGTTTACTTTTGGGATTTACTCTGGGTTTACTAAAGTTGACCTAGAGTAAATCCAAAGTAAACCCAGAGTGGATACAGAGAGTAAACTCTGATCAGAAGTATACATGTACCCCTGAAAGCAGATACTACATGTGTATTTGGAATATACAAGGGGCAGGAATTAACAGGCAGTAAGATGGTAAGATATAAGATGAGTCTGCTTCACACTTCAGTGTATACAGTGGACCCCAAAAGCAAACACCCTGTAAACCCAAAGTAAACCCTGAGTGGACCTAAAGTAAACCCAGAGTAGATGCAAATTTCCAAAAAGCAAATCCAGAGTAAACCCCAAGGAAACTTCAAAAGTAAACCCGGGGTTTAGATTGGGTCTGCTCTGGTGTGAGTTGAGACTGATAAATACTGTAGATCAATATTTGAGGCTTTTGATACCATTGCATTATGACAACATAATAAGTCTAACACAGAAATTATTTTGGAATGAGCAGGAAAATATATATGAGATGCTTTCTCTGTCTTTATACCAAGCACAGCGAGAGGCGGGCGAAGCCCGCCTCGCGAAGCGAGGATTAATGGTAACACGTATATATAAGAAATCAGTGAAAAATGAGAGTTGAATCAGGGGTACTAAGGGCTAAAAAAATTTCTTCCAGCCCTGGGTGCCGCCATATTGGCCGCCATTTTGTTTTTAAAAAGTTACTTCGATCACTGATTGACTGGCACTTATCCATGTTTATTGCTCCTAAACTCGATTAAAAACTTTCCAATGTTTCAATTGAAGGTAATTTAAATTAAAAAAAAATTAAAGTAAAAAACAGATAAGTTTAAATAGTGCTTCAATCAAGAAATATGACTAGTTCTACGTATATCTTATCAAATTATTAGATGGAAAATAAAAACATTAACAACAAGGAACTGATCTTTTAAATAGATACTGAATAAAGTATTCAATTTTTATTACCGGTAGTCGAGATATGAATTAAATGAAAGAAGAAATAAAATTTTGTCGGAACCACATAACTCTTTTCGGCCGGTACCGAAGACAAAACTTGTATGTTTTACATACGAGACATGACGTCATAATGTAGACTGAGCACGCGACGTTTAGTTTAACTTTGGCTAGATCCTACTGTGTGCATTTCAAATAAATTGTTGTACACATATCAAACTGTACTGTGTTAAATCTGCACTCGGTCCAACGGTCACACCGTATACATATTAGATAAGATAGCAATTTTTGTCTTGTAACTGTAATTTGTACAATGATGAAATTTAAACAAAATGCACATGCCTGTTAGCAACAAACAAATTTGATATAAATAATAATAATCCCATCCCCTTGTTTATTGCTACAGATGCTGGCAACTTGTCAATGTTTACCCCTCCCCCTCCAAGGCTTCTGAGTTCTGATGATGTTTGAAAGTTTTATTTCACAACAATTTAGATCCCTTACTTAAAAAATGTTTACCATACATACAGGTCACAAACATCAACGGATGATATGGCTTGCTAAGAAATTACACATGATTCCAAACTACAGGATGTTATTGTTATTGAAAGTGAAACAACAGATTTTCACATCCTTCACATATACAAGTTAAAAATAGCTTGAGAATTCAATACTAATTCTTTTTTTCCTTCCTATAGATCATCCAACATGAAATGCATTAAATTAGGAAATAACTGGATAAGCTAAACCAAGGATATATAATATACAGATTATGTGCAACAGTATATTCGTAGGCCAAGATTTACAATCGTGTTTAAAGTGTTAAACAAAATAACCAGCTGTGACAATTGTTAGGTATAAAACATCAGCTTACCATTGTTGTAATAAACGTCAAAATTTAGACATATAGTTCTCGGAAGGAGTAAATAACGGCAGAATATGATAACAGCTTTGCAAGTCTCACGGCTGCCATTTTTTCCTACTGCATGAATAATTTCCGAGGTGTTGCGAAGGAATGAATACAATTAGTTGAATATCGATCCCGATCAATAAATTCAGTATTTGTAAATTGTTTAGACTTTGTATTATTTATTCATCATCTCTCTTAGTTTATTTTATTGAGAACATGTGATAAAATAAAAGATAAAAATCGAGTTTAACGTTAAAACATTTGTATGCAGAAATGGATCCATCAATTCATTAACCATATGCTGGTTTTGAATTTAAGTAATTCAATTTAGACTTATTTTTGACTTATAATAGATGGCTTATTCAATGTGAAAGTATCTCATCTATTTTACAATAAACAATAATGAATTAAAAAATTAAATTGAATTTCGTAGTTTTTCCCGAATACTTTCTTTCCGTTTAATCCTAAAAATACAGGAATGAAATAATTTGTCTCTGGTAACAAAATACATGTACCTGAAATGAAAAAAAATGTGGACTAAACCTGGATTCGAACCAGGACCTTCCGATTAACCGTCGAAGTTCTTTATAATCCTGGAGACCATTCTTACGTCGCGCCTGGACGCATACTCACATTCCCCGGGGGGCAGCGCCGCCTCTTGTGGAAAGGAGAACACTTGACGTTCCTGAGGAGAATCGAACCCAGATCCCTCCGAATTCTGTCCGGACGCTCTACCCATTGAGCTATTTAGTCCGATGAATAACTGGCTGAATTATTCTCGACAGTTTCTTGTGCATGAATAGTCTTCACCTATAAAAACGACCAACACAAAAGACCGAGGTACATATGTACCGTGTCTTTTGTGTCATGACTTGGCTTTGATTAGTATTCGCATAAAGGTTCATAGTAATTGACAAGAATACCCCCCCCCCCCCCAAAAAAAAAAAGGTGACACCCCCACCCCTTTCATTATTTGTGACAATTTTTGATTTTGCTGGTTTCGTTTTACATTAACCATAGAAAACTTGGTTGGCCATTCTCTCACGCCACTACATGCACGGATTCTACAACCCAAACTTGTTTCAAACACTATTACCGACAATTCACAACAATCAAGCGATTATACATGTAAATGCTATTTGTTCAAACGAATACAGATTTCTGTACATATGTACATATATAGTTTTTATCGAAAACTTAACAAATTGTTGCGGGTGCAAGCCCCCGTGGCTAATTCATATCTGGACCGCTGAACACTCATTTAAGCTAGCACTGCATGCTTATTTTGGGATGTCATCGGTCCAATGACACAACAAGATGCAAGAGGTGCAGACAAATTGAATACCAGCGAGGTATAATAATTTGTCTGCACTACTTGGTGTGTCATAGGACAGACGACATCCAAAAATAAGCATTCAATGCTTTTATTTATATTTTCATACTGATTTTTATTTGTATGAAATATTATGTATCGCCGCTATAAAGCCATTTTTTACGCTCTTAGTCAGGGATATGAAACATACATGGAACAGTCATATTAAAATGTTATTTACATGTAGATAGCTTCCGCGACAAAATTATAGTGCCAGAAACTTTGTGGAGAAAATCTTTTTTATTAAGGAGTAGATATAAATCAATGATTGTTTTTCAAAAGTACATGTCAAATTGGTTTGTAAGATTCAAAGTTTCATTTAATCTCACAAAAATAAATATACTCAAAACACATGGAGACTTTATATTTGTGCTCATGGCGCATAAATTAGCAAAGTGTATTCATGGAAAATTGAACGTCGCAGATTTCCAATGCAAACATAAGGGGGAAATATACACTGAATGTAAATATAAAAAAGTGACATCAAAGTTAAAACTATGACCCTTTTGGAGATTTTGAATGCATGTAACATATCGTATTTCTATACTTTCTCTCTATAATAATGACATGGACACCTTGGAGTACATGTGCACGCACATGTACATCTCCATACATGCAGCCATGTAGGGACATGTTTGCCGATATACATGTATGGTGTTTCTCAATGCATGTCACAATAATCGACACCCGCTTACAAACGTCTCCACCTCCTAGCATATTCAATAAATAATTACACCAGTTAGCACCACATTAGTCTTATAACATCGGCTTGTGCAGAGACTCTGCCTATTCCGGAATTTCCTCTCCCCAGTTGTGAGAACCACTGCCATCAGGTTACGTTTGCTGTACTCTTAACATACATGTACTTGTGGTGCGTGTTTGAAGGTGAAAACGGCGGTGAGAAATTTTGTGTGATCACGTGATTCAGTTTTTAAAGATTTGTTCATCGAGAAGCTCGCATGGAATTGTTCTATGACTATATCGTGTAAGGGTTAGACTGTATGTCTGCCTCAAACGGATGTCTCCACGATATATCAGAGAGAAAGCAATGTCTTTTGTGGGGCTGTACAGGTTGATGAAGTACCTGTTGGTGTGTCTGGTCGGAGGCACCCTCGTATTGGTTTACCTCAAATCGGTGCCCGTACACGTAGACAAGCCGGACTGTGAGAAAACAAGAGTCGTCGTAAAGTGCATAGAGGACCCAAGCGACGTCATGACTGACGGGTTGGAATCTGTCCAGACGATTGTACCGCCAAATGACCGCTCAGGCGTCCCCGCACTGTGTCATGACAGAATACACCCAATCAAAACGGAAAACCGACATCTTTCTAAAGTCGAACGAATCAAAAATGACTTGTGCATAAAAAATTACAGAGAAGAAATAAAGAAAGGTTGGAAGCAATTTCAATACAGCAATCGAGAACCTAGACATCATAATCACCATAAATATCTGACGTCAGAGAGTGTCGTCATCGAGGTGGGCGGGAACAAAGGTGATGACGCAAGCGCACTTAGAGAACTGTATCGTCCTTATATGTATATCGTTCTTGAACCAATGAAACTAGTTTACTTGAAATTGAAGGAACGATTTATTGGGACTAAGAACGTAATATTGTACAATTTTGGCCTTGGTGCATTAAATGGGATATTTTATGTGAATATTGAAGGAGAGGAAGGAGAATTCACGTCTCTGTACAGAAGCTCGTCAGTCAAAGGCACATGCTCTCTAAGGATAGTCAACGCCACCTCATTTTTCCTTCTGCTTGGGGTGGGTTGCTATGAGGTAGAACTTCTTATCTTAAATTGCGGAGGTTGCGAGTTTGACGTCATAGAGTCACTTTTGGCCAGCAACCTTATCAATTTTTTCCGTCATGTACACTTTGTAAGCCATTCTTCATTAGAATCGGTACCTGACTCTGTAGAGAGATACTGCAAAATTCAGCAGATGTTGCTCCGCACCCACCGACCGACTTACCAGTTCCGGTTTGTCACAGAAACTTGGCAGCGGAAGGATATCATATTGAAATAGTCATTGTCTCAATGTTTATTCCGGTTCTTGAATTTTCGATATGCAATATTTCATCTTTCTGATTATTTTTTTATTGTAATTTTTTGTAGTTTCATCATATCCCATGTTTATTTTACAGAGAACATCAAGTCTTTGACTGTGACTTTTTGCACTAACAGTACATTTTTTAAATTCGGTTTGAACTGCTTTTCTGGACATTTTTTTGTTCCCGAGATACTTACCGGTATTATATACTTACATCTATTTTGGATCTAACTCGTGTAATTTCATGCATTTGTAATGTCAAGTAAATACATATGTATATATGATTTTTAATACCGTATACCGTATACCATTCGATGAAATCATGACCTGCAAGAATTGCTTTTCTTTTAAAAACGTTTCTGCGCTTCAGATTTAAAAACGAGAATTCAAATGTAAGCCTAATTGAGAGACACTATACGTCTCTTCTGTACCTAGTTAATAGCCATAGACATGTAACTAGTCGAAGTCTAAGAGTTTGGTAAATAGCCATAGATCTGTAACTAGTCGAAGTTTAAGAGTTTGGTTAATAACCATAGACATGTAACTAGTCGAAGTCTAAGAGTTTGGTAAATAGCCATAGATCTGTAACTAGTCGAAGATTAAGAGTTTGGTTAATAGCCATAGACATGTAACTAGTCGAAGTTCAATAGTTTGGTTAATAGCCATATATCTGTAACTAGTCGAAGATTAAGAGTTTGGTTAATAACCATAGACCTGTAACTAGTCGAAGTCTAAGAGTTTGGTAAATAGCCATAGATCTGTAACTAGTCGAAGATTAAGAGTTTTGTTAATAGCCATAGACATGTAACTTGTCGAAGTCTAAGAGTTTGGTAAATAGCCATATATCTGTAACTAGTCGAAGATTAAGAGTTTGGTTAATAACCATAGACATGTAACTTGTCGAAGTCTAAGAGTTTGGTTAATAGCCATAGATCTGTAACTAGTCGAAGATTAAGAGTTTTGTTAATAGCCATAGACATGTAACTTGTCGAAGTCTAAGAGTTTGGTAAATAGCCATAGATCTGTAACTAGTCGAAGATTAAGAGTTTGGTTAATAACCATAGACATGTAACTTGTCGAAGTCTAAGAGTTTGGTAAATAGCCATAGATCTGTAACTAGTCGAAGATTAAGAGTTTGGTTAATAACCATAGACATGTAACTTGTCGAAGTCTAAGAGTTTGGTAAATAGCCATAGATCTGTAACTAGTCGAAGATTAAGAGTTTTGTTAATAACCATAGACCTGTAACTAGTCGAAGTTTAAGAGTTTGGTTAATAGCCATAGACCTGTAACCAGTGAACCGCCCACGCGTGCCTTATAATATGCTGGTAATATTTTACACATTATTACATTGTCATCATCGAGTGTACATTGTCATCATAAACTGTACTTAAATTGTTATTCTTATGTATCATTAATTGGCGATTGCTGTATATTATCAACTATTTATCGGAGTATAAACCATCCTTCCAAGCCAAGGGTTTTGGATTCGCTCCTCTCATCTGACAACCAACGGGAGAGCATCAGATCAGAAATCATTGACTTGGAACATTGTTTTAGAGAGAATATTCAGATACTATGGTATTAAGTATATCAAATATATATCCTTATTCGAATGATGTAAATATACTTCTATATTTACATCTACCAAGCATAATTTCCTCTATTTCTTACGGAAACTTATAGTGAATTCATATAGAAACAGCCAGACTGAAATCTGCACGCCCCATTTATCGATTGGTCGAAATCTACAGCGGCTGAAAGTGACAGGACTGAAATTAACACGCCCTGTTTATCGATTGGTCTGAACCTGCAGCGACCTTAGTAAAATCCCGGACTGCACGAAATAATCATGACGATGCCAGACTCAAAGTCTCACAGGATACGATTTGGCTGTTTCTTTTAGCTAACGTACTTTTGTAAATTAACAGTAATTTAGTGAATTTTACTAACTTTTCATAATCAGTTTATCAATTAGTTAAAGAAAGATGTTAATGTAAACAATAAAATGCTTTCTTTGATGATTCATGCGGGTTATGAAGGTAGCGATCATTGCAGGAAAAATTTATATAACCCGCTTACGCGGGTTACAGGCCAAAAATATGTAGAATGTAAATATAGAGATATATTAACTATATTAAAAGTTCAGTTTCTGCAAATTCAATGGCGTTGATGATTCTAGTATAATAAGGATGACTTAGTCAGATGGCAAAAACATCCACCCATTGTAAATTTGGGCTTCTATTAAACTTGATCAAACAGATGCACTGGTTTACGGCCGATTTTGTAATTTTTTACGACCAATTTTCTGCAGACATAAACTCATACACTATCAGAGATATAAATATGAATTTTCAGGATAGGTAGACTACAGTTTGAAGTTGTGCACCATGGAGTTTTTGACGCAATCGGTGCAATATTTTTGAACTCGCCTGGGCACGAAAATTGGGTACGAATTTTGAATCAAAATTTCCAAACGTTTTGATTTGTATCTATTTATCAGTTGATATTTTAAGACATGTATAACAAAAGTGGTAGAGTATGAAAAGTACTTTCCAACGAAATCATGGTAATGGGGCTGGTCCTTTTAATTAGGGACCAAGAGACTCGAAAGTCTATTACAATAACTTAAAAACGATAGATTTTGTAATGCATTATATAAGCAAAATTCTTGATCGTAACAATATCTGTTTGAAAAACTCATTGCTACACCGATCTATTACGTAATTAGGGATTTTTATGGGCTAAATTCCTTAAACTTTGGCGCAATATATCTAGAGGAGACATATTTTGTTAAGCATTGTAGAAGACAAAATGTCTGTTTTGATGATTCTAATCGATTCCACTTATCGAAACACCAATCTATGTCCCCATTTAGGATCTACAGGGCTGGCCCCTAAAATATTCAATCATTTGTATCTAAAAAGTGAAAAACAATTTTAGATTTGCGTAAGGACAACAAATGTTAGTATTCATGAGACCTTTCGTGTGATATCAAGAAAAAGGGGCTGGCCCTTTTAATTAGGGACCAAGAGACACGTATAGTCTATTACAAATAAATTAAAAACGATCAAGAGTTTGAAAAAATTATTGCCCATTCATTTATTATGTAATTAGGTATTTTTATACATTATCTGAAAGTGGGGGGGGGGGGGGGGGGGGGTAATTCACATATGTATCTATATTTTATGTGATCATTTAGATAAATCGGACGGAAGACATATTCGTTACTGTTAACGCGAGATCGTATCTTATGGAACGCCTCAACTGCCTTATGTAGATAATCTTCATAATATGATGATACTTTAACATTACATGCTGATACTTTAACATTACATGATGGTACTTTAACATTACGTGCTTATACTTCAACATTACATGATGGTACTTTAACATTACGTGCTGATACTTCAACATTACATGATGGTACTTTAACATTACGTGCTGATACTTCAACATTACATGATGGTACTTTAACATTACGTGCTGATACTTCAACATTACATGATGGTACTTTAACATTACGTACTGATACTTCAACATTACTTGATGGTACTTTAACATTACATGCTGATTCTTCAACATTACATGATGGTTCTTTAACATTACGTGCTGATACTTCAACATTACATGATGGTACTTTAACATTACGTGCTGACACTTTAACATTACATGCTGATACTACTTCATTATATGATACTTTATCATTACATGGTAGTTGAATAGTTGAATACAAATATGATTGCATCCATGAGGAAAGAGTGCTCATGGCATTTTTGTGTGCACATTTTGAGATTTTTACAGAATTGAATAAAAAAACATCCTTCATTACATACTCCAGTTGATTATCTTGGATAATTTGTTGTCTGAATATAATTATATTAAAGTGTTTGTTATACATATGCATACATGTAGGATATGTATAAATTTTTTAATTTAATTGTCGTGATTGAGTGGTTGTTACAAATATAATGAAGGCGACCGTGCCCCACTTCCCTCCAGAATCCAGTTTCACCTGAGTGGCACAAGCTCTAATTTTGGCAATACGTATTTTAATAATAACCAGCTGGGTTCGAAAAGTGTCCATTTTTATGTAAGGAAATAAAGGAAATAATAAATGAAGCATATTTGAATTGTTGTGTAGCTTGACTTAAGTCCTATAATCTCCTCGTAATACGGAATCACGATCCTGGTGCTTATAGCTTATCAAGAACAACCGCATACTGAAATACCATCATTTTATGAAATATCAGCATGTAATGTTTAAGTAACAGCATGTAATGTTGAAGTACCATCATGTAATGTTAAACTATCAGCATGTTATAGTACAGTATCATATAATGAAGAAGTATCAGCACTTAATGTTAAAGTATCAGCACTTAATGTTAGAGTACCATCATGTAATGTTAAAGTATCAGCATGTAATGTTAAAGTACCATCATGTAATGTTGAAGTATCAGCACGTAATGTTAAAGAACCATCATGTAATGTTGAAGTATCAGCATGTAATGTTAAAGAACCATCATGTAATGTTGAAGTATCAGCATGTAATGTTAAAGTACCATCATGTAATGTTGAATGATCAGCATGTAATGTTAAAGTATCATATATAATGAAGATAACCTACATAAGGCAGTTGAGGCGTTCCATAGTATCTAGTTTTTCTAGTATTTCTGTTTGAGCCATCATTATACATGTAGCATGCAATGATGCAATAACAAATACACATGATTGTGTATCAATATGCAGAGGCATGCATTTATAGATTAAGGATTTACCGCTCCCAATCATACACCTTGCATATAACATTTCAGACTAATACTATTGTTGTTTATTGAATACATTTGGCATTAAAACGTTTTTTTTTCAACCTGTCAATATCAATGTCTAGAGGCTGCACCAATGACGTTAAAAATAGGAAATCTTTCAGTATCATTTGGCTGATTTATCAACAGGCTAGGAGATTACGTGACGAAAATAATCCCAACTTTTGATAGCACGGTATGCAAAGGGTTCGTGAGGAGCGGTGCGGATCAGAAACTCCTGGCTAGCAAAGATGATTTTATTTAGACTGTGTATCATTTATTCATTATCTCTCGTAGTTTCAATTCTTTTATTTAAAACCTGTGATAAAATAAAGGATAAAAATCGAGTTTAACGTTTAAATCATTTTTATGCAGAAATGGATCCATAAACCCATTTATCTATACATGTATGCTGGTTTTGAATTTATTTATTTTTTTCGACCTATAAAAGATGGTTTATTCAATATGAAAGTATTTAATTTGTATTACAATAAAGCGAAAATAAATTAGAAAATTAATTTGAATTTCCTAGTTTTTTTTTTCCCGAAAACCTTCTTCATGTTTTATAATACACGTATCAAACATGGGAGTCATATTCAAGCATGATTTTTAAAATCGGTCAAGTGGTCGTAGTTCATCCAGGTAAAGTAATGAGGACAACGCATGATGATTAAAAATAAAGGTTAACGAATTATAGTAGGCTGTATAAAAGTCTATAAAGTAAAAATACAGGAATGAATATTTAATGAAACAATTTATGTCTCTGGTAACAAAATAGATGAATTGAAAAAAAAATGTGGACTAAACCTGGATTTGAACCAGGACCTTCCGATTAACCGTCGAAGTTCTTTACATTCCTGGAGACCATTCTCACGTCGCGCCTGGACGCATACTCACATTCCCCGGGGGGCAGCGCCGCCTCTTGTGGAAAGGAGAACACTTGACGTTCCTGAGGAGAATCGAACCCAGATCCCTCCGAATTCTGTCCGGACGCTCTACCCATTGAGCTATTTAGTCCGATGAATAACTGGCTGAATTATTCTCGACAGTTTCTTGTGCATGGAAAGTCTTCACCTACAGAAACGACGCAACACAAAAGACCGAGGTACGTATGTACCGTGTCGTTTGTGTCATGACTTGGCTTTGAGGAGTATGCGCATAAAGGTTCATAGTAATTGGCAGAAAGCAAGAGAACCAAAGAAATTGATACTCTACCCCTTCAATTAATTGTGACAATTTTTGATTTTGGTAGTTTTATATTCACCCTTAGGAAACTTTGTTGGCCATTCTCTCACGCCACTACATGCCGGGATTCTACAAATTGTTGGACCGTGGTTTATGAGGAAATACATGCGCTTTTTAAAAAAAAAGAATGTTACGTAAAATATGTATAAGATGCTCATTGGTTGAGTCGGACAATTTTATAGTAGAAATATCCTGTGATAAATTCTTATGATATTTACCAAAGCCCAATTTCTTGCTGTAATCAGCTAGATTTGCATAGATACACGGATGAATCAGAATTGTTGAATGTCTTTCCCAACTTCAAAAACCCTTTTCTTCCACCCAAACTTCTCTACTATAACCGACAAAGTATTCAATTCACATCAATCAAGTGACTATAAATGCTAATTGTCCAAACGAGTACAGACTTCGAACGCGCGTTATGTATTTTTTCTGCAACGTCGCCACCTTTATATCCCACATAAATCATCAAAGAAAGCATTTTATTGTTCAAAAAATAAAACAACGCTTTTACAGAGCTATAAAGTAAGTTCAGTTTCTGCAAATATATCGGTGTTGACGATTCTGGTATTATATAAAGGATGACTGAGTCAAAAACATCCACCCATTGTAAATTTGGGCTTCTAAAAAACTTGATCGAGCAGATGCATTTATTGTCGACGAACTCCCTGTGAACGAGTTTACTGATTTTAAAGAGGTTCGTTTCTCTGGTTTTGGGTAGCCATTTTGGATCACCTCTAGTTTGGAAATTTGGCATAATATATTTTACAATGCCAAATACACTATATTTAATAAAATAGTTAAGGAAAAAATACATATTTACAGAGTTAAACAAGAGACTTTTTTTTTTGGGGGGGGGGGGAGAGGTCTTTAAGAAGAAGATGAACATTTTTCATAGCTCATTTGTTTTAGAGTACTGTATCTTTAGCTTCGTTATTTTTAGTGCAGATCAAATTTCCAGATAATTTGTACAGTGTGATATCTTCATGTTGTTTCGAAAAAACATCTATTTAGCAATTTTTCAATATTTCTATCGACATATATTATATAGCATATTTAACATATATTTCATGCAAATCAAGAAATCCATGAACTCCAAGGTTTGCCTAAAATTAGCTTATTTCATGCCAGATCTAATTTGACATCATGGACCCATACTTTTGGTTTTATTTTATGAATTTATCCCATCTTTCTGAGAAAAATTTTGAGACTTTAAGATACTCAGTAAAGTCATTGCAAATTGAATCGTTAATGGCTAAAAATTGAATTTTATCAGTGCAAAAAGGTTAAAATATCCATTAGGTGAATTTTTTTCTGACTTTTTCTTCATGATAATTTTAATTCTATTCATTTTTAGAACCATTTTAACAAGGGCTTGGACTTTGGGTATTTATGTCAAACAGCAATGTGACGTAGGCCTGTCTATTTCATTGCTGGCCACTCAGCCATGGCTCTTTGAAATCAACAAGATTTGACTGGCTTTTTACGCTAAGACTTCGCAATCGGTGCATATTTCGCTTGAAACTGTGTCATTTTTAACTTGTTTTGACGCAAGAAATAGATAGCTACGCCCTACTGAAAGTACAAGGTCTTGTTAAGATGGTTCTTATAGTATAAACTTGTATTTGATGCCATGGTTCATTCCGATAGAAAAATTAAAGAGGGAAACGCGATTTATGTGCAATTCACCTTTTCAGTGCAGAAAGCTCATATTAAAATATATATACTGTATCGCCGAAAGAAGCTTATAGTCCACACAATGTTATTTTAAATTTTGGTTAAGCTATGTGTGTAGATATTTTAAAAAAATACTTTTATGGGAAAAACTAGACTTTCGATTACAGGATACAACGTCTTCTATAAAACTTTTATTCTTCTTCAGACTGTCGCACAGAACTTAAGGACTCATATTGTAGTTTGTACAGAAATAAACAGCTTTTATTTGTACTTAGTACAATACAATATAAATAAACGTGAGTATAAAAGATCAACAAAACGACGTATGTCTGTCTGTCTGTGTGTCAGTACCGGCTACTGTCGTCAAACACCGGGTTTAGATATCCGTCTCTGTTTCGGAAGCCGTTTGGGAATTTCTTCTGTATGACGAACATCACAATGGCGCCTACGATCGCCCCGATCGCTAGACAGGCCAACGCTATTCCTACCGCCCCACCTGTTGTAAATAAAGTTAAAAATAAAAATAACAAAACAGGTAAATTGTGTACCTGAATTGTAAACGATTCAGATATTAGCTCTTAGGAAACAAGACATGCGCAATATTTGATTGCACGAACTATTGTGCTTCACGGGAAGTTTAAGTAAATTGAAGCAAAATGAAAAAAAAAACCTCTTGAAATTCATGCAACAAGGTCATATAAGACTATGTAAATAAATTCAATTTTGCTTCCCCGCCATACAGCAAATTATATTTATACGTGTTTTAATAACTAGTAAAATAATATTATTGAACCAGAAGAGATCGATGGTCTCGAGCTCTTTAAAGATTAAGTGGAGGGTATGAAATTACATGTTACAAACCTGCGTTAACACCTTTGCTTGATTGCTGTTGCGCCTGCGCACTAAGATGACTCGAACCTGGAACCGGCGTGGTGCAAGGTGGTGGTGGTGTAACCGGTGGACATGTGACTTTTGTGTATACTGGCATGTTTTGTGGGTTTTGTGTTGTTGCACTTGGACACGTGACTTTTGGACATTTGCATGTTGTAGGAGGACACGCTGTTGACGTCATCGGCCGCGGAGTTGTAATCACCGGACATGTAATTGTTGGACATGTTGTAGGATTCGGGCATGTGCTCTTTGGACACTTACATGGTTCTTGTATAAAAAAAACAAAAAACTGAAAACACTTATGATCATTATCTAGAATTCGAAGTATTTATGAAATGCTGGAACATATGCCTCCCTGATTTTCTGAGGTTTTCATTGGTTCAGTTTGTATGTTGTTATTCGTTCTATCGTCTTTTTATTCGTTCTTTGGTCTTAAATTGTCTAACACGTGTCTTACAAAGAGTTTGCCTTTCAGTACTTTCAGGACTGTGATTTGTCTTACCCGATCTGTTGCTGGTTGTGAGTTTAGTTGTCGGGCTCGTTGTCTGGGTGGTGACCTTAACTGTAGGCCCCGTGGGTGGGGCTGGGGGTGTGGGCATGGCTGTAGTGACTGAAGTCCCCGTGGTTTGGACCGGAAGTGTGGGCACCAGGAATGTCCCGGTTGTGGTTGGCTGAGTTGTGGTTGTCGTAAAATCGTACGGGTAATACAGCGGAAGTATCCCCATCGCTGTCAGCCGTAAGTTCTACAATAAAGAGTACGCGTACAATATGATACAGTACAGCGGAAGTATCCCCATCGCTGTCAGCCGTAAGCTCTACAATAAAGTGTACGCGTATAATATGATACAGTACAGCGGAAGTATCCCAGTTCTACAGTGCGTACAATTCTGTACGTAGAAGGTAATGCAGGCACGTATCATCTTTTTTCAGATGCCTTTGTTTGAATTGAAATTGAAATGCAATATCATAATATTTTCTTAAAAACGCCAAAAAATAAAAAAAAACAACATTCAAGTTTTTAAAGCGACATTGACAGAGAGTAAAACCCCCTCACCAGTGTTGGTTGAGTTATATTGTACACCCAGGGAGTGTCCACATATCCCGTCAGGAATCCAAACGCACTGTTCAGAGGTTCCTTCATCAGAACTGGCGGGAAAATGTTGTTGTTATCCACGGGCGATTTGTCGAGCAGAGTGGCGGTGAAGTACCAATCGTTCGCTCCAAAATTCTCAAACTGGTCATAAAGTACAAGAATGTCTGAGCGTATTAAATATGAATGATGCTTTAGTATGACCTTGATTATCGACATAATCAAAGAATGAACTACTGAGTTCCCACGGATTGAAATAAAATTATGACGACAAGCTTATCTTTTTAAAAGATTGGTGAGCTAGCGCTGTAGCAATCATAAAACACAGAAGCAGATTTCTAAAACTTTGGTATAAATTTCTGAATCGCTTAATTAACAATAGGAAGGCACAGTGGTGTACTGGAATGGGGTCTCAATTAAAATTTGTGATTCTAGAGTGGGC
Source organism: Magallana angulata (assembly GCF_025612915.1). NCBI lineage: Eukaryota > Metazoa > Mollusca > Bivalvia > Ostreida > Ostreidae > Magallana > Magallana angulata. The sequence goes on along the minus strand of NC_069111.1, from coordinate 2,364,547 downwards.
TACACATCGGCAATGGCATAGCTCATTGGCTGTGACTTAATCATTATGTATCTACTGTAATTTCAATTTCGAGGTGAAATTTTTCAGGAACCATTGGTTTTGTAGCAATCGTATCTTCTCGGGCCTTTCCGGCAAGCTCGGAAAACATATCCGAAGTTGTCTTCCGAGCTTGAAGGAATTTAGGATAAAGCTAGCCACATGTTATTTATTATAATATTGAAAATAACTTTGCATTATAAGACCGAAGCTACTGTAACTTTTTGACATTAACGATAAAACACAAAACTTTACGTGATGATAAAACGAAATTCAAATGGTACAGTTTATCTACAGTAGTACAGTAATCCCAGAATCCCGCACTATGGAGTCGAGCATGCGTATTCCAGTGAAAAGGACTAACGAGAGCGCTAGCAAAAAAATCATTTTACAAGCACGGTGTATGTACATGTAACTGAAAGAAATTCAAATGTTTGAATTCGAAACTACTTTTAAAAACCAATGGCTTTTAAAACTTAAAAAAAATTACATTCGGTTAACTTGTATTAAGTAAATATATCTAGTTCATTTTAAGTCCTGACATTTGATCCGTATAGTCAGATCTTCAAAGAATGGAAGTACTAATTAATAGAATTTGTTATATCCTTTACTTTTTTTAAACTTTGGAAAAATCAATTTTTACTGACATAGGTATATTTAAGTCTTATTTTATGGCCATTAAATTTCAAATAATTGTAAATAGGCCTGCACAATAGATGGCAGTTTGTTCTACATTGGATAGCATAATATGGTATATCAAGTACCCATAAGTAAAGTGCGATCAGGAGAAGCGCTTTTCGGCCATAGAACACTTCATATGATTTTTCTTGCATTATTGCATGTAATAAAACACTGTTTCTCAATTACCCCTTTAAATCATTGCATTACTTACCGCAACATTGCTGAATCTGAGATTATCCAACTGCGCTTGCGTGGTGAGAATTTCCTGTATTTGGTCCCTGATGTAGTTCAGACTCACTTGACTCAGATCAAGACCACTTGCTTTAAATGGATGAAACAGAAATGCAAACAAATATTGCAAGAGACCGCAAAAAACCGCAGACCACGTTAAAAATCATAAAACAAGTTTTTAAATACAGAACATCACATATACAAAAAGGTTAGGGGTTAAATTGAACGACATTCACAAGTTGCTTACTTGCAAATTTGATGACGAAGTTCCGTTTATGTGGCCCCGTGAAACAAGGCCCGATCTCAAACGCAGTGAGGTAGGGCTGGGAGGGGTTAAGTTTGTGCACGTTGTGAATGATAGGGAAATTCGAATTAGCCTGAAAGTTTAGATAATTGTAATAAAGTTGTGAGATGAGCGTCTAAAGAATTATTAAGGCCTTAGTTTGCAATTCTGCAAATTAATATATATATACATATATATATAAGAATTTGTTTGCTGAATAACAGGTTTCTGGTAAAAACAAAGTTTACTCACCGCCCAGACATCAAATCTGACCAGACTCCCTGGGGTGATGGAGGTACCGATGCCCTCCTGCCATCCCTCCTGTAAATTACAGGTAAATCACAGGTGTGTCAAAGGTAGGTTAATGACAAGTAAGTCTTCAAACAGCAACATACAGGTAGATGTATTGTGTGCACTTACCCCAAGAAAATACCATTCCACCGTTTGATTCTGACCAATATTCAGGTCATAGTAGAGCCCCACCCACACGTCACAAAATATCTTCCGCGTATACCTCTACAAGTATGAATGTATTCTGATTAGAATACTGTATTACAGAAAGTGTTACAAATACAACAGTGTGACGTCACTGACTTCATATAGAATTAAGCAATGGATCCCAGGGCTCGAACACTCTCACAGTCAGTAATGTTCACTTTGGGTTTTTTTTTCAACACAATTTTTATATGATCTGACAATGCCATTAAACTGTGAAAGAAAATTTCAACATATTTGTAAATATGTTGATTTCGCTGTAATATGCGACAATTTGAAAAAAAAACCCATGATTTGCAAATTATTTATTATGTATGTCTGTTTACAGTTAAAAGCTTTAACTCTAATCTACATTTTCAATATACCACTCCCTGTTCATTTTTCTAACCTCCCCCTCTCCCTCTCCCTCCCACCCCCACCCCCGCAGCAGCAATAACGGACTCTGTAAAGGAAGCCTTGCCTTGCCCACGTACTGGACCGTGGCGTTCTGTAACTTAAAGAAGTCCAGTGAACTCTGCATCTGAATCCGTGTTATGGGGGAGGCCGTCTGGTCCACGAACTTGTCCCCCCTCTCAATGATCGTGGGTGGATCACAAGAGCTCGTGTACGGGTCAATGGAGTACCTCACCCCTGGTCGACAAAGAAATATCATTGTTCATAACTTAAGAACCGTTACCTGCGCATCAATGTTGGAACTAATCATTATCTCAGCTACATAAGCTCTAAACACCCTAACTGTTTTCAGTATGAAATAACTAATACATATACATTTATATATTAATATATATATCATACAATACGATTTTTAATTTCATTTAAAGTTTGTTAATAATATATTGATATTTGTCATATTTTGATCACTATAAATTAAAGTACCGTCATAGAAGTCGAACACGATCCTAGTCGGGTCTACGTCATCACCGCTCGCTGATTTAGTTTCGTATCGAACGAATTTCCTCCGTGAGTCAAACCAAATCTAAATCAATTGAAATCATCATCATCATCATCGCCGTAGTTGGTGTCATTATAAGAATTAAAAACAAACAACGGACCGTTGTAACGTTGTAACCGTTCACAATGTCCTACACACACTGACCGTTTCGTACGTGACCTGCTTGTCATGGATATTAACCCTCTCTATGACGGTGGAGAAGTCCGTTGGTACCGGAAGTATCGGCATCCCGACATCCCTTCCGGCACAGAACATGCCTGGTTCTATCTGTGAAAATGTAAGATGTCACATCACATATAACGTATCTCTATTGATTTTTTCTATTGTAACAGCTTAAAATTAGGGTAAAAAAAATAAAGAAGTATAAAATGAATACGGACCATTTTGCAGAACATGTTCTCATATACTTAAAACATTGAAATAGTGTATGTGAAGAATGGGATAAGCAGGATTTCCCCCTATATACAGTCTGTGTACATATCTTTATATTGCTCTTATATTGTATCGCTTCTATAATTTACCCAGGTAAATGAATACCTATACATTCTAATTCTATAAATACCTACCTGTACGTTGTCCAGGTTTGTGGGCGGGGTGGGTAGGAAGTTGACGTAATCACCCACCGCGTGGAACCTCGTCTGGTTGTTGTTGTAGGACCCCCGGAGTTCCAGGCGTACCGGAACCATGGCGTTAGGGGCCGCGAACGGCATGGGCCACCCTTCCGCTGGAATCAAATTTACAATATACATTACAAATCTTAAAAAAAAACCTAATATGTAAATTTATTAAAGAACTTAGTTCGCTAAACACAAAAGCAGCTCTGCGTCCAAAACATGTATTTTATAAACTATTATCAGTACATTTTATATCTTCATTAGAAGATATCAAAGCATATATCATTCAAAATCTGACTTTTTGAAAGTTAACTGGGCTATTACGACCTTAATCCAAACACCGAGAAACAATCCCACCTTTACTTGGTCAGTATGGGGGAGATTCTTACCAGCAAAGTAGATGGTGGCGGACAGAGTGACGTTGTACTCCAGTAAATACACACAGGTGGACCAACTCTGAACCACCGTGGATCTTATTGTCTGGTAGCCACCGTACACCTACAGAACAGAACAGAACAGTGTGTAGTACATGTAGCTATACTAGCATGGATTGTCTGGTAGCCACCGTACACCTATAGAACAGTGTGTAGTACATGAAGATATAATAGCATGGATTGTCTGGTAGCCACCATACACCTACAGAACAGAACAGTGTGTAGTACATGAAGATATAATAGCATGGATTGTCTGGTAGCCACCGTACACCTATAGAACAGTGTGTAGTACATGAAGATATAATAGCATGGATTGTCTGGTAGCCACCGCACACCTATAGAACAGTGTGTAGTACATGTAGCTATAATAGCATGGATTGTCTGGTAGCCACCGTACACCTATAGAACAGAACAGTGTGAAGTAAAAGTAGATATAATAGCATAGATTGTCTGGTAGCCACCGTACACCTATAGAACAGTGTGTAGTACATGTAGCTATAATAGCATGGATTGTCTGGTAGCCACCGTACACCTATAGAACAGAACAGTGTGAAGTAAAAGTAGATATAATAGCATAGATTGTCTGGTAGCCACCGTACATCTATAGAACAGTGTGTAGTACATGTAGCTATAATAGCATGGATTGTCTGGTAGCCACCGTACACCTATAGAACAGAACAGTGTGAAGTACAAGTAGATATAATAGCATGGATTGTATGGTAGCCACCGTACACCTACAGAACAAATCAGTGTCTTATTGAAAATAACCAGGCAGGATCTACAGAACAGAAAGAAATAAGGCTTTACTATCCAATCAACACCGCGCTGTCTCAGTCTTGGGAACCATGGTTCCTGTGACGTCACCACAGAGTAAATATTGTTCAATGATTCATAGAAATGGCACAAACCAAATAACTACAAAATCTTTTATCTCAAAAACATCCAAAATACCTATAATTAATTTTTGGACAGAACAGAGTTTAATGCATTAATATCAAAGTCATTTGATATAATTATGACAAACGTTGACTTTTCAGTTTAAAATCCCAATTCTTTCAACCTTTTTTCTGAGGACTTCAGATTATTTTTACTACAACGGATTGTTTTAGAGCCACTTGAATTTATATCTTAATTAAAGGGTCTGTTTAGAAAGGGTCTAGTTTAAGTAAAGAGTTGCCGCAATGGACTGTACCTTGATGATCTGATATAACTTTCCAATTTATTATGGGATTTGGGTCTTCACTGTTACAAGATCATTAAGTATGGATTTCCTAGGAATTGTGTCTTACCGTAATGGACTGTTTCAAGATTTGATATAACTGCTTTGTCGTTGATTTCCAGATCTCGTTCCCAAATAAAACCACGTCAAGAACGTAATTTTGTGTTGTACATTGATCTGAAAGGATACAAATTTGGTTTGCTTTTAAGGTTTTCTTAAAGTAAATTCCATCCTGTTTTGATTGGGATTTTAGTGCATTATATGGACTAAAATTGGTATAAACCCGTATGAGCAACAGAAATCTAGTTTACTTTAAAATCTCGCTTTTATTTTCCAGACAGTTTCGAACTATAGGAAAAAATGTTGGTGCTCGCAATTTTATATTCTCGCAATTTGATACAAAACAGCGGAATCGCGGAATTAAGTACTCGCGTAAAATAAGGAATTTACAGTATTAATCGTTAAAATAATTGCAGGGTACACATATACGCCTTTTAAACATTTAGACAAGTTTCTTTAGTCCACCTACTATTAACAATATCAAGCATCGTGTACTGCTGATTGGCTTCATCATAGATGATCCGTGACGTATGACCTTCTTGTGTAATACGTATACTACTTAACTTCTCCATTCCGATGACGTATTCATCAATACTGATGGTACTGTTATTGTGGAGAAGCTTCCATTCTACGGTCGTGGAGTAGGATTCTGACAGCGCCGGAATCGGTGAGGCGTCTGGAAGATTTACAATAAAGAACATAAACTCGGTTGTGTTCATTGTTTAGGAGCTCGTCACTTTTAAGTCAATTAAGATGGTACATACATATCAAAATATGGTCCATATCCAGATTAAATGGGAAATCATGTGACTTTGTTAACCAGTATCAACAAGCCTTACTCGCAGCCATCTGAAGATATTCTTAAGGTTTGCCAGACGATAGAGGTTAAGGAAAGGTTTCGCTGTACCGCGAAAACACCATATAGATTGCATAACATTTTCTAACTACGTTGTATATTTGAGTAATGTTGATAATTTTTCTGTAGAATTGTTCAAATTGAGGATGAAGGAAAGGTTAAACCGGTATGTGAACAATTTCGATTTTGTTGAAAATAGTCAGAAAGTGACCTTTAATTTCTTCATCCTCCTTTTACCTTTTTTAGCAAAGGGAGGAAAGAAATATCATCTATCCTGACACAGTACTTTGGAATTTTCATCATTTGAATAACACTTGTCAGTGAGGTAAATGGTATCTACATCATATACGCAGTAAGCCAATTCTAATCATATCATTATTTTGTTGTTAAATGTTCAGCACAATAGAGGAGATAAAAATGGACTATCTGTGCATCTCTCGCATTGTAATTTGACAACAGTAGATCATCCGACCAGGAATTAAAACTGTTTAGTATCCATTGACCCGTTTCGTATTGTTTTTAACAACAATTGATAGTCTATTCTTTTACTTGTCTCGTCTTGTCTTTTAGCATTTTGAATTAAAATAATTTATAACTATAAAAATCACAAATTACTGCATGGGGGTGGTTTATTTCCCTTACCGGAAATGTTGGAGACCGGAACACAGATACTTCGGTCAATCTGTCCACGGGTCAGCGACAGTAAACAAAAGAAAACGCTGACACAGAATCCCGGGAGGCGCATTCTATCAAATCTGTGAAAAAATTGCATCAGGTGTTGATAACGAAGCTCCAACTTAATAAAGGATTAACTAATCTGTCATGTTTATTACATACTAGTATCCCGATAGATATAATTGATTCAATGACAATCACTCTGTGATTGATTTTGCGTATTATTTTGTTTTCAATTGGACTCATTTGCAAATATATATCTAGATGGTAAAATACTTAAACAGTCAATAACAAAAAATATAAATATAAACACAATGAAAACCCGATATGACAGTAAATAGATAAAGCCGAGGTAACCCTTTCACGTGACCCGGTTTGCCTTTTGGCCCCGATGTTCCCCCTCCAAAAGGACCTCGTCAATTCCCTATGTCCACCCATACCATAAACTCTACAATAGAAACATACCTACCTTTACGTAAAGGTGAAAAATGTTCTCGGTCCTTTTCAGATCAATCTAGTAGGTCAATCAATTTTTAGATTATTTTCATAAATAGTCATTCTCCATACCCCGACTCAGTGCTATCTTGTGAGGACTGCTCGGTTATCTTATCAACCCTACAGGGGCTACAGGGTTCAGCAAGCTAAATATTAATACACAGTAATCTGTGATATCACTCACCCATACAATATACAGTTTGACTGACAGTAAATATCCCAAGAAACAAACAAACAAACAAACAAAATAAACCATTTTTTTAAATTAAAAAGATATATAAACAAGCAAAAAAGAACTAAGCAAACCCCAAACATACATACAAACAAAACTGCAACAACATAAAAAAAAACAAAAGCGTACGCCAAAAAAAATCACCGTTTATGAATCAAACCTTAAAAAATGCTGCATTCAGAAAAGAAAAAAATTCACACGAAATTTTTAGTTCAGAATAAGTATGAAATATAAAAATGGGTTTAAAGAAAACAACAAAATGAGAGTTATACGTGTATCTTACATGTATTTATTCGGCAGTTATTGACAACTTTTCCAATCTTCTTCGGTCAAGAATTTTGTAAAAAGTAAACATAATGCGGGCCTCGGGTCCTTCACGTTGGCTTATAAAGTAATGTTTTCTGTAGTTTGTCTCAAGTAACTGTTTCCATCACTTTTTGACGATTATAAACAAAAACACAAATACATCTAAAAAAAGAAAATACCAATGAAATCGATAAAAGGAGAGAATCCTACATTTCTTCATTGACACGTCATCTCTATTTGCTTTGTGAAATTAGAATGAATCACAACAGATTACTTACAGAGATTTATAATGGAAAAATCTAGCATCATTTCTTCGTTTAGAAATTCCCAGATCACCTCGCACATTAACGTAAACATCCAGGTTCTTTTATGTTGTTTGCAATGCAAAATCTCCGTAGACTTTTTAGCCGGGCTCTGCTGAAAGCAGCGTTCTGGCTATAGGCAGGCAAATCGCCAATGTTACTATAAATAGCACAACTTCAAAAGTAAACAAAAAACCAAATAGCGTCAAAGTAAAAGCTTCCGCTATACCAAATAGTTATACAAAGAGCCACTTTTTGTCAAAAGTGTTGGCATTTTGTTTCTTTCTTTTTTTTATTTCGAGAGAATTGTCTATCTTTTTTAGTTTTCCTATTAGTAACGTGTTTTGAAAACAAGACTGCATTTTGGACACATACAATGCGCATGGATTTCCATGAACTACTTTGCCGCGCGTTGAAGAAATGAGGATTGATTACATAACGTTTGCTGCAAAATTCAAGGCAGCAACTGTTGAACTTTTTTCTACTAGACAGACATATTTTTGTTTATAGCCGCTTACAAAATTTGGTCGCTCTCTGACGCTTTGCCGACAATAAAAGCATGAGAGAGAGAGAGAGAGAGAGAGAGAGAGAGAGAGAGATTTTTTCAGTCTTTACTACACAATATGCATAATTAAAGACACGCCAAAAGAGCCCGGCTTTCCGTACTTCAGTACTTTGATTATTTTAGCCGGTGTGGTCATGGGCGAAATATTTCATAAATAACTGAGGAAAATCTGCTTCGATATGATATCTTGGAACGGAGTATAGCTTGCATCTATTCTTGGAAACAATAATCGCCAATATTGTTATTTATGCAAAGGGAAACAAATTAATCAAATTACGGATTAATATAAAAAATAATGTTATATAATTATAGTAGAAACAAACTATTTTCAAATTTTGTAAATGCTAAAATATACGTTGTGATCATGATAATGACTAACTAGGTAATGCATAATAAAAGATGTGGTTTCATCCAATTTTATTCCAAGCACTGCAAAAAAGCATAGATATGCTTACAAGCATTGACTGAGGCGTAAAATAGTTACATATGTACTTAGGACTGTTCAAAATACATTTACAAAACGACATGAAAGAAAACATTATAATGTTAATAAAGATATGCCCTCAACCGATCAAAAGAATAAACAAATAACGAGACTGTATTTAAAATAGAATTAGATGGCTAAGGCGTCAGTTGCGGCCTCGGGAATGCTATTTACGTCATTTCCAGTAATAAGCTGAAACACAACGCTAATATGCTCAGAGTTTTGTATGCCAAAAAGAGGCCATAATGGTTCCGACAGCTCAGAGACAACGAGATTTTTGAAATGGAATATAATCTTATTGGATTTGGCATCCACAATAATCCAATGACGCTTGACAGTATCCAGAAGAAATCCATAGCGCAGGCGCACACTGGTGCCGGGAGGACCAGGCGTTCTGTGAGATAGGGCATTGTGGGTAAGCAGCTGGCCATTGTGCCAGGTCTGTAGACAGACTTTTCCGCATACGTGACAACCACGTGCGCTGACCGCCCATGAATCAGCAGCTTGATGCTTATCTACTACGCCTAGGCGAGCGAGGGCCACCTCAAACAGTGAGCCCTGCCGGATTAGTCGGGTCACCCTGTACTGGACGGCCAACTCGAAGTAAAACAGGCCCGGCTTGTAGAGAGGCACGTTTGCCATCGTGCCTCGGTAGTTGAGGAGACGCCCGGATTCTGTAGGATTGGAACTTCCAACATGGGAACGTTTCAAAGGCTTGGCTTTCATGCTCTTTGCATCTTCTGAAATCTCGATGCTTTCATGCGAAATAGAGGTGTCAAAAACAAACTCGGGACCTACGAAAGAGGAAGACAAATGAACGACTGTACAATAGCTGGAAGAGCTATATGCGTTTGTCCAATAATAGGAGATTGATCTGTTACTAGTATTCAAATATTTTTATTTTTATTTAACTGCAAGCAAAAGACAGGTGTACATTACGTACATGTGACATCACCAAGGACAAGATCCACTCCAGGTGAGGTGGTGCGACTTCCGCTAACTGATAGAAATAATTCAATATTTCATCAACCAATTAAAATTAAAACAAAGAAATGAAAGAGAAAAGAGACTAACGCTTTTGGCGTCAAAGAGAACGTACCCGGTGTGGATGTGGCGACGCTCCTCAGTCGATCTCTGTCTGAAACAAAACAAGAGAATCGTGAATTGTGTATTGGTCGTTTCTGTTCTTTATAATAGATTATCATAATTAGTTGGATGTAAATTGTGATTAATAGTCGTTTCATACTGAAGGTGGCGCCACTGTGGGTTCGACCTGTGACGACATAGAAGAAGAATCCTTCCGGGTTAATGTCTTCACCTAACACGTAGACGCTGCCCTTATGCTTTCCTGTCTTACTCCCCAGGAACAGGACTTTGTAACAGCCATCAGAATGCGTGTAGTCTTCCACTGGAGCCTGTGTGACCTTTCCATCAGGACTAGTCACTTCCGCTCTTATATCAACCTTCCCTAAAAATAAAACTGATTCATATATAAATAACATATCATGCAAGCACTCCCTCGGTATTTAAATTCTTGTTTGCAGCATATGAAATTGCTAGCAGTTATTCAGTACTTAGATTCTTTCATGAGATTTTTTCACCTTCATGTTGTTGTTTTCCATCCACATCGAACAAATAAACGACCATAGCAACTTCCTTTTCGCCAATGATGACGTCATGGGGTTCAACATGAGTGTTGGGAGGGTAAGCAGACGTTGCCAATATGGCCCCACAGCTATTGATGAATTTTTGAAACTCGTCACCGAGCCAACTTTGCTGAAACTGTAAAATTCAGTGTTTCTTTTAAGTCCATTAATGAATGAACTTATATTTGTTTGTACGGAACATATACGAGTTAATTGACAATTGAGTAATGGTTCATGTACATATACCTTGATATCCGCATTGTCGTGAGGTGTTGTTTCGAATGGCTTTTCTACTAGGTCTCTCAGTCGGTGTTTGATGACGTCTTTGATGTTCAGACTTCCGGACGGCGTACTGTAGGTGGTAACACTTCCGGCGACTTCGCTAGCGTCATCCATGTTTCTTTTGTGCTGACCCAGCTCCTCTGTTTGCCGCTGCAACCGATTCTTCTTGGCTGGTAAAAAGTAGAATACCAATTTAAAAAAAAAGATATAATACACAAAATTTATCCAAACTGATTAAGACACGATGTACAAAAATTAAGTACGTGAATACCTTTCACGATAGCATCTAGTTTATTTTTCAGCTCGTTTCGCCGTCTCTCAACAATTTTCTGACATATGTCGAAAACAGAATCGATCTCCTCGGCAACAGACGTCTGCTGTGATTCGAGTTTTGAGTTGATTTCTTCAATGGACGCCAGAGTGTCGTCTGCTGAGAGTTGTCGGTGTTTAACGTCCGACATCAGGACTTCAACAGCTCGTCTGTTCTCCAAGTAAACGTCGTCTATGCTCCTGATCTCGTGGCCTTTAGATTCCTGGTGTTCTTTGACGGCACATAACGCACATACAGGCTTGTCACAGGACTTTGAGTAGCAGAAAAAAGCAAATGGTTGGTCGTCATGACCCGGGACTTTACAGGTGTGCACGTGTTGGTACTCCTCCAACGTGGCCTCCTTAAGGTCCTCGATGCTAGATACCCCGTGATTTTTGGTTATTTTCGTCCTTCTGTGGGCGTCGGTACACTCGCTGCAGAGAAATTGGGAGCACTCACGACATCGGCTTGTAGCCATTTTCTTTAGATCACACTCTTCGCAAATGATTTGTCCAGACTTTGACTGAACCTTCCTGTAGTTAATAAGATATTCCCGACTCTCGTCTACAGGAAAATTACAAGTGTCGCCCCCGGGTATGTCGTAACCCTCTTTACAGGACGAACACTTTATGATGTCACGCGTCACAAGTGTTTTGACGCATTGGTCGCAAAAGGAGTGAAGGCAAGGAAGGACGCGTGGCTTTCTATCATTGTTGTTATATTCATTCCTACATATCCCGCACTCTAGAAACTTTTGCCTAACGTGTTCAATTTGTGGGCGCAATGACGCCTTGCTGGAGACGCGTGGTGAATGCGTCATAACTGGGTGATACACGTTGGAAGAGGACAATTCCCTGTTTGAATAAAATTAATTCACCAACGATCAAGTATACTCTAAAATCTATTCTTGTAAGGAATCAGCTAATATCAATGTGTTATTATGACGTCGCGCACGGTGTTGGTGTTAAAATGTCCTTTCAGGGTGCGCGCACAGTATTTGAGTATTTTTAAAAACAAAAATTTGGACATATGGAAATATAGTTTATCTAAAAGGTTTCATTAAAATTAATATATTTTCGGGACAGACAGAAAAATGCAAGTACACAAACAAAAGGATTATACAGAAGGCAATTTGATTAGATAAATGGTAATTGTTTGGGAAACTTGAATGCACTTTATTAGAATATGCTATAAGTAAAACTGTATTACCGCTACATGTATCTGTAATAAATCACACATATACATCCACCATACTGTTTACGAAAGGGGCGTTTGAAAGCTTAAGAGTTTTCATACAATTTTCTTGATATGCTTAAATCCAAGCAATCTACAATGTAATTAAAATTAGATGTTAGATCCACTTGCTTACTCACTTTGTGTAGCGAGAAAGCGAGCTCGTCTTAAATCTAATTTTAATTAGATTGAAATCCAAGGCAATAAATAGATAGTAAGGATTTCTACAGAAAGCATCAAAACCATCCTACCTGAATGTCATGGGATATATTTCATAGACTAAGGCATACGTACCTTTTGAAATTTTAAAAGCGAAAGTGTATTTCACATTTAAACGTTAATTTTGACAGTGATCGCATGCTAACAAATCAATAATGAATATCTTAAAAATATAGGATATTCAGACCTATGATAGGCAGTGCATGTGTAGCAATATAAATGACGGCGGTAGTTGCTCTAAATATTCTACCTACGTTGAGAATAATAGAAACTAGTAATTATGTAACTTTTTTTAAATGAAATCTTAAATATTGATAAAATAAATTAGACTTACTGAGAAGTAAAAACGGACATGTTCCTATTAACCGTGAAACTTCAACTTTCCAAACGAACGATCGATACTTTAAGATTGATCAGTTTTGTTTTTTAATAGATTTTCTTTTGTTTTACTCTAGAGAATGGACAAAAGATTTGGTCTTTTTAATTTCATGCTTGACAAAGCAACTTTTTTGTGTATCCGGAAAATGAGTTGTTGTTCAGTATGGTTTTCACATTTAAGCAAATCAAGATGGCTGCGCCCATGATTACAAGGTCAAAATAATTCTGATATTGTGATATATCAAGAATCTGTCATGTTTCTGTGTAGAAGTTTTTACCAGCTATGAAATATGTTACTGTCTGTACCGCGTGAGATACTTCGGACATATTCTTCGACATGTGTTGCTTTAAAAGCTCGCAGATTTTCACAGTTTGCGAGCAGACGTAGTCAGACCTCAGGCATATTCTACATATCTCCGTGCTGGTTACACTCTAAACGACAGGTACAGAGATCACACACCAGAGAAAATGTGGCCGCCCACGCAGACAACAGCTCGTCTTCGTTAAGGTCTGTGTATCAAAATGTAAAAGAGACACTGTCGCGAGTGACCGAAAAAACGGAACCAATCAGTTCTGTTGCTGAACTCGCCGTAAGATATATCACAGTGCACTCACTCACGGATTTCTACATAGAATGTCCCCACGGTATTCTGTTTGATGCCTGTTATGTAGACTCTCACCCAGATGGCGTCTTTTGCGCGGACCTTAAGACTGTGGTGATACTCCCAGGGAGCCCTGGCTCACACCTTGATGTGTTGCCCCTAATGAGACCCCTAGCCAAGGCCGGTCACAGAGTGATCACTGTTAACTTTCCAGGTTGGAAGAACGTATTTTCTTAGATTAAGTTTAAAGTGTTTCATTGGGATAATTTTCTTTGTTGCTAGCTTTGCTGCAAGTCTATACTTCCTGTTATGAAAAAATGGATGGATTTCCATAAGTGTTAAAAAGTTGCAATTTAATGCACTTAAAATCTTGCTCTAGTTTTTGACTGATTGATATAATTTTTTAATGCATTCTGAACAAATATTTGAAATATCCAAAAAAGTGTGAATGTCTGATCTCTATCATGTCTATGTATTTTGCAGGCTATAGTAAGACTAATCCAATCCTTGCAACACAGGATTTTTTATTCAGAGGAGCTACTGATGAAAAATCTGACTTCATACTTAATTTTCTCAAAGAACTGAACATAGACAGGTATATAGATATTCATTGAAAAGTTGAACTATGCATGGTTATATAGAACCATTTAAGAAGAGCTTGGACTTTTGGTAGGATGTAACTATCTTTTAAAGTTTTTCTTGCAAAAACAAGTGTAAAATGATGCTGATTTCAAGTGAAAATTGCATCAAGTGTATAGTCATAGCTCAAAAGCCAGAAAATTTTGTTGATTTTAAAGAGCCATGGCTGAGTGGCCAACAATGAAATAAACAGGCCTACATCAGATTGCTGTTTGACACAACTACACAAAGTCCAAGCCCTTTTTGAAATGGTTCTATGATTCTCCAAAAAAAGAGAAAAAATGAATCAAACCTTTGTCTAGTGACAGATGTCAGCTACTGTATACTGTATACATACAGAATTCCAGATATTTTTATCTCAGTTATGATGTTTAAAGATGATTAAAGAGCTGAATATCTTTGGTGGTGATTATTTAGGTTAAGGGTTTTTTTCTCAATAAATGACTCCTGCACAGAAATTTACACCATAAGAACATGAGAATAAATAAGGTTGTCCCTTTCAGGGTGGACCTGATGGTCGGGCTTGGTTCTGGGTGTTACCCTGCCTTAGACCTGGCCGCCTCACAGACCTGGATTAAATCTCTAGCACTAGTCTGTCCCAGGGGGCACAGGGTCTTCAGGTAAGATGGCATTCATATACAGTGTACCTATATACATCATAAATGAAGCAAGGAGCCTAAGCATACCTGTAAAGTTATACATACACATGTATGGTTAGGACCCAGATATTAATTAGGGGCAATTTAAGATCATAGAAATCATAGTGTCTATCTGCCTGTCTGTCCATCTATGCATCTGGTTGTATGTCAGTTTATCTGTCTATCCCTCCATCCTTCAATATATATTATGACACAACTCAAAATAGATTTCATCAGTTCTCTTTCTTTAAATAGAGGTATTACCCCGTATGAACAGTTTGAGAGAATGGCCCGTATGTATGACAACAGGATGTACCGCTTGTTGCTGATACTGAGGCTGGTGGTCATCAAGTACATACAACGGAAGTGGAACATGCGCCATGTCCCGATACTCCACCTGATGAAATACATAGTGGAAGTAGCCAACTACCAGTTTGAGAATGTAAGTACCAGGTGTCATACAGGTAACAAAATATACCAGTTGAGAATATTAGTACTGGTAGTTCATAAAAATCTGTGTCGTAGATCAGCAGCTTTTACGTTTACATTTCACGCGATTGGTAGAGTTTCTGTGGATTGGGGTATGGATTGTCAGTTGCTAGAGTTGTTCCCCTTTAAGAACATATACTTTGTGTGAATTTATGTCAAAGTTTTGAGCTGCAGAACTGTAGCTCTACTGGAAAATTAATTAGTGCCAGGTTGGACTAATTAACCTTATTAAATTAATTAACCTAACATGTTCTGTGATAATCATTGCTATTTGTTACCAGAGAGCTGTTTCTTCATTTTACTGCTGATTTTATCTTTTCACTTGATGCAGAATTTCTCTTAAAAATACCCTCACCAACCTGAAAAAGTTAAATTGGTTACATTCCTGCTCAAATAGAAAGTCGCCATTTTTTTTTTACCATTCTTCTCACATGGGGGTGTATGAAAGAATTTCTGATTCAAGGAGAGATACAGCATCATATAGTAAAATGTCTTAAAAGAAAATGGATATCAAATTTTTCCACAGAATGTATCAGGGAAATACATAAAGGTCAATGCGTTTAAAGTTAGTGCAAGTTTTCTGCATGTAAGAAACTGTAGCTGTATTGCTTGGCAAACCAAATTTCTCTGAAAAAGCGATCAAAGAAGTAGTGCAATGAAATTGTTTACTTATTCTTAAAAAACTGATCTAAAAACTAAATTGTTACCATGACTTCATTTATTTACAGATGGAAACAAATGTTTTTGCTGTAGCTAGTCGACAGTTGCCTGTGACGTTTGTGTATTCTGGTCAGGATAACGCCATGGAAACCGAGATTTCTGAAGAGCTGGCCAGGCTGCTGAATTTAAAACCTGAAGAGTTTTGCCGACTGGATACAAACCTCAACCTTATATTCCCGGGTAATCAAGGATACATGATGTGTTATTGATCAATTACAGTCAGACATCGTTATCTCAAACTAGTTGGGACTGTTTAAAAACTTTGAGATATCTGAGTATGCAAGATATAGAGGGAAAACACTTAAAAAATAAGTGGTTAGGACTTGCAAATCACTTCAACATATCCATTGTATTTGAGATATCAGTGTTTGAGATATCTAAGTTCAACTGTAATTCACAATTAATTATAGAGCATGTTAACAAACATAGGATATTCAATGGATACTCCATGTTGCATAGGAATTTCTTGTGAATGTTTGGTTTGGCCCATCATAATGTGTTTGATTGAAACTTTCTTTTTCCTTCCTCAAAATTAATAAAAAAAAAAAAACGCTGAGCACAAATTCCTAAAGTGTGTACAGTGTGTGCTGACCTTGACCTTGACTTAGGTCACTGACCAACCAAAATTAATTTTTACAATTTCATACCATCTTTATACCAGCCAGATGATGGAGTCCAATTTAATTGCTTTGTTGATTATTTGTTGATTATTATACGCTTGTAGCAGGTTATTGCTGTGGATGTAGAACTCGGTCCATTTTTGGGGATTATAGTGTATTCCAATAATAGTGGTATATTGAAGTGAAATTTTGAATTTCCCACTGATTTGATATACATGCATTAATTTTACACTATTAACATCTGTTTTTGCCCCATCAATTATGGTGATTTTGTATTAAATTCATAGACCAAGATTATATTCATTAGTGATAGATATTTGTTTTCAGGATATTAGATTATGTTAACTTTGTATATTTCACTTGTACAACATTGTACATTTCTTTTCCTTGCTTTGCAGGCAAGAAGAAATTATCCCAAGGTTTATATATAGAGGAAGGGACTCACAATCCACTGGAAACTCAGGAACACTGTGATGTGATAGCATTGATGCTTATAGATGAACTAAAAAGAACTACAAAGACTTCCTCCTGATATTGTGAAAATAGTTCTTATTATATGCGGCCCAGTGGTAATGTTTATGAATGGTCAGTGGGTCGAATGTTTTCCTAGTGCTCATGGATACCATTTTTTAAAGTGAAATAAATATTTAATGTTCCTACATTGTGTAACATTCATACTGAAATGTTGAAAATAAATCTTCTGTTGATAATGTTAAACCATTGATAATGTTAAACCATTGATAATGTTAAACCATTGATAATGTTAAACATTGGTAATGTTAAACCATTGGTAATGTTAAACCATTGGTGATGTTAAACCATTGATAATGTCAAACCAGTGGTAATGTTAAACCATTGATAATGTTAAACCATTGATAATGTTAAACCATTGATAATGTTAAACCATTGGTACCGTGGCTTGAAGTAATGTGCATGTATTTTATCTGACCTCCATATTATAATGCTGACCTCGTAAACATCAGCACCCCCCCCCCCCAAACTTAGCAGGAGATCTCCCGGATCCATTGTAAGTGTCGTAATGAGATATTGTTTTGATTGCTACGTAAGTTTTAGATACTAGTATATATAGCAACCATGTTTGATAGACTGAATTGTTTTTCTGATGAAGCTCACATCATCATTATAATTCGAGGCGGCTCAATGTTCGTGGTATTCGTGGGTAGCTCTCACCTACGAATTTACATCTTCCACGAAAACTAATTATAAAAATTTTATTTTTTTCTCCTGAAACTGAAAACCGACGCATCCACGAAATTACATCCCCACAAAAAAGCAAAAAATCCTACTATCCACGAAAGTTGGCTCTCACGAAAGTAAATGATTCTACAGTTTATTAAAAAGCTCGCCTTTAAATGTCCATTTATAGTTTTTAATTATTCAAGATAGCTGCAACTGCAATATCAAAAGATAAAGTGCTAATGTTGATGCTGAAAGAATTTCCCTAAATAAAATGAAATCTTTGAGGAATCTCAATGGTTTTCTCTCTCTCTCTCTCTCTCTCTCTCTCTCTCTCTCTCTCTCTCTCTCTCTCTCTCTCTCTCTCTCTCTCTCTCTCTCTCTCTCTCTCTCGTAATATTTCTACACAGCAGGGATATTGTTATGAAGTGTTATTAAAATGATTTATTCACCTCTAACGTGCTCTTTGGAATAAAAAGAAATTAATTTGAGAAACTCTATACGTCTAAGGAAGCCTTTAATTCGAATTGTGATGAGTTTCTCTCTCTAAAGAGATCCCCCATTGCTCTTTTGAGAAGTGAATCTACGATGCTTCATAATATAACTGGAATTTTAAATGCTTTTAATTATAGAGCGGGTGCAAATACATGTCGGGAACTCGACTGAGACGATTATTTTTAGTCGGGTGCATTTATAAAGCGGTGAATATCGATAGGACGGCCTATAGAACGCTGTAGATTTATCCGGGGCCATTGAATGAGGCGAGAATATCGTCCACGGAATTAATTTAAATGTAGGATTGAAAATTGGATTAAATGGATTAAAAAGAATTTACACCATTCATTTGCGACTTTTTTTTTTTTAAAGATTTTACTGCTTATTATATAATGATGGGCGATCATTGGTGATGAATTTAGTCCAAAAGTCATGTAAAATAAAATAGGAAAGCAGTTATTACCAAATCAGTGTCCTTGGATATCCATTTTAGAACACATTTTTGTCCCGTTATGCGTTTGTCTGAACGAGTATAGCAAAATAAGTAATGCGTGTAGCAAATTTACAAGTCCAGTAACTCGTACGACTCTCCAACAATATTTTATCAACTGTTTTGATTCTATGAATTCAGTTGATTGAAATCACAACGAAACATATATTTTAAAACTTTGGACATTGTGGTACTTTTTCTGAAATAATTGATTTTCAGTACGTATAGAACTCATTTTTACGAAAATCATTATGAAAAAAACGGAAAAAGCATCGGAGGTATACATTAATGTTGATTTCAGCATCTATAAATGAATAAGGGTGTTATGCATGGTGTTCCGATGGGACCACTTCGACCTTTGCACTTTCGCCTTTAGGTCGAGGTGCGAGAGTGCGAAGTTGCGACGGCGAAAGTGCGAAGGTGCGACGGCGAAGGAGCGAAAATGCGAAGATGCGACGGCGAAGATGCGAAGGCGAAAGTGCGAAGTTGCGAAGGCGAAGAAGCGATACTACTAGCGCACCTTCGCCATCGCAACTTCGCACTCTCGCCTTCGCATCTTCGCACTTTCTCCTTCGCCTTTTTATAATTGTGGAGCTCTCTATCGTTTAAAGACAATCTTAGGTGTATAAAAGGACATCTTAGGCAGACGATGAACTTTTTAGAATTTATTTTCAACAGCCTGCGCAGATCCATAACTTTTCCAGGGGGTGGGGTGGATAAATAATTATATTTGTCGGGGTTGGGGGAGGGTTCCGAGACATATTTTGGAGATTTTATTATATATAATTAATAAAATTAAATTTTCCGGGGGGCTGTGATCCGGACCCTCTCTTCCCCTTTACTGCATGTGTGAAGTTATACAATTGAATTTTCCGGGGGGACATTACATTTTATATGGAGTATATAATGATTAGGCATAGCCTGCACTGGTAAACATATATGTCACAAATACACATCAAAATATTTATAAACATTCATAGTTAGCACAATGGCCTAGCGCATGCGTACCAATGATATCATGGATTAATCGGAAAACCTTGGCGAGTACGGTGCCTGCATCAAATTCTATGTAATCGACCGAGACTTTCTGAATGCTATTAAAAAGGCGAAGGCGAAAGGGCGAAGTTGCGAAGGCGAGGGAGCGATAGTAGTATCGCTCCTTCGCCATCGCACCTTCGCCCTTTCGCCCATTGCAACTTCGCACTCTCGCATCTTCGACCTAAAGGCGAAAGTGCGAAGGTCGAAGTGGCCCCATCGGAACACCATAGGGTGTCGTTTATTTAAGTACTCCTTTACCTCTTAGAATTGGTTATTAATCTATACGCTGAAGTTTAAAGAGTTCGAGATTATTTAGTATTTTTTAACAATGCCTTATCAAAAGCTGAATAATTTTAAAAGATATAATTAAGGTGGCATGGGACACCACCATATTGTGACGTACTTCCTATCGAAATATACAATAAAACCGATTATAGATTTGTAAATGTTTTCTTTCCCAAAATACACGACAGCGTTGCGCAATGGGTTAGAATGATAACTACGAATATGGAAGTCATGAGTTCGAAATCCGCTGGGACTATAATTATTTTTACCTATCCAATTATTTAAATCCACATTTTGGTGAAAAATTGTAAATTTTAAACCGATGAAAGCATTTTGATTATAATGTACTTTTATCCATATTACTATCAAAAGGTGCCCCTTACCACCTTAAGAAAACTTTTTGATCAACTATTGCCGACATAGAGATGGAAAGATGCAGCTACATGTAAACCGTCCTTGTATTGCCTGTACATATAAAACTCATTAACAACGAAGTGTACGAAAACAATTCCTTACAATCATGTCGTTATTTCCAAATGAATATCCTTGTAGTTTTAATAACTATGTTGCAAATGACGTTATACCAGTACAACACACGTCGACATACGATTCTTATTTGCCATTGTGTCCGTATACTTTAAGACTTGGTTAATTGTTCATCTTTTGACAATAAAATCGCAGCTATTTACTCTGCGATTCCCTTTTGTTGCACTTCCTGCGGCAATTCCTCGTGACTTTACGCCTAAAAAAGAATTGTATATCATTCTGTGATCAATAAAGCTCATTCAATATATCATAACCGGGTGATAGCTCCTCCCATTTGATGCCTTTTCTAATCGCCAAGATTTATTTTCATCGCGTAAACAACACGCTGGACACTTTTAAAAACCTATTCACTCGAACAAGTCTTTCATCCTCTTAGTCCCCGGATAGAACCGATGGCTTTATCTTTTCTGTTTGATTTCACTCAGTAAATACAAAAAACTCACGAGAGAGGACGTTGATTTGTGATTTATTGAGGATGTAATCATGGAACCCCGTCAAGTGATCTCTGGAACTAAGGTACGCTCTGTCTGTCCGTCTGTTTCTCTGTCTGTCTGTCTTTTCTTTGTCTCTGTCTCTCTGCCTCTCTGTCTCTCTCTCTCTCTCTCTCTCTCTCTCTCTCTCTCTGACGTGATGGCAGATACCCCCCAGTATATTACAAATTTATAGTATGCTTTTGTAAAACATGCATTCGGTTGCATTGAAGCTAATGGGGCATCTTTGCTCATCCATCAAAGTCAGTTAGAAAGGCCGACTGGAATGTTACGTCAGATGAACATTAGAAGTATAACTGCATATGCTCGTAATAGTATGATAATGTATTATCCTACAATGCACATGTTTTTTTTAATTTATTGAAATTATATTGACTCATCAAATATTTATACCTCTGAGATAATGATAAACTGGATTTCCTGACGCTGAGTGACGCACTATAAATATGCAACAGAAAACAGCACTCATCGTGTTGTGATGCTTAAAAATATTGATATTGTTAGGTGGAAAGTAATACATGTAAGTTGTTGTTTGATAATAACATGCTATGTTTTGTGTGGCCATCGCAGTGCAACATTAGATTTTGTGTTCCGGCAGCAGTTTACTAAATAGCAAGTATACATGTTGTATGGTAAAACACTACACAGTTTTTGTATAGCAAGGGCAATACAGTTTGTAAATGGTCAAAGGCAATACAGTTTGTGATATGGTCAAATGCAATACTATAACAGTTTGTTGTAGGGTCAAATGCTAAACAGTTTGTTGTATGGCCATAGTAAATACGATTTGTTGAATGGTAAAATGCAATATAGTTCCTTGATTGGTAAAATGCAATATAATTTGTTGAATGTTCCGAGTCAATTATGTTTGTTGAATGGTCAAAGGCAATATAATTTGTTGAATGTTCCGAGTCAATATACTTTGTTGAATGATCAAAGGCAATAGAATTTATTGCATGGTCAAAACCAATGCAGTTGAATAGTCAAAGGCTTAATGTTCAAAGGCAATTACAGTTTGTTGAATGGTCAAATAAAACACAGTTTGTTGAATGGTCAAATAAAACACAGTTTATTGTATGGTTAAATACATTACAGTTTGTTGAATGTTCAAATACAATACAGTTTGTTGTATGGTCAAATACGATACAGTTTGTTAAATGGTCAAATACAATACAGTTTCTGTATGGTCAAATACAATACAGTTTGTTGTATAGCCAAACACAATACAGTTTGTTGTATGGTCAAATACAATACAGTTTGTTGTATGGTTAAATACAATACAGTTTGTTTAATGGTCAAATACAATACAATTTCTGTATGGTCAAATGCAATACAGTTTGTTGTATGACCAAATACAATACAGTTTGTTGTATGGTCAAATACAATACAGTTTGTTGTATGGTTAAATACAATACAGTTTTTTATATGGTCAAAAACAATACAGTTTGTTGTATGGTTAAATACAATACAGTTTGTTAAATGGTCAAATACAATACAGTTTCTGTATGGTCAAATACAATACAGTTTGTTGTATGACCAAATACAATACAGTTTGTTGTATGGTCAAATAAAACACAGTTTGTTGTATGGTTAAATACATTACAGTTTGTTGAATGTTCAAATACAATACAGTTTGTTGTATGGTCAAATACGATACAGTTTGTTAAATGGTCAAATACAATACAGTTTCTGTATGGTCAAATACAATACAGTTTGTTGTATGGTTAAATACAATACAGTTTGTTAAATGGTCAAATACAATACAGTTTCTGTATGGTCAAATACAATACAGTTTGTTGTATGGCCAAACACAATACAGTTTGTTGTATGGTCAAATACAATACAGTTTGTTGTATGGTTAAATACAATACAGTTTGTTTAATGGTCAAATACAATACAATTTCTGTATGGTCAAATACAATACAGTTTGTTGTATGGTCAAATACAATACAAATACAGTTTGTTGTATGGTCAAATACAATACAGTTTGTTGTATGGCTATGACAATACAGCTTGTTGTATGGCTATGACAATACAGCTTGTTGTATGGCTATGACAATACAGCTTGTTGTATGGCTATGACAATACAGCTTGTTGTATGGCTATGACAATACAGCTTGTTGTATGGCTATGACAATACAGCTTGTTGTATGGCTATGACAATACAGCTTGTTGAACGGTCAAAGATAAGACAGTTCCAACACAAAAAGCAAAGGAGAACCTGAATTGCTGAATCTTGAAGTAATTGATGAATGGTGAAAGCAGAACAAAAATGTTGCACATCCCACTAATCAAGTCTTTTTGGTTAATCCGCTCTACGTGTTAATTGCATTGCTTAACTCGGCAGACAGTGTCAACTCGTGTAAAACTCTCTCTGTATGCTATAAAATACTATTGCAGTTATATTTACGGCGATTTCTGTGAAATAAAGTTTATCATAATCTGCGAGTCATAGGATTATATATTTGATTTTTTTTTTAAATTCATCGCTTGGGATCCATATTACAGTGTATATGTAAACAGTAAACAATATCACCGTAGAACCGTAGGAAAGTTTCGAACCGCCGACCTCTTGGTTAGTATACTGCGCCCTCTTTATCACTAATTAAGACGTAGGAATGAAAAAATAAAATGGATTATGAAAACTAATGACTTTATGTCGATAAGTATAAATCTCAGGTTAAAGCTGTTTATTCTTGTTCAATGGGGCACACTTTGAGCGCTTTAATCTGTTTCATAAATGCACTTGCTGGTTAGTGAGTGAGATTTAATTATATGAGCTTTAATCGGAAAAGTTTTGCACTATTCTCTTTTAAACCAAATTACCTGCCACAAGATATTTGCGATCAATGAATGATAAAATTTTTCCCCCCACATTTTCTTGTTTCTCATAAAATCTGGTTTGATTTTTTTTTTAATTTAGGCAATATCTTCAAATGAAACAATATATTTCTATGGAACTTTAGAGTACATCTGACTTTCACAAATCACCTTATTATGTCACATGAACTATGTAATAGAACCAGCTTATTCCCCCAAATTAAAACAGCAATTGACCGCGAGGGCACGAAATAAACCCGGATTTTGACCCCAGAACAGGACAGGGACCCACGAAGAGACTGTTGGTTATTTATTGATCATTTTTAATTATTTTTGCTAAAATTCATCGATATATAGGGCTGCATCGGATATGTTATTATCATATATGATAGCTTACCAATAAAAATTAAAACAAAAACGATATTTTTCGATATAGAAATGATGGGGAAAAAGAACGGGAGTGGATTCCTTGTTTAGTTTGACGGCTGTGTTATTTCTGCAAATTTTTTCTGGAAAATTTTGATTGCCTTCCAGTTATCGGGTTCAGAACTTATTGTTTATTGAAAAATATATTAATAAAAAACCCATAAAATAACTCCAAGTAACCCTTTGTACCATAGTTGCTTTAAGTTGAATTATGCAAGGTTGATTTCACTGAATTTAAAAAGTTGTTTCTTGAAATTTTGGCTCAGTCTCAAGCAGTTACTTGTTTATTGTTCTGGAGTACTGGAGCAACATTTAAAAATAACTTGGGTTTATAAAATAATTAAATACTGCATCGCTCGGTTGTGGGACCAAAATAACCTCTGAAGGGAGTGGATTACAGCTGCTTACAGAACGGCTGAAACAAAGCGAGAGAATTTTTGGCATGTGGACTGAATATGGCAAAATATATATTTGATACTGTTAGATTAAATATAATCCAAAAATCACCTTGAATAAACCATGTTTTCCCCTTTTTTAATCTTTTCTTGTGAAACTATCGGCACATATTAAATAAGTCGTCAGAAATACACACTTTCTCACCCTTCCTGCATAAGAAAGGCAAATACATGTACTGCATTGTTTTGGACAGATTTCTTGTTCCGATTTCCTTTTAAAGATATCGTAAGTCGAGGTCAGTTTTGTAAATCTTGTTACCTTCCTCGAATGATTTAGAGACTTGCCTATTTCGGTAATCACGATGAAATGTAAAATGACAGAAGCTTGTCTCTGTTAAAATAATTAAATGTTTTATCACTTAAAAATTAACTTTAATGTAATTCTTGAAATATATATATTGAAATATATAATGTACCCAAATTTTGCCCCTATGATGTCAAAAGCGTTGTTCACTAACATATGGTTTTAATAGTTTAGAGGAGCTAGGTTTACAAGCAATGCCGATCATATGGCTCACTTTCGAGTGACGTTTTACTACGTCACGATATTTTGAGCTTCCGGTGCCATAGTGGTAGTTCAATAAAACCTTTTAGTTTTAATGAATGATTCAATTAGTTTATCAGACCTGGCGTGATCGCATGTAATGTTGGTCTACGGACATACCAAAGGTGTTCATTTGCTAATGATTCAATCGGAATACCTCCATATTAATCCTTTAGGGTCGTTTGAAATATAATTTCCCGAAAGAAAAAAATCCAATTTACTAATTGATATATTTTTTTCAGTTAATTTTTGTAATTTTATTTTATCCACTCTGAACACGCAAACACGTGCACGAGAACTCAAAGGTGAAACTGAAATTATTTAACTTATTAATTTCTTAGATAAATATACCGATTAATATCATCATCTCTCGATGAATCAAATCAAAGTCCCGCACGACAGCCCGGCGACTAGTTAGGCAAGCTCTGGGCAGAACTCTACGACTAGTGCACAAAACGGATTTTCTCGGGATTACGTCTCACCTTGAAACGATTGATCTTGTTGTTTTTGAAGGAATTATTGATTATGACCGATTATGAAGAGATTAATTAATACACACGAACTCTGCGACTATTTGGAGTTTGTGTCAATGTTAACATAAGCCTAGTGACTGGAGGAATAGTAAACCCGTTGGTGAGATAACTCGTTGTTACAGTGCATCAGAATATCTTGGGTTTTATTTATACAAAGTAAATGTGAGTACAGCTTCGTTAAAACCGTTACGTCATCATTTATTTTTGATAGTTCTAAACTTCTAATTCAGTTTAATGTGAGAAATAAAAGTCTCTCTGCTGTGTACTTATAGAATATTCAATGCTTGGTATTTCTAGTTTGTCAAGATATCAAAATAAATAATTTATTTGGTAAATCATTTGATATTTAAAAATAAATCATTGGATGATTAAAAAATTCAATTATTTGTCAATTTGCTGAATAAGAAAGTTAATCTGTCTGGGGTAATCAAAATAATCCCACAAAGAGTGTAGCGATGAAAGCGTTCTTTGAAGACTGGTTGGAACATTAGGTATACGGTATACGACTTCCTGTAAATGTTAGATCTGACATTGCTAGGTACAAGTAATGGCGCATTTTGATTAATTTTTCATTTGTGTGGAATCCGTTCAGTGATATTTAAATGTTATACATACACCAATCAGCCTGCCGGTAGAGGTTTGAGAAGTAAGTTAATGAAACTGTGACCTTTTGTGACCGTTTTAAAGACACCAGTATATAATTCTCATGGAGAATTCAGTACACCATCGATGTCTTGAAGACGCCGCTAATTCTCCCTAATTAATCGTTCTATATCTGCAAGAGTTACAAGAGCAATGCCTGATATTTGTGAACAGAAACTTGACATTGAGAAAGAGAAAGCCAGAGGCCTCCATCCCCGAGCGTAGTCAGGGACTTCGTTAATTACCGTGTACTTCTTCCTCTGCAAGGTCAGCGAGTCGGGATCGATGCCATATTGTGTTTCTGTGACGGACCTGTATTAGCGACATCCTGTTTTACACAGTCCCGTGACAGTTTAGGTCTCAGAATACAACACGCACTTAAGTGAAATCACCAGTTAAAGGCTCGGCGTGATCCTCCTGTTTAAATTGGTTCATTACCCGAGCTCAGTCTCCGCCCGGTCCCCGCTCGCCTCGGGCAATTCAAATGATTTACTGATATGGACGTCTTTGGATGGCACTACTAATGGTTCACTGTTAATGGCTTTCCTTTTCGTGTTTTTTAACTTGATGCTAGCCCTGTCACTGTCAGGTACGTGGATTAGTGCGATTGTTCCTATCATAGCTCACTCTGTTGTTTCAAAACTTCCAGAGAACACAGAATGTGTAGCGCCATAGCGCCAGGAACTGGGCAATGACGGAGTGAGGGAGGCAGAACGCAGCATGGGGTCAAACGACATCTCTGCCCACGTGTACGAGCGGGTCATTAGCATCATCAGCAAACCCCCTCACCGCCGGACAGACCTGGAAATAGGACAAATCTTGTCCTGGTTCAAGAAAAAGTCCGACTTGTTCAGACAACTCAAAGACGGTAAGCATAAAACTTTCATTCAGAAGATCAAGATTGAATTAATTTACCTCTTATGTTATTGTTACCTGTAGTAGTTTTATCCTATTTTCCCAACTACAATTAGCTGTGACTATTATTTTACTAAATTAATGAGACGAAGAGCTCTTCATATGGATACTAGTATAGGGAAAAAAAAATAATGAAATTTTAACCTCAGATATTTCAATAAAATGTTTTCTTTACTAATAAAAATAAATGTTTATAACTAAATAATTAGAAAAAAATAAACTATAAAACGTGAATCTATTTGGATGTTCATTTAGCATCAAGCACCCTTAAGTGACTTTTTTCTGAAACCGAGTGAAGAAAATTGTTAAAATATCGAACAGTCATAGAAACGATTAGCTTAGCTTATTGAGAGATAAACTCGATTTGGAATGGGTGACGTTTATGACCCACTTGCTATAAATTGGCCATTATCTCTTCCGATGCGTGTCCCTTCTCTTCCTGACCAAGGGATAATTTATCTAATTTCATACGACAAATCCATGCTCTGTTCTGACCAACATAAAGTTACAAGTATCACGAACAGGAATAAGAACTGATAAAGAATTGTGCCAATTTCATCAGCAGTCTTAAAGTGTTCAACGATAAGCCCCATTATATCACCGAATAAAAGCCATTTCTGTAATTGGTTCGAGTCGACATCGCTGATTTGTTTATTGGATAGAAACGATGTGATCAGGGTAAAATAAAGTACATGTAGAAAAAACTCCCTGATGGCTGTCTGAAGGGGACCATTAAAATTTGCATATTCCGAAATAAAATAACTGCAATTAGACTTAAAAGCAAAGCTTGTTATCATTTTCAGTTCGTTTATTGTCCCACAAAAACAAAAAACGTTTCTCTCGGCTGTTAACATTAGAGACAATTGAATGTTTCTGTCACGATCCGGGTTACCGAAAACGGAACCAATTTAGATTTTATAAGTGGTTGTTCAAATGATGAGAATGGTAATCTTTAACACACCTAAAATAGACATAAAGACTCTGGGTCTGAGTTACTACGGCCCCTGAAGATTAAGGCCCAGAACCTGTAGATTAACAGTTATTGTTATTTAATGATGGGGTGCGCTAAATCTATTGTTGATAATTCAGCGATTTACAACATTAATTATCTTATGACAACTCTGTCGTGCCTATTTAATTCTCTCTTTCGTTCCGATATTAAAAAATGAGAAAAATAGGTGGACATCATATTTCAGAGCTATTTGCACACAATCCCATTAACTGGTGGGTATTATCGACCTGTTTGGATTAATAAAACGAGAAGTCGGCGTGAACATGATTAAAATCGGATAAAAACGGATAATATGACAGTATGGCGTATTTATAAGAGAAATATTTGCTTGCCTCTCCTGGCGATATCTGCGAACTGTTTATTCACAGAGTTCTTTGTTTTCTCTGCTTCGTCCGGGGCATATCTTCTGGCTCGACAGCAGTCAATACGTATAAACTTGTGTCTTTTGAATCCGAACTCAATTCACCTGGCAATATACATGTAGGTTTTTATGGACATGCTTTCATGTTAGAAAAAAGATCAAAATCAAATTGGAAAGAATATTTTCTTTTTAAAAAATCTTCCATTCAAAAAACATTCAGATATCGTAAGACATTTCCACACCTGCAATGGTGGTGGGATTTAAATCATTTCAGACAGGGTTAGCAAACATCAAAGAACGCGATATTCCATTATCTTATACATGTACCTAACTATTGTTTATCTATCAAATATCAATCCTTTTATAGATATGTCAACAAGGACATCCTTTAGAGAATGTGAATATATTTTTACTAAAGATGTGCACTCTTGCGCCTTTTGCGAAAAAAAGAGATAAAAATGTCCGTCAGCACAAAATATAACCATCTCTTATGCTGGAGAAATGTTACCTCAAATATTGAATACTAATTATAATATGTACGCAACTTAGGTGCAATATACTTAGTTTTTCAAGGTGAAGTGCAATCGCAAATTCTCGGACCTTTTCGGCAGGCTCGGAAAAACACCTCGAATGTATTAACATCACCGGATGTTAGAATTTTATACAAAATGGAGTCGCTTCCCATTAAAATAATTATCGGCTAGACAGTCTTGTATGTCGCTTCTGTGTTATATTTTAGTGTATATCGTTTACTTTAATGAAGTATAGCTCACATCTCAACAGATCATGAAATGTGTTGTATTTATATCAAGTTCTATAAAAAGGGGGGTTGTCATGGACGCCTAGGTAATACATTCGAGGTGTTTTTCCGAGCCTGCCGGAAAGGCCCGAGAAGTTGCGATTGGGGGAAGTGTGGCTTGGGGGGGGGGGGTTAGGTTCAGGAGTAATTCGCTGTTTTTATCGTAACATTTATTGCAATTCAATGCTTTCCTTACCAATCTTTTGTCAAC
This sequence comes from Magallana angulata, assembly GCF_025612915.1. Lineage (NCBI taxonomy): Eukaryota > Metazoa > Mollusca > Bivalvia > Ostreida > Ostreidae > Magallana > Magallana angulata. Next base: position 2,334,591 of record NC_069111.1, on the reverse strand, counting down.
TATTCGAAAAATTTTCAAGAAATTATGGCAGGTAAACAAAATTTAAGTTTGATATAGCACACATAATTAACTAAATATATGGAAATATGTTCTTTTTTTTACAGAGATTATCACAGATATAGTGAAGAATTGTGAGTTTGAAACTGACGAGAAAGATGACATCATTATCAAACAGGGGGAAAAAGGCGAATGGTAAAGATAAATCTATACACCGATCTGTGGCTTTGATGAGCCATAAAACTACACAATTCGTTACTCTCATTTGATATATTCCCCGGAGTGTTATTCTTTTAACAAATAACTTTTCAAAGGAAAAATTCGGGAAGTTGTATATTGTTTGGATAGACAACACTTTCCATTTTTGAATTGCCTTATCATTAACGCTTCTCATGCGTTTTTATCTATGTTTTATTACTGCCGTTTTAAAATTAGCTCTTTTATTAATGTCTTCAAGTTCCTTACCATTAATTATCCCGCACCCTAAAAAATCCAGTTTATTTCTTTATTTACCAATTTTTTATCGCGCCAGTTTCTTCATCATCCTGAGTGGGACAGTGTCCATCTATATCAACACAAATTTTGGTCCTGATGACGAAACAGGCGACACCGCCTCACCGGAAGCTGAAGAGGAGGGGTCACACACCGGAAGAAGGAACAAACCGTTGGACCGGTCTTTATACGGAAACTATGTTGGTAAAATTGGTAAGTTTTGAATTAAGGTCTGCAACAAGACAGTGAGACAAAATTGCTTAGGTTTCTTTACCTACTTCATCCTTGCTCTAATATAACTGACGGATGTACGCTGGCTTGAGATGTGGAAGCTCTAAATCTTGGGAAATTATTTAATGTTCAACTTTAAGATGACGCATATACGGTATTTATCTTTGCAATCACGCCCCTGCCGTACAAAAGGAAAGAAAAGAAAAATAGAAGACAGAAAACAACACTAGAAAAGAATGTAATTATGTTAAGCTGAAAAGATTGAATTTATTTCCTTTCCAATATTTGATGACAATTATATTGTCGATTGCACATTGGCCTTGCTTTTATTTTGTAATCTCTGTACCCTGAAGTGACATTAAGCTTTGGCAGATCACGGCAGCTAGAGCTTTGTTTGTAAATCAGTGATGATGTGGACATCAGAGGATTAATCGGGTCAGATATCTACAGGGAAAACCCCGGATGTTGTAACTTTGGTCCACAAGTAAAATATCAGATGTTTTTGAGCATACCAATCATCAAACAAATTGAGATATTCTTGTTCAGGGTTTCATCAGCCTCATTCATTTTGATTAGTATGATGTACACGAACCATTTAGCGCTCTTTCGTAATCGATCAGTTAAATTAATTGATATGAGAAAGGTTACAAAATTGAGGATGTTTACTTTATGATTGAACCCGAATGCAATGTGGCATCAGTTTGTAATGAATATACAGACAGGAAGATGTAAAAAATGACGGTTCACCTTTAAACACACAGTCTTCTCGCAAATACATGTGAACAATACTGCAAACAAACCAAATTTTATTGAACGAATTTATGAATGAATAGGAAACATGCATACCTATACATTATATATATAAACATTGATATGAGGGCTTCTGCCGACAGATGCCGGGCGGAGTTTCGGGGAGCTGGCCCTGATCAATGCCGACTGTATCCGGAACGCCACCATTATTGCCGACGAGAAGACGGACCTTGTTATCGTCAACAGGGACCTGTACAAGCGATCACTGCACGAGTTCCAATCCAAGGACTTCGAGGAGCGCAAGAGGTTCGTGGACAGCCACGCCATGTTTGACAACTGGCTCCCCAAGTACAAGAAGCAAATGGCCATGAGTCTGAGGCGGGAAAAAGTCCTGTTCGATTCCACCATCGTCCGCCAGGGGGCGCCCGTGGACGGGATCATGTTTCTGTTGAGGTAAGGGGCACTGGGTCTCTATACAGAGCAAGTAAAAATCTCAATGGTGTTTTTTGAGGCAAATGGACCAATCTTGATAATAGGATGTGATACACTTTACATGTTTGTAGACAAAACGAATGGGCAACTATTTATACACGTATAACGGTGCTCTAATCTCTTTCCTTTGGTAATCCATATTATTTAATCTCATTATTCAAACAAGCAACTTTTAGTGTCACCCAGAAATATTTTTTTTCTTTCCGTCGTGTATGTTGATAGCAAATCTTCCTGGCAGCTCTCATACTGTATCTTTTATAGACTCCGGTGAATGGTGTATTATGGGTTCGCTATTTGCCCAATGGGTTAATCCCTCTGACGCCATACTGATTACTAGAGGGTGGGAAGCCATTGTTGGAATTCAAAATAAATCGTCAGTCCTAAACTTATAAACCCAACATAATGATTTAATCCAGTCCTGCTACGTCAGTTGTAAGAAATCAGTTAGGCGCGTGGATCACAAGAGGCAATGTACGTTTAATCGACATTTTATGTTTCATTTTTTATTTGAATACCTAGGCAAAAAAGGATTTAATTAAAAGGGGTAAATGAAGCACACGTTAATGTATTCCTAAAATTCCTTGAAAAGAATAAAGTTAGTTCTCATAATTATCCTTGTCTGACAGGTACGGGAAACGATTTTAAAACGTTGCAAAATCAGAGACTGAAATTAAATAAAAAAAAAAAAACAACAAAAAACTGCAGCTTGTTCTCACAAGCTGCAGGTCCGTAGCTCCCGGTCTGAAAAAAAAATTGGATGTACGACCTAGGAGCTACGGTGCCATCTATTGAAAAATTGTATTTTATTGCACAAAAACTTGCGATAGTTTTGGACTGATTAACCTTATTTATGCGCAGATTCTGAGAAAACAATTAGTTCCATTAAATTCTTCATGCATTTTACACGGGTGGCACTGTAGGTCCCAGGTCGTCCATCAGATTTTTTTCAGACCCGGAGCTAAAGAACTGCAACTAGACCTCATATCCTTAAATTTCACACAAAAGAGTTGACCATATCCAGTGTTATAAAGCTAGGCTCATACATGTCAGTCTGCTGAGCAACTCTGTGTAACAGAATTTTCAACATGAAATCTGCAATAATTCATTACCAGAAGTACATGCACCAAGTCGATGTTTTTGTTTTGAATAAATTCCTCTGAAAAACATGCAATATATACAAAAAGTAAGGTACTGCTGGTTGAAAAATGGATGCTTGGGCAAAAATAGCTTATTTTATTGAGGTTTAAACATTTATTCTCGTTTACAGCGGACAGGTCAAGCTGTTGATGGACCCCGTGTTACACACTGTGCAGTACCCAAACTACTTCCCCATAGCAGACCCAGCGGACCTAGAGAGGGTCCAAGCCAGAGAAGTTCTACGCAGGTCTGTATAAAATGACGTGAGTGTGTGTGTGTGTGTGTGTGTGTGTGAGAGAGAGAGAGAGAGAGAGAGAGAGGGAGAGAGAGAGATTTTATGCACCACTAGTATAATACACACTTTTTTGGCTGGTTTACTGTTTTTAGGGAGCTGAGCATTTCCCCATCAAAGCAGGACGAGGTCAAGAAGTGGTCCCCGACTCCGGTATCCGCGGCACCGTCCGCCACGGAGAGCAGGAACAAAATGAGGTCCCCTCAGGTCCCCCGACACGCGATAGAGGTCTGTAATTTGGGGGCCTTCGAAATCATAGGTAAGGATTTGGTATTGTTGTGAATTTTTTATGCACGTAATTTTTGTGCAATTATTGGGAGTTGATTTTAATCAACTCTCCTATGCAGTTACTCTAGCAAACCGAAAGTGAAACAGTACTTGTTTGGACCTAAGCACAAATCATCACCGCTGACAAGACTAAGTTCTTGAAAATAAAAAAAAGAAATTCGATGTAATGTATGCTGAAGCATTGTTTTTCAAGGAAACTTATCTTAAACACTTTGAAAATAGTCAAATTTTATATACTACGAGCAATTTAGATATTTTTGTAGTCTCATGTATTCCTACGCCAGAGTTAATATAGTCTCGTTCAACCAGACGCTCGGCTGTCTCTGTAAATCTGCGACAAGCAGAGGGGTGGCTTTCTTGCCTGTCGGATATTAACGGAGACAGCCGAGCGTCTAGTTAAACGAGACTAGAGTTCGATATCAATAGTGCCTGGGTCCATACAATTTTTAGAATTGTTTCGATAACTCATACATACTAGTAGTTAAAATCTATCTTTAAATATAACACAACATGATTCATATGGGGTTTCTCGAAATTCTTGTCGGAAAAGTCTAAAAATTTATATTATAAAAAAGTGCGTAATTCAAATACAAACTAGAAACTAATTGCCATGCAAGATAAATTGATTTTAAAATAAATGATAATCGATAAAATCAACTCCCGTCAGTACTTCAGTACTTTGATTATCTTGATACATGCATGTACTTGAAAACTGATCTTAGAAAATCTATTAGTATATCATTGAAGCTGACCAGGTATTCTGATGACCTTTTGATCTTTATCAGGTGACTTGGAGGCTGTCGTGGACCTCCCCACCTACTGCTATACAGTGAAGTGTACTCAGGAATCCGAGGTCTTTCTCCTGGACCAGAAAAACTACGATAGACTGATAGAAAAACGCAATCCTAAGGTCATCGACATTTTCAAAGAGTCCGTCCGGGAGAAATACCGACTCAGGTTATCGTGGCTTCCAAACAAGGAACTTCCGCTTATCCGCTACTTCCTATATCAGCTCCGCGAGGAAGAGCGATCAAAACGAGACCGTCCTCTGAAAACGACGGTTCGGGAACCAGTACAGGACTGGAGCGTGTCCAATCTAAAGAAGGGACCACTGATCGACATGTTCGGACCCGGAAGTGTGTTCTTCCTGATTCGGATGAAAGAAAAACAAAGACAGCTTGAGAAGGAGCGCTATAATGGCGCCAAAAAGAGGCTGCAGCAAACGCGCCCAAGAAACCCGCCCCAAACTGTGCCGACTGTGGATTCTTTGGCGTATCAGATGTCACGTGAAAATACTTTTGTGTCTCAGTTAGGGCGGACTTCAACTGCAGAGAGCGGGTTTGGTTCTGGTAAAAGCCAGGACAGGAGTGGAGGATTGGAGGACGATGTTTTCAATGACGACAGTGGGATTGAGTCCGCGACCAGTCGGCTTGTTTGTGGAAGTTCACAGGGTCGCACGGGTGACTCGTCGCCAAGAAACGATTTCACGTTCATTGATACGGAAATCAACGAAGATAACCTCGTACGGCTGGAGAAACGACTTGAAGCATGGAACAGTAAAATGACGGCGGACTCACAACGGAAGAGGAACAATAAACCTGTAAAACTACCTCGATATGTTCACGAGGTAAAACTGAAGCATCAGAAGCATGGGGACGTTTAGATTATTTTTTTTTATTTAAGCATTATACAGTGAATGTTAGATCACTTACTGACACATATTATTTTAGGGTGCTTTGGCTCCAATTCCCGGCAAAAAGGTATTCATCAAACCGATACGGAAGAAGGAAGTCGATATCATAGAAACGCTCAAAAAGACCATGGACGACAGCAGTTCTACTCACTCAATGAGGTGAGACACGTGGTTTGTATGTAACCAACGTGCTTCTCTTTTAATGTTAAATATAAAAGTAAGATACAAGCCTGACTTTCGTTTTCGAACACGTGCAGTTACAGAGACGGAGAACAAACTGATCGCAGCGCCACTTCAGCAGGTTCGATAACTCGCTAGTTTTTAGGTTTATTTTGCTTTAGTAGCCCAGAGTCTGAACGCTGAAATTTGGATATCCATTTATATGTTTCCCCATTTATCGAAATAATTCAAACATAACATAATCATTGTATCGGTGAGATCGAATCATAGACGACCCTTTTGTAAATGATTTGCACACACATTATTAAGCCAATATAAAAAAATCTAGACTTGCTTTAGCTACAGATTGCTTTTGCACGCTTTTTCTATTTAGTTAAGTGTAGATTATTTTAAATGATAAAGCATATCGTATAGAAATTTGTGATTTCAATATTTCAGGTTTTATCATTTATGGTGGTACCCAAGTGTTATTATAATCAATATAATATTAAAAATTAATATACCTTATTTGTCAAACCGATATAAAAGTACAAAATCAAACGTTAATATATATTATTCTTGTATTAGCACATGTACCTGTAAATAACGATAAATTAACATCATGTACAAAGAATTTCATGAAACAACTGCCTTAGAATGATTTAAATATAAAAGATTTAGTTTTCTGCGCTTTTATAACATTCCACTATTTTGTGTCTGACAGTGTCGTCGGCAAGAACCCCGGCAGACGGAAAGGGAAGACGTCATCGGCCGTGTAAGGTGTCGTTTGGTCAGAGGCCCGTCATTCGCCGGAAACGGGTAAGTTGGTGGTCCCGAGGAGTTCCGAGAAGTCCCCTGTTATCTATCCAACCTTTACAAGTATTCACCATATTTTAAAATTCACCCAAACATAGTTCTTTTAGAAAAGGAAGGTTTGTATTTATATTTAATATCAATTTCAATAATCATAAAATCCCCGTATTTTTGCCAACATATAATGAGAGTGATTTTTGAAATGTTGCTCTTCGGAATAAATGACTAATTTTATTTAGTAAATCATTTTGTAAGCGGTTATATAGTTCATGATATCAGAAGTATCGTTTTAAGTATTGCTTTAATCAAACACCTTTAAGATTTTCTATTAATATTGTTAAAAAGAGTTGTCTTCCATTGCAGGCAGCCACGGCGAGACAATATACTGCAGAGGAATACGAAGCATTGAAAGGAGAACTTCGCCGGAAGCAGCTCTCTTTCAAATCAATCCTCTGTCGGCCACAGTCCGCCTTTGCTTAAGAGACCTCGCAGTGTTAGAGATTGATATACATTGATGGAGAGAGAGAGAGAGAGAGAGAGAGAGAGAGAGAGAGAGAGAGAGAGAGAGAGAGAGAGAGAGACTCAATTTACATAGAACTGATAAACAAACCATGTGTAGACAAACTACTCATTATGATTTCAAAAGCACTGAAATAAATATAACGCATACTGTCTTTTTTGAATCTACGAAATGTTGATATGTATTAAAGATAACTATCTTTTTAATTTTTAGCATAGCTACATAGCTAGAATGCCAGTATTGAATTAAGTAAATGGACATAATTATTGCTCAAATTCCGAGTCGCCATCCTATTTCAGAAGTTCAATCTATGTTCTAATTGGCTGATAGATTAGGACTCATAATGTAACCGCAAGATATTATAGAATTATATGTGTGGATTCTTGATGTGGATAGGTTTATTTATGAATTTATAATATGACAAAAAGTTTTGCATCCATACACTTCATTTGTTGATAAATATATGATTAAATCGACGTAAAAGATAAAATGTTCAAAGCTAATAAAGACATTGGGTAAAGCATGTGTTTCTCGGCCAAGCAATGTAAGAGTCACACGTGCATCCATTGTAGTTGTTGCCATCTAGTTTCATTTTTTAACACCGATTCCAAACAACATTTCATTTGAAATGCAATCTGCAAGAATATACTCAAAATGCAGGTGCATTTTCCAAAACTTGTGCGTTACCAGAAGTACATGTATGTATCTGCTTCCGAATTCTATTTGTCAACATGTCGACCTATTAAATTTGTTCAGTTTATAAATTTGATTATGAATAAATGCTTTGTGGGAATCAACATTTTTCGAAGAAACTTTAAGTTTAATATTAGAGTACACGTATACCTGAAACTAGCCGCAGAACTGTAGCTCGACGGAAAAATGGGGTTGACGGACCGTATGTGGATGGAAGCGTAGCTCCACGGTCAGAATTTCCAATGGAACTACAGTTCTGCAGCTAATCTAACCGACAATAATATCGGGATATCAGAGATTTGATCAAGACTAAAATAACCGATATAAAGTTACCATGAACCCCCCCCCCCCCAAAAAAAAAAAAAAAAACAAACAAAAAAAAACCCAAAAAACAAACAAACAAAAACAAAAAAAGTTAAAAAACAAAACCAGCTGTTGCCTTCAGTTCTTCAGCAGATCGCAAGACAAGCAACGTTGTCATTGGAGATGATTACTACCTTAATGAGTAATCAAACATATAATTGTGAGGAACTATTTGATTTCAGTTTGGATTTGTCGGGGCTCCATTTTCATGCCTTTCGTGGGTACATCTAATCAACGAATTAACATGTCCACCAACGAAATCTACACATTGATATTCTTTAATATAGAAAAACGTACCTTTCAAACACTGACAACTACGTAGTGTCACCATATCCCTCAAGTATTTGTGGATTCCGACGTAAACAAAGCTTTGGATTTTATTTTAAAACCTCAACACAAGTCTAAGGATTTTGTTTGGGTATAAGTTAATCTAATTGTAAGGAATAGATTATGAAACTGTATGGTGTTATTTTATTAAAAAATAAATTTCCATTTTCAATGATGACATATTTGTTCGATTCAAAAGAGTAGAAAACGCTGTAATTCTTTGCTACATGTATATACACGTGTCTACGATTAAAACTAGTACTGTTAAATACCCTAACATTCTACGTAAGGAAATTTTTGAACTCATAGGAACAGAAAAGAGAAACAAAAAGAACATTATTGCATGACAACCTGTTTCAAGGATAGACAATTGAACATCATAAATTTAAAAAAAATTGATCTCGCTTGCATTTTCAAATAAAAGCACGCCGTCTTTAGTGTATCCGCCACATTACGTAATTTATTTTCTGTAGATTGTAACAAAGAGAACTTTTAAATAAATTTTATAAATTATATTTATTTATAAATCATAAATTAAATAATTTAAAATTGAAAAGCCAAAACAGGATTTTTTGGAATTAAAAATCTTTTAAAAAATGCTAATGAGAATGGTAAAAAGACCATCCTCTGTATACTAGTATATCTAAAATCAGGTTCAAATCCTGACCCTAACCCTGTGGAAATGTAGTAACTGAACATGCCGAAAAACTGTTAAATACCCTACATTTACTTTTAGGTTGCCAAGGTTATGAAAAAAACATGATAAAATAAAATAAAGTGTCTGAAAATTTTCATATCAATTTCAGAAAAAACCTTCATATAGTATTAAACGCCCTTCATGTTTATTTCTAGGTTACCTAGATAATGAAAATCCCATACCTTAAAATAGTATCTTTCATAACTAAGACGGACTTACAAGTATAAAAGAACTATGGATATTTTCATCCTTTAATAAGAAACGATTCCAGGTAGGCAGAATAGATTATCGATGCTGGACTATATTATAGGGAAAGGGGGACTAGTTGCAAAAGGAAAAACGTGTGCAAGTAAGTAGTTTGAATTCATTACAAACAAAACTCCAATGTTTATTATCAAACAGATAGTCATGCCTTTGCCAAGTTGTACATGTAGTTTTTGCATCCGTTAATGTGTAGTTTCATTCATATCTGCCACATGATAGACTTTTGCTTGTAAAGTATATATTACCACGTTTGTGTTAACTACTTGAATTTAAAGGTATATGTGGCGTGTTTTTTCATGCTAAGAAATATTTTATTGATTGATTGATTTAAATATGTTATATAAAGATATATCTTTACAATAAATTACGCAGTTTATATCAATCGGGTTTAAAATATATACAAAATAATAAATAATTTTTATAATTATTTTCGCGTCCACAATAAATACAGCATTTGAATAAACCCCGCCTTAAATAGGCCACGTGATACCATGCTCAGTCTATCCCAACAACAATGGCGACGACGAGAAAGATAGGTATACCTGTAATACCGTTAATACCGTTAAGTTTGACAGACTTGGCCAAGAAAGAGACAGACTGACAAGGATAGGAGCAAAGGAAAGAAAGTCATTGGAGACCATGTAGAGTGATGGAATAGGAATTAAAGCCGAATTAAACTTAAGTTTAATAAGTTTTTATGATGAAGTTGTAGGGGTTTTGCTAGTCAGGTTCGTACGTGCTCCATGTGTTCCATGTCTCTACTTTATAAGTTATGAACTACAAGTGGATTTTCGTTTAGAGAAATTTTTGAATAAAGAATAAATAAATACTCTCTGTACATGCATCCGTCAGGAGAAGGGGGTACTCACACATTTTACTGTGTCGTTGATGCTAAAATAATGTTTCATCTTTATTACACATTAGCAATTTATATCGTTCTACATTAATGAATAAGGGAATACTAATGCTTCGGGTATCATCTGATATAAGAATTATCTAATTTAAGACATGAAAAACGTGATTCTAATTTGTAAACAAACTATTCTTACATCGTGTTTCCAATACTAGGTTTTCCCGCACTCATGCGCAGTGGCGTTACAAATGGCCGATCACATTAATATTCATCAGACGTGTAGCAAAGTTTAGAGATAACTAAAGAAAGAACATGGTTTACGGGGTTAGAGTCTGTGAAACGCCTACTTATTAGAAGCATGATGTACATTTTTACTAAAACTCTTGTCAAAAATTTTACTCCAAATACGCCACATATACCTTTAATTTGTAAAGCGGTTAATATACTCTACAGGGAATAAGTGGAGTTCTGAACATGATGTTCACTCTATAGCCATCTGAAATAATTCATAAATTAGTTTACAAATAAAAATGACATTACTAAATGGCAGGCGTGCATTTAAATCGACAGTCGTAAGAATTCTGCGTTAGGGGGTTCCCTTTATTTTTAAGACTTTCGCACGTTTTTTCTAAATTTGCGTAAAGATATGAATAATTCTATATTTGCAATCTTTGCAATAACTTTGTATCTTATACAGTGAAATAAAAGGCTAACGTACAAAAAAAGCCTTCAGGCAGGCGTTTAAATCATAGATTCTGCGTAAGGTTTTTTTACTAACATGTTTTCTTTTTAATTTATGTAATCATTTTTAAGTTAGAAAAAATAAAATATCAAATAAAAACATTTTAATCACCCATTGGGTAAGCGACACGGCATGTACTTTTCTCGGCTGGCGTAGGCATTCTGCGTAAGAGTTGTCTACTTATCCGAATTTTACAAATTTTGTGTATAAATGAATATAAAGTAAGCTTTTTATTGCTATTAGAATTTATTTTGTCAGAGAAAATTAATTTTATCCATATATATATATAATTTTTCAAAACCTGTATTTCAGAAGGGACAAAAGTGCAACACTGACACTGGTGTACTTATGCCGCACAGTCCTTTTTCTCTATTTATATATTCATATAAATTATTGTTATATTCAGTAGTATATTCTCACTATATAACTCTATAGAGACAAATAGTCAATAACTGTAATATTAGCTCGTCCGAAAAATATTGACCGGTCAATATTTTTTTGATATTGACCGGCTAGGAATAATATCTAGAGAACATTCCCTTTATTTCAAATAATCGCCTCTGATTTGTTGATTTGTAAACGATGACGTAAATAACTCTTCACGACTCCAAAACAAGGTGACGTCATAATAGACAGTCAGTCAAGGCAAGTAAACAACGGACGCGCAATGCGACGGTTTGCTATCATAAAGGATATAAGGATTTGCGAATTACTGTGAAGTAAAATCAGGTAGAACATCTGTATGTTGATTCTTACGGTCGGCGGAATATCACCAGTGACCGTTTGATGCTGAGGATATTTTGGAAATGAACTTTGCAAAAAATTGAATTCGTGAATTCTTTGTTGAGCTGAGAAAATTACGGCGATCTGTTTTCAATTACTTTCTTAAATTTTGGTTTGTTTCTTCATATAACAAAACAAATGTTGACTGTGTTTTCGGGCAACATTGATTATATTAGCCCCCTTGGGACGAAAATATTGCCCTCCGCTTCGCGTCGGGCAATATTTCGTCCCTCGGGGGCTAATATAATCAATGTTGCCCTCAACCCCAGTCAATATTTGTATAATGTAGATTAGCATCATTTTGAGAACGTAGAGTAAACATGTTTCTTATGCTGAAAATACTGTCTTATTTGATTTTCTTCATGGATATAGCGTAAAAACTTAAAGATTTAAAGATAATTAATGAAGTAATCTACTATGTAGTCATAATAAGCAATATCTTACAAGTATTAGAAAATACTAAATTTGCATCGAAATTTGCATTTATGATCACATTAAGTGTATTAATTGTAATTAACTTGTACCTTATGGTGAAGGCTTACATAGGGAATACCTGCTGCCCCATATATATATATATATATATATATATATATATATATATATATATATATATATATGTGTGTGTGTGTGTGTGTGTGTGTGTGTGTGTGTGTGTGTGTGTGTGTGTGTGTGTGTGTGTTCAATGCATATAAAAATGTATATAGAGAGCAATTTATAACCGATATTTTATGTCCCTTAAACGTACTCATGAATTTTCACCAGTGTTATTTAGTTCCCCCGAACGAAAATCAATCGTTTATCTAAAACATCTGAACTACTGTGTACAAACTACCCGTGTTATAAACCTAAGCTTTATCAAACGGGTGATGCTTTATAAAATACTTCCGGCCCGAACTGATTTAGACACCGTCCCTCGCTTAAATGCTTCATTTTCAACATAACAATATCTACTACCAAAATTTGATATGAAATCGATTTTGTCAAAGATTTAAGTTACAAATATGAAGGAAAACACATATCTGTGTAGCATAGGCGTAAGAAGAAAATTATAAGAAATATAAGAAATTTATTCCATTTCATACAGGTTCAAATCGCCCCTAACCTTGTAGAAATGTAGTAACTAAACAAGGAAATGCCCTACATTTTTTTTAGGTAACTAAGGTAATGAAAAAAAACCAACGTCTAAATATAGTGTCCGAAAAATTTCAAATCGAAATCAGATAAATACTCATTTTGCATCTTTTATTAAGAAATAGACTCCGAGGAACAGATCTAGATTGTAGACATTCAGCAGCTGAAATGATATAGCGGGATACAAGTAAGTTTTATTGAAAATTTTATTTTTATGCTAGTTAAGATATTCCATGTATTATAACCACAGTGTGTACCTTATAAATAAATGATCCAATATTCTTAACCATGATATCATTTTGAAGTTATCAAATTAAAATACTCCCCCAAAGAATTTTCAAAGTTCTGATTATTGTTCAATCAATTGCACCATGAATTTTACACCTGAAGTCTATGTGCATATAAATTCTACGTGCAACGCATGCTTTGTTAAGATATTGTATATCTACATCTATTTTTATAAAAGGGTTACCAAGGGTTATAAATAAAGACCCAGAACTAAATATAGTTCAAGAAAAATTTCAAACCCCAAAACTAACATAAAATACTTCGTAATTTTTGTAAGTAAATGTGAATACGGAGAATATCAATTACTTTTGTTTAATTCAATATGTTCTATCATTAATATATACGAAATATGGAAAAATTGAAATAGTATTAAATGCCCTTCATGTCCATTTTTAGGTTACCAAGATAATAAAAATCCCATACCTTAAAATAGTATCTGAAAGTTTTCATAACTAAGACGGACTTAAAAGTATAAAAGAACTATGGATATTTTCATCCTTTAATAAGAAACGATTCCAGGTAGGCAGAATAGATTATCGATGCTGGACTATATTATAGGGAAAAGGGGACTTGTTGCAAAAGGAAAACGTGTGCAAGTAAGTAGTTTCAATACAAACAAAACTCCAATGTTTATTATCAAACAGATAGTCATGCCTTTGCCAAGTTGTACATGTAGTTTTTGCATCCGTTAATGTGTAGTTTCATTCATATCTGCCACATGATAGACTATTGCTTGTAGAGTATATTACCACGTTTGTGTTAACTACTTGAATTTAATTCGTAAAGCGGTCAAAATACGCTATAGGGAATGGTCTATCATATGATACATGTATTTATGATTTTTAAAAACCTGTATTTCAGAAGGGACAAAAGTGCAACACTGACACTGGCGTACTTATTTTGCACAGCCCTTTTTCTTTATTTATGTATACATACAAATTAATGTAGATTAGCATCATTTTGAGAACTTAGAGTAAACATGTTTCTTATGCTGAAAATACTGTCTTATTTGATTTTCTACATGGATATAGTGTAAAAACTTAAAGATCAAAAGAGAATTAATGAAGTAATCTACTATATCTATACTACTACATTAAAATAATAGACTCGAATTTTTTAGCTTTAATACCGATAAATCGGAAGAGTACTGTCTTTTGTTTTATATATTTTAAACATCATTGGTACTTGAAGATTACCAATTTGTTTTTATTTTTTCTCAATCAAGCTTCGTTCATTAATAATCAACGAAAATCCTTAAAAAAAATCCGGAAATAATATGAATTTTTTGGATTTTACAATCTTGCGCATTACATTCTCGCTAAATCACAGGAGGCTCTTTATTTTATGTTTCCACAATATCAAATTTGCATGAATAAACTTGGAAACGATAAAACATATGCGTGTTAATTTCCATTGGAATTTTTTCTGGTAATCAAAGAAAATACGGGAGATGACTCTAACACAGAGCATTTACAATGTACTATAAAAAATCCCGAGAGTTTCGAATGTCAACATGGTGTTGAAATATGTTGAATTCTGCAATCATAGAATTAATTAAACTTTTTGAAGAAAGGTATTTACAGCTTCAAAATGGTTTGTTGTGAACAAATTGACTGTTATTTTCAATGCAACTTTATTAATTTTCTCCAAAATCGTTTTGGAGCGATTCTGCAATTTTCTGCTACATTACGGGTATATGGGAGGCATTTCAGCTGTGGAGATGGCCTTTCCCGAGTTAGATTATTCCAACTCAGCAGAGTGTAGTTAAATTAATAGCATTATTGTAGGCTTGAAGTTTTGTTATGCAAATGTCAACAATGAATGGTGTTTCGATGTATCTATTTTGTACATGTCCAATACCATACGCAATGTCAACCCGTGCACGCACGGGTCAAAGTCTAGTAGTCATAATAAGCAATATCTAACAAGTATTAGAAAATACTAAATTTGCATTTATGATCACATTAAGTGTATTAATTGTAATTAACTTGTACCTTATAGAGAAGGCTTACATAGGCAATACCTGCTGCCCCATCCATATATAGATAGATATGTATATTTTCATAATTGAATATGTTCAAATCAAATCAAAAATGTGTTGAGAGAGCAATTTTTAACCGATATTTTATCTCCCCAAATCGTACTCATGAATTTTCACCAGTGTTATTTAGTTCCTCGAATAAAAATCAATCGTTTATCTAAAACGTCTAAACTACTGTGTACATACAACCCTTGTGATAAACCTTTGCTTTATCAAACGGGTGATGTTTTATCATATACTTCTGGTCCGAACTATTTTAGACAACGCCCCTCGCTTCAACGCTTCAGTGACCTATTTTCGAAGATTTACTAGTAGTTTCAACATAACAATATCTACTATTAAATCAAAGAACTGAAAGTACTGATAGACGGAAGCATAAACTAATGAAAATTTATATGTTTTTTTGGGGGGGGAGTTGATTTTAATCAACTCTCCTATGCAGTTACTCGAGCAAACCGAAAGTGAAACAGTGTTTGGATCTAAGCACAAATCAACACACCGCTGACAACATCAAATTCGATATAATGAGTTCTTAAGCATTGTTTAAGCATATTATAAAAATTTTGCGTAATTCAAATACATATAGGAAACTACTTGCCATGCCAAATAACATATCGTTCATTTTAAAATAAATAATAATCGATAAAATCAACTCCCGTCAGTACTTCAGTACTTTGATTATTTAAGGGAAAACAGCCACTTATCTTGTTGGAATATTCGCGAAGCGGTTTAGTATTATGGCAATTTAAGGTCGCTAGGATATTTTTCAGGTTGACATCAGAGTTAGGTAGATAATGTTAAAATAATTTGTGTTGTTCTCTTATTATAACCTTATAAGCTTGTTATATTACTACTTAAAGGTGTTTATTCTTTACAAAAAAAGGAAGGAGGAAATTATTGTGCATCACAAAACAACATGGGAAACTGTACATGTTATTAAATGCATACAACTCGAACTTGAAAAATACAATGCAAACTATTTATGTACACATATCTTTTCTTGTGTATATTTAGTTTAAGTCGATATTATTTCCTGTGTATAGTGATTTGCAAACCCAAAGTAGAAAACACCATATCCTAGAGGTTTCCACACCTGTTCAAGACAAAAGATAACTTCTAAATTGCAAACTACTTTGTCTAACTGTACAACTCCCCCTCTCCTTTTCTATCTCACAGAAGGGATTTCTTGAATAATGAGTGTCCTCGATCTAGATATTCTCTTATTATGATCGTTATGTGTGTGTGTGTGTGTGTGTGTGTGTGTGTGTGTGTGTGAGAGAGAGAGAGAGAGAGAGAGAGAGAGAGAGAGAGAGAGAGCGTTATAGGCGTAATTATACGTACATTCATTTGAAATATACTAATATTATATATTCATAAAATTAGTATCCACAAAAGAATATAGTACATTGTGATTTAATCCAGCATGCAGTTTCAGTCCGAGTCCACGTGTTACCCCTGTTAATCAAATCAACGTGCGAGGTGCACCACGTGTTCCTTCCAAGATAAGGGAATAAAGTTTCTTTCTAATAGTTTCATTTCAAGTAAGGAGAACAGAAGTATGCATAAAAATAAAGTATTCTACACTGTTTGTGATGTTTGATTTCAAGTAAAGTGAAAGGAAGCATGCCTAACAATGAAGTATATAGGTTTTCTACACTGTTTGTGATGTCTGATTTCTAGCAAAGAGAAAAAAGTATGTATATCAATTAAGTACATGTATTCTACACGGTTTGTGATGTTTAATTTCAAATAAAGAGAAGGGAAGCATACTTAACAATGAAGTATTATACACTGTTTGTGATGTTTGATTTAAAGATTGATATACTGTGTTTGTGAAGTTTACTTCGTATACTTCTTTTTTCTCAACAGAACTCTCTCTCTCTCTCTCTCCGTTCGTCAAGACTATGGAAACAATAAACACATGTACTTTATTTTGCTATTTATTTTGAATTTGCAGAGAACTCAAGTTCAGTTATATGGTACTAGTTTTAATGATATATATTATGGCTATTGTTTGCATCATATAAAAGATTTTTTTGTCAATTCTATCTATTTTTTTTTCACGCGCGATACTTTTATAAGCTTGTAAAATACACTGACTTCCCAAATCACTTTTGGGGAAAAAGAGATACGTTTCCGCGGGATATAAATTGATAATATGCGAACGATATACGACAGAGACAAAGAAGCACACCATGTTTATTCATCGAATCTCATAATTATTCATTATTTCGTCCACCGCTAAATGGTGCTTAAGGAATCTTCACTATTTGACGTCACGGGCAAGACAATCACAATATACGGAGGGTGTTGAACAGCCTCCGTCTAAAAATTGATATAAAATAGATTTGAAGGAAAACACATAACTGTGTAGCATAGGCGTCGGAACTGGGGGGGGGGGGTGTTAACCCTGATGACGCGATGTAAACAGAACGCTTTGGTTGTGTTTATACCGTATATCAGTTGTTTTCTGCTTGCATCCAATTTTTTTGGTATCAATAAACTTATTCTGGATCTGTAATAATGCACTGTATTCTAAAAAATAATTAAATTGTCAGCTATATGTTTTGACTTACAAAAAAGACAAAGTCTCTCATTTAGTGAAAACTTTCTCATCTTCTCCGTTCAATTAACATTGATCTTGCAGTTTTTGCTTAACAGCAGTAACTGTTGTAATCCATTTTTTTTAAAAAAAAAATTTAAAAACTGACCATTCCGAAAATTTGATAAACCAAGACAGTCATATAATCAATTCATGGGTTTATGCAGCTTGTTTACTTTCGGTCCGAGTTGACAATAGTATTGGTACTTGATACTAGTATACACCTTAGTATAACATTACACATACATGGAAGTACGACCTTCTCTGGTATTCATTGCCTCGTATGTCTATTTTTATAAAAGGGTTACCATGGTCATGAATAAAGACCCAGAACTAAATATAGTTCCAGAAAATTTTCAAAGCCCAAACCTAACATAAAATAATTCATAATTTTTGTAAGTAAATGTGAATACAGAGAATATCAATTATTTTTGTCTAATTCAATATGTTCTATCATTAATATATACGAAATATGGAAACATTGAAATATTATAAAATGCCCTTCTTGTCTATTTTTATGTTCCCTAGGTAATGAAAATCCCATACCTTAGAATAGTATCTGAAAGTTTTCATAACTAACACAGACTTACAAGTAGAAGAGGACTATGGATATTTTCATCATTTGATAAGAAACGATTCCATGTAGGCAGAACGGATATATAGAGAAAAGGGGACTAGTTGCAAAAGGAAAACGTGTGCAAGTAAGTAGTTTCATTACAAACAAAACTCCAACAGATAATGATGCCTATTAGTTGTAATTGTTGCATCCGTTAATGTGTAGTTTCATTCATATCTGCCACATGATAGACTATTGCTTGTAGAGTATATTACCACGTTTGTGTTAACTACTTGAATTTAATTCGTAAAGCGGTCAATATACGCTATAGGGAATGGTCTATCATATGATACATGTATATATGATTTTTAAAAACCTGTATTTCAGAAGGGACAAAAGTGCAACACTGACACTGGCGTACTTATTCTGCACAGCCCTTTTTCTCTAATTTTATATGCATACAAATTAATAAATTAACATGTTTCTACTTTTTATGACACTTAATGTGGTCCGCTGAATTAATAGTCACGTGACATGTGTTGATAATTCTCCCGGATTAATGTCATAAATAAATTTCAATATTACAAGGGCATACCCTTATTTGAATTTAAAATTTTGATGATACCGGTAATTAAATTCTACTTTTCTGGTAGATTCTGAAAAGTGCTGCTGCTTTGTATAGTGTTCATCTTATATTAGAATAAATATCGAAGAAATGAGCTCGGTTGGAATTTAAATGACCTTCGCTTAATATTTTACCTATTTATTCATTCA
This sequence comes from Magallana angulata, assembly GCF_025612915.1. Lineage (NCBI taxonomy): Eukaryota > Metazoa > Mollusca > Bivalvia > Ostreida > Ostreidae > Magallana > Magallana angulata. Next base: position 2,315,613 of record NC_069111.1, on the reverse strand, counting down.
TTATATGGATTTTATCGAAGCAGCGGCACTTTTTACTAAATTAAACATTCCCTAAATTTATATATAAATGATAGTAATGATTTGTTTAGTGTGTGCCCTTGTAAAAAGTGGATTTAGATAGGCTTCCTGATGTCAGAAACTTCGAATTTGTACATTAATACCTCTAGAAAAGAAATAATACACGCTCTAAACAATAATCACATGTCGAATCAAAACAAGCACAATGGATATGATTTAATGGTCTAATAATTGTTTTAAGATTATGTCCTGCTGATTTATAAAATGCATTTTTCTATGTTAAAGAATTGTTTGATCCGCCTCTCTCTACATAAAATATGCGTCAAAATTTATAGTATCGACCAGTGCACCGCGAGTTGTTTATATTTATCGTTGATGGACTTATTTGACTACAAAATTGCACTCATAGGTGATTTTTAATGTAGGTTAATGTTTTCGTACCCATAACAATCGGAAATTACTTTATTTATTAGCATTTTTGACGACTTGTTGTTTTGTACATGTTTCATGTCATAGTTAACATTTCCCGTACTTTCTGGTCGGCGTGCCCACAAAGTAAACCTTTACCGTGCTGCGTATCAAACGGGTGATGCTTTATCATATACTTCCGGTCCGAAGTATTTTTGACACCGCCCCTCGCTTCGACGGTTCAGTGACCTATTTTCGAAGATTTATTAGTACTTTCAACATAAATATATCTACAACCAAAAATTGATATAAAATGGATTGGGTTTAGTCAAAGATTTAAATTACAAATATGAAGGAAAAGACGTAACTGTGTTGCATAGGCGTCGGAACCGGGGGGGGGGGGGGGGGGGTGGGGGGGTGGGGGGGGGGTTTAATCCTGATAACGCGATGTAAACAGAACGCTTTGGTAATCTTTATACCATATATCATTTGTTTTCCGCGTGTATTCAATTTTTATTTTATGTATCAATAATCTGGACCTGTAATATTGCACTGTATTCTAAGATATAATGTCAGCAACGGTCACTTTCTTTTGGATAAACCGGTCTCTAATTATACCTGAGCTACTGGTATATGTAACAGTCTATGATCTATTGATATATGACTATTTGCCTCTCTGAAAATAATTATCGGTAATTATTTTACATTCAGAAAATCGTGTATGTGGTTTTATTGTCCGAATTTTTCATTATTAAGAGTGACAATTTAGTTACTTTTTTCCTTGTTTAAACAATCGTGAATTATATTTTCGCTATGACTTTGAAATAGTAAAAATGTGATTCGCGAAAATTTTATATACTGTTCTAGGTTCTGATTAGCGGGAAAAAACATGACGCGGAAAAAACCCTGATATACGGTATATATACAAGAGCTTACCGAAATAATGTTTCTTAAGAAGTTTATTCCACGAGAGTGTAATCATCCTTATTTAATATTTTTAATTTCGAATCACTAGGCTAGTGTTTGTTTTATAAAACATCAACAACTGTTCCTCGTTCGAGGCAATTTAAACTAATGAGCATTCGAAACTTTTTGCATGTCAACAAACTTGATTTTGCAAGTCTATTGATCAGTATTTCTATTTAATCAAGTGATTAAGCTCTAAGAAAAATTTTTTTAGAGCTAAAATATTATTTCAAGGTTTATTTCTGTGAAACTTTACATCAAACCAGTTAGATTTATTTCCGGAATGACGAACTAAATTGTAATGCACAAGGCAACAATAACCGCACAACACAACGCTGACCTTCGTTGATCTTTGAAAAAAAAATCAATTCGGGTCATATAAGGGACTGTCACAAATGCTTTATAATATAAATTGTACGAGATAAATAGAACATCTATAATTGTGTGATTTTATATTGAATTTCGCTTTATCCAACTCGTTGAAATGGTTTTATATTCGCTCGGCAAGCCTCGCGAACATAAACACCATTTTAACTCTTTGGATAAAGCAAATATAAAATCACACAATATAGATATCCTCTAAACCTTATTTGTAGACACAATTCCCAAGTGATTTAGAGCGTATCGGCAATTTTTTTTTAATTTAAAAAGGTAACTAAAAAACGTAAAACCCCGAATTTAAATATAGAACTAACACATTTTCAGTCAATAAATCCAGAATAAAGATTTTCACTCAGGAAACAGATGGTATATCTAATTGCACTCGCACGCACGCACGCACGCACGCACGCACGCACGCACGCACGCACACACACACACACACACACACACACACACATATTAATTGACACAAGTAGGTTTCATATTGTCAACAAAGAAGGCGGATTTTTTGCTATAATAATGGCAAACAAGGCTACTAAATTTAATTTGAATCATTATTAGATCCCTCTTGTTCTGGTATTTGGATAAATCGCTACCCTGTATTGAATGCTCTTAGATTCCTGAAGCGACGTATCAGAATATGGGAGCGCTAAGAATTACTTTTTAGGTGTGAAAAAAAGGAGAGAGTTATATTTAGAAACAACAATTTTATTTATAGTATTCAGGTAAAAATAAAAATAACATTGATGTATAATTTTCGTACAAGATAAGATTTTGTTTCAATATTGTAATCTAAATCACAAACACGCTAACAAGACCACACACAAAGTTATTAATACTATACCACCTCCGCAACAACTTCTGAAATCGAAGAAATAGTGTAATGTTATACATTTTTAATTTATACGATAGCAGTAAATTCAAAATTTACAACTTGACAATAATAATAAATGATGATTTCACATACAATTATTTCAAATTTTAGTCTAGAGATCGGTTTCATAATGTAACAAATTCACTGAATTGAAGGAGAATAATTTTTAATTATGACGCTATCATTTGTTCACTGTATATTTTGATAAAGATGCTCTGATGCAACATTAATTTGGACAAAAATAGTTTGTCATGAAATGTTAACGTTTTATAGGCAGAAGGATTAACATTTTGGGCGCTATCCTATATCCCTCTTTGATAATCGTATTTTAATCCCTGACAGAAAAAAAGTTTACTAGTTTATACTAGCATCGGTATTTAATTGTTGACCATAGATATCTTTGAATTTATTTTAGATATAATCTGCACGTACACGTACATTGTAGGGATGCAGGGACAATTCTCAAAGTAATTTAGGATTAGCAAAGAGGGACCAAGCGATCATATAATGGCCACCGAAAAAGTGTAAGTTTTAGAACACGGATCAAAGTGCTTAAAAATCGACACATTACAACTGTAATGAAAATTAACTGCAGTCTGATGTAGATTTTATGGTATTCCCCGAGGATTTGAGAGTTAATTGGGATTTTTACAAGTTTTGTAATACTACGGAACTTATAGTGGCACACAATATCGCAGAATTATTATTTTCAATGATTTTTAGAGTTGTATTTGATTTGGATTCTAGGAGGCGAATCCACAAAAAATGAGTTACCATGAATACTAGTGATTCTACAAATCACAAAAGAAAATATTCAAATAGTCAATTAGCTGATATATACTTTTACATTAATGTATATGCAAATATCAATTTAAATATTCGAGCCAGTATTTTTTAGAGTTTCATTTTGCTGCAAAAACCTACTAGTATGATAAGCCTGCATGTAAATTAAACTCTTATGATAAAAAAAGATTTGAAAGAATCATTAATTTTCGTCAGAAGAAAGATTTTTTTTAAGGAATATATAGCAGATCAATTTTTGTACAGGACGACAATAATTCAATTTTGCTTCATTTAAGGCTTCTTTACGGCTTTTCCAATAATAATATGGCTAACAGAACTTTAAAAACCATGATATTTTTGTCGATTTAGTAGAAAATAACACTTTTCCTAAAAAGAAATTTCAGCATGAAAATTGCAGCTCATATTGCTTTAAATAATCGGATACCGTAATAGTGTGAATATTACATTAGAGAAACCGGTATTCGATGGTTTGTAAATAGACAAACCTGTAATTAATATTATTTTTGATTTTTTAGCAATTGTGAAGAGATTATATCACAACTTGTTTTAGAGACAATGTGTGAAATTGTTGGGACCCCACAAATCGTTGCTCAAAGAAGAGAAATCATGGATATAAATGAAAGATTTTATTCATTCACCATATATGGCTTTAAATGTTCACAAATTCTAACTGGGAGCAGAGGAGAAGGATTCCGATTCGAGAAGTCTGATGTGGATTTAATGGTATTTCTCAAGGATTTGAGAGTTAATTGGGATTGTAACAAGTTTTGTAATACTACAGAACTTTAAGTTTTCGACAATTCAGCAAGTCAACCAGGATATGGTCTTTTACAACTTTTGCCGACGCAGAAAGCAGAATCTGAAATCGACTTATTTGTCATGATTAAAGGCAAGTTATATTTATCAGGCTCGCCACGGTTTCGGATACATGGACCTTGTGCATCATTAAGTAATGGAATCATGGACGCTGATCTTGCGGTATGTATATTAAGTGATGATTGGCCTCCGGTTGCATCGCCATTCGTAGGAAGATGCAACAAGAAAGCGTGGCCAAAGCCTGATCTTATTCACGATATTGTTAAATCCGGATGCCATGTAGTACCGATAGGAAAATGAAGATGTTGAATGGCGAATATCATTCTCCGTTGCAGAAAGGAAACTGGTAAACGATTTGACTTACTGTCAGTTCTTACTATACGGATTGTTAAAATTGTTCTTGGACGAAGTTATTAACAACTGTTATGAAGAGGACAAATTGCTGTGCTCATATCACATAAAAACAGCAGTTTTCTGGACTCTCCATAATAACCACCTCCCTGAATGCTGCCCACGAAATTTACTCAACCATTTCTGGGTCTGCTTGAAACTTTTGCTAGAGTGGGTTGATGAGGGAAATTGTCCAAATTTTTTCATCCCTGAAAATAACATGTTTCGTAACAAAATCTACGGCCCTGCTCAACAAAAACTGTCACAAAAACTTCATAAACTGTTTGAAGATGGTCCTTTATGTGTTTTGAAATGTCCATCCATCACCATATACATGTATTTATCAAGTATTCTGACAAATGATATGCCTATCTCAAGAACATATACTGACCCCATTTTATCAGAATTACTCAGTGAAGTAGAAGGAATCAATATGCCTTTCACCTTGTTTGGAAAACTAGCGAATTGGTTAGAACCTTTGACAATCATTGAAGATAATATCGATTCAAACGTGTCAGAAATCGGAGCACTCGTAATAAGAAGATTAACAATTTATGTTCTTGAAAACATTGCTTTTATCTTATTGTCTCTTATTTCAGGCGACAACAGATCTTTTTATGTTGTAGACAAAATTGCATGCCAAGCATTGAAGTTGTCAGCTAAATTTGGCAATGTTTCTGATGTGTTATTTAGTGCTATGTACTATTACAGGACATCCCGTTTCAAGAAAGCATTATCTATTCTAGATTTAGCAAAATGTTTGTTAACAAAGCCATGTTTAATGGATTCCGGCATTGACCGGTGTGCTGAGAAAATAACTGGACAGTCGTTGTTTGCAGTTGCAGGAAGAAATTCAACTTCTTTCTTAAAACTATACAATACAGTTATTTATATGAATGAATTGGTGAAAGAGCAGGAACATAGTCTAAAGTTTCCCTGCTCAACGTTGATTATACCCCCTTACGTTCTTCTACTCATGCTAGAATATCTTTGTCAACGATACTTTGATAAAAAGAAAGCGCAGGCAGCTTTAGATAAACTCTTTGTTGTTGTGCACTGCGATAAGGGTAAGTATATAGTTGAAGATCTTAAAGACATATCATGGCAGATTCTAGGAATCTGTCAAGAGCTGTCAGGCAATCTTCGCGGTGCTCTGTACGCGTACAGGAAATCACTAGCATGTGATCAAACATGGAACAAAATAAGTTCGGCGTCAGAGGAAAGAATTCATTATGTAGAAAACCTTCTTCAAAGAAACAATGCTACAATTTCTTAAATGGATATAGGCGAATTATAAGGAAATCATATCTATAGTTGAACGAATATGAAACTGATTTTAAAAAATACCAACATATCTATTTTTCTCTTAACGAGGCCGGGTCTAATTAGTTCTGCCCTAGATTTTTTAATGAAATTTTTTACCTGAATTTCTATTTATATAATTATCATTTTAAGATTAAAAAATAAAACATTTACCACACCGTTTGTTTAGGGGGTCATCTCAAAGTTTGTTAATCTTTAACATATGACCCTATGGGATTTCGCTTGAAATGTATCAATTTTGCACATTTTTTAAACTTCTGCCCTAGGGATTTCTTTTTCTGTTCTACATATTAAAGTTATTGCTAAAAGGCATCAAATGGTCAAATAAAAAAAACCTTTATAGTATAATTAAAGCATTCAGACATATTTAAGTAATAAAAAAATATATAACATCACATATTAAGGGTCATTAATATAAAATACATGGTTACTGTCTTGAAATATATGAATTAAGCTATATTTAGGCGGGTTAAGAAAACGTGACAGAGGGTTAGGTCTGCTGAACCCTCTTCAGGTTTTCGACCCGAGCCCAAATAGAGCTTATAGTTCGAGACAGTTATGTTTATTCCACAATATAACATTAATTTTACGCATTAAACGAGCCATTTTCAACAAATTTCGCTGAATATTTGCAGTTGAAACTATCACGCCATGGCGTCAACCAAGCAAAAAGATGACGTCACAATGCAAATCAAACGCTGCGCGAAAGCGTGCGTACTCGTTCTGTACTCGGCCTCGTTAAAATTCAGTTCTCAGCAATGTATATTTAGCATTATACAGTTACATGTATACTAATTTTTAACATTGTACACTATTAGTTCTTAGCTTAAAAATATTGCTATAAACTGAGGTAAATTTTCAAACCATTTGTTTTACAATTTTGAATTATTTTCTAGAGCTTGCTTTTGATACATGTTTTTGTTAAGGTCTATAATTTAAGTATATTAAAAAAAACAATAAACAAAAAAACACTAAACGCTTGGAGTGATGGTTCATTACATAAAAATAAAATACCAGTTTGTAATATCTGAACTATTCTGGAAGGTAATAAAAGATCTTCCAATCTTAGACAAGCAATTATGTTAATACATTTTGGAACGCAATACCTTAAACTGCTCGTTTAAGAACATTTTCTTCCCTTTCTAGATCGTCTTATTTTTTCTCTTGAAGAATTTTGTAGAACTCTATTGAAATGTAATTCATACAAGATAAAGACATATTTGTGTTTTGAATAAAGATTTGTTACGTTACAATATTATTGACTGTACTCTAAGTTCCAGTGGTAGTTAGAAGATAATTACTATTTCTTTTGGTTTTTTAGCAAAATACACTGTTCCGAGAAATGATTTGTTTAATGTCATTTTTACAGAAGATAATTTTTACACTTTGTACATTGACTTTCGTGTTTTGTTTTGGTGTTTTGGTCCTACAGAAATTGAAATTTTAAATTTCAGTGTACAGTTTTATTTAAAGAAATTTGGTCGGTGTCGAGTTTATCGATTGTCTTTAATTTTTTGAATATATATTGTATATAAATCTATTTGTCTGTGTATCTACTACTCCAACTTCCTCTACTGTAATGTATGCATTTAATGTACATGTATACTGACCTTGATACTAGGGGCTTTTAAAATATTGAACATCACTTTGTGTTATCAATTATAGGTAGATGCGTTCTAAATTTTTGTAACCTGGAAATACTTTTAAAATTATAATTTGATTTGCCCACATATAGCTATATTGTTGAAAATTTTGACGTTGTATTAGTCTTCAATATGTATATCGACGGACTAACGACTAACAAAGCACAAACGCTCTATATAACTCTATGTTTCCTATCAAAATTGATATTTTAATTGTTATTTCATGCTCATGTTTGAGTATTGTGGCTTGATTATTGAAACCTTGATTCAAAAATAACCTTCTTTAGGTTTTGACGTTTTTTCTTCAAAATGGAGTACACATATGCAATATTTTGCCAAAAAATGACTAAATTCAAAAGCTGGTATATTTCCCCCACAAAATTATCAGAAATCAAAATCCTAGCAATCTGCACACCTCTGATATATGTGCCATTGATCTGCAAAAGAACAAATTCCTATCCTGAAAACTGTAAGAGGAGTTATCCGTACAATGAGGGCACAATTTTGGCAGCCGCCCGCCCCCCCCCCCCCCCCTCCACCTGCCCGCCCGCCATTTTCATCAATTACTAAACTGATTTTTCCGTTGGAAAACCCAGTTAAAAATCTTAAACTATTTATTTGTATTTATCTTTAACTTTCCTTCAATGTTCCAGAGAGAGAGAGAGAGAGAGAGAGAGAGAGAGAGAGAGAGAGAGAGAGAGAGAGAGAGAGAGAGAATCAATAATGTATATGCAACGTGTCATTATCTCTGTATATTTATCAAAACTATATAATTAAATGATATTTTCTGAAATTAATGCAAGCAACACTATACGTTATAGGATATAGGACAATGGAAAAGTTGAAATTTGGTCGCCAAGAAAAGAAATAGTGTCTAAGATAGCCTAATAATGCATAAACTCCACACGAATTCATGTTTTATGGTGCTTATATCAATATATTTTTGGTGCAAAACTGAGTGTTTTCAAATGTTTATCACTTATTAAACATGCTAATGGTAAACTATTGAAAAAGCTCATCTGATATGTATTGTAATGCTTATGTGCTGTGTTTGGTGCGAACAACTAACGAGACACGAAAATAAAGTGGCCATCCGCATTGGCGGATCCAGAGGGGGGTTCCGGGGGTCGGAACCCCCCCCCCTTTCTCTGGGACCTATGACTTTTTTTTTAAACGTTTAATGCCCATTTAAAGGCATTTTCCCCATTTATAATGGAAATACTAGATTTGTCTCAAATAAATGCTTTTAAAATTGCTTATTTAAAGAATTTCGTTAATTTTGTTCTTATATGAAAAACCCTATAAATTTTTTATTGACAAAAGTACATTGTACTCCCCTTCAGCATCTGGTGTTTACTACATTGAGTAAACATGTGGAAAAATACATAAAATTAAGCAGTGTCGCTAAAAACACAACATCTACAATGTTTTTTCTACTCTATTTCTTTAAAAAAAATGATTATAGTTCATACAGTTTTGAACTGACAAGCCATCGAGTAAAACGACGTTCAGGTACGAGTACACGCATTCGTTTTACTTAAAAAAGCCGCTTTCAAATGAATTGTTTAGTAAATTAACTTAAGTTATTAAAATAGATAAGTTATACTTCGTTTCATACAAATAATATTATCAAATTGGCATATTTATATTTAAGTTACAGATTTTTGGTTTTATATCAGCATAATAATTATTCATATGATAAAGTCGAAAGAGTAGTACTAGATGGATTTCTCTTGAACTTTAGACCTATATCTGCAGGAGTCCCAGAAGGCCATACTTTGGTCCTTTTCTAGCTTTTCAATGTATGGTATTGTTTATTTGCTAAAATTCATATGAGTTACAAGCAGTTCTAACATATGTACATACATGTAATTATAAACATATCCATACAATCTATCTAAGCAAAAGCACACGTCACTATTAGTAATAATATTATGCAATATTCTACAAAGAAAAATATTATTCATAAATGCACATTCATATGAGTAGAGACCCTGTTAATCAATAAATCTCGGTGAGAGAGGTTTGTAACATTGATGGGCCAATAAATCTACCAGAACCTGAGATTTTATTGTGTCATACCGTTACGAAATCTTCGGTGCAACTTCTATCTCTTCGTTATCAACATGGCCGATACGAACACCCACGACTTACGAGAAGGACGGGAACTTACTGAACTCGGTCTTGAACAACATCAGCAGACAGTTCAATCATTCACAAAGAAGTTGTTGAAATACAAAGGTGATATTGAAAAAATATGTGATTACATTTGGCAAGAGCCAGTACAGCTAAAGGATGTGAATGATTTAGTTAACAAGCCTGAGGAGCTCTTCGGTAATCTGAATCTGTTATTTTAAAAACAGCCAATACGAAAAAAAAGAAAGAAACATATATGGTGGAAGAGATATTCTAAATTATTCGACAAAGAGGAATTAGCAAATAGTTTGGTTTGTGGATTCGCAAAAAAACAAACAATTCTCATTGCAATGGTTTTAGGTGATTGTATCGAACGAACATTTTTTCTGAAATGGGAAGATTTGATGCAATTACCTGATAAAAAAAGCTAAGAACCAGGTATATTTTCAGTCAAATTCGGCCCGGTTTTAGAGTTATTTAAAAAAAAATAATACAGCTAACTAAAATTTAACGTTTATTCACAGTAGAATACCCATAAATTAAGGTAATGGTCCATACCCAACTGGATAAATAAAATGCGTACAGAATTTGTTCATATTTTTCAAACGTGTATCTGAGGATATGTTCTTATCAAATTTTACCCTGTTGGCTGGTCCATCGGTATTATAAAAGCTAGGGCCGTTGCTAAAAATAGAACCAATTGCGGAAAAAGGCGCTTTTCTCATACATAAAGAATATAAGCCTAAGCCTGAAATTTGACTTTCACAAAATCATTTTTTGACTTATATCCTATGGAAAATAAAGGAATTATTATTTCAAAACAAAAATGTTCATGTTACACTTGCTTATTTATCAAAAAATAGTTAAATCTGCTTACAAATTAGATAAAATGAATAAATTTTCAAAGAGAATTTAAGCTCTTATTATTTTATTTACGTACAGAATTCTCTAAAATTTTGATATTATTTAAACCTTAACGCCCTAAATCAATTGGATATAAAATTACCCTAGGGACCGGCCTTTTTAGGATCACAATTGGCATATTTTTGGTTAAATCATTAAAATATATATATATTGAAAAAAGATCCGTAAAAATAAAAACTTTGCATTGGTTTATTATTTCATAACTCTAGAAAATATGTTTTGATTATTGTTAAATAGGAAACATGATTTAAACAAACTGTTGATTAATCTGTATTATTTAGATTGCAAAAGATGGTTTTTTTGGATATCGGTAAGTATTATGGATCGAGATCGGTATTTAGAAATTGCAGTCACATGCGTGGATAATGCTAACTAACTGATATATGCCTTCAAGACAAAACCTCTATTCAAACTTTTTTTACTGGTTTTAAAGACTGTTCTTATAATGAAATAACTCCTCTTCAGCGCATGATTTTAATTCTAAAAATATTTTTTTGTGGAAAATAAATCTATGCTCGTTGCTAAGCGAATAGGATAAAGATGATATAGGTCAAATTATTTCCCCTTGTGTTTTTATCTACCTTATGCACTGGAATATAGATATCGGTCAGGATTTCATTTTGGATGTTAATGGACTTTCAGGAATTAATGTTCAAAGAATTGAACTAAATTCAACCTTATAATGGATTGATGTTTATGCAGGACAAAAGAAAGCGGTCTAACGTGTTATATTTTCAAAACGAGAACGCAATCGACAGAAATACCCCGGTAGGCCTAATTGATTGCAGTTGTCAGGATTTTTGATATATTTGTTTTGAATCAATTTCTATGTCAGCTTGATTTCTTTGTTTTGAAATACACCTTTAAATGTTAGGTCTCAATTAGATCGGGCACGGATAAGACGTAATAACGCGTGAATTACGTCAGACGTTGTTTTGTGACGTATGGATAATTACCTTAAGAATCTATAAACAGTTACATGATTAGATGTTCAAAAGGTTAATTGTGACGTCACAAACAGTGCAATTTCCGGTATTTTTCGTTAAGGACGTTGGATCCTGCAATCAAAAGTCTTAAAGTTGTTTTCTAAAGGTTTTTTTTTAAATCTACAAACATAGCTTAATCAAAATTCAAAACAAAAGTTTGGGGTCTATATTCTTCATTTGGCGCTATGGTGTATTTAAAATGACCTTTCTGCACTGAACGTGCAGATGCACATAAATTGCTTTTCCCTCTATATCATATTTTCGGAATGAACCATGGTATCAAATACAAATTTATACTATTTAAAATAAATAAAATAAAATTATCATTAAGAAAAATGTTACAATTTCTTCACCTAATTGATATTTTGACCTTTTTGCACTGATAAAACGCTATTTTTATCCATTACCAATCTAACATGTAATGAAATTATTCAAAAGTCTCAAACTTTTTCTCAAATTATGATAAACTTGTTAGAAAAAGCATAAAATTTCAGACCCCCCCCCCCCAAAAAAAAGTATAGGTCTATTATGTAAAATTTGAGATATGGCATGAAATAAGCTGATTTTAGGCTAAAATTGGAATTCATTTTTCTTTGACTTTTATGAATTATAAGTTAAATTTGCCATATATATGTCGATAGAAATATTGAAAAATTGTAAAATTATGGTTTTCGTAACAAAATGAAGATATCCTAATGCACAAACTATCTGGAATTTTTGTTTAAACTGAAAATAAGGAAGCTAAAGTGACGGTACTCTAAGACAACTGAGTTATGAAAAATGTTCATTTTCTTCTTAAAAACCTTCCGCCACAAAATATAGTCACATACTAAACTCTGTAAATATGTAATTTTTCCTTTACTATTTCATTTAAGATACATGTAGTTTAATTGGCATTCTAAAATTTGAATTCATGAGTAGAATCAATATATGATACATATTTTCTAGAATAGAGGTGACCCAAAAGGCTACCCAAAAACACAGGAACAAACCTCTTAAAAATGAGCAGAAGACACAACTTCCTTAGTAGATTTTTGAATAGAAAAATATGTCCGCAGCTGTCGCCCACGATGAAACTCACATAATAACTTTATTATGTGAAATCACATAAAATATAATAATTTGGTGTGGGCGACGGCTGCAGACACATTTTCCTCTTCAAAAAACTTTGAGAAAATGTGCAATTTTTCATCATTTTTGATCAAATCTTAAAAATGTGCAAAAATGTATAAGTCATAATTAATTTTTGAAACAAGATAAAAGTGTATAATTTTGTATTTTATATACACACATGTTCAAGATGGCATATGTGTAGTTTTATGAGATTTAAACAAGTTTTGAATTTTAGGGCATATATTGAAGGAAACTGTACCTTCTTCTTTTACCCATATCTGTATTTTACTTGTGGTGACTCGTAGACTGTTAGCTTTTAAGAAATGTTTTCACTTAAACTATCAGGTAGAAATTTATTTAAAGATCGGAGTTAAGTTTAAATCAATGATTGAAATATGGGACATACACTGGGTATCTGATTTCTGGGAAAAAGATAAAAAATACCTTAGAAAGATCTATAGATACTGAAATAAAATAAAATAAGTCTGCTTGGTTATTTAAATATAATGTTGTTACCTGGTAATTATTCACTTATTTACATCAGTAGATACATGTAAGAAGTATTGTTAAAAATCCCAGAAACTAAACAACAGCCACTGGAACTTATGTAGATTAAATGACCAAAAATGATACAACGTTAAGAATATCATGATAGTTAATGAACCTACTAGAAGTACTCGCTCACCTGTTACTATATTGAATCTATTTCTAACATGGCAAGCCTAAAAAGTCTGAATGAAGACCTATTAAACATCAATTGTAAAGAAGCAATGTTTAACCCTAATAATATCAAAACATTACAGCTCTCTTTCTACATATGTACATGTAATCGTCAAAGGCAATCGAAATCACGATGCGTCCTTCATTTATTACTACAGAAATTTTCAGGGAAATGTTACCAAGATTTTAAGTAAAAGAAAAGGAAAAAGTAAATGCCCCAACTAAAATCTCAGCTTTTGATCAGCTCTTTACACTTTGCAGGAAAGTGTTGACACAAAAAGTAAAATTATGTAGCAATGTTAATGTTACTAAAGTCCCGCTAACGTCTTTTAAATTACATAATTGTAGAGTATTGATTCATACCAATGATAAGGCAGAAGACTAAAATATAATTCAGTTATATTACAGTTTGACAAAAATACTTAAATTTACCATTGACTAAGCAGTAAATTGTTAACACATACACGCAAAAATGTATATATGCAGTTTATAGAGGGTAAGCATTGGGCGAATTTATTGATCAAAAACTAGTACGAGTTTAGATTTATGGTTTGAAAATAGTTTCAGTTCTGTTTGAAACCAGTTAGATGTTTTGAAAGTTTAGAACTAAATGGAAAGTGTTAATTAGTTTAGAAAAATGGCTGACATTGCACTCACATACCTGATGGATGAAAAAATGACAATAACAAACCGTGAACCATCTCAAAAATCCATAAAACGAAATACAAATTCAAAGCAGAGCAACACGGACCTCCAAATAAATAGAGGTAGGATCAGGTGCCTAGGAGGAGTGAGCATCCTCTGTTGACCCGTCACACCCGCCTTGTGCTTTTTGTCGTAATCGGGGGAAAATCGTTATGTTCTTGGAATTTAAAAGTTGGAAATTTGAAGAAGATTATATTTTAACTTTTCTGCATTTGCATGAAAGTCTTTATTCTATAGAAAACAGTGCAGACAATTTTTGGGAGTTGATTTTAATCAACTCTCCTATGCAGTTACTCAGACAAACCGAAAGTGAAACAGTGTTTGGACTCATCACAAATCGTTGCTGCTGACAAGACTTAGTTCTTGAAAATAATTGATGAATTCGATGTAATGTAGCCTAAAGCATTGTTTTTCAAGAAAACTTATTTATAAATACATTGAAAATACTCAGATTTTAAATGGTACGAACAATTATATTTTTGTAGTCGTATGTATTCTTACGCCAGACTTCGATATAGTCTCGTTCGACTCGACGCTCAGTTGTCTCCGTAAATCCTGGTCGGAGATTTACGGTGTCAGCTGAGCGTTTGGTTGAACGAGACTAGAGTTCAATATTGCTTGGATCCATACAATTTTCGAGAAATATTTCTATAAATGATACATAGTTTGATTGAATTAATTTTATCTTTAAATATTATTCAACATTATTCATATTGGGGTTTCTCGACATTCTTGTCGAAAAAGTCCAAAAATTCATATTATAAAAATGTGCGTAATTCAAATTAAAAACTACATGTATTTGTCATGCAAAATAACATATCATTGATTTTAAAATAAATGAACATCAACAAAATCAACTCCGGTCAGTTCTTCAGTACTTTGATTTTTACCTGGCAATGCCCACATATTAAGAGATTCCACGTACCTATTGCAGGATTGCAAGATTGGCTTTTAACACCACATACATATTATGGGAATGTTAATGCAACTAAGAAAAACTAGACCTGACGCATTAGTCATTTGCACACTTTAAGTACATACAATCTTATATAAATAGTGCCTGTTTGGGAGAGTAACAGTTGAAATTGACATCCCGAAAAACCATTGTCAACCGACGCGAAGCGGAGGTTGACAATGGTTTTCGAGGGGTGTCAATTTCAACTGTTATCCTCCCAAACAGGCACTATTTATTTTGTTACACTGAATGTCTTTTTTAAAATTTTTAAGAAAATTTTACTGCTTTTATATAGGAATATCGTGAATTCTACAGCGAACCGTACGCGCATAATTTTCGCGCATGTAACATTTTGTAATGTTACCCGTTGCCAAGTGCGTTGCTAACGCTGAGGGTAATATAAAATATTATTAACTGCGTCTTAACCAATCAGATTTCAGTATTTAACATGAAAGTATAACAAAATTAATTAGGGTAGTTTTAAAAAGCTTCTTTTAAGTTTTTATTTTGGAAAAATGGCATCTTATAAATGAATTTTTAAATAAATGTAGAATTTAAAAGAGAATCATTTATGGTTAGGACCTATATGCCTGTGCAATTCTCACTATTGATAACCCTCAGGAATTTTTATGTGAATGCCTTAAATATACAACCAATGACAAAGGAAATCGAAGTTGACATTGTATTTTTTTCAAATATGAATCCCTTCATTTGATGTTGCTAAAAAATAGTGTATTTAAATTTCAAGCACCTGCACACTTTGTTAGTGACTAAAACAAATTGTATTAAACTCCCAATATGAAACATAAATGCTTTTCTGCATATCTGAAACTAAATTGGACTTGTATTAAATTGTCCAAAAATACACATTTTGTATATCGGAATTATTTCTGCACTGTAATTAATTTTGTCCACTAGCTTTCTATTAAATTGGTTTTTGCATCCTCAGTCTATTATCTTTTGTTCGTGTTATTGTTTCAGTTGATTTTTTTAATATCTTTGTGCATATTTAAAAAAATAATAATATGTTTTCTTCACACGAGGCAGTTTTCTTTTTTTTTCCTAAACCACTTTAAAGGTTTTTCGTTTGCCTGTTGTAGACTGCAAAGGATAACTCTCACTGCTATACTCTGTCCCAAGATATCTGTTAAGAGTAAATTTTAACCTTAATTTCATTGTAGTAAGAATTCTACAAATTCTTGTAAGGTCAGCAAATGATGTAAATTATGAATGGGGGAGAGGCTTTGACAGTTTTCCCCGCTATCTTTCGCACCTTATCGCTCAAACCGTGGGACTTGGCAGATTTGGTTCCAATTAAATTTTAGACTATACACAGGCTAAGCATTTTCACATTAATCTTTGTTTTAACTTTTAATTACCTCCATCCCGTCCGTGTGAATTTGACATTTTATTTCTATTTAAAATATATTGTATAAGAAATTCTGTCAGTCTTTGTTCAACCTCGCATTGATACACTCATGGAATAAACTGATGCGAAATCATTCGATTGTGTTCAGTTTTTGCGTGTAACAATATCCTTTATTCACATTTTGCTTAATTACTTGATATTAATAAATACCTCAGGGTCAAACGATGTTCATTCAAAAGTATGAAAAATATCCAAGATTTCTACGTTTAAACGCCCCCTTTAGCTTATCAGGTTACAAAACACGGCTAAAATATGTGATGTCTACGGGGATTTTGCATAGCAGCAGACCCGGATGATAAAAATTGCGCGAGGTATTCCGAGTGACTTCCGAATGGAAAGAAGATGAACACATTCCCCATTATAAATCTCCATATAAAAATCTGTGAATTTTTCCGACTGAAAAAATATATTGGAAATTTTCCCTTCCATCGATTTTAATTGCACTTCTTTCACATGTATGTGTTTTTTTATAATCAAAAATCGGCCAAATGTGCTGCATAAATATCTTGGGACAGACTATAGCATTAATGGAATCTCTTCCATATTATTATTTTAGTACTATGCTCTATTTTGAAACACATGGTTTATACGTTAGGGTGATACCAATATGCTTCGCTGAGGTCATTCTTTGCCACATGTTCCACACTTGAGTATCAACAACTCTCTTTCGAACACCTCCCTTTATTGCACAGCCATCTTGTTACCCTCTTCCTTGGAAGACGGTATAAAGAGTTGAAATAATTTACAGTCTCCGGGTTGTGCACTTCCTCTCCTTTTTGATTGGTAGAAAATACATGATGTGAAAATTTACATTTATTTCATTGGTTGAAATACTGTCCGGCACAACGGAGATAATTTTCTGATGATCTTTTTCATGTACGACTAAACAAATTTCGTAGATTTCAATGCTTAAAAAGTGGGAAAACGAAAAAGCAATACAAATGCTATGAATGAAATTCAGCCTTTTGATTTTCAGGTCCAACTAGTTGAAAGCGATATTCTATAATATTTACTGAAATTACTTCCTTTTCTTTCATTATTTTGTTTTTCAAATACAAAAATTAAAAAAAAAATTGATGCGGTATGGCTTATATCGGTAAAGTTGTTTGCACCTTAGATAGGTCAAACTACGTGTAATAATTGTTAAACAAAATACTGAATGCAATGGTTTAACTTTTTATCAAAATAATACGAGTCTACGACCCTTCCTAAGATCTCTTTTTCCCTACTGTAGTCGATATCAACTTACAAGCTCGGGTAGGCATTTCTCAATTTCAGACACGCAGGCTTAAAAGACACATGATGGCATAAAAATGTTCCAAACGCCATGGTATGTAGAGGAAGGTGACATTTATATAAAAAAGAAATAGATTGTCTTTGATAACTATTTGCTGTTTAGGGTTCGCTCTTAAGACGGTAAGCTTTTTTTAAAAAGCTAAACTTTTACAGATTTAAATCCCCCGAAACCGCACCCGGAGTTGGTTTTAGGTTTCCCGGAAACTAGTTTCAGTTTAAAGCCGCTAAATAGAAAAACTAGTTTTGGTTTGAAACTAATTCAAAACCGGTTTTGCAAATAAATGAAAAGTAAACCCCAATTTAAACCTAAACTAGTTTTTGATCAATAAATTCGCCCTGTACTAACCAAGTATATACCATATGAGGATGTTTTAAATGAAAAAAATATGATTCAGGGCTCAAATTTAAACTGCATAATTTATATGTTTAGATATTGAATCACAAGGCATTCAAATTTTTTCAATTGGTCGCCATATCATTAGCTGCTTATTGCTACAGGTACACCTATTCAGGATACGGTATGTAATATAAATAGGTGATCATAAATGTATCATCATTGATTATATTTTTTTTACATTGTCAACTAAGTGCTGTCAAATTACAAAAAAAAAAAATTGATAACAACTTCATTTTGTACACTCTTTGTTTAATATGCATGTTCCTTTTTATACAGTATTAATACTCTATTTTTCAACAGCAGTATGATGTCGGGAACAGGAAGCTCCAACACGCCCGATGTGATGATAAGCTACAACTTAGGAAGCAAAGAAGCTGCTTTAAAAATACGGGACAATCTGCAACAAAATGGTATAACTTGTTGGATAGACGTAGACGTAGAAGCAGACAGTTATATGGCGGGGTCACTCCAGGAAGCAATAGCCGCAGCTATAGAGAACTGTACAGTATTTTTGACGTGTTATTCTGAGAAGTACTCGCAAAGCAAACTTTGCGAAAAAGGTAATTTAGACAATTAAAAATTAGGTGAATACAATACTGCCCTGTGTTACTGATAAAAATGTTACATCTCTCTCTCTCTCTCTCTCTCTCTCTCTCTCTCTCTCTCTCTCTCTCTCTCTGCTTATCATACAGTGGAAATATATGATAATCTAATTGTTTATAAGGTGGCGTACCTTGTCAAATATCACAACGAGATAGTATAGGGTATAGTTTGTATTTCTTTTTATGTAGAAGCCGAGTATGCCAATTCGAGGAAGAAGACAATTATCTCGTGTAATCTGGAGGCAGACTTTGACCCCAGCGGAACGTTAAATACCATTATTGGTAGCAAACTTCTCTTCAATTTTTCTGGAAAGTATCCGTTTGAAAAACAAATGGAAAAATTGATACGTGAGATCCGATTACATCTGAAGGACAATGACAATCAGGCAAGGATGCTTTGACCAAGTATACTGACATGATTAAAAACGATCTTATCAGTAATTAAAGTAGGTCATGCAATTTCTATGGAAACATCCATTCTTATCTTTCTTTTAATAACACCTGTAAATTTGCCATTCATTTTTGCATTTAATGTAAATTTAATTTACCTTGTGAACTAGTGCCAAAAAACAGATTCAAGGCTTTTTGTTTGATGATGTTAATGGTTTTTAATGTGATAGAAATAGAATATATATTAAAGAAAAAAACCCACGCTTTATATTCTTTGTTTTACTCAAAAAATTTTCTATTTTGTAATGCAAAATTTGTGGCTATTAAATATTGTGCGAGACATGGCAAAATTGGATGAGTATGCAATAAGATTAAAAAATTGGACAACTTTAAATCCAAGAAATCGGATTAGTTATCGTTATAAGTTGAGTTCAAGATTAAATCAAAGAAATCAAATTGATAAAATGCTTTCGACTGGTCTTGTCTTTGCTTCTCATTACAAGTGGCGACTATTTGACAGTTTCAGCTCGCCATTATACATTAAGTGATCGACTTGAAATTGGTGTAGGGTCACCTGTATTCAGCAAGTCAGAATAGCATCCCCACCAATTCACAGAAATTACAAGAGTTTAAACGATTAACTTTGTAAAATTAATGAATGAAACACAATTTAAGTGAATTTCTCAACAAAAACTGGCTTCCAAATTATATGATTTACAATAGACAATATATATACCATTTATAAAATAGAAAACACTGTGCCGGATATTTATGCCATTGCCAAGGTGGTATTTGTGCATCCGCTTAAGATGCAGTTTTGTAAAAATATATATACACCAAATGATAGACCATTGCCTAGAGAATATATAACCACTTTTGTTTTTAGTGTGTCTCACTTGACAGGTAAGATATTTACCTTTAAAAGTTAAAATCCCATAGAAAAATAATAATTCTTATAGACAATAATTTTCCTAGAGGAAATATTGAAAATCCTATAGGATTTTCTAAAAACCCTATAGGAAATATATTTCCTATAGGAGAAAAGTATTCCTTGTAGGAATTTGATTCAGACATGTAGTTTTCCTCAAGGAAATTAAGATTTCCTATCGGAATTTAAATCCTATAAATAGTTCTTTTTTTCTGGTAGGAAATTCAAAATATCCTATTGGAAATTGTTTTTAATATGGGAAAATTATTTCCCTGTAAGAATTTTTAAAAGGTAAATATATCACAGGTGAGATACATTAATAACAAAGGTGGTTATAAACATTCTTTAAGCAATGGTCTATCAGATAGAATATTTGAATTGTTCGATACATGGAGCTTATAAATGCCACCTTGGCACTGACATAATTATCCGGCACGTGTTAAATGTTGTTTCATACATCAATGTAATTACATGAATGACCTATTTATTTAAAAATACAATTGGCTTTTTAAACTATCTACCTAACACCTGAAATCAGCAAATACTACATTTGAATGAAAAATTCTTTTTTTTTTTTTTTACACAAACACAACCTTAAAGAGATTTATCGAACAAAGAAAAATAAAATAAAAGAAGCCGTAATCATCCTTTTCCAACAATCATTTAAAATACTATTTTTTAAAAATACCCTTATATCCTTAAATAATTAAACTCTGAAAGAAGTAAAAGGAACAATAATCTAAAATGGACGACATTGCACAATACGCTCAACGTTAGATGCCTTAAATTTTGAGGAATGAAAATATAATAAATATTAAATAAAATTAAGCAAATGAAGATCCTACGCAGTAAGCATTATCAAGAGGAAACACCTCAGAAAAACTGTCAAATCTAGATCTATGATTTATGTAAGATTTCGCAAACCAACAAATACGGACCACTGGCTCAAGAAAAAACCTAAAGACATAATTTTTGGTTGGTCTAAAAGTAAATGAGACCGCTGTATGATATACCACAATGCTAAAATGTTTGAGCAAGCAAAATGTTTATTGAAATTCAAAGAGTCTCTGGGGAGCACGTATGTTTGAAACAGTTTTCTTTATTTTTTTCAAATTTAGGTCAACTTATGAGTAAACTACGTGCTAAATATAGTGTAAATTGACTGGAGAGTTTATATGTTAACCGCGCTCAAATTTTTTTTGTTTGTCCGTATTATCACCACCATTATATAGAGGATTATAAAAGAAAAACAGAGGCTATCAATTTCAAATATAATCAAAGTACTGAAGTACTGAGGGAGTTGATTTTATCGTTCATCATTTATATTAAAATCAACTAATCTTGCATGGCAATTGGTTTCAAGTCTGTATTTGAATTACGCACTTAGAATTTTAGAATTAGAATTAGTTAGAATTTTCCAACAAGAATATCGAGAAACCCCATATGGATCATGTTGTGTAATATCTAAAGATAGATTTTAAACTATGTATTAGTAATCGAAACAATTCTAATCAAAGTACTGAGAGTACTGAAAGACGGGGTCTTGAAAGTTTGAATTTGTAATTGTCCTTGATTTCCTGGAATATGCTTCCAAAAATTATGAGTTTGAATTAGTTGTTACAATCTAATGTTAATTCGTCTTTTTTGCAATTGTCTGATACTTTGTCTAAATTTTACTCAATCCCGGCTTTCATAATTGTAGAAAATTGACTTAACGGTATTTTATGTAAAAAAAGACTCCAAGGAAAAATTAAGGAAATTACTACTAACCGGGAAAATCAAACAACTATATCAAAGTAGATAATTTTAATCATTATATTTATTCAATTCTGTGATCCAAGGGAAAATTCACAAGTCGGACGGTATCCGTAATAAAAATAAAAACCCCGAAAACTCTGAAACTGCTGAATTAACAAACAAACTGAACATTTGTATACCGATAACAAACACAGGCACCTGACGTTAGAAATATTTTTTACAATAAGATTTCAAGAACTTTAACAATAAAAAGATTTGTCACGGTCGCCATTTTGATTTTTAAGACCGACTTATCTGACACGATTTTCTTCATTTGCGATTCATGCAAAATAAATAGGTAAAAATAAATCCGTTCGCCACTTACTACTTTTTTGTGTAAACTCGTGCATCTCCTAATTACAAATTACGATACAACCGTTGCTTTCATTGAAAATCATACTCCGAAAATCAGAGACATAAATAACAGAGATTGGCAACTCTACCATTAGCGTGTAAATGTTACGGGACAAACCTTACTTTGAGAACTACAAGTGCAACATCAATCTTGTATAAGTAATTAAATTTGAACCTGATAGTGAACATGAACATGAACCTGTAAATATGTTTAAGCATGTTTTATTTATGAAATATTTACAAAAACTCTTTATTTAGTTTTTAAATTTTTTTTAAAACTTATTGACTTTTCACAAAGTATGGTAATGCATTACTTTACTCATGTAATGGTAATGTAATACTTCAAGAAAATTAAGTAATGTAATGGTAATTTTATGCTCTAATTCATGAAGTAATGGTAAGGTAATGCATTACTTTACTATGTAATTCACCCCTCACCTGATTTCAACTAAGCCGGAAAACATGAACATTAACATTTAACTTGGTTCTTCAATTGATAAGATTGTATATATTATATGATGTTTAAGTCTTTCAAAATGTATAATCTTTTATAGATTTTGCTTACAATGCATTGTTTAAAATTGAAATTCAATTTAATCAACTAAAGAGCCAACGAACGAGAAGGCAAATTCAGACTTGTTTTTATTTTCTTTCACGGTACAAACTTTCTTTAGAGACGAACAGCAGTCATACCTCAAGTAGACTGAAAGCCAATGAAACATCTATTTAATTTGTAAAACATAACCCGTCCCGATTTCAACTTTGGCTTGTGCATGAAGTTTGGTAGTATTTAGGTGAAAGATTGTCACAATAAAATTCACAACTTTTCAAAAATGGCACATTGCGTTTTGGAACTTTAATTTCGATTCCACCATCAACCTCTTCTATTGTTTAATGAGCTCGTACACCAACTGGATCTTCAACGGCGTTGTGCATTCAGTTACGTAACTCATTCCACATTTGAACCCGAGCAAGAATATTTTGATCAATAAAACTATTTGTTTTTTTAAATAGAAGTTTGTTTATACACCGAGGACTTAAAAAGATTTAATGCGTGTTTTTATAATACATATTTACCGAAATGCATTAAAACTTTCTGCACTATTTTCTTACGCGTAGACTCAATTTATGTGTTCTACGCATGCCTTCCGGTTTGAGACTTCGGCTGATAGTAAACCAATAGACGGGGTCACGTGACCCCGTTTAAAAATCGTACGGATCCAAGCACTTAACCAGACGCTCGGCTGTCTCCGTTAATCTTCGACAAGCAAGAGAGCCTCTCTGCTTGTCGGAGATTTACGAAGACAGCCGAGTTTCTGATTGAACGAGACTTTATTAAGGGGGATGTCTACACTAAATAAGTGTAGGAGATTTTTGTTGCATGCATTTGTTACTAATAATAGGCAAAGTATTCAACAATAATAGACCTCAAAGTACAATACTCTATTTTTAAGAGAATTTTTAAAATATCAGTCTGCTTCCAGATAACCCTTTATATGTCAAATTTTTGAACATTTGTGTTTTAAAAATCTAATGAAAGTGAAATGTAATAAAGTTTGAAAATGAAAAACAAAATAATCATGAATGAAATTTGTATGATTTTTATTGGAATCCACATAAATATGAAACTAAAATATTTAAAATTTTTTTTAAGGCAAACTGCTGGATGAAATTCCGCAAAAATCTGAAAATAAAAACAAAATCCGTTGGTTAATGAGATGAAAAAAAAGAAATTGAATGAAATTGAAAAATTAAAAGAAATACTGAATTATTTCAAAAATCTTGGTTTGAAAGATCCTGTTTAAGAGTTGTCTTTCTTGATTTTACTTGGTCTCAAATATCTTGGGACCAATTTTCTAATAAAAAAATCACGAAGAAAAATTTAAAAAAAAATAAAGTGGCAAGGTTAATGCTACAAAAGTCCCCCTTACGTCTTTTAAATTTCATGATTGTAGAGTACTGATTCAAACCAATGATAAGGCAGAAGACTAAGGTATACTTTAGTTATATCTAAGTTTGACAACAAGACTTCCATAATATGAATTTTATTAGTTGAAATTTACCATTGACTAACCAGTTAATTGTTAACACATACACACAAAAATGTATATATGCAGTTTGAAGAGGATAAACTGCCCTAACCAAGTATAATTATGAGGAAGTTCAAATTAGAAAAAAATATTATCCAGTAGTAAAATTTAAACTGCATCATTTCTATATTTAGTGATTGAGTAACAAGGCATTTAAATTTGTTCAGTGGGTCGCCATTTTGGATTAGTAAATTTCTATCGCTGCTTATTGCTACAGTTACCGCTACTCAGTGTACGGTATGTAATATAAATAAGTGATCATATATGTTTCATCATCGATTATATTTTGTTTGATTTCTCAACGAAGTGCTGTTAAATTACAAACAAACAATAATTAATTAATACCCCCCCCCCAACTTTATTTTATACACTCTTTGCTGAAAATGCATGTTCCTTTTAATACAGTATTAATACTCCATTTTTCAACAGCAGTACCATGGCGGGAACAGGACGTTCCAACACGCACGATGTAATGATTAGTTACAGCTGGGGAAGCCAAAAAACTGTTTTGAAAATACGAGACAAACTGGAAGAAAATGGTGTAAATTGTTGGATAGACGTGGAAAAAATGTCAGGATCAATCATGGAAGCAATGAGCGCAGCTGTAGAGAATTGTACAGTATTTTTGATGTGTTATTCTGAGAAGTACTCGCAAAGCAAAAATTGTCAATCAGGTAATTGAGACAAGTGAAAATAGGCGGATACATGTTTGACTGGTAAAAATTCCCATTCTTTTTTCCTTATTTAAATGTCTAGACTAATGCAAATATGTTTACCTATTTATGTTTTGTGACTTTAGATCTATGCACAATTTCGTTTTATCTAGTATATAAAATGCATTATTATTCCATTACTGTCTCTCTGGACTGCGTTTTACAAAAAAAAAAAAAAAAACAAAACAAAAAAACAACCGATGACAAAGTTTTAAATTATTCCTGTCTTCAACTTCAAAATTTTTTGAAAACCATTTATCCCAAACTATTCAATAGCCACCAGTGAATTTTACTTGTATTGAAACATGTTGTAACTGTGAATAGTACATGTAAGTATTTTTAAAAGGTCTTTTAAAATCAACGCTATGTAAAAAAAAATCATTTAGGGGTTCCAACACGCAGTCAGAAATATTCTATATACGACATACATGAATACACAATTGACGTGAAAACTAGCATGCGCCATATACTATTGCATTATATCAATTGCGAAATTCGAATTTTTTGAGCTTATGTGACACATTAGGAAGATATTTGTTCAACAAAAAACATTATATTTTTGGGTCTCAGATAATGAGAAAAACGACTCTTGATATTGGGATTCAATTTCGTTTTAAATTTGGGTACTTTTTTGATCTTATGAAATATTTGGCAAAAGTAATATCAAGATTTTTCAAGAATTGGCGAGTATAAACTGACTTTAGTTTCCTACTGTGAACATATCAAGTTTTGTCTCTTATAAAATAATAATTCACGTATTTCCCATACAATATTTAAATACTGTACAGAACTTGTTTTCTCGCTTCGACAACAGCGCAAAAACTGTACTCTTACGTTTCTGCACAGTTTAATATGAAAAACAAACTTTCATGATGTAACCGACATATTTTCATTGTTTTCAGTCTTGTTACCATAGTAACAGTTCTCAATATCAATGTATATTTTTTATTGCAAAGCCTCTATAACAGATTTAAAAAAAAAATAATATACACATATTTATATTCGAGTAAACTGAAGGCAAAATAAATATAACACCAAAAAACACCAAAAATAAGTGCTGTTCAGTTTAGTAACTGATGAGATTCCGAAATGCAAGGCAGGGACTGACTTGATAAAAACGCTTCGAATGGAAAAATCATTCGATTTCCTATTATCAAACATTTCAGTGACTGTCGGGATTAAACAAACATAGGCAAAGCTACAAAATTACATTTTTGACAAAAAAATGGATAAACATGGATTACATGACTGTGTTAATATACAGACAATAAATAATTGTACACTTTTGATGACATCAATGCAAATTTTATCGACCTCGACTGGTTTTTAAAACATGTAATTACTGATATCAAAATATATCAATTTTATGCTCATTATAATTATTATTTTTAAACAAAGCAAAATTTATATATTTATTTTATTATAAGGACACTTTCAGTCGGTTATAAGTATAGTATTAATTATTTTATCACTAGACTTGAACAAACCTACTGCATTTTTAATGCATCTTCGTAGTTATTTGTTGAAGATATAAACCCCGTAATAATTACAAAGTAGTATTTATACGTATTTCAGATAAAATTGTTCATGATGTAGGAGGGATTCTAATTTTAATACAAACTGTGGTGTTTTCTATTATCGTGCCTGTTGTTGATTTAAAAGGTAGGAAAGTTCTAGAAATTGATTAAATATTAATATGTTGTACTTTGATGAGTATTTAAAGAATGTTTGTGGGTTTTTTTTTCACCAAGCTCAGTTAGTTTGAAACTTTTTGTATAATATACATATTAATTTGAAGGAAGTTAAACGTACTGAATATAATTTTCAAGTACCTTTTTACTGCCCTATACAGACAACAGATGCACTAGTTTGATATTCATCTCTTGAAGTTGCGAGCTCTCTTGGTAAGAGAACAAAATGTTAACAAGAGAGTTCGTTCGGCATGTTAATTCGGCTAATCGCATGCTTATGTTCGAAAGAAAAAAAACCCAAGTTTTGTCATTCAAAAGCAAGTTATTTTGAAGAGTTGTCAAAACTGTTTACACAGTGATCTCAAACAGTCAATTCTCTGAAAGAAAATGCAATCTATTTTTTAAAAATGGAAGATCACTGTATACCACATTATTGAAGAAGTGTGTGAGGTCAACTACTTCGGTTGGTTGAACATCGCTGTACAGGTGAAAGATTTTGCCAATGAAATTGAGTTTCAATGACGTATGAGAATACAATGGACCGGTAAAAGCTGAATCAACGTCGGAATAAGACAGCGCAGGTGTCATGTTTTCTGATAAGTTTAGATTAAATGGTAGCAATGTAGACAGATGTCGAGTTCACCGTCGTTTACATGAACGTTATGTATAGACAATTGTGTCCCTGAACTCTACAAATTTTGAGGGGGTGGTGTCAAAGTCTGGACGAACCATACGTGTACGCAGTCGCCAGCGTCAGTCACACATTACTCACAAGAACTTGGGTGAGTGAAAGAATGTTCCTCGAAGGACCATTAATATTGTCTGTCAGTCAATGACACATCGTCCTCGCGTCGTCATCGATGCTAACGGGGTCCATAATCATAACTTCTTTTTGATGTACCCCCTCTCCATTGACATCTATTTCACTTAATTTTTTTTCTTGACGATAAACTCACTCAACATTCAACATTCAACTTGGTAGATTAAAATCCAGAAATAATTCGTTTATCAGATCTATGAATAAATAAACGGTAAAGAATATTATCAGGCATTCCGTTTTCAAAGTATATTAGTATATACAGTTATTTAAGACTTCAAAATGTCTCGTTAAATTCAGACATTTTTGTAGAAAGGAGCAAATTGGCTTACATTTTTTTAATCTTAGTATGCTAGTATACTATTACTACAGTATAAAAATGATTTTAATATAATAGTAATCTAATGATATTTTCATAAGTATAAAAATCAGTTCGCTTATGGTGTTGAACACCATATCATATCTAGTAACGAAAGATTGTAAAGGTTTTTTTTTATGTAGACGCAGAATATGCCCAAAAGAAACAGAAGATCATTATCTCGTGTAGTATGGAAAGAGGCTATGACCCCAGCGGATGGTTGGGCATAATTATTGGTGGGAAACTTTACTTTGATTTTTTCTGGAACGTTCCCATTTGAAAACAAAATGCAAGAATTGCTTTGTGAGGTCCAATTGCATCTTAAAAAGGTGACAGATGACAATCTTGAAACAAAGGTAGAGCCTTCTCGTAGAATGGGAGATGATCCTATGGAGAATAACAAAGGAGCAGGTACATGTACGAAGCATGACTTACCGTGTATAATGTACAGTCAAATATATATTATAAAGTGGTATAACTCTTTCTCCTCTATATAGAAAGATAGGGTAGGAGAAAAAATGTCATATGTGTAAGTGATTTGCAAACAAAGTAAACTTCTTAATTTATTTTTTTAGGTCGCCTGAGTTAACTAAGTTACCTATTGCTATCGGTCTTTGTCCGTCGTCGTGCTTCTTTGCATCTTTAGGATTAGAGAAATGTTAATTCTGAAATTCATGACTTTACCGCCTCAGGGGTGGTGCCAAATATCCAAAAAGCCAAATTCTTGAAAATCTACTATCACACATATGAGAAAAAACCTAAAGCATTCAATTTTTTAGGATTTCTATAAAGCCTTCTATCAAAATTGTATAATTAATGGCCACTGGATTAGGAGTTCAGGTCCTAGGTCGAGTCAAATTTTGCCATATACTTAAATTGTATTAAATTTTAGAAAATCTACTTCTCTATTCCTATATTATATTTGAGAAAAACTGAATGCACATAGTAAAGAAGTACATGAACCCCTCTACCAAAATTTTGAAATTAATAGCCCCTTGGTCAGGGGTTTAAGCTCTAGGGCGGGACAAATATGGCATAATAGTGAAAATCAATTGAATCTAAAAACGCTAACTCCTCTTCTCCAATTTATATTTGATAAAGAAAATTAAATGCAAAATGCATTATTATTAAGCCCTCTGCTTAGATTGTGAAATTCATAGCCCTTAAGTCAGGGTTTCGGGCCCTTTGGGTTTGGCAAAAATTGCAACATTTTGAAAATAAAATTTTAAATATTGCTTTCTGTACTTTCATTGTCGTTTGAGTTAAACTAAATACTTTGTTATTTTGTTCGTAGTGTCCTCTTTCTTTTTAAAAAGTGAAATTCACTGCCCATCGGGCAGGTGTTGTAATTTTTTTTGAGAGGGGGGGGGGTGACAAATATTACTTTTGAGTGTTTTTTTTACGTCACTTTAGACTTTATGAATAAATGATTACAAAAAATCAAAATACAAATGTCAGGGGTAACAGTCAGAGGAGTTTTGATTGGGGTTAAGACTAAAAATGGATCTTGAAATAAGAAAAAAACACCCTCTGACAGATCAGTCGAAGGCCTATGGTAATCAGCTTAACGTCAATGCCTGTAGACCTCTGTTTATCTTTAAACAACAGTTTCAGCCAGTTTGGGGCAGAAACAAGCCTTATATGGTACCATTCGCGGTAAACCTAGGATAGACAATTTTAAATTTATTGATATACTTAAAACATTCACTCAAAGACCATTAAGGCACCGCTTAATTTTTTTAGTAACATATCATAACATATATCTTTAAGATTGAAATTTTTTGCGCATGGACTTTCTCGTGGTAAAACATAACTCGGGAAAAGTAGTTTTGCACCGTGAGGAAAAGATCTTTGCAGATGTTTCGATAGATTTAGTGTTTCAGTTTGTAGTTTGTCATTTGACAGATCAGCAGCTTTAATAATAGCAATGTCAAAATAGTTTATGTTTGAACACACTTGCAATTTTCTGTAGATTAATGGGCATTGGCAATGAAGTTCTCCAATTATAAATGTAATCTTATGCAATAAATCATTGTTACCTCTCTTGGATTAGTTTTCCAATTTGAGTAATCTCCCGTTATACGAGCTGTTTTTTTTTAATGTTATAATAAAAAAATACAGCGTGTCTAAAGTACTCAAACAAGTCTTTTATATTAATCATAGGAAATAGTGAGGAATTTAATTAAATATGAGAAAATATCTTTTCACTGAAAAAATATTACAAATTGACTAGCAACCCTACTGAGTTGAGTTTGTTCATATCATGCTCCCAGACCAATTACGGGATACAAGTTGAAGGAAAGATGAGAAATTAAACACTTAAGTAGAATAGCTTCAGATTTTGATTGCTACAGTTTAGGACATAAGTCTACAAACATACGGTAATACACTAAGATAAATAGTATATTTAAGTTTTTGTAAACCATAACTCTTGTAGTAATGGGGTCCCAGGAGAGAAACGAAATCCAATATAGTAACATATGTACTATTTGTAGAGTAAAAGGAAAACTATGTTGATAAAAAATAGGGCTTACTTTGTTCAAACTGTAGATAAAATTAAAGGTGTAACCTATATCCACCTGATAATATGTATTTCTCTAACACATTTTTCACTAGAAATATTCGGTTAAACATTGATATGAAATAGAAATAATTTTTTATATTTCTTATTTTTCTAGGACAAAAAAAGCACTATTATGAGGAATTAAGCGCTGTGAAACTTACTGGGAAGATGGTTATTCAGAGGTCTAAAGAAAAATGAGAAAAGGGTTTGAGGATAGAATGAAAAGGCACTGTAACGAAATGCAAACTGTTAAATTTCATAAGAAGTTGGTAACCCAATGAGAAAAATTATATGAAAACGGGTTTATTGCTAGTAATTCGTCTATCAGGATAGGAACGAGTCTAAATTTGACAACATTGAGACATTTTAATAAGAATTGCAATAACTTTTTTATTTATAGAAGAAAATTTATATTTTTTAATGAAATTTATTTATATTAGTAGATTATCATATAAGTTGATGTAATTAAAACGAAAGACTTTCAAATAATATAACTTACGAAAATACATAACAGTTGTGTCATAACGTGATTACAACGTGTGTTAGCTAACAGTTAATTCGTTAAATAAAACAACTTTGATAGGGAGGGGGACACATTAGAACTTGGACAAAAAATATGCAGTTAGAATTATAAAAGGTAGGTTTTACCTATGTTTTCAGCAAATGAAGGTACCAGTATCGGCCATTATCGGAGAATGCTATTTCGTATGTATTAATTACTAGTAGTATCTTTATTAAGATTTCTGTCTTACTTTATATGTCCTATGACGCAATTTGATGCATGTTGTAGTTTCGGTTTAACGCCTATCATTTCTTTTAAAGGAATACATTGTGTCTGTACTGTTCACCGACAACTTTACAATCACAGCGCCTTTGAACATGTGCAGTTGGCATTGAATCCCGATCCCGATTCAGGTAAACGTGTGCTAGCCTGGTTCCCTTAGCTACCCATAATATCGCACAGGAAGCAGGTTAGCTCATGTGTAAACTGAATTTTTCCCTTAGCATCCGGTTCACATCGCTTATATACTTTCTTCGTGGACCTCAGGGTCTACGCAAAAATTCAAATTATGATGTCCAAAGACTGGTTGTTTGAGATTTTAGGTGAGGCAGCTGTTTACGGGGGTCGTTTCATGTAGTGTGTATTTTAAACTCACAAGTATTTGACTCAAATAGTGAAATGAACCTTAAATCCCTTTAAAGAATTCTCCGCGGTTTGAAATTCATAATTTCGTTTTTGAATCTATTTCTGAAATACTTCTTGGTACTCTGATTTAGCTGGTCCCTTTTGCAGCTACAGGCCTTCTTGTGTGTTTACTAAGCCAATTTTCAATTTATCTTACTGGTTCAAAATAGTAAATACATGCCTAAAAATGTTTTTTTTTTAATTTTATTAGTTTATTTCATATATAATATTTTATAGTAGATAATTAAAGTTGAAAGTTAATCTCTTCCCTCACTATATTATTTCTCTCCTTCCTTTTCTCTTCTTCTTTTTTTTCCTCTCCAATATCACAGAACAACAATGAAGTAAATGAAATTGTGCTTTAAAGAAAATCTTTTGTTTCTTTATCTGTAACATTACATATGTAAGAGGGAATGCATATATGAATATTTTTATCATGTTGCTGTCTTATATATTGATATTTTTTCTCTTTCCTTACGGGGGCTCCGTGGTCGTGGTTATTTGTAGACGGTATTGTTCTCCTTTAAAAGAAAAGCACTATATGAAATGATTTGAAAATAGACACATAAAAAGATGTCAAAATTAATGGCTTTTTCCCTATTTATAATAGTTTAAAGGTAAACAAATTATACCTTAAAATTGAAATAAGATCTAAAGGTTGATTTTTTTCCACCAAGCCACCTTAATAAGTTGTATGCAAATTTGAGTTTTGACATATACATGTATGTACATGTAATTCTTTTTAGTTAAATATATATCTTATTGATGGCTTCTTGTGTAGTTGCTTATTCCATTAAAAATTGTCACCAGTAACAATATTTGCAAATTGTTTTTGACTGGATTTTGGAAAAACATTAGTAATTACTTTGCAAAATGTAATTATCGTTTTTGTGGCAATAATACATGCGGTATCAATTTGGCAGAAACTATCGTACTTTCAAAATGCGCTTTGAATAAAATACATCCGCCATAGCGTGTATCTACCATAACTTTCAATTATTTCTTGGACTTTTAAGACATTTGCCTTAAGGTTGCCTGTTACAGGTCGGTCAAATTTCGCTGCATATTTGATGGACTCTGTTTCAGTCAAAACTTTCTTTCTCCAAATACGAACCGTCCACAAATTGTCTTATAAAATACCAGTACCTTATAAGACCTATAAACTTCCAGCAATTTAGTAAAAATCTGCATTACCGAATGTCTGAGTTCTATGCAAACTTTTAAATTAGCTCTTATTTCTTTAATATTTTTTCTACTTGCGCATTGGTCGAAAAACAGACCGGCTTTCAACAGTGCGATTGTTCATCTTTATTCCTGTTTAATAAAATGTCACGTTTATCAATTTTATCTGTCATATCTGTCTATCATGTCATCAAGATATATAAGACACATTTCAAATTGCAGTCAACGCAGACGAAGAACTGTTTCCAACAACATTCAAATGTTGCCAGAGCAATGCACAAGCCGAATGACATTAGAGCAAATTCAAACCACGTCTAGTTGTGAATGCTGTATTCTGTTATTCCTGAGAGTCAACAGCAACCTGCCAATATCCTGAACACAAGTCTAGAATGGAAAACCAGATAGCACCTCTTAGCTGATCAAGAGAATCATCTATCCTTGGCAAAGGATAGGCATCGTGCTTTGTAACATTGTTCAGCTTTCTGTAGTCTATACAAACTCTGGTGATACCGTCCTTCTTTTTAACCAAAACTATATTGGATGCCCACGGACTTCTAGATGGTTCAATTATATTTCGTTGCAACAAATCGTCAAAATGCCCATATAATTCTTTTTGTGTATGAACAGGTATATTCGTCTTGGGACTTGCTTGATATGAAAACAGTCTCCTATATTAATTTTGTGTTTTATGTTGTCCGTTCGTTCTAAATCTCGATCAGGCTTAACGAAAGATGCGTTATAACGCATAAGAAACTGACAAAAAGTCACCTTATTTTCTGTTAGGGACTTTGTTTTCTGTGCTCCTATGAATCTTAACAATGAAGTAACACATTTAAAAAAAGGTACATTCATTGGTCATAAGATATCTCACTACCAATGACCCGTTAGAATTATTAAACTGCTTAATTGATTCCACTTTGCAAAGCACAAGAGAATTTGATCCTACATCATTAATATCGCAGTATGTCAACACTTCACTCTGGTAGTATCCCTTGATTTTCCCAAAGTGTTACTCTAAAGCAACCGATTTTACCTCTATATTGACTGTTAGCCGCTTTTTCTACTTGACCAAATTTCAGTGTTCACTTTTCCAAGTTCACATCACTCTTGTTAATCGTAAGGGTTAGGAAATCTTACAACAAGATTCCATCAACACTCAGGTCAGCGACTACTATAGTGTGGTCAAACAGCATTCCTTGTATAAAGAACTGTACCTCTTGTGTCCCATAAACTTTTAATGGCGTACCATCTGCTATCAAAATATCTGTACTTAGCTTACTGAGTGGCTTGTCAGACAAAACATCAGCAATCATGCACCTTGTTACAGTGGTGACCGTTGCTCCTGTGTCTAACAAAAACCTTAACTGTTTGTCATACAGTCCTACCTCAATAAAGATACCTGACTCAGAAGCTTTGTTTATGGGCTTCGATGCTCCACAACAGATTTGTGTTAGATTTTTTTGAGGTTCTTTGCTCTCGGTACATTACATTTCACTTGGTTGTCTACCATGATTCTGCTTTCGCTTCTAACGAGATTATGAGGCCAGAAAATCTCATACATTTGTTCTTTATATGGCCTGACTACCCAAAAACAACATTTAAAAGTATTGTTCTGCGTTGCATTTTGTTACCTCCTGTCTATCCATTGCTGGGACGACGGGTGCCCAGAATGCCTCTCCATTAGATTTAATTTCTTTCTTTAATGAGGATTATACTTTTTCAGTATTATTTTCTTTGACATCGCTAATGTCCTTCCCCGTTGCTCTGACATATCCCTGGCTATCCTGTATCTTTCTTTCAGCACTTTGAAAAGCCTGTAGCTCAACCGCATGGCTCACTGCAGGATTCAAATCTACTACGCGCGCTTGCATTATCCTTAACCCCATGCCAGGATCTCTCAGGGCATCTATGAACTGTTTTTTTGTGTCTGTATTTCTTTTTAGATCAACCGTTGCGGTTGGGTATGCCAAAATTGTCATCCTACGAATGCCTTACCCTGACTCTGGAAGAGTATGTACAGCCTTCTGTTTTCTCTCATGAAGTGGAGTCCTAAATATATACGTTTGGTTTGTAATTGCAAACCTTTGCTGTAGTGCTTTACATAGCGCATCGTAATTACGCGGGTCATTTGATGGCAAGTTTCCTAATACACCTTGTGCGTTTCCTCTAAGAGATACTGCCAAATGCATCCCTTTTTCATACACTAACCAGCAATTCAACTCTGCACAAACCTCAAAGTGTGACTTGAAATCACTCCAGTTTGTACTACCATCAAACGTTGCAGGTTTGATAAAAGTTTGCTTTTGGTCGACATTGATTATGAGGCAATTCAACATTGTATGTCCTGGCTCTTTTCATATCACCTTGGTCACGTTTTCATTATTACGTGTCACTTGTGTGTTACTTGACTATGTATGTGTGGTGTATGCTCGTGTCTGTGTTGATGTTGGGCTTGCCATAACGTATCTATTATTGTCTTGGTTTGCCATATTTCTCTGACCTGCTAAATGACTAGCCAAACCACTATGGTTAGCCCTGTCACTTTGAATTGCCGTTTGGTTCACTTAGTCTGGTTATTGCAATTTGGCGAGGTATATGGTCTGCCACTTGCCCACGACTAACATGCCGTTCAATTACTGGTGTTGAGTGACTATTTCTTGTCCAACTCTATTCTATGTATCTCATCCTCTACAAGTGATATTTCATTATTAATTAAATCATTTAAGTTAGATGCCATGTCAAACAATATAACCCTGGCAAGCCAAAATAAAATTCAGCCTAATAAAAGCAAATAATTTAGCCAAAAATATCAACAAAGAAACGACCACCGCTGCCACCAATAATTGTTATGTGTAAATAAGCTCAGTCGTTTCTTTTGCTTTTCAATGTAAAAATAAAAGGTATTCAATTTTTCCTAGTCACTGATTAGATTTATTTTTCATATCAAATCTACTTTGGGTTATTATCAAGAAAAATATCCAAACGATTGGTAAGGAAGGAGGTACATGTAGACCTAACTTCTGAATTAATACATAGGCAAGTACCAAGAACAGGTCGGCTCTATTCGGGCCCCTAACCCTGGCACTTGCTACCCTCCCTGACAAACTGTCAGTAATGTTGTTTTAGACAACCCCTTATCCACACAACAGAACAGCTTCGGCTCTATTCGGGCCACTGATCTACCGATCTACCTGTGTGGGTCCTGAAGTTTAATACAGTATTTCTGTTACCTTTTATTCAGCTGCTAACACAGAAATGACCACGTCTCTCAGCGTCTCTCACTTATATTCAAATGGGAGAGTCCACTAGAAAGAGGTGTTGGGTTATTCATTTATAGGATAAGGCGTTCGGAGTTTTAAGAATCTGGAAATAATACTGAAATCATTCTGATTAACTCTTTTATTTTGTTAAAGAATTTGACGTTGTATGCATGTATATCTTTAATATTTTAAATGCATTTCAACAAATACTCATAACAAATCACATCAACGTTATTAGTACTGTATCTGTATTTCAATTTATACTGTCATTTTATGCCGACTTATTTTTATTTCATTTTTAGTTCATTTAAGACTATCAGTATCAGGCAAACCTGTGAATAATGTAAAAAAAACCTTTTATTTTAACTTTTAACAATGAAACCAGTTTGCATAAAATGTAGTACTGTTGTTTTTACGTAATTGGTAGTTTCAAGTATGTGTGGGTTTTAAAAAGAAGTACTGCAAAATTTTCGTATTCATTAATTCAGTCATTCAACTGAGCAATACTAACCTTTATTTCTCTCTAGAGCATTCAAAAGTTATTAACAAACCTGACGGATTGCAAGTAATACCACTGTTTTAGTGATATTATGCTATGGTCGATGAAAATGCTGTGCCAATTTTGATGTGAATGACGAAAGATAAAATGATTAGATTATTTGAAAAACCGAAACGATGAATGCCTGGACCGGCTTGGATGAAAATATTTTCACTGAGGGTAAAGGAAGTTGATGGTCAATGTTAAACTTTATGGTTGGCACTGTAGGGGAGAGGCGCAGGTTGTTGTTGTCAGTGACGTGGTAAGTGGCGCCTTATGTTGCACGGTCTCAAGCGTCTTCCGAGGCACGGAGGTGATTTATTCAAAGATATAAATTGATTAAGAAAGTCAAAACGGGGGGGGGGGGGGGGGGGGGCTGGATGATGGAGAGTTAACTTTTAAATGTATTTTAAATAAACGAGATTTTGAGTTTTATATAGTGTGGTGAAATTTGTAATGTCATTTGGAAAACTACATGGAACAAGTAATTAGTATGATTAAGATGGCAATACTGATTCCTGATTCATTGGATTATTGATTATAATCTGTAAAAGGTTACCGTTTTCACCACTTTCAGTTAAATTTCTTAAAAACAATACACAAACATGTCAGTTAAAAACGCAATTGAAAAGCATTATTTGGCGAAAATATCTCTTTATACCTTAGAAGTTACAAATGAACAAATGGCAATTTAACTCTGACATCTTTAAATAATTTGAAGTTCTTGGGACTCTTTGCAAAACTATTTGAAACAGTCTTCTTTTCATATCTTTTAAATGCAAATATTTGCAGATATTTTTTTGGGTTGAGTTTTGAAACCTGAAGCGAAAAGGGGCCGTTGTGCATCATTATACCGGTATATACATTTTAACAAGGAGCCATCTGCGGTTGTCAAAATCATTGTTGATATGTTAATACATTCTATATGATTTGAAATCTTTGCTTGAATAAAATATTGATTAAGGTAGCTCCATACTCGTAAAATTCTCTGAGGAAAGTTGAAAAACTGAACTGATTTTGACTTAATAGACTTAAATGTCATCAATTGTTGGAAAAAATATACATGTCATCACACTTTTTGAGATGCCAGATAAACATAAACTAAAGCATATTTTAGCATTAGAAAAATGTATTTTTTTTTGTTAAAAGTAAAATCTTGTAGGCAGAAATTTGTTTTTCTTCTTTAATTTTAATGTCAACTTTATCAGAAAACTAAAATTACAAAAATATTTTAAAATTAATCGTTGGAATAAGAAAAACTATAGCATTTAGACATACAACTGAGAGAAAAGTCAGAAAAAGAGTTATTTCCCCTTTGCATAGATAAAATATATAAAAATTTGGAAATTTAGTATAAAATTAAGTGCGAAAATATCTTGAACCTACCAATAATTCTAATTACATCCATGTGATTACATGTGTATATTCACATAAAATAAATAAAACTATCTTGCACAATTTTTAAAGAATTCAAAGTTTTACATAAAAGTGTGACGTCACAGAACACTGGATCTACTTTAAAGAAAAAAATAAAAAGTGCGCGAGTCGCGGTGGACATTTTTTTAATGTCTCTGTCATTGTGTACAGATAAATAGAAATATATTGAGTTTAACAGTTTAAACTGAGCTGTTATAGATACCGATGGCCTAACAATAGAACTGTTTGTAATGACAACTACAGTCGTTATATACAGAACCTCTCGATGAAAGAATATGTAATTTTTGTGTATTAAATGAAATAGAAGACGAGAGTCATTTTCTGTTGAATTGTGCAATTTATTCTGATTTAATTTGAATTCGTAATATATATGTTATAAATTGAGAGATACACTTATTCGGGGTACGGTATGTAATATATATGTTATAAATTGATAGGTACACTCATTCAGGGTAAGGTATGTAATATATACATGTATGTTATAATTTGACACGATGCGACACTTAAAAGGCTACAATAGAAAAAAAAAATATGCGTTTGGTTTCTGTTCTAAAAGTGTATGGTTACTATCTGAAATGACCGAAATAGTAGGATTTATTTCACTAATTAAAGAATATGCTATCTTTTTTTTCAAAAGTTTAGCTATGTTGCGCTGTTAACAATACGTACGGATCGAAAAACGCATTTATATTATAAAATATCCATCAATGTTTATAATAAGCTAAACATTCCACTTATATTCTCATATTTCGTTTGGCACATGTTCAAGCAAATTCATCCTTTGGACATTATTGCGCCAACATTTTAGATATTTCTGAAATTGAAGCGACAACTTTTTTTTATAATTGTGTACAAAATAGTTTATGGTCAGTATTTTCCCGTTTATCTTTTCCTTAAGA
The DNA here is from genome assembly GCF_025612915.1 of Magallana angulata. Taxonomy (NCBI): domain Eukaryota; kingdom Metazoa; phylum Mollusca; class Bivalvia; order Ostreida; family Ostreidae; genus Magallana; species Magallana angulata. Next base: position 2,276,524 of record NC_069111.1, on the reverse strand, counting down.
AATGATTTAATTATGGTAGTAACGCGCCTTCTGATTGGCTGAAAAAATTATTTTATATCGTAAAAAGAATGTTGCCTACGTCACAGTAAGACTAACGTCAAAATCATATGAATCCGCATGAGGTTACCTGTTTTGTACAAATTAATGTCATTTGAAAGGTCAAACGACAATTTTAATGTACGGACAATAGCAAAAAAATTAATTATTAGAAATGAAATCAATAGCTACCCAATTTATACAAATATATAATGGGTTGGATCAGCTTACTTTTTTTGATAAAGCGTTTGTTGGGTTATATAGCATAAACTGCCCCAGCCCATTCATATTCGTATAAGTTGGGTAGCTTTGGAATTCATTCTTTGAATATAATGATTTTTCTCGTTTCCATAGAATTATTCCCCTATCGGGCATTGAATCAATCAGTGTGTTGATTTTATATTCTTTTGTTATATTCTTTTGAATAAACAATACATTTTGCATTGATTGATATGTATACTATTTAATACAATACAAACTAGTTTCAAATATATACGTGTCTGTTGTAATGGTTACTTGGTAACTTTTTCATTATTGTCGTCGTCAAGTTGTTTTGCATAAATTATAAAAACATAATATCGTTCGGCAAGTGGTTGGTAATTGTTTAAAGCGCACAATAAAGGAAACTTATCATTATAGAAATACCAGAAAATAGGTCATGGACCTTTCCCCGGCAAACAAAATGGTGTCTTCCCACTAAGCCAACATTTTGAAAAAATACAGGTAAAATACAGGTAGATTTATGTTGGCTAAAAGGGAATGAGGTACAGGTGGAGAACAAAAGAATTTAATAACAGGTAATCTATAGTCTGTTTTCAGATGAAAGTAGGAGAAATAATATATATTTGTTAGCCTACAGAAAAATACATATAAATTGAGCTTCTGTCTCAGTACTTTATTTCATTTGATAAATTAAGATGAAAATGTTATTTTTTAAAAATTGTAACGTACTCGAGCGCAGTTTCTTTTGATGGGTTTTAATGTATGACAATAAACGAAAAGAGAAGACAAAGACCGATAATTCTAATTGATGATTTTAATTTACAAACAAATCACAGGTTATACTTTTAAATACATAGACTCCCCTTGGAAATAGAATTGGTAAGTGAATAAATCATTTAGAGGTATTTCAGCAAGTAATAAACTGGCACCCGAATAATTTCTCAGACTTACTGTTTCGTAAGTAGGTGCAATTTCCATAAAAGCCCAAACCATAATTGTGTCGGATATGCGGAATCACCAATATGATCTGATGACGTTTTACACAGATGACGTCGGTAACATTACCAAACCGGTAACGCTGCATCCCCAATCGAATTAAATAGTGGAATTAAATAATGGATTTTAAGTAATAATATGTTTTACGGTGCTACCGTTCTGGCGAGCGCAGCATACCTTGCATCATTGTCAACTTATAGTTTTATTTAGGTATCAAGGAACTCAAAGAATTTTTGAGAGAGTATTGCTCTACAATAAGTATGCCAAAGGTTCTAATTTTAATGGTTATGATACATACAGCGCAACCCCCTACCCAGAGAGAGAGAGAGAGAGAGAGAGAGAGAGAGAGAGAGAGAGAGAGAGAGAGAGAGAGAGAGAGAGAGAGAGAGAGCGGTACCTGTTTGTAGGTGTGTAATTTCCCACTTTTAAATTCAATAGTCTGACTATATGCAATATCTACATAATTTTTTTTACCTGTTTATTTTTTCATTTTATTCCTTTTTATTTAGTTCAAAATGTTCTATTGTTTATTTCCTCCCTTCTCATATACTTACCTGCCTACTTTACCTGCATGCACAATTAGCTTAGCTTAAAAATGGATCGATATAACAGTAAAGGATGGCTCTTGCTAGTTTATATATATATATATATATATATATATATATATATATATATATATATATATATATATATATATATATATATATATATATATATAATCTCTATATTAAAAAAAGATTAAAAACAATTCATATGTCAATGAGGCAGGTATCGCAGTCTATACTGAAATAGCCAGTACACTCATTACAAATGTTTGATCCACCTTTAAATTTATCGCGGGAAATATAGCGCGAGTGCATTGTGACGTCATCCATGACGTTGATCGTCTTTGTTTACGTTTCTCGACTCAATACGAAGGTATGGAAGCATGTAACAAATCTTTTGAGTCTCGCAAAAGCATATGCGGTACTCAAAACGTGTCTTCAAACTTTAAGTCACCGTAAATTACGAGTTAAAAGTCAGCCATTTTTGGCATAGAACCACGGGTGAAAACATTAGAGAGCATCATGGGACGTAGACAAAAATTTTTGTTTGATGAACTGTAGGTTTTGCTCGTTCTTTTTCCCGCGCACACTGGTTCTTAAAGCTCGCTTCGCTCGCCGGCGCTGCGCGCCGGCGAGCTGCGCTCGCTATTACCGTGTGCCAGTAATTATTGTTATGTAAAACAATATGAAAAAGTAATAAAACTTCGATGGAGGTAGGTGGTGTTTATTATTTTCGTGATTAAAAACCGCTATCAGCATGTCTATATTTGACCCACATGCGACATCGTAAACAACAATGGCGGCCATCACATGGAAAGTCGATCTCGCACATGTTTTGTTAATTTTGATGGACGTGTTAATAATTGCACACGTAATCATCCAGTAGTTATGTCTATCAATCTATAGACATTTGTTGATGGTAGAATATCAATTATATTCGTAATAATTTTTGTATTACGAGTGTTACGAAAATTAATATTTGACAACTGAGCTGTCACACCACCCCCGCCATTAAGAAAACGTTCGTTCTCGAACGGTAAGTAAATTATATACAAATAAAGGGAATGACATGAGGGGTTTTAAAACACACTTACCAATTCATTACACATATTAAGTAATCAACAATTTAATAGTTGGAATAAACTTGTGAAAATTTAAGGAAACATCAATAAACACGCATAATCATCACATGTGAATCTCAGGGATGTATATACGTCCCTTTAAATATCTATATACACATTGACACTATTACTCATGATAGTGAATGCGAAATTCACATCCAGTATCTACACATACAAATGCATTTATTAAACAAAACATGCAATATATCATTGATACTATATAATTTCCTAAGTTCACAGAAAAGTCACCGTAACTCTGGAAATATGACACTGGTGGATCAGTCCCCACGAATGAATGTCTGGGCTGTGGAGTCGCTACGTCGCACTTTGAAGAAGATGAAGATGAAGAAGTGGAAAAATCGGTCTAAGTTGACTTGGCATCCTTGATCTTGTAGTGTGGATTTCTGCAGATTGTTCTTGTCAGGCAATATTGTCGTCCATCTGGAAAGCGAAGCTCTTCTTTTCTCTCAATGGCAAAGGATCCCAGAAGAAGCCACGATAACTCGTGCGTCCAGGTTTGTACTTTGAAGCAAACAGGCTACAAAGTCGTTTTTTTCGCAACTGGGGACACCAGCAAAGAAAAATCGGGGATCATTTACTAAATCTTCTGACTGGTAAGAGGGGGACGATTCACTTTTATGGAGAAAATAGGATGGAACGTTGGCTGTGGTATTCTTTGCAACAGTTGATTGTGAAGATGCCGAGGGTGCAGGAACAGATGAGACTGGTTTTGGGTGGTTAGCTAGAACAGGCAGAGAAGACTCAACAGCTGGCTTTACGGGGAGGGAAGATTCCTGAGCTCCACTGGGTGAAAAAGCTTGAAGTTGACGATATAAATCAGAGAGGAAATCAAAATCAGGCATGGAGAAAAGGCCAAGATGATCAGGGTCGTCCGATTTAGCACGGGTCCTGGAGAAACAGAGGGAAGAACAACAGATGAGGCTGCCTCCGTGGTAGTTCTAGGAAGATCTCTCTCGCTGGCACTGACGATCCCAGGCAAAGTTTCAGCAGTAAAACCACAAGATGGAGAAGTCAAGGGCCTGGGATGATTTGATGATGAAAGAGAAATGGATGGCAGGTATCAGGCTTCTCATTAACACCCTCCTGTCAAGGCTAGCAGGATTAATGCCATAATGTCAACCTCCATGGGGCTGCCGATCGACACGGAAATGGATTGAGACCTCAGTGGAGTAATCGGAGTAGATGGCCCTCAAAGATTCTTGCAGACAGGGGATGAATTAAAATCTGTGGGTTTTTGGTTAACATGAGGCCGTCTAGGGGACTTTCGGGGGGACTTGCGTGGGAATCTTCGGGATGTAATTCTTATGGGCCTGTACTTTAGAAAGACAGGCTGATAGGCACCAGGGTTCCTGAAGGTTTCCCTCTTACGTACGGTACATGTCAGTGGTTTTCCCTCATGCCGTCTGGTGATATGCTGCTCCATGAGATACTTCCTGGTGGCTGGGAGAGTATATTTGCATACACTACACTCCAATAGATCTCCATGCACTTCCTAAAAGTGACGGGGCAACTGCCGTCTAGACGGGCAAGACCTAGAACAGAGTCTGCAGTCCACATACATCTGTAAAAAAATATATAGGTACTTCTAAAGAAAAAAAAATCATTTTTCTTTTCTGTAGAATAATTGTAACAAGAATTTTCGGAAATTTTCATAATAATTCATTATTATTATTTTATTCTTTCAGGATATATGTGAGTGCCAGCTTATTCCCTGCCAATGTATGGCTTGAGAAGATTGTGATGTACAATCCTTTTCTTTCCTGAGGGACCCCTGGAAATCTCATATATAAGGTCAGAGATTTTCTGGATAATGGTATAAGGACCCTTCAAGTTCCTGGAAAATTTAGGGTGCATCTTCATTGTTTTATGTATGTTCAGAAGGACAAGATCACCAACATTATATTGGTATTGTTTCACATTGTGATCATACTTTCTCTTTTGTCGGACTCCAGCCTTTAACATTTGTGACCTTGCTAACTCATGCACCTCAAACAGTGTACTTCGAAATTTTTGGATATAACCACTGTAGGGATCAACAGGAAGTCTGGGAGTATCATGGCGACCATATAATAAATCTACAGGGAGCTCAACTTCTCTTCCCAGCATAAGTAAACTAGGGGACTCTCCGGTACTCTCATGGGTCGAGGATCTGTAGGCCAACATCAATAGGGGTAAGTATAAATCCCAGTCTTTTGGATGTTTTCCCAACATATTTGTTTATGCACTTTAAAGTTCTGTTGAATCTTCCGACCAAGCCATCACTTTTTGGGTGGTAAGAGGTAGTTCTGGTTTTGTCTATGCCTAATAATTTGCAAATTTCTTTGAACAGGTCAGACTCGAACTGAGTGCCTTGGTCAGTATGGACTTGACAGGGGACACCAAAACCGACAGATGAATTGGAACACAAAGGTTTGTGCAACAGTAGAAGCTTCAATATTTGTTAAGGGAAACCCTTCTGTCCAGCGAATGAAATACAGCAAAACTCGGTTTTAACGAAGTCACTGGGACCGACGAAATTACTTCGTTATATCCGTAATTCGTTATAACCGTAAAAGAAATTCATTAAATTTACATAGCTGGGGATCCAAGATGACTTCGCTATATCCGTGAATTCGCAATATCCGTGTTCGTACTAAACGAGTTTTACTGTAGTCACACACAATTAGTATATACATTTTTCCTGCTTTTGTTCGGGGAAGGGACCAAATATGTCAATAGCCACTCTCTCCATTGGGGCACCAACAAAATATTGTCACATCTGAGCCTTTGGCTGTTTTGTAAAAGGGTTGTGTACCTGACAAGTCGGACACTCCCGACACCATTGTATAATATCTCTTTTATTATTAGGCCAATAGAATCTCTGATGAACCCTATGAAAAAATCTAAGAACACCAAAATGACCAGTTGTAGGGACTGCATGCAACATAGTGAATACTTCACGCCGCAAAGATGAGGGTAAGACAACTTGTGCAATATGCAAATCTAAATTGGTGTCTTTCCAAAGTCGGTAGAGAATTCCATCATTCCATCATTGCGACCAATATGTTTTGAGTTCTACATTCATGAGGGAGACTTCCTCCCATTTAGGTCGAGTGGAACATTCTTTCCATTTGTATACAACTGAAATTAAAGGGTCACTGAGCTGAGAAGCTTTTAATTCAGCTTTCTTTGGACTATGCCAAGATTCAGATAATGAATTATCAGGTTCTGTCATTTGACCTTCGACCTCATGATATTGGTCAAGATATTCTGTGTTAGATATAGGACTTCTTTCTTTGTGCCTCAAAATACACACTCTATTATAACATTCTTTTTGCTGCGTGGAATCAACCTCTCTATCTTCTTTTCTTTTGCAGTACTGGCATTCTCCACAGGGACATCGGGACAGACCATCTGCATTACCATGGGATTTTTCAGGACGATGTAAAATAGCAAAGTCATATACTGAAAGAACTTCCATCCAGCGAGCCATTTGACCTTCAGGATTCTTGAAATGCATTAAGCAGTTGAGGGCACCGTGGTCAGTCCTGTTAGTAAAATATCTACCATAAAGATAATGATGGAATTGTTTCACACTTTCCTCAGACCAGCAAAACACAGAGTCTTTTTCTGTGAGTTTAAACAGGGGCTTTGTAATGTCACTGAAATACTTGATAAAACGCCTATAATAGGCACAAGTACCGAGGAAGCTTCTCGACTCACTGACAGACTTTGGCTCAGGCCACGATTCTATAGCTTGGTTTTCTTGGGATCAGTCGATATTCCATCTGCGCTTAAATGTGCCCCAGAAAGGAAACCTCCTTTTGAAAAAGACTACATTTCTTAGGGGAGATCTTGAGATTAGCACTCTGCAATTTATCCAGAACAGTTGATAATATATCAATGTGTTGGTCAAAGGTCTAAGAAAAAACTATGATGTCATCAATGTACAAAAGACATATTTCAAAGTTTAGGCCACTGAACACGCATTCCATAAGGCGTTGAAAGGTAGCAGGGGCATTGCAAAGCCCAAAGGGCATCACTTTAAATTGATATAAGCCAACATTAGTAACAAATGATGTCTTTTCATGGGGACCTGCCAAAACCCACTTTGTAAATCAAGAGTAGAGAACCATTTTGAACCTCTGAGGGCGTCAAGGGAATCATCAATTCTGGGAAGGGGATATGAATCTTTGTGAGTTACAGCATTGAGACGACGATAATCGATACAAAACCTGACAGAGCCATCTTTCTTGGTAACTAAGACGATTTGGGAAGCCCAGGGATTGTAGATATTGTATGATTCCATTTTGTAACATTTTGTCAATTCCATCTTTAAAGGATTGGCAGTCGCCGAGGAGCTTGCTTAATTGGGGCTGAATCTCCAGTGTTAATTTGATGTTGAATGATGTTTGTGACACCAAGGTCACACTTGGACTTTGCAAACACATCCTTGTGTCTAAGAAGTAAATTCTTGAATTTTAACTTTCCTCATTCAGAACACTGTCGGATGAGAATAAAAGGTCAGCCAGGTGCTCTGGAATATTGGAATTAAGATCAGACACCTCAGTGGCTCTTTGATCAATTTGACAAACACTTTCTGATTTCAGATCTCGAGTTTCTATATGATCGATTAATTTCTTCAACAACTGCAGCAAAAGTGCCTTTGTGAACAGTAACAGTTTCATTTGTAAAATTTCCTACTCTCAAGGGAACATATTTTTGCTGAATATCAACTAGAGATCTAGATATAACAACTCCTTTTTGGGCCAGTTTTGCACTACAGGGTTCCAGGACACATTCAGTCATTGTAGTTTCTCCCACAATATTACCTTTGATGACTGTTTCACTATAAGGGGGAAGAACTATGTTTTCTGATACCCGTATTCTACAAGTTCGTGCACTTCTCAAACTTTCTTTGTTTTGAATAGGAATCTGACCAATCTGAAGAACTGCTCGCTGCGTCAATTGTACACTTTTATTTTGCTAGAAAATCAAACCCAAGAACAAACTCTCATCAATATTTGCAACAATGACCGACTGCTCATATTCTTTATTGTTTATAACAAGTGGAAAGTTGGCTGTACCAAAAGGTTTCACAAGATTTCCATCAGCCATCCGCAAGGTACTAGAGGGGGGATGCAGTTCAGGCCGTACTGATTCATGAATTTCAAGATATTTGTCAGCATGAAGAATATTGGCTGTAGAACCAGTGTCTACTAGACAATCCACATCAATGCCGAATACAGTGGCTTTTACAGACGAAGCATCTGGTTTACGAGAAACAACGGGTAAACCAGTATCGGGTCTTTTGGGACTTATTTTAGCTGGCACTTGACCCGTAGTGTCAGCTATTGGAAGTTTAAACTACCGTTTTTTGTTTGATTGGGGCAAAAATAAGGCCTCCCCGTGGGTCGTTTCATGTTTTGATCTCTCTGGAATTTGCGGCATTCAGATTTCCAGTGACCATTCAACCCGCAATAATGACATGGACCTTTTCGCTGAATTTGGTTCATGTTTTCTCTGGGACGCTGAGGGACACGCTCGGGATTCCGGGATACTGAATCTAAAGACTTGGGAAGATTGGAATCGTACTGAACCTCATTCATAGATCTGTTATATTTTAGATTAGATCGTTGCTTGCGTCCGTTTTGAAACGCTTCACATTCTAGCGCTAATGTGACGGCGTTTTGTACCGAGTATGGCTTGCCTTGATAAACGGCCCATTCAAGTTCAGCATCACACAGAGAATCTATGAAACGATCTTTTGAGAGTTGCTCTCTAGTCTCGGGGGAAACATTTGTGTAAGCATATATTGCTAGCGATTTGATATCATGGGCCAGATCTTCCGCGTTTTCTTACTTTATTTTTCAGTTTGGCGCGGTACAACTCTGACTGATTTCGGGGCTCAAATCGGGAACCTAAGACATTGACTAATTGTTGATAATTTCGCCGCATGTCAGGACTGATGTCGCTAAGAACTGTCTGAGCATCACCTTTAAGACTGGTAGCAAGCTCATAGGCTTTTGTAAGACTGTCCCATTTATCTAATTCTGCGATGATTTCAAACTGAATTAAATAATCAGACCAGGAAGTTTTTCCGTCATAATTTGCAGGCTTTTTGTTTTGCTCACCCTGTGTGTATGTCGGGGATTGTAGTATGGGCTGTGAGAAACAGGGCTGGGGTTGAAATCTAGGAAAATCATTGTCTGCACATACATTTGTGTGACTTTTTGTTTGTAAAGGATCGGGATGTTCAAAATGTACACGATGTCTATAAAACAAACTATCTTGCGTTTCATTTCTAGAACCAGTTGCGTTGCTGTTTGCACAACGGTAATCATATGGGTTACGAGTCTCATTAAAACCAGAAAAACTACGTTCTCTCGGAACGTACATCGAGTCATCAACATAGTCATCTCTTTCTTGAAAATTAAAACTTTGTAACCTTGCTGCTGAAGAGCTAGACGCACGCACATTCTCGCTATGAGATCCCGCGCTGCTCCCTCTGTATAACAATTAGATGCTGACATCTGATCCTGGACCATATTAACAAATTGGTCCTTTATTAACTAAGAAAATTGATCTCGCATGAATTGACTCAACTGATCACTGATCACATTGAGTTGATCCTGAACTACAGACAGGGGCGAATTTCCAGATTTAAAATCTGTTTTACTTTTATCTCCGCAAACAATTAAAATCGGAATGATTTTCATCATTTTGATGAGATCCGTGAAAATTTAAAATAACTTCACCACTAGGGGAACTTAAAACTTCGTTATCGGTCAGTGGACTAGGGTTGGTTGTGGGCCCTAACAGAACAATTTCTCTTTCGCTATCATCATGCATATGACTTAAACCCTGCGCATTGGAAGCAGGACTCAAAGGTCCGCTACTCGTCATTATGAAAAATATATTCAAATGCTGTAGATCCCACCGCTGCCACCAAAATTCTGTAACGTACCCGAGCGCAGTTTCTTTTGATGAGTTTTAATGCATGACAATAAACTAAAAGAGAAGACAACAACCGATAATTCTAATTGATGATTTTAATTTACAAACAAATCCCAGATTATACTTTTAAATACATAGACTCTCCTTGGAAATAGAATTGGTAAGTGAATAAATTCCAGGGCCTAAATAAATCATTTAGAGGTAATTCAGCAAGTAATAAACTGGCACCCGAATAATTTCTCAGACTTACTGTTTCGTAAGTAGGTGTAATTTCCATAAAAGCCCAAACCCCAATTGTATCAAAATGCGGGAATGCACGTATATATATAGTATTTTAACCGGATATGCGGAATCACAAATATGATCTGATGACGTTTTATACAGATGACGTCGAATTGGTAACATTACCAAACCGGAAACGCTGCATCCCCAATCGAATTATATAGTGGAGGAATTAAATGATGGATTTTAAGTAATATATTAACGTGTGTCAATAATTAATATTATGTAAAACAATATGAAAAAGTAATAAAACTTCGATGGAGGTAGGTGGTGTTTATTATTTTCGTGATTAAAAACCGCTATCAGCATGTCTATATTTGACACACATGGCGGCCATCACATGGAAAGTCGATCTCGCACATGTTTTGTTAAATTTGATGGACGTGTTTATAATTGCACACGTAATCATCCAGGAGTGATGTCTATCAATCTATAGACATTTGTTGATCGTAGAATATCAATTATTCTCGTAATAATTTTTGTATTACGAGTGTTACGAATATTTGACAGCTGAGCTGTCACAAAAATGAACTTTTACATATTCCCATATAATTCATGCCCTTAATAGGGGTACAAATATCATGGTTTGTCTATTTTCATCATAAATTGAGATAATTATATAAGCAGACTTAACTTAAACTTGGCTTGAAAAAATACTGTAATTTTAAGAATCACGTCTGAAATTTTAACTATACATCATACTTCGATTCTGACGCTTAGGTTTAGTACCTCACTGGTTATAACCCCTGGAAAATTGAAGTTTATCAAATTCAAAAAGTTATGTTACATGTACCTAAAAAGGCCTTAGGTCCCCTGGCAATTGAAACATCTGATAAAGGGTGTGAAAATAGGAGTGGGTGATTTGTAGATTTATTTAAATTGTAGTTTTTGCATTATATTTAATGTTTTAGAACTTGTGCCCAATATTACAATAAAACAAGTTCAAACCATTTAATGTGCGTGTTTGTTTGCTTTTGCTAATGTTATAATTATTATCAATTGATGTCGTTCAGCTAAAGTTTTCCGAGGATGTTATTTCTATAAGTGCGAGTTGCTAGGCATAAATTCAATAATGGGGCAAGTCTAATAACTCAGAGAGGGATATTGCTTAAATACACAGCTTTTGTTTTTGTAGTATAACATTCCTCTAGTTATTTAAGATCATCGTTTAATTTGACAAAGTGGAGGATTTCCAGTATTTATGAAAACGACAGAAAGTGTAAGCATGAGTTACCGCTCTTTTTGCACAACAAAAGAGTATCTTGGAGATACTTCCATGCGCGGATCTAGAGGTGGTAGGGATGATCTTGACCCCCTCCCCCCCCCCCCCCACCCCCGGAAAAGTTTACATTAGTGAAATTACCGCAAATTGGTCTCGGACCCCCTTTTCATCCCGGTAAACATAAATAACCCTCGGGTCCCCTTTCTGGGTCCGCGCAGGATTTCGTATTGTTTTCAATCGTCAAACTAATTAAAAAATTACACAACAGCGAAGTCAAACATATTTAACGTTTTATTCTGAAAACCAATTGCTATCACAGGCGTTAGAAATGTTCCTCACAGCCCATAGATCTACATAGTAAAAGGAAACGACACTCAATGCATTTTGACCCCTCTTGTCATTTTTAAACGGTTTTTGAAAAGTTAAAGATGCAACGATGTTTTTATTATTTTCGCAGGTTTTAATCACTTGAATAGAGTGAAACAGTGCAATATTATATTTAATATACTGTTTAACATGTCTATATCACTTTATGATACGATATACCTAAAATCAGTCTGCGGAGATAGTGCATCATGAAAGTAACCGTGTTTTGAAAAATTATTCGAGGTTTTCCAATAACTTTTATATGAATTGATAAGATGCACAGACACATGTTTCTACGACTAGTTCTTCTTAATAATATGATATTAATAAAACAATTAGGTAGATCAAGAAATGTAATATTTAAGTTTGCAGGGGGAAGGGAAGTCCGAGCCATATTTTCGGTAATTTTGCTATGCAAATTTTCGAAACTTGAATTTCCCATGGGGGTCAGGACTTCCCGATCTTTCTCCTCTTCCATTAAATCCACGTATGACTATCCCAGAAACAAGAGCTTGTAGTGCGAGGTCAGATTTCCCGCCGTAATTGATTTTTTTCTGGATCCGCGAATAATTTCTAATAGGTATGTGTATGTTGTAAGAAAAAACGACAAGTCAGGAATTAGTAACCCGGACCAGGGTTTGTAAAGCGTACAATTTCATGCCAAAATTTGAATTTTGTACATATCTTATCTGCTTTTGTTAAAAAAATATAATTTAAAGTCAATTAAGGTAATGGTCCATACCCCACTAGATAAATAAAATGCGTACAGAATTTTTTCATATTTTTCAAACATGTATCTGAGGATATCTTCTCATCAAATTTTACCCTGTTGGGTGGTCCATCGGTTATATAAGAGCTAGGGTCGTTGCTAAAAATATAACCGATTGCAGAAAATGGCGCTTTTTCATACATAGAGAATATAAGCCTAAGCCTGAAATTTGAATTTCACAAAATCATTTTTTGACTTATATCCTATGTAAAATAAAGGAATTATTATTTCAAATCAAAAATTTTTATGTTACACTTGCTTATTTATCAAAAAAAGATAAATCCGCATACAAATGAGATAAAATGAAATAAATTTTCAAAGAGAATTTAAGCTCTTATAATTTTATTCACGTACAGAATTCTCTAAAATTTTGATATTATTTAAACCTTAACGCCCTTAATCAACTGGAAAAAAATTTACCCAAGGGACCGGCCTTTTCAGGATCACAATGGGCGTAAAAAAGATCCGTAAAATTTAAATTGTGCATAGGTTTATTATTTCATCATTCTAAAAAAATATGTTAAAATTATTGTTAATTAGAAAACATGATTTAAACAAACTGTTGATTAATCTGTATTATTTAAACCGCAAAAGATATCGGTAAGTATTATGGATCGAGATCGGTATTTAGAAATTGCAGTCACACGCGTGGATAATGCTAACTACCTGATATGCCTTTAAGACAGAACCTCTATTCAACCTTTTTTTAATGGTTTTAAAGAATGTTCTTAAAATGAAATAACTTTTCTTCAGCGCATGATTTTAATTCTAAAAACATTTTTTGTTGTTGAAAATATATCTATGCTCGTTGCTAAGCGAATGTAGGATAAAGATGAAATAAGTCAAATTATTTCCCCTTGTGTATTTATCTCCCTTATTTATGCACAGGAATATATATAGATCTCGGTCAGGATTTCATTTTGGATGTTTATGGACTTTCAGGGATTAATGTTCAAAGAATTGGATTAAGTTCAGCCTTGTAATGAATTGATGTTTATGCAGGACAAAAGTAAGCGGTCTATATTTTCAAAACGAGTACTCAATCGACACAACCCAGTCAAATTTTCATTTCGCTGAGTAATAGGCTAATTGATTGCAGTTTTCAGGATTTTTAATAGATTTGTTTTGAATTAATTTCTAGATCAGCTTGATTTTTTTGTTTTGAAACACATGTACACCGTAGCGTTAGGTTTCGATTAGATCGGGCACGGAAAAAACGTAATAACGCGTGAATTACGTCAGACGTTGTTTTGTGACGTATGGATAATTACCTTATTTACATTTGCAAAGTAATTGTAATTCAATTATAATTATATTTGTTTGAAAACCCTTGCAATGGTAATGTTAATTCAATTGAAGGTTTTAAGCAAGTAATTGTAATTTGAATTTGTTGTTACGGTTTTCGATGCATGCATATGTCAGGCTCCAGGTGCAGTACCATAGGTATTAATTAAATACGTTGACTTTGCGTTGTTTTGTGTTGTGGTCAAAGGTAACTCCCACTGGATCGTTGGGAGGTGACAACTTAATTAATGCCAACAGACCCCGAGTAACACCTGTCCAGGTAGAGAACCGATGGCACGGTTAGGAGGGGGTTAATATTTCATGGCTGCAACGTTCACTTCATGGAAGCAATGATGCTTCTCCGACACGCCGCTTTGGTACATGAGGTGAGAGTTCTCCATGGAGAGCCACTTTATAGGAGCTTTCTCAAGTCTGGGTTCCCTTGTACAGCAAAATTATGGTGGTATCTATAATTCATACGACGAAAGAGAGGGGATAATCAGTGAGGTACTAAACCTAAGCGTCAGGATTTACCGCCCTTGGGGATACTTGGACTGACCTTAAGGTAATCAAATTATGACGCTACAAGGAAGAGATTCTTATCTTTCCCTTCATCTAGTCGAACTACCCGCACAATGTTTGAGGTCACTAGTTTACCTGTTTACGGTTATGAAATGTGTGTGTCTAGCGCTTTCAAAATGAGAGCGCAGCATTGAAATGATACTACAGTTTAAACTACTAAGCATACATATCTAATGATATGTACATGATTATACTGTCTCAATATGTCCACGTATACATGTACATGTACCTACTGCATATTGCAAGTTTGTATATAATATATGAAGATGGGGGAATAAGATAGCGCAAATGCCATTTCGGTTTAGTAGTGAAATACAATTTTGAATTTATTTTTCCCCAATTAAATCTATTCAAATATATTATAATAAAAATTTGCAAAAGCAAAATTTCTAACTATAGTCAGTTTTTAATATATTTCAACAAAAATTAAGAAAAAAAATATTGTCGGAAATTATGGTGGTATCGAACCCGTAACATAAAAACCCTAGATATATAAGGTTAGCTTATGCCAGGTGCTCTAAAAGAAAATGCCCTGAAGTTCTAATAAATGACAGTTTTTGCAGGTTTTGATACGTACACGCTTGTTTGAGTCAACATATTCCAAGCATTGAACATACCTATAGGTTAAAAATCAATGATTCGTTAAATATATATTGTTTTCAATGATTTGAAAAAAATCCATCAGATTTATTGATATACTTTAATTTTTCAGTAGCCTGTCCGACCGCGTATGGGCATTTTACACGCCTTATCCACCCATCTTCTTTATATGTATTATACTTTGCATTCCGAGGAGTTGTTAAGCTCAAGGACAATAAATTGAAGTGAATTGAGTGTGCGTCATAATTAGCTAGACAGGTACAGGTAGATAGTAGGTTCCAGCAGCACCCCATCCTCTAGCACCCTTCACCCAGAGAAAATACATTTTCTACAATTTCTGGATTTTTAGAAACTTAAGACTGAACATCATTTTTTTTCGTCGGACGTTCGGAACCCATTTAGTTTTGTCTTATCTTTTTTTTCTTTTATGCCAAAGAATATCCAAAGCCTACTCTTATATATGCATACTGTCACAACTATGCTAAAGTATAGGCTGATGGGGTTTTATATCTTTATTAACTTTATTCATAACGCCATGAACCTGAAGTTTTAAAAGTAAATAAAATTTGATGTTAAATAGGTTCCTTGTGTAACATTTCTTACAAACCGATGCTCTTTTTTGGTAATACATGAGCCCATACTAATCATTCACTGAACTAAAATTTCATTTCAAAAGAACTTTAATTCTTTATTTCATATCAACAACAAATAAAATTCAACAAAATTGCACCAGATACACAACTACATTGTACAATAAATTACTAAGAAAAATAATAAATTGATAAATAGCATGGAAGTACGTAAACGTGACCAGCTCGTAAACAACTTGTTACATGTAAATATGAAATAAATTACAACTTTTTACGTCAATGTGTTAATTTTATATTGATAACTGGAATGCGAGCAGTTATAGTAAATGAAATGGAACTAAAACAAAATGGCAACGATTCTATGTACACAATCTAGTAGTCTGATTTCGACTCCATAAGTCGTTCACTAGCTGCTGTCACTCATGGGGGGCTAGGAGCTGACCTGTGTAGCGCTCGGGGCGGTGTGGCCGCTGCCCCCGGGCGAGATTTCTCCCTCCATAAGGGTGAAGCCCCTCTGCTCGGCGTGAATGCGGCGGTGCGTGTTGAGGGTGCTGGCCAGAGTGAACCCCTTCCCACAGATGTCGCAGCGGTGAGGTCGCTCTCCTAAAAAAATACCATAGATGCATGTAAATGCTTGATATATTGTTAGAAAATATAGTGGATACATGGTTAAGACAATTAAAAGTGGAAAATCTTCACAGATTTACAGATTGGCGGAGAAAGGATTGGTCAAAATAAATAAATAAATACATTAATTAATTAATTAATTAATCAACGGATGGATAGAAAGATATATGATGGACGGGTGGAAGGAATGAGCTGACGTACCTGTGTGTGTGTAGCAGTGGATCTTCATGTCGATCTTTTGGTGGAACCCCTTGCCACAGTACGGACAGATGAAGGGCCGATAGTTGGTGTGAGTGCGCATGTGCGTGTGTAGGTTGGAGGCGCGGTTGAAGGCCTTGTTACAGGTGGGACAGACATAGGGTTTGACTGTGGTGTGTGTCAGGCGGTGCCGGGTCAGATTCCCGGGCTGACGGAAGGCGCGCCCGCAGATCTCACACTTGAACGGCTTGTCCCCTGTGTGGATACGCTGAAACAGAGCAAAGAAACGATCAGTTAATGCCTATGTAGACAATTCAGATAACATAATGTTATACTTTAGGTAACTTTATACATAGAGATAATTGTGGCTGGATTTGTTCACATGATTTCCAGCTCTATGTTCCATGCGGATTTGAATATTTTTAGGAATTATGAATTCTACGGTACACCTATCATTGAAACAGCGAGTTAATTGTTTTAATTACATGACAGACTTCTCGTTATATTGGTGGTCCCTAGACTAACGGTTCTGTATCAATTATGGCACGGCCAGATGACACGGTCTATTGACCCGAGTCGCGTGCCATCTTCCTTGACCACACATCGATTACGCTCTGTTTGTTTTTGGTAAAACCTCTTTCCAAACACAGGCGTCCAGATAATTGAATACTCCATTAATTTTCAATTCAATCCTTTTCAGATTGAACTTTTGAATTCTATCAAAGCAAATGCCAAATTTGTAGTACACTCCGATAATAAAATATCCCTAGGAAATTCCATTACTTTCTCATTATAATCAATGTTCCAGACAATTGGCGGAAATTGTAGGGTTGAACCGTTGTTTGTTTAGAATTTTATCAACAAATGCGATGCGCGGGGATATTTTGCCTCCATTTGGCACATCAAAACATTTCGTTACATCGCATAGCTTTTGGCGTTATGCTCGTTTAAATACCCTCAAAAGGGATTATCAGAATCAATATTGCTCACTTACGACTTTTTCTCTGGTCGAAATTTGAACAGATAAACACAAGACCAACACGATCAGTTTTCAGTTAACAAATTAAGTTATCTATTTGGTCAAAAACGGACATTCTCGCATTTTTTTTTAAAATCTACAGATATTTTAAAACTGTACACAGGTTTATTTTGGCTGTTGGTGTACGACCGACAGGTGCTGTTTTTAACATTGTGTAGTTAAAACATTTAATGGACAAAAGAACATCTGCTAGCGGATTAATACCAATACCGCAAGAAACCGTAGTCTATTAATACTTGTCTGTGATATATTTAACAACTTTAGTTTAATTTTGTTATTAATAATCAATTGATTTAGCAATTAGAAAAAAAATATCATAAGTCTTGCAATATTGCAACAATAAAAAAGACTATTGAAATCGATTTTATATGCTACTGAATATCAAATTTCAACCTCTAAAAAAGGTTATCAATTTTTTTTTCTGTGTTTTAGATAATTCTAATCATATTGTATGTAATGTCTTTTTCTACAGTGAAAGAAATAATTGAATAAACTAAGAAATCATATCTCTCTCTCTCTCTCTCTCTCTCTCTCTCTCTCTCTCTCTCTCTCTCTCTCTCTCTCTCTCTCTCTCTGGGTACTATATCATACATACTTTGTGGGTGACTAGGGTGTTGCTCCTGGAGAAAGCCTTGCCACAGACGTCACACTTGTATTTTTTGACGGGCGGGGGCTTCTCTTGGTTCAGTCGTTTCTGTCCCAGGGCAGACATGTGGAGGAACGCGGGGTGGATCAAGGCCGCCGAGGGGGCGGACATACCGCTCATCAACTGGATCATGGAGGTCTGGGCACTAGATAGATGGGGAAGGGATTCCGCCGACGGGACTTTAGAGGGGTACGGGTGCATCTGTGACAGACATAGCAAGGCCGGATTCGTCATCAGAGCCGACATGTTTCTATAGTCAGGGTTCCTGGCCGAGTGGGGGATTGGGGATTTCAAATCGTCGGTCTGATTTGTGGAGGTTTGGCGCTCGTTTTCGTCCTCTTCCTTGGGGGTCATTTCCTCTTCGTCGGAGTGACAGTCGGATTCCTCCCGAGACAGTGTTTCATAGCGGTCACAGTCTTTGTGACTCGCCTCGGAACTCTTTTCGTCTTTTTTCAGAAGTTTGGTTAAGTTCATGAAATAGTTTGTAAAGGGCACCCTTGGGTCCACGCGGTAAAATACATCTTCCGGAGGAACCTCGCGCGGTCCGACATCAGATCGTGACGTCATTGGAGACATGGAAGGGAACCCTTTCGACAGGGTGTCAGCTGGTATCCACGGTGACATTGGGAATGTCGGGAAATACCCGAGTCCGGAATTTGGGAACATTATCGGCATTGCAGTTGGAGGGAAAGGATATCTGGATTCCGCATTAAGCGAGAGTTTCTGAATTTTGCTGAAAGCCGATGCTTCTGACTGCGGCAGAGATAGAGAGGATTCCACGTCAGATTTGTAATCCGTGCAACTGGAGGCGGGGCTGATGGAGGGATCCTCTAGTCCAGAGTCTGTCACAAGAAGAGTGCGAAAATAAACGAATTATAACTTATATCAATAGTTATTTATATATCAAAAATAAAATTGATGGTGTGGATGAATATAGCGAAAGACATTGTACATGACTGCACGGTGCAGGCCTACATGAATATACATGTAGATAAATTAATTTAATCCGTAACATTTATAAACCATATTTCAAATAGATTTATATAATTTGAAGCTAAAATATTTAAAGAATCCGAACGTTAAAGAATCAGAGTTGTAAAAAAGATTAATAAAATAAATTCAATTTTTTTGTTAAATAAAGAACATAGATTATGTTAATAAATAAGAAAAAAATTGATAAATTAAAAAAAGTAATAAAGTGATATGTATATATATGTTAATAAAAAATGATTTTTGAATATACAAAATGATTTTTAATTCTAAGAAGTAACAATATTGAAAGTTTTTTGTTTTGAATACATAGGAAATAATTTAGGCGTCTTTTATTCAGATTAATAGTATTTTTTTTCATATTGACGATAATATGTAAAGAGAAAATGCTTTAAGTTAAATATAATATACGGCAAATTTAGGGGAAACTAATAAATGTACATATAACTTTATTTTCTACAAGAAACTGATAATATTTTTGATAATTAAGTTTAACGATGGTTTTTGAAAATTTTATTTAAATAAATATGTTAGATTTTCTGAAAGACATTGATAGAAAATCTGGATTAAACCAGGTTTATAATTTAACATTTCTTTTTTACTTGACAGTTGAAGAATCCATTGTTTTATAAATCAACATTGATAAAAAGGTAATATATAAGGAAGTTATTATACAAATGATTCCCACAGTTTGTCTTTAAAAATATACATTAATTCATTCACGAATATAATAAAATACTTTTCAGCAGTGTGGAGTAGATAAGTAAGTTTTTTGGTCTATCAAAAATTAGGTTTAAACGTTAAACTTATTCAAATTTGTTGCTTTTCCAGTGATTTCAAGGCGTTAAAATGTTCTTGTGTATAAATTGAAAATGCTCTTGAAAAAAGGTAAATCCAAAGTACTTTAAAAATTTCAAATGAATTTTATGTTAAATTTCTTATCTTAGAAATTAGATATCAGATATCAAAATTAGATCTTTGACCTTATGTGTATACCCCCCCCCCTAAAAAAAGCCATGAAAAGAAATAAAGAAAAATAGCTACAAATATGAATGATAGAATAAAAGAAGAAAAACAGTTTCTCGTCTTACCTGATGTGCTGTGTGGGGAGGTGGCCGTCTCGGCCTTAGGGTCGGGGAGATACGGTCTGTACATGTCTTTTTCCTCCCTCAAAATCTACAACAATAAAAGCGATTTAGTGGAAATCTCCGTAACCGCCTAGGAACCGTGGCCGATTATCAAAACTGGCCCAAAATGAACACAAATTCCAGTTTAAGCGATTTATGACATGTACGGCAGTCTTTATGCGATTTTACCCGTTTCACATATTTTATTACTACATTTCGGTAATCACATTATTTTCCTTTTTAACGTAAAAGGCCAACTCTGCAATTTGATTGGCTAGTCTCCTCTCACAGCCACGCCTCCTCATGAATATCAATGCGGTTATCCGTTTTAAGCGGAATTATAATTCCATTGCTTAATAAATTAATCCCATCCAGGTGACAAAAGAAATTTGATTAATCTCGTTACTGAAGTCACAGATCTCGGAGTTTCCCAGTCATTTATATTAATAAGTTTGATCTCGAACTCGGGGCTAATTCCATTGTCTTATTACTGGTCAATCATTGAGCAAAGTCATCTTGTCACTTATTCATCACACCAGGTCTGAAGTTATACAATCTTTTGACAATTTTTTACCGTATTTTTTATTATAACATACATTGATAATTAACGGTAATTAATTCAATCAACAAACCGGTGCGAACAACTGTTGCGACCGACTTCGTTTAATTCCATATTCATTGCATGTAAACTTATAACATTATCGACACAAAATATGAGATGATTTCCATTACATACTTAACTGTAATTCATTGCAACAAAACGAATTTAATGTTTATTTAGAAAAAAAAGTAATTTTCTCTTTTCTTAAGTAATTCAAATTATTTTTTGAAGTGAAGCTTACAAATATTGAATGTCCTATTTGAAACTAAATTTTAAAAGGTTAGAAATTGTGGAATTAATGGCAGAAATGGTTTTAAATTGACTGCAATACTCAATTTCTTGGTTCATATGTGATTTTCTTGGATTTTTTTTAGTAAATAAATACCCTTTTGAGGGACACAAATTTAAAAAAAAATCGCCAGAGAAGTATATCTTCATCAAAAGTGAAAGCTCTTAAAAGTTTTTTTAAAAAAGTCTTCTGGTCAAGAAAAGGGGTAAATTGATATTAGGTGTATAATGTCGCGATCAGCGGGCTCTACAGCGAGGCGCGTACCGGCAGATGATATGGGGCGCGGATCACCTGCAGACCACGACAACTAATCAATTGGTTCCTGATTGAATTTCGATCGATTTCTCACCTGGCCTGGCGAGGATCGAACAGTAAGCGGCGGGTTTTCTCACCTAGTCGAGAACAGACCGTGGTTTGGTAAAATGCATTAGTGTCCATAAGGACGCGATACAATGCGCGGTCATTTATTACGCTAAATAAAGCATAATGACGGGGCGAGGTGTTACATTGGTCAGGTAAAACAATCAAAGACAGAGCTCCCAGGGTACCACCACCTTCTGAACAGAGGGATAATTGCCGTTTGTTGCTAGTACCGGGTAGCTTGATAATCCATTGAGGACGATTTGGGAGGGATTTGTTAATTTGTGATTTTGACAGGCCACTGTTTTGCCTTGTTAAAGCGAGCGATTCCCGTGGGGCTCCTAACGAAGGTGTTTGGAGTGTAGGCCTTGGCTTTGGGAGAACGAATGGGACCACGGACCCGTTTCCGTGTCAATTAGAATGCCCATACCTTTAATGCACATCTAGAGAACCCCCTAACCGCTCAGTATCCACATTATCTACCGCCCGTCTCGGTCCCTAGGGGCTGAAAAAATCAATCGCGCAGAGATTTGTCTTTATACTTTTATGACCAGTCTACACATAAATGTACAGAACTTTTTAATTTTACCTGCATATTTAAGCGTAGCAGTTGCATACTCCGCTAAACTTTTAAAATCATAGGCGTCGGAACCGGGGGGGCTAGGGGGGGCTTAGCCCCCCCACTTTTTTTGCCAATTTATACCTTACCATTAGAAACATAGCATAATAGAGGGTTCAGCCCCCCACTTTTTCTCGCAGGAAAGATTATTGTTTCTAAATTTACCTTGAAAGATTGAAAAGTTGGATTCAGAAGCATCCTTTCACCCCCCCCCCCCCCCCTCCCCCCCCCCCCCCACAACGGATTAGGAATTTCATGATTTTGGGAAAAAAAATTGTTGGGTAAGTAATTTTGTTTTTTACGGAAAGTATAGGTATACCCCCCCCCCCCCCCCCCCCCCACGGATTAGGATTTCCATGGTTTTGGGAATTACTTTTTTCTCAATATTTCCGAGGATTAGTCTAGCCCCCCACTTTCAATTTGCTTCCGACGCCAGTGAAAATTATTATTATTTATTTCAACTTTGAGCAATAAGCTCATCAGCATTAAACACAAGTACATGCATGAACATATGCGAGGCACGCAAAATGCGAAGCCAGTAGGCTTCAGAGTCTCTGCAGAGCGTGCACTCTCGCTATGGAGAACAACTTTTATATGTGTTTACATCATATAAAATTCAAAACGCCTGTTTTTATGTACCAGTCTACATGTATCTCTCAGGGCATTTCCATTGAATGAAAAAACCGACTCTGAAATATTGTAGTAATTACATGTTGATTAATAAATAGGTTACAAAAAGCAGATATACAATGTACCTCCATGGCTAGACTTCTGTACAGTCTTTGCTCCTCCATTGCTGTTGTTCGGTTGATTCTCTCGGTATTTGACCAAATTCTGCCCAACTATCTGCCACTTTCTAAAGTCCGTCGTTTAATACAGAAACCATTCTGTACAAACTTCTATATACTACTTTTTAATCGTTTTAAGTGATTTGATGACCTTAAGTCATTTTTTCTGTCCGCAGGAAAAAATAAAAACAAAAGATTTAAGAGCAAATGAGTGTAAAGATTAGGACTTAAAAGTCAGCCGACATTTGAAGCCCATGACGCGGACAAAGAGAGAATCTTGTTTACAATATACCCACAAAGGCACCGCGCCGGAGTTAATTCGGACCGTGAATCACCAAATTCCGCGTGGAGTTCCGTGAACGGATCAGTTCCGCAATCTTCAGGTTTGTGGGAACTTGACAAATTCTCACCATTGCATTCAAAAGTCGGCTTACTCGACAGAAAATCTTTGAGGCAAAATATTAAAATGGAGATTTAAAGGACATCTGCTAGAAACCTATCGGCTACCGATCTACATGTCTGATTTTTGTAGAAAATTATGAAATATTTTTATCCAATACCGTATTTTATCATTATCATAATCAAAAATCCTTGAGCTATGGAAAACTATTAAATTTCGTTTAGATATATTTTCGTCATTTTAAAATGTATCTTTATATCTATATTCATAAATGCCTTGATAAAATGTCGGTATCGTGTGACATCACGGAAAGATATAATCATATCTTTTTAAATTGATATCCGTCAAGTCTAAGCTTCGATGCATTACAGAATAAATAATTATTTATTGACATTTATCTGCAAATTGTTGTTGTGTTTTTTTTCTTGAAAAACAAGTCGAAATGTGACAGGTCTTTTTGAAACACTACTGATTTTTTCAAAGATAATAATTTAATAAAGACTGGATGGATAAGCAGTTGCCCAAGAGATACATGGAACCAGTAAAATACACGTTTTCTAGCCACTAACCGTCATTTAAAAAAAATCCACAAGTCTATCTATAGTTTTCAGACTTCATCTAATTTGAGTACGGATATTTTTTTTCCGGTCAGCTGAAGTGGTCTAAAAAAGACACTGGCCATCCAACACCTTTAAAGAAAAAAAATACCAACTAAAAATATAGTTTACCGAATCCAATCTGTATTCTGTAAGCTGGTGTAAACATTATTTCTTTTCTTTAAGTGTATAAAACTTGATGACCTCGTCATATATCGCACAATTATAACAAAATGATACACGTGTTTGATGACATTTTTTCAAATAGAAAAAAATGTATCATTTTATACATTGCTGTATTGATAACCCTACGCATAAAATGGATATTTTCACTAACGGTGTACATGTATGAAGCACCCAGTCTGCATTTCCAGACTGCTAAAAATTCGATAAAAAATCACCCATCAACAAAATGTAAACAAGTTGCACATAGTAAAAGGTTGGGAAACTTATGTTCACTACCTCAAGAACATATTCAAAAGATTTCTGAGAAATCTAGTGGTACGTTTGCATCTTCTACTCCTTTAATGTTTGGGTTCCCAATCATTTTTTGAGATGTTTGAGGTCTATAATAAGTGCGAGTTTACCAATAACATAGGGGAACTGTTTTTGAGAGTACAACGATATTTAGTGATTATGCCAATGACGTGAAATCAATTGAACAATATGGTACACTACTTTTATAGACTTCTTTACAGACTTTTCCATCTGTTGTTACAAGTAATACATTTTAGAAACATATTTGTACACATAAAATGTTACGCAATACGAGGTAATTAAAAGGAGATGTCATTCTGTGTTTTTCTATGGTCATAAAAAATCTGATGTAAAATAGAAGATTAGGGACGGAGCGGTGATTTATTGAACAGCGGGGTAGTTCACCAACCATTGTCAGATTACGGGGTCATGCAGGGCGTCGTTTTAGGAGAACTATTATTTCAGCGCTTACAGAAAGCCGTTCCAAACTTCGTTACCGGTCTTGGGGTAACAAATAAGGATATTTTATAGGATACATTGCGTTCTCTTTGGGCCATAGCAAGGGATCAGCCCAAACAGCTTAAAAGCGACGACATAACAAGCTTAACACACACAAGAGCAGATTATCCATAATACACAGGCAGATTAGATCCAAAAGTTACTAATCTCATTGTATTTTTCAATACATATAAAACAGATTTGCTCTTTGTTTTCGTGGGAAAACGGAATCTTGAGATACGCCAGGGAATATTCCTTGTTCTTTTGCCACAAAACCATAAAGGCGATCTGCTGATAATTCCTCCGAGATCCAAAACAGAATACATCACGTGACCGACCAAAGCTCTCTCCCCGCCTCTGTTGATAAGGAAAGGAACTGGGTATAAGTATATAATTCATAGATATCCAAACCTTATGCTGCATGTATGCACTAGTATTATAATACACCCTTGTAAATGTAGTTAAACATGAGCTGCTGCGGGGGGGGGGGGGGGGGGGGGGGTCGGTAAAGAAATGTTCCACTCGATATTGACGCATGCATTTGTACTTTGATTATCTTTTCTGTTGAAAGTGCATGCATGCACGCATCCAGAATTTTTCTTCAGCAAGAGGGGCCAGGATCCGAGGAGTATTTGAGTATGGCGGGGGGGGGGGGGGGGTGTTCCGGGTCCTAGACACATTTTAGGTATCTTGTACTTCCTAAATTCATTTTTATCATACCACTGTGTCATTATAATGTACTAATTGTAAAATTGATTATGCCATTTAAAAAAAAATTTGAATGCCTCCCCCCTCCGCTTCCGCACGAGCATTTACATGTACATGTATACCAAATGCCTTGGTAATATTGAGAGTGCATTTAATTTATATATTCATATATTTACATTGTTTCCTTATATGAACATGCAGAATAGCAAAAAAGTTCAATTTTGTGTGAACCTTATCAAGACGTTTTTCATTTTCTCATATATTTTCTAATTAAAAAAAAATCTAACAGATTTTTGACCAGTCTTGACGCATGACATTTTTTTTTACATGATTATAATTTGCATTTGAGTTGAGACTTAATTTTTAAATAGTTTGTTAATCTTGTTTGCAGCCATAACAGCTTTTTTTTGTTTCTCTTGATAAAACGAAACGAAATGAGAACTCATATAGAATAACAAAACCTAGTAGTATTAATGGTCTCCTAGTTGTAAAACAAAATTTAAAAAAAAAAAAAAACCCAAAAAACCCCCCAAAACGTAGATTCGTCAAATGCTCTGCAATGGCGTCGGAAGCAAATTGAAAGTGGGGGGGGGGGGGCTAGACTAATCCTCAGAAATATTGAGGAAAAAACCTACTTCCCAAAATCATGAAAATCCTAATTCGTGGGGGGGGTGGGGGGGGGGAGTATACCTATACTTCCGAAAATTAATTTTCCCACCCAAATTTTTTTCCCCAATCATGAAATTCCTAATCCGTTAAGGGGGGGGGGGGGGGGGGAGGTGCTAGTATTACTCCAACTTCTCAATCTTTCAAGGTAAATTTAGGAACAATTACATTTCCGACGAGAAAAAGGGGGGGGGGGGCTAAACCCCCTATGATGCTATGTTCCTAATGGTTAAGTCTAACTTTGCTAAAAAAGTGGAGGGGGGGGGGGTAAGCCCCCCCCCCCCCCCAGCCCCCCGGTTCCGACGCCTATGCTCGGTAATGTATCGATGTGGCGAACCGCCTTTAAACATAATATTAGGTATACATTTTTCAACTACTACTTTTATTAGTCATTACTGTGTGTTGATAATTAAAATATACATGTATGTGTATGGTACTTTTTCATTTTAGATCAAACCGCAGAGCAGCCAGGCAGCGTGGAAATAGACCACTCTGAGGATACATTCCCTACACACGAATTAACTCGAAACAAGAACCGCCAGCTTCAAGAATTTTAACATGGAATATCCACGACCGATAATCCTATTTATAAAAGTCAGTTTTCAAAATAGTTACAGCCGTGCGACGAAAACTTCGCGCGAGGGTTTCAATCGGTTCTCTACCTGTCATAGGAGAAAAGAGGAATAACCACTATAAGCTAGAGTAAGTAATCAGGCAAATCACAAGTTGACTGTGTGATGGTAGAGAGACTGTGTGATAGTAGAGAGACTGTGTGATGGTAGAGAGACTGTGTGATGGTAGAGACACTGTGTGATGGTAGAGACACTGTGTGATGGTAGAGAGACTGTGTGATGGTAGAGACACTGTGTGATGGTAGAGAGACTGTGTGATGGTAGAGAGACTGTGTGATGGTAGAGAGACTGTGTGATGGTAGAGACACTGTGTGATGGTAGAGACACTGTGTGATGGTAGAGACACTGTGTGATGGTAGAGACACTGTGTGATGGTAGAGAGACCGTGTGATGGTAGAGAGTCTGTGTGATGGTAGAGACACTGTGTGATGGTAGAGAGACTGTGTGATGGTAGAGACACTGTGTGATGGTAGAGAGACTGTCACTGCACGAAAAATGGCGTTTAATAATATTAAATTCCCTTAAATTTACATTATACGCGGAGTTTCAAATATAATACGAGTTTAACATAGAATTATACTCATACATATAATGATGTATAATTCTAAATTAAATGTGACATTTAATTTAAATTAAATTCCCTTAAACTACATTATACGCGGAGTTTCAAATATAATACGAGTTTAACATAGAATTATACTCATACATATAATGATGTATAATTCTGAATTAAATGTGAACTTTAATTCAAATTAAATTCCCTTAAACTACATTATACGCGGAGTTTCAAATATAATACGAGTTTAAAATAGAATTATACTCATACATATAATAATGTAAAATTTTTAATTATATGTGACATTTAATTTGAATTAAATTCCCTTAAATAACATTTATACGCAGAGTTTCAAATATAATACGATTTTAAAATAGAATTATACTCATACATATAATGATGTATAATTTAAAATTAAAGATGACATTTAGTTAAAATTAAATTCTCTTAAACTCGACATTTCAAATTCAATAGGAGTTTACAAAGAAAATAAACAAGTAAAAGAATATATTGTAAATTATATGCCAGCAAAATCATTGCTTAGAATATAATAAGCAAATAAACATCAAGTCCATGAAGAGTTATAAGTATTACACTCATTCGCGCAGTGGGCGAAATACTTTTTTTTTAATTTTAAAATGCAGTTCATCTTACATTCTACTATGATGCTCTTGAAATTTTGATGTCCATATTGAATTGCGCATTTCGTTCGTTTTTTTTAATGTAATAAACAAAATGTATCCAATATATTAGCTGAATGTGTGGTCTCGTGTCGTTTTGAAACTGTTATGAATGTAGTTAATTACTAGTACTTCTACGCTGCAAGGTAAATTAAAATTTTGCATTTACCGGTACTTAATTCATTTTCCAATATTTACTTCTGCAAATATGTTTCCTTATATGAACCTTTAATATAGCGAAAACTATCAATTCTATGTAAACTTTCCTAGCGTCAAAATGATCATAGCACGCGCTTACCGGGTGGATTTTTGTAAACATAAAAACTAGGTAATTTTAACAATTCTGAATGATTTTCATTTTTCAAATGTAAATATAAGTAATAAACAGCAATGCTATAAAGTTCACCAGGATATGAACTTGGTTGGTACGTGATCAAATATTCTGATGATACCTTCATGCTACAAAGGATTTGATCACGTGACTAACCAAGAACTGTTTACCTTGCTGTTTATTTCTTAATAATCAGCAACAGAAACAAATGAGTTAAGAAACTATAAATAGCAACTTTTAATCGAAAAGGAACAGATACTAACTATCTATAAATAATAACAAAGAATAGAACACTACTGTGTAGTGAATACATGTATTGTGACCTGATCTTTTAAAATTCGTGCATGTCTTTTTAACAAAAGGTTCTTCCAAATATTACAATCATTCATGAATTTGCATAATGCTTGCAAAACTTTAAAGTATGCCTCATGAATTCACATTCAAAAATTTCAAATTAAAAACAACAAATAACTGATACCAAAACGTCACTTTTTTTACATCAAGGCAGATAATATAGCTTCATTTATAAACTCACTATTGGTTCAATCATTTAAAACTGGCAATGATAGGGTATATTAAGAGATAAATCGATGCGAGAGAAACAGAGCAAATTTCCCTTCCACAAAGGATGGTGCTAATTAACACATGGAAAAAATCCCTTAAAAATGACTTATACCAACTGGCACAGGAGGAAATATCCTTCCAAGAAGGCTGATGCCAACCGGCACAGGACGAAACATCCTTCCAAGAAGGCTGATGCCAACTGGCACAGGACGAAACATCCTTCCAAGATGGCTGATGCCAACTGGCACAGGACGAAACATCCTTCCAAGATGGCTGATGCCAACTGGCACAGGACGAAACATCCTTCCAAGAAGGCCGATGCCAACTGGCACAGGACGAAACATCCTTCCAAGAAGGCCGATGCCAACTGGCACAGGACGAAACATCCTTCCAAAATGGCCGATGCCAACTGGCACAGGACGAAACATCCTTCCAAGAAGGCCGATGCCAACTGGCACAGGACGAAACATCCTTCCAAGAAGGCCGATGCCGACTGGCACAGGACGAAACATCCTTCTATTTGGCTTGTGCTTAATAGAAATTTTTTTTTAATAATGATCTCTTCCAATTAGAACAGGGCAAAACCAAAGAAAAAAAAATTCGCAGATCACATTTCATCCACCCATTTTCAAACCTTCATGGCTAGATCAAAATTTGTTTTTACAAAGCTTAAAATTATCGCTTTATTAAATCAAAAAGATGTAAAACACTTCACATCATAGAAATGACTGTGCTATTCAACAATATAAAAACATTTTGAATCATATTTGTTGCCCAGTAGTCCATTTGCACAACTTATCTACAAAAAATTCTTTGTAAAGTGCTTAACATAATAACTCCATAAACGTTCACAGTCTCAATTCATACTGAATATGATGGATATTAAGAGCTTCAACAATATTACCTAGTGGCTACACATTCATACCCTTCATAATAGGACAAATATATGAAACGCTCTTGTTGTACAGTTTTCCTTCTGCACAAATATATCTACAAAAGATTCTCTGTACAGGAATAAAAGCAGACGGTCCAAAGGTGTCGTAAATATTTTTTTTCCAAATCTCAACTGGCTTGCCACAATGAAATCTGTAAACATTTGGAAATGGCATAAGCCAGAAAACTTTTGCAAACAAATGGACTCTACTTTCATTACCCATTAGGAGATTGTGTTGAACAAAATACTGAATGATTCCTGGTTGAAGGTCACCTGAGCCTACGTCACTGATAATTTTCCCATCATTATCATGCCAGTATGCCATAATATAAGAGGAGCGCTTGTGACGAGACTTATAGGATCCAAACACTTCTCCCCCAAAAGTAATTGAAGAACATTTTCTAAAAGACTTGGGCATACAATCAATGTGTTCATTATCACTGGGATACAAATGACAATATGTTTTTTTCAGCATAGCATAATCTTCTGAACAAAAAACATGGCATGATGACTTGTTACATTCAAATACAGAGCTAATTTGCCAATCTTGTCCAATTATGAGAGCACTTCTCTTTGACATGTACATGATCTTTAAAATTTCTACATCAGAATGAACTGTTTCAGATACTACAGTTGGAAAATGTTTTTTAAACTCATCATTGTAAAGAGATGGAAATTCCAATGAATGAACAAATGAATCTCTTAAAAATCTTCTCATTAGTTGCATTTCAATGGCTCTACTATTATTTGGCATATTCCCTAAATGACCGTTATATCTCTCAAAACTAAACAGCCAAAAAGAGTAAATAGGGCCATAATCTGAAACACATTGTGATAGGTGACAATGCATGTGCATATTGGGTGTCACAACTGAAGAGCCATATAACCTCTCAATGCCTTTACAAAAATCAATGATATATCTATCAAATTGTGAAATGTCAGCAAAAGAAATACATTTTGTTGTCAAGATTCTACATGCCATTACAAATTTTCTCCAAACATCAAGATCAGTTTTAGGCAAAATATCAACAAGAGCAAAAATTGAAAAAAAATTTGTCCAATTCTTCCATTGTTCAGCTGTAAAGCCTCCGAAGGAAGATGCAATTTTCCGAGGAATTGCCCCAATATTACTTGCTGCATCAACAGAGTCAACTCTTTCTTGAATTGTGACTAGCTGTTTTGGGTGTATAACTTTTAATCCTAGCCACAATTTCATCATTTTTTTGGCAGTTCCTTGAAATAAATTATGCATCGGATCGACAATAGACATTCGAACAGGATCAAAATAATCAATTTCACATAGTTTCGAAAATCTAACCCCCAAAGAAGATTCAAGTCTATCTCTGTCTGAGTTTTAGCCTTTTTCAGTTCTCTGATTGAAGACATGTAATTTTCTAATGTGCGTTTTGGCCAACTATTTACATCAAAACCAGAGTAATCTCTCTTGCCAAAATCTCCAGGAAATTTTTTAGAACATTTTGAGCACCCTAAACATGCTGAGTGACCTAAAAATCCACAAAGTTTTCGAGTTGCTGGTATATCACAACCAACACAGAGAAGTGCTATTTTGAATGTTTTTTTAACATTAGGACTTTTGGATGACAAAAGTTGAAATCCTTTTGACCAACCTAACTTTAGTTCATCTACTAATGGAGAAATGAAACTATTTACAGAAGGTTCATGATTGAGATCTGGTATTACTCCTATCAACAGCACATTCTTTAATTTGAATCTTTCTTGTCTTGGTAGATTTAAAATAACAGCATAAATTACTCCAATAGAGTATTTCACATGCTCAAATGGCTGGAACCAATCTAGGTTTAACATTAGTGCATAGTTATTTCTATGATTTAAAAATGAACTTCTTTCGGTTGTCATAAATTCCTTCCAAATTTTCCCATCATACACATCAGTCATGAATCCTGGCTGTTGTTTTCTTGATCTCCATATTTCACACTTATCTTCAAATCCAGGCCTCCTGACCAAATTTTGAAGAGATTGTTGTAATGGCTTATAGCAATAAGATTTAAATGGATAAAGTTTTGTTGTACCATCTGACAGTGTAACATGCTTTAGCAACAATTCTCCACATTGTTTTCTTCTCGCAAGTTGCGTATGGTTTGGAAATTCCTTGTAAGAACATTTACCAGAAATAGTTTGCCCTTCAACATTCAAAAAGCATTCTTCATATTTGTATATAGAAAAACATTTTCTGCATACAACAAATTTTAAAAAATTGTCTTTTTTAAGACCTAACTTTTTCCATAACAAATAGACTGATCCAGGAAAAACTGCAGCAAAACTTGAAAAAATGACAGATTCTTCACCCAGCTGACTAAAAAATGTCCACAAAAATGATAACAAATGATTCATAGCAGAATCGGGAAGTGCAGATACAGCTTGCCATGTACACAAAAACATACAAAACCATATCAAAAGTGTTCCTAACTTTACATTCTTATTTGGAACATTCTCCACATGCGTATTGTTATCTGTGGTATCACCTGTCTGCAAGTCTAAATCTATATCATCGATGGATATGTTATTCCAAACTTCCTCATCACTGTCCATATCATTGTCATGAAAATCTTGTGAAACATTTTTCTTAACATAAGAAGCAAAAACATCAGATAATCTATATGATGCAATATTATCATCTGACGAAGATTGGTTATCTATATGCTCACACATTTGTACATCTGGTTCATTTTCAAAATCTGTTTTCGAACACTTCCAAAGTCTAGTACTACTCTCAAAATTTTCTTTTGTGTGCTGTTCAAAATACCTAATAGAAAAAGATTGTTTACAGCCAGGACATTCCTTTCTAGACAATTTCTTTCTATGAGCAATGTGAAAAAATGAGAGTTTACGTTTCTCTGACATTTTTGATAGCTATCAACACTTAAAGAATACAGAGTTCATAGTAAAAAATAATTGAAACATCCATGGATACACTATGGCCTGCAAAATTTACAGTTTCTACATTTTTTGACTAAAAAAATACAATGATCAGTAAATCTTAACAATTTGTCTCTTTTGTGTTGCTCATCCTCTAGGATCTTCTTAAGTTTAACCACTTCTCTGTCCTCTGCTCCAAACAGTTCTTGAGCTGTTCTGTTTCTTTTTGCCACAAATGTATCGTCAATTCTGATTCCCCTTTCTTTGATTTCCAGTTCAATCTCCTTTTCTGTGGTATCAAAGGTGTCATCTACGATGTCCACTATAATTAAAATGTGAAGGATTGCAAAATGTGTATTGTGCTCAA
This sequence comes from Magallana angulata, assembly GCF_025612915.1. NCBI lineage: Eukaryota > Metazoa > Mollusca > Bivalvia > Ostreida > Ostreidae > Magallana > Magallana angulata. The sequence goes on along the minus strand of NC_069111.1, from coordinate 2,243,361 downwards.
ATATATTGTTATACTTTCATGTTAAATACTGAAATCTGATTGGTTAAGACACAGTTAATAATATTTTCTATTACCCTCAGCGTTAGCAACGCACTTAGCAACGGGTAACATTAAAAAATGTTACATGCGCGAAAATTATATGCGTACGGTTCGCTGTAGAATTCACGTTATTCCTATATAAAAGCAGTAAAATTTCTTAAAAATTTAGACATTCAGTATAACAAAATAAATAGTGCCTGTTTGGGAGGATAACAGTTGAAATTGACACCCCTCGAAAACCATTGTCAACCTCCGCTTCGCGTTGGTTGACAATGGTTTTCTCTGGGTGTCAATTTCAACTGTAACCCTCCCAAACAGGCACTATTTATATAATGTAAATGTCCCTTATGTAACCAAATTGTAAATAAAGGTTACATTCAAAAATTAACATACATATTTTACTGCTCATCAAAAGTTTAAGTATTCATATTTTAACTTTAGGGTATCAATATAAATCTGCACAGAAAATATGAATTTAAGCCAAATCATACCAAAAAACTATGGAAGACAAATACAAATGGGGATAGAAGAATTGGAAAAAAATTAACGCCAATAAAGGCATTCATACCCGTTTGGGTGCAACCCAAACGTTATTAGCAATATACTTAAAATTCTTAGTATGATTCAACCTTATCCCATTGTGCTACTGAAATCTGAAAAAAATTACTTTTCACATGTCAAAATAATAATTTAATAAAGTTAGCAATTAACTTTATTATACTTTCATGTTAAATACTGAAATCTGATTGGTTTAGACGCAGTTGATAATCCGTTCTATTACCCTCAGCGTTAGCAACACACTTGGCAACGGGTAACACAACGAATTGTTACATGCGCGTAAATTATGCGCATTCGGTTCGCCGTAGAATTCACTTCATTTCTATATAGAAAAAGTAATTTCTTTTTTTAAAAATAAGACATTCAGTATAATAAAATAAATAGTGCCTGTTTGGAAGGGTAACTTTTGAAATTGACACCCCTTGAAAACCATTGTCAACCTCCACTTCGCGTTGGTTGACAATAGTTTTCTCGGGGTGTCAATTTCAACAGTTACCCTCCCAAACAGGCACTATTTATATATTATAATTTAAAATTTATATTTACAGTTCATAGGAGAGACAGTTTCAAACTTTTCTGGTTTGCTAGTTTCTTTCCTTGCCTTTTCCAGTCTTTTATTACGTCTTTTTTCCCTTCTTTTCTGCCTTTTTTCATTGGTGGAATGTCGACCCATTTTATCTATAAAAAATAATGTTCACATTAGATAACTATAGACTAGTTAGAAATGTTATCTCTTTAAGGACATAGCTATTATTCTCAGTTCTTACTGCACACTAAAAAGTTTTGATTCCATGACAATGTATGCAGTCACTCTGAAAGATCTGCTCTTTGCTGGTCTGCATGATCTTCCCTTTGATGGCAAATAAATGTGAAATAAAACTAAACAACCTACTGGAAATTATTACAAGGTTAGCTTTTTAAAAAGCTAAGAAATTCAGCCAGCTGAATATCAATTTTTAGGTCAAAAGAGAATATGCAATCTATTTAATATACCAAATACATGTATAGTCTCCAGAACAATTATGATATGCAAATTTACATTTATAAAATGCAGGTGTACTTAGTTTGCACATTTTTTTATGACTGAAGAAGCGCATAACATCGGGGGTAAGGGGAGGCCTGATCCCCCCCCCCCCCCCCTATTAGTTCCTCACAAAAAAAAACATTTTTCATGATTTTTAAAGAGGTTTCCCTATTATTTAAGGTGGTATGGGACACCTGTTGCTATTAATGTGAATCAAAGTACATTAAAACTGAAATTCTTTCACTAGTGTAGAACTTTCCAATTTTACAATATTTAACCTAAAAAGGTTTTAAAAATTTATGGAAAGGGAAAATTTTTTAAATCCCCATGGCAGCGGTATTGGAACTCATGATTTACAGATCCGCAGTGAACCCTACGCTGTTATAAAGTTGTATTTCGATTTTGGAAAATAAACTGTTGATAACATTATACTTGATTTTATTGTTTATTTCAATAATTAATATGTCACAGCATGGACTTTACCACCTTAAAGGAACTTCACGCTACCAGCACCCCTCCCCCTCCCACACACTGATTTATTGGACGGTTGAGTATTGCAAATGATTGCTCTCTGTAATTCGTGGTCCCTTGTCGCAAACAACTATATCAATATCAGGTATTCCAAACCGTGGCTCCAGACGATGACAGCGGACACAAAATACATGATACAAAAGTGTAACTGCGAAGTTTGACCAAAAGAAACTGACCATTTTCATAACTTATGCGAATTTCTTTAATAGTAACAACTGACTGTTTAATTTCTTCCCAGAATATCAATTTACGCAAGTGCATTTAAAGTTTCATTCTAATATCTTAATTACATGTAGCTAACTAATAATCAAAAATGTACAAAAGATCCTAATAACAAAATTCCAAGCTTTTCATACAGTTCTCCAGACTTGTTAATGACAATTTCATCTGGTCACCACACAGCATAATTGTTTACAGTGTCTACAGACTCTCTAACCTCCCTGACCTAATTCGCTGCTTCTGCTAACATTAATGATGCAACATCCCTTGACTTGATGAACTCTTTACAACCATTGATTAGCAGCTAGTAACCTCCATGCAGTTCATAGACCTAATTTCATGAGATAACATTCTGGCTACCACATTTAATTGACCACAAAGCTGTAGCCCCAATTTTTACATTTACACTCTCTCTCTCTTTCTCTCTCTCTCTCTCTCTCTCTCTCTCAATTTTAAATTGTGAACTGAATATAATATAACAATGTTTACTTTAATGACCGCAGCATGACTTTAGTGAAATTAATAATAAAAATTATAACAGAACCAACAATCATTTATACACTATGACTGGAATTTTATGTGTTATTAATTTTCAAGGCATCATGGTATTGTCAGCAGTCAATAAAAATATATGTAGGGCCAGAGGGCTATAATAAGCTGTGCCTGATGCCTAATCCCCTCCAATATATTATATTGAATAAATTATTGTTTATTTATATGTTTACTGGAGACTGTGAGAGAGAGAGAGAGAGAGAGAGAGAGAGAGAGAGAGAGAGAGATAGCTTCAGAAGGGGGTGGGCTGAACCCCCCGCCCCTTACAATAAAAAATGAATTTGGAAGGAGTTCTCCCCACTTTTTGGTTAGAGAGAGAGAGAGAGAGAGAGAGAGAGAGAGAGAGAGAGAGAGCATGTGGAGCAGCTCAATGCTTGTTAAGAGTTCATCAGGTCAAGGGATGTTGTGTCAGAGGCAGCTAATTAGGTCATGGGGTAAGAGAGTCTGCAGACTCTATAAATAATTATGCTGTGTGGTGACCAAATGAAAATGTCATTAACAAGTCTGGAGAACTGTATGAGGGTGCTATGGTTAGAAAGGCATTTTTATGAGGTTAGGGAAGGTGAAAATAACGAAGTGGATAAGTTATTTTGAATAGCGGACATAACCATGATCATCAACAATTCATTTGTAGTTTTTCTAAAAGGACTTAACTGCTTAATAAAGAATAATTTAACGTTGTTACAAATGTTTAAATAATTATAAAGTGAAATAATAAATAACAGCCATTCTCCAGAAATGGTTCCAAATATGGGATTGCTTTCAGTGAAAAATGAACTTTTGATATTCGTGTTTTAATTGTAATAATATTGAAGTACAACTATTCGCCGATATAATTATGAAATTTGACTCACCAAAATTTCTTCGTTCACGAAATATTTGATTTTGAATACCATATTAAAAACCCTGTTACGGAAGTCAGAAGTGAACTAATGCAACTAATCCTCGGCCTGTACAATAACAGTAAACATCACTAGCCTTTTTGTTTGATATCATATTGATTACGAATGACATATTTGACAGAATCATGAAGAATTTAAATTTAAGGGGGACATATTTTCAAAAATATCTTTATTTTAAGAAAATCTTTATTTTCAACAATAAAAAAGAAAATAATGCATCATCTTTCATTCAAATTCAAATGTAAACTAGGAACAATTTCATATGTTCAATGATTTTAATTAAAATATTGAAACAACAGAACATTAATATAGAGATGTTGAGAAATTGTACATCTCAAATTGATGTCAGAGGGATTTTTAAAGATAATGGCCCAAAGTTACGGAAGTTAGCAAATGACCTTTTTCATGGAGAATATTTTTTCCAATACATTTTACAACCAAATATTAGAGAGTAAAAATCAAATACAGGTTATTCATTGTAGAAAATACATTTTTAACTTAATAAGCACGCTTTTTAAAAAAAATTCTTTTCTGTAATTAGTATGTAATCAACATTACTTAGATTTAAAAATGTTGACATGAAATATCTGTCTAAAATAGTGAAATACCCAATTGTGTTAAAATTACACGCTCTGATGGATGTACCAAACACAGTTATGAAATATACCGGTAAAAATATCAAACATATAAATCAGTTGTCTTTTTATATTTGATAAAAAGCTTGGATGGTTCGTTACGGATGTCAGAGATTATAATTTCACAAATATCTACTCCTATGATGTTTTAAATAGTCATGAAATTTATTGGTTATATTTTCCTAAACTTCCTTTTTTATTTGGAGGAACTGGGGTCTTATCCCCATTAAAATATGGGTTGACTGAATCCACATCTCACCTTTTTCGGATTTTCACTTATGTTTCTCCATGCTTGCCTGCTTTGCATTAATGTATATACGCATATAATGTATTAATGCATATATATACATATGTATATGTATTGTTACTAATAAGTCAACTAAATAAGGTCTGTTTTTCGCAAGTATATATAAACTCTTACTAGTTTAAATTTCGGGTATTAGTTCTTAAAAAAAACTGACATCCGTAACTAATCATGTTTAGAAAAAAAAAATCATGAACAGAGTATTTATCAAATATTCTGATCCGGGAATAATACCATTTCGATATAAACCTGCATGCATATTAATACAACCTTAAAAAGCCAAATATATTTTGGTCACCTGATATTTTTTTTTATCAAATCACATGTGGTAGAAAACAATAAGCTTGATGCACTATATTTCAATAGAGTAAACTATAAATAGCATATTATGCTAATATTACATGAAAAATGACCACTTTGTTGATTTTAAAACATAAGAATAGATTATCCGTCGTGGAAAATATACATAAGAAGCACTGGAATGAACAGATGCCAAATCTGTTTTTTCCCCTGATATCCGTAACGCTGCAGCAAATATTTAAAAAATATTGTCAAATGATAAATTGTCTTAGGTGAATTGGTTTTAATCTGCAACTGATATATCTCTTGCAAATAAAAATAAACTAAAACAGATAAATCTACACATAATGATTCATATTTTTTCGATAGTTTAGCACACTCACATCATATTTTTCTCAAAAATGCACTTTGTATCAAAATATTAATTGCTTCAGTTAAGAATATCAAGGTTCCTTTACTTTCTAAACTCATGTTCTGTTTCGCTGAACAATCCAAATTATTATCGATGGAAAACCGAGCCATATATCACTGATTGAAAATACTGTTACGGATGTCATACGTTATGCCGGTCAGGGGTTTTAGTAAATTTTCTTCTCACAGTACCATGCTATTTTATTATTTTTCTACAGATGATGATAGATAGCTTCGGAATACTGTGTTCTCCAAAGGCTTCATGAATAAGTTTTTCAAATGCCATGAATTTAGTTGAAAATGGCGTTACGGAAGTCAGGCTTTGAAATGCGTCAAACTCAATTTTCAATTTTATAATCGATGATTAAAAAAACACATAGATTTTCGATTGTAAATTGTATATATTTTTCTTTTAATTTGCCTATGACATTCAATTACTATAATATCAATAGATATTGTTTTGAATATCATCGCTTACTTTTAAGTCAAACACGTGTTACGGAAATCAGGACTGTTTCAGCGACAATATATAAATCGGGGGTAAAAAAGAAAGAAAAGATTGTTATCAACAGGTGTTTACTGACAAAACACGCTATGTGATGCTGAAATAAAAAATGAGTTTTAATTGTCTCTTTCATCACCGTAATGCTATTTAGTATTGTAGTAAAATTGAAATATTCATGTGCGACATGCTGAAAAATACACAAACCGATTTTTTATTGAAATAATTTGACATTATTTGACACTTCAAATGCATGTTGTTTGGTATCAAAATTTGTAATTTTTACTGTAGATATCTCCAGAGAAAAGTATCAGCCAAATATATTAAACGGCAAATAATAATTTTGTGATGAATGCTGGCGACAACATTATATCATAATTGGAACCATTTCTGGAGAATGGCTGATAAAATATTACTTACCACCTAGAACTTCACTCAGTATAGGCCTACATGTACGACTGCTGTTTCACCTATATTACAAAAAACAAAAATGCATAGTATTCGATCGAGAGTATCATAGTTTTTGAAGGATTTTTAAACACATGCACACACACACACACACTCATGATCATATCTACAAATATTTCGACCCATAATTCATTATTTTAATACTGTACCAGTAATCTAATTAATTGTTCCTAGAGAGAGAGAGAGAGAGAGAGAGAGAGAGAGAGGGAGAGAGAGAGAGAGAGATCCTACCTCTTCAAATCTGTTGACGCTTCGGAACTGTTGATTACATCGTTTTGATGTGCGATGTGCAGACAATGCATTGGGCGCGGTCTGATTTTTCCGCCAAAATATTGATGAAGCTGGTGATGCATATTTAGTTTCGTATAGTCAAAGTTAGTAAAAGAATAAGGGGAGTCGAGAGAGAAAAATACGCTGTCAATATATATAACGTTTATTCCAGTACGCATAAACTGAAAATGAAGTAAAAAATGATCGAAATATGGATGTATTTTAATTATTAATAGTTATACGAAAATGATAGTCATTAATATTTGGCGCAAAGTCTTTGGCGCAAAGTCTAAGTTGCGGCAAAAGTGTTCCCAAAGTGTTAACATCTCGTGGTTTTCACAGTAGTTGAAATTCGTTATGTCTAATTCCGAAGCCGTAGCATTCTCCTCAGGAGATAGTTTCCATCCGTCGGATGCATCGGAAAGCGACAGCAGTCAGGAAGAGGATTCTGTGTATTCAGAATTCCTCAGGAAACGAAAACCGAGGACAAGCACACCATCAGCTTCAAAAACTTCTAAACAGAGACGCAGCAGAGTAGTGAGTATTTTGTCTGGTCATTGACTTATTACATCTTAATTGTAAGATACTTTGACTGACTTTAAGAAGAAGGAGGGGGGGGGGGGTGTCATGGAACCCCCCTCTTCCCACTACTCATAGTCATACATTTGTTTACTTTCAACTTTGTTTATATTAATTTATAATGCATGCTGCATGCTAATCACTCTCTCATGCCTTAATTAAAAACACAGGTGTTTATGTCTTTTATTTATTTATTTGTTTTTGAACTTTTCTTTTTCTGCATACTATTAACTAGTTTTTTTTCTCTCTCTCTCTCTCTCTCTCTCTCTCTCTCTCTCTCTCTCTCTCTCTCTCCTTAGTCTGTTTCTTAATACAGTAAGATGCATCCTGTACAAATCAAGCAGTTGTGCTTATAAATCCATTTTCTCTGGCAGTAATATTGAATCAGAATATGCATGGAATTTATTGAATGAAAAAAAATCTATTTCTGAAATGTACACCTTTGTACCTGTAACATCTTCATTTGTTTATCTTTTATGTTCAAGCTTACACCAATGACTCCAGCTTCTCAAGAATTACATGTACCTGAAACACCAACAACTAGTGGAACTAATTTATCCCTTGGTCAAGAGGCATGTCTTTTAAATTACATTTTTATTAAGAATTACAACTACAATGAAGGCAGTATCTGTCATGGGCATGGCAATATCTTTCATGGACCCCTGACTTTATTGTAAATTTATATACAGCGATAAATTCAATTATTTACAATACTTAATTAAGTAAATAATAACTGAGTCGACCAAAAAAAAAACCATTAAGTGTAGATTTTCAAAATGAAAAGATTTTATTTGCAAAATATACAAAAGCATATAGGGACACATGAAATTAAATTGCTTTGAACAATTTTTACAACTTTTCATTTTTTTGTAGAATCGGATAATTGACTACCTCAGGTCAATAGATCGGAAGATTGACTGTTTGTCGACAGAAGTAAAAAACCTCAGGGAGGAGATTTCCTCAAGCAAAGACTGTAGAAGGAAGGAAGACCCGAAACCTACCATACCTCCAAGAATCAGAGTAAGCTTATATGTAAATGTGATTTATTTATGCAGTAAAAAGATAAACTTTAAAGAGGTAAAGCACTCTTTTCATTTGATATTGCACCATTCTACCTACTTTTGGCTCTGTCAACATGAGAAGCAATTTTCAGAGACAGATGATTCTTATTTTTTTTAAAAATTAGATATGATAACATGACTTACATGTAAATTACATGCATGTGAAAACTTAAAATGTTGAGTCCTTATACCTGTCACAATTTTTCCCAACAGACAGCAGTTCATGATGCATACAAGCATGCTATAGAGGATGGTTCTGAAGAATGGGTGACCAAAATGGCAGACAAAAAAATGAAGTAAAAAGCATTTTTTGTTCATATCTACATTTATAAGTTCTTAAAAATTCAAATCATCCATGTCAGTGCTTACTATTTTACAAGCAATGCCATTTAAATGTAAAGAATGTTAAAGACTGTTTTCTATTATAATGATTTTAAGCTACTAAGTTCTCAAATCTCTTTGTTATATATAATTTCTTATTTACATGTATAATTATATCTATAACAAAGCTTTAGTCATTTTTATTTTTAATTGTTGGAGCATTACATTGGGAAAATCATGAGTTAACACAATTATATAAATTCTTAAAGGGTCTCATCTGATGAAAATAAGGAGACAACTGAAGCGGTAAGGCGCTTTGTGAAGGGACTTTACCCTGAGGTTCAGGATGGTGTAATCCAAGGTATGATGTTCAAGTACATGTAATATATACATACAAGATACATTAATTTTGACAACACTTTAAACTATTTGTTTTTTAATGAATTGCTTCTGCATACTTTTAGTATTGAGATGGTTTCTTATTCATCCAAAATTACTCTATACAGATTTATTTCACATAATGTTATGCTTATACTCATTCTAATTACATGTATTAATTCATCATGGAAACCCATTGCTCTCTCTCCTACACACTGCCCATTGGTTGAAAGCAGTGTAACGGAGAGAAAACCTGTGGGTTTTGATGATGATCTTAATTATGATTAGTGATATATGTATTTATATTATATTTCCTTTCAATATACATTGTGTGTATGTACCCTTTATTTCAATTTTTAGCTGCTGTGGGGAGGTACTTTGACTCTATATCTCAAAAAAACCACAAAGAGACTACAGGAAAAGTAGACAAGCACAAAATGAAAATGCTTCATTATAGCAGAAGAAAAAGGGTAAATGAATTTCTTGAAGCTTATGTTATATTGAATAGATAAGTTGATTTAAGTTTATTTTTGAGCCATATGGTGTATAAAATTTCAAAGATAAGAAGAAGAAAATTTTAAGCTTAATGAAAACATTGCATATTACAGTTGTCAACAAAGATTGCTTGTACATTTACTAATTGTATTTTTATAGTAAAGAGATGAAGTCTTCATATTATTTGCATGAGGTGTAGATTTTTTCCTCCTATTGCATTTATATTTTTCTTTGTAGAAATTGCAGTGGAGAACATCCATGATCTCCAAAAAAACTGGTTGGGATGAAGAGAAAAAGAGGCGTGTCCGTGATGCCATGGACATTACGTACATGTCCTCGGAGGAAGAGGTAAATAGTGATGAGGACTCCTTCTTCACTGTCAAACCGCTGCCATGGAGATCTGAGGAGTTCAGCGGGATTATTGCAGAGCTGGACTCCAAGTTCGAGAAGACTCAGTCAAGTCGCTCTCGAAGGCAAAAAATAAAGAGAGTCAAGGGCAATAACCCCTCTGAAAGACCAAAACCCACTCTCAGAGATGGGCATGAGTGGGTGTTTGTATAAATGCTCCTACAGTAGAACAAGGTTAGAGCAGATACTCCAGTCAAAAATTTGTAAATAAAGTCATGCCAGTTTTAATTTTATTCCTCTTACCCGTATCTTTAACAGTGTAAATTCCATTATAAATTTATATTAAGATATAAACTATTACAGTAACAATGAATCATTATCTTTCCTGCCTGGAGGTCTGCTATAATCTTGTTGTACTGTTTCAATTAGATATTCTACAAACTTGAGCAATGGTTTTCAATTAGATTAATATTTGTGGGTAGAAAATCATTATGTAAATTACATTTCTTTCTTAAACAATTCCCTGGTTTTAATATTTTCCTCAATGTTGTCATATACACTCAATTCTAATGTTATAATTTTTTTTTTTAATTAATGATGTGAAAATATGACACATTACGAAAGAAAATTTTATATTAAAAAAATTAAAACTTAATTCATGTAACATAAATTTAATTTTGATTTCCTAAGCTATATAGCTGGTGTATTGAAATATTCTGTATATATACATTGTTGATGATAGTTTGTCCCGATTAGACACACTCTATTCTCAGATCCTCCCCCATGTCATATAGAAATTATTTTTTAAAATTGGTATGACTTTGGTATGATTGTGAGTTTTTATTTGGATTTAATCATATTTCATTTAACAATTTCAATAAGGATTTGAAAACATGCACAACCTACATGTATCCTCTCCTCGATTTTTCTTTAAAAAATGATATAATTAAATGAGGCATTTTGAAATCATGGTTGATTAAAGGTTCCTTGTGAATAGTGTGCCATCCAATTTTGAATCCATGTCCATTAAGTATGGGATAAGCCCACAGATTTTAATTGATAATTATCTACTTTGAGACTTCTTGATAATTATAAGTCTATAAACATAAAATGTTGACTATATCAGTTTCATTGTTTTGGTTTTTGTTTAAGTAATTGTGTATTTAATATGAAATGATTAGATTGATTAATGTTGATAAGGAATAAGCATTCATGATTTTATGTTTTCAAATGCAATTTTTTTTTTTAAAGAAACATTTTATATGCACCAATTATGCATCTTTAAATACCATTAATTATTATTTTGCCATACATGTATTAAAAACTTTGTATTTATTGAAAAGCAATACTTTGGGAATCCAGGTTGAGATTTTTCAAAAGGTGAACCATTCATCGTTTTATTGTGTTTTTGTGATTGAGATTTACATTTTCCATGCACTGAAGAACTTTGTACAAATAAATTGGCTCATGCTTTATGACAACAATCCTCCATATTCTTTTATCTTTAGACTCTATTGGTAATTAAGCTGCTCTGCTACATGGATATGTCTTTTCAATAATAATAAAAAACAATGTTACTATCCTTAAAATAAGTCAAAAATTTAAACAAATGTTGAATTTTGGAAAATGACTTGCATGTACTTGCTTGTAGTTCTTAAAACTCAATGTAAAGTGAGGTACAATAAACACATGAATGTAGAATATAAGTTGAGTAAAATGAGAAAATTAAACTAAAACTCGACGTAAAATTGGGTATAAAGAACATTTAAATGTGGAATATAAGTCGAGTAAAATGAGTGAATAAACTTGAAACTCGACGTAAAATTCTATATAATAAACATTTAAATATGGAATTTAATTTGCGTAAAATGAGTGAATAAACTTGAAACTTGACGTAAAATTGGGTATAATAAACATTTAAATCTTGAATTTAAGTTGCGTAAAATGATTAGATTAAACTTGAAACTCGGCGTAAAATTCGATATAATAAACATTTATATGTGGAATATAAGTCGAGTAAAATGAGTGATTAAACTTGAAACTCGACGTAAAATGGTGTAAAATCATGTTTTAAATTTCGCGCATAATGAAGTTTAAATAACTTTTTACTTGTAGTTTACTTTGCGTTTAATTGTATATTAAATGTCATTAAATTTCGGCGTTTAATAAGAATTTTACGCCACTGAAAACTTCAAGTAAACTCCACATAAAATTTAGAATTAAATCCGCATTAATTGCCTAAATTTCACGTATAATATGGGATTTAATAGGAGTATAATTTGTGATTAAACGTCACTTTTCGTGCAGTGTGTGTGATGGTAGAGAGACTGTGTGATGGTAGAGAGACTGTGTGATGGTAGAGAGACTGTGTGATGGTAGAGAGACCGTGTGATGGTAGAGAGACTGTGTGATGGTAGAGAGACTGTGTGATGGTAGAGAGACTGTGTGATGGTAGAGAGACCGTGTGATGGTAGAGAGACTGTGTGATGGTAGAGAGACCGTGTGATGGTAGAGAGACTGTGTGATGGTAGAGAGACTGTGTGATGGTAGAGAGACTGTGTGATGGTAGAGAGACTGTGTGATGGTAGAGACACTGTGTGATGGTAGAGAGACTGTGTGATGGTAGAGAGACTGTGTGATGGTAGAGACACTGTGTGATGGTAGAGAGACTGTGTGATGGTAGAGAGACTGTGTGATGGTAGAGAGACTGTGTGATGGTAGAGACACTGTGTGATGGTAGAGAGACTGTGTGATGGTAGAGAGACTGTGTGATGGTAGAGAGACCGTGTGATGGTAGAGTGACTGTGTGATGGTAGAGAGACTGTGTGATGGTAGAGAGACTGTGTGATGGTAGAGAGACTGTGTGATGGTAGAGAGACTGTGTGATGGTAGAGAGACTGTGTGATGGTAGAGAGACTGTGTGATGGTAGAGAGACTGTGTGATGGTAGAGACACTGTGTGATGGTAGAGAGACCGTGTGATGGTAGAGAGACTGTGTGATGGTAGAGAGACCGTGTGATGGTAGAGAGACTGTGTGATGGTAGAGAGACTGTGTGATGGTAGAGAGACTGTGTGATGGTAGAGAGACTGTGTGATGGTAGAGAGACTGTGTGATGGTAGAGACACTGTGTGATGGTAGAGACACTGTGTGATGGTAGAGACACTGTGTGATGGTAGAGACACTGTGTGATGGTAGAGAGACTGTGTGATGGTAGAGACACTGTGTGATGGTAGAGAGACTGTGTGATGGTAGAGAGACTGTGTGATGGTAGAGACACTGTGTGATGGTAGAGAGACTGTGTGATGGTAGAGAGACCGTGTGATGGTAGAGAGACCGTGTGATGGTAGAGAGACCGTGTGATGGTAGAGAGACCGTGTGATGGTAGAGAGACCGTGTGATGGTAGAGAGACCGTGTGATGGTAGAGAGACTGTGTGATGGTAGAGAGACCGTGTGATGGTAGAGAGACTGTGTGATGGTAGAGACACTGTGTGATGGTAGAGAGACTGTGTGATGGTAGAGAGACTGTGTGATGGTAGAGAGACTGTGTGATGGTAGAGAGACTGTGTGATGGTAGAGAGACTGTGTAATGGTAGAGAGACTGTGTGATGGTAGAGAGACTGTGTGATGGTAGAGAGACCGTGTGATGGTAGAGAGACCGTGTGATGGTAGAGAGACTGTGTGATGGTAGAGAGACCGTGTGATGGTAGAGAGACTGTGTGATGGTAGAGAGACCGTGTGATGGTAGAGAGACTGTGTGATGGTAGAGAGACTGTGTGATGGTAGAGAGACCGTGTGATGGTAGAGAGACTGTGTGATGGTAGAGAGACTGGGTGGAGAGACTGTGTGATGGTAGAGAGACTGTGTGATGGTAGAGAGACTGTGTGATGGTAGAGAGACTGTGTGATGGTAGAGAGACTGTGTGATGGTAGAGAGACTGTGTGATGGTAGAGACACTGTGTGATGGTAGAGAGACTGTGTGATGGTAGAGAGACTGTGTGATGGTAGAGAGACTGTGTGATGGTAGAGAGACTGTGTGATGGTAGAGAGACTGTGTGATGGTAGAGAGACTGTGTGATGGTAGAGAGACTGTGTGATGGTAGAGACACTGTGTGATGGTAGAGACACTGTGTGATGGTAGAGACACTGTGTGATGGTAGAGAGACTGTGTGATGGTAGAGACACTGTGTGATGGTAGAGAGACTGTGTGATGGTAGAGAGACTGTGTGATGGTAGAGAGACTGTGTGATGGTAGAGAGACTGTGTGATGGTAGAGAGACTGTGTGATGGTAGAGCGACTGTGTGATGGTAGAGAGACTGTGTGATGGTAGAGAGACTGTGTGATGGTAGAGCGACTGTGTGATGGTAGAGCGACTGTGTGATGGTAGAGAGACCGTGTGATGGTAGAGAGACCGTGTGATGGTAGAGAGACCGTGTGATGGTAGAGACACTGTGTGATGGTAGAGAGACTGTGTGATGGTAGAGAGACTGTGTGATGGTAGAGAGACTGTGTGATGGTAGAGACACTGTGTGATGGTAGAGGCACTGTGTGATGGTAGAGAGACTGTGTGATGGTAGAGAGACTGTGTGATGGTAGAGAGACTGTGTGATGGTAGAGAGACTGTGTGATGGTAGAGAGACTGTGTGATGGTAGAGAGACTGTGTGATGGTAGAGAGACTGTGTGATGGTAGAGACACTGTGTGATGGTAGAGAGACTGTGTGATGGTAGAGAGACTGTGTGATGGTAGAGAGACTGTGTGATGGTAGAGAGACTGTGTGATGGTAGAGAGACTGTGTGATGGTAGAGAGTCTGTGTGATGGTAGAGACACTGTGTGATGGTAGAGAGACTGTGTGATGGTAGAGAGACTGTGTGATGGTAGAGAGACTGTGTGATGGTAGAGAGACCGTGTGATGGTAGAGAGACCGATATTCTCAATTGTTGTTGATCGTGAAATACATAAATTTATTGTTTTATAATGATTGACAAACAATTATACAGTATTAATTGATAAATTATATACCTAATACTAGTATATTGGTGAGACATATTTATCAGTCCTATTGATAAGGAATGATAAAAACAATTTTTTTGTTCCCTTACCAGTTTTCACCGCAGGGGACTATAGCTTTCCTCTGCGTCCGTCAGTCCGTCCGTTTGTCCGTCTGTCCGTCCGTCTATCTGCCCCACTTCAGTTTTCCACACTTTTTTTATGCGTTTGAGGAATAATATGAAATTTGCTGAACAGCTTCAAAATGTCAAACTACAGATCAAGTTTACACTTTTGTAGCGTCTGGTTGACATATTTTCGAGAAAATTAATTTTTTATACTCAAATGTTTTAATGTTCGGGTTCGATTTCTGCATAACAGTGCATTAATGTTTTCTCAATTTCCACAATCCGGTAGGGGACGTGTATTGCTTATGCAATACTCTCAGAATGCTTGTTAATTTTGTTTTGTTGATGATGTGTTCTGTCCCTGTGCTGTCACCTAATACCGATTGTCAGCAGTGATTTCTTTGAAATTATTTACATGTTCTAATGACAAGATTAAGATTTTTTAGTTTCGTTTCTCCCAGACTTTCGCTCTCGAGATTTGACTCGTGGGAGAGTCTCTCGCAGGAGTCAAGTCTCGAGAGTGAGTGTCTGGGATAAGCGAGACTCGATGTTTTCCCGACCGACAAATGATGGTCACATTAATATTTTCTCTGAGTGTTTGTTACTTTGTCAGCTGAAGTAGGTCCATTTGGGGGGTTTTTTTCTTCAGAAAAACACTTTATTTTTTAACCACATGTCATGTAAACCAATTCTAGATTATTTGCAAAATTTCAAGAAAATCGAACACCTGGTTCTTTTTAAGGACCATCTTAAAATAGATGTACATTTATTATAGGAATATATAGGAAACTGACATTTTCCGCACTTCGAAGCAGAATTAAAAAAATACTACATGTACAATAGCATATTCTCTCAAATTGTTAAATATGATTAGTCATATCATTTCCTACCTTGTGTATATAAAAAATACTAAATTCTACCGTCTGGTTTTAGTGGGGACCATCTCAAAATATTAAAATGCACCAAATTTTGCAATATATTTGGGGCGTTACGAATGAAGATTGGTAAAATGGATTTATTAAAAAAATAAGGAAAATGTCCCCGATGATAGCATAATTCTGTGTATAAAATTTCAATGGCGTACAATTTTTACTTTTTCTTTTATGTTATTTCCTATAACCTACTCCTACAAAGCTTCATTTATCAGAACGTCATAAAAGCGCAATGACATCGCTCCCCTACCGCACAACGAAAAAATCGTCTAAAAAATAAAAAAAATCAAAATTTTCAATTTTACAAATGATATCGTAAAAATTTCATAAGAAGCAGAAATTAATTGTATTACACTAGAATGCGCAAAACCACGCGCAATGAAACTAAAGTCGGCTTCCTGAAAACAGCATCCAGAGACTGAAGTAAGAACGGTAACTCTTACGATAATACGATAATAACCCGAAAAACGATAATACCCGGATACTTGGCGTGATGCTGTCTGCAAAGTATTTGAATACTATTAGATGTTATTTTATCACACCAGTTATTTTCAGTACATGTTATATGCATGTAACACCGTAGATAAATAAAAATTCTGTTAAATCAGTTTCTTCGTATCTTGAAAAAAAAATCACACTTGTCAGGTAATGTTATTCGTTACCCAACACTAATAAAAAGACACTTTATCCGGCTTTTTATCATTTACTTGCCTTCGAACAAGTCTAGAACCACGTGTTTTCCAATTGTTTGTAAACAACCTGCACACTCCTCAGAAAGACAGTGCAAGTACCTTGGAAAATCAGGAAAAATAATTACCATTTGTTAAACTTAATTAAAATCCTTGTCGGAGAAACAACATCTTTATAATTAGATAGTTGAAAAAAATGAGTTCATATCGAATGAAAACTTACCGCGGCATTAAAAGTTAATTTTGACAAAAAGTCTTCATTTTTCATTTTAGTTGATCTTTGACCCCAACTTTGGAGATACGTTAAAGTGAACTGAGTCGAGCGGGGAAACTCTAAACGAAGCTTTAAACAAATTCTATCACTGACTGTTTGGTTCTGAAGAAACCAGACAAGTAGCATCGTTTTTAAAGTTTATAGAAGGGGGGGGGGTAAAAAAAGGTTGGGGGGGGGGGAACTCCATGTTAATTTACTTTTTTATATTGAAAAAAAAGTTTACCAGGCCCCCTGCCCCCTCCTAACTACATTGTATACTTAGTATCACCGAGAAAGTGAGACTTGGTCCGTTTTAACAAACTGGCATTCCCACCTACACCAAAGGAAGCTTTGTACAGTGTGAAATTGCTACTGACTCTGTAGGAGATAAAAACGTGAAATATTGGCCCCGTGGAAAATACCATTCCCCATATTATTCATATTGTTTGAATCTGTTCATATATCATAAATGTCCTACGTCACATTACATTGATTTTTAGCAAATAAATAACAACGCCTTGCAATCCGTAGATATGAAAGAATATAAAATGGGCGCTCGATGAATGTCGGTCTCCCTCTCTTATATGTACATTGTCAATGAACGGATTCCCGAAGTCCTCATTTATTGAGAATATTTGATTCCATTTTAAATCTTCTTTGTAAATAACTGGAGGAAAAACTATTTGTATACTGGAATTTGGCACCATCGTCAATGTTTAAAAATAATATTTGTAAAGCCTCTGACTCGTAACACTATAAAACGGTATTAAATGAATAGAATACGAAAGTCTCATTCCTGTTGGTGTGTTTGTTTGTGGTGAATCGCGTGATTCTACAGAATGATCAGAGGATCAGCGGAGACATTGTGGCTATATATATAGAGAATTGAATAAAATGGCGGATTCAATGGGGTGGACGCTTTTGCAAATAGGCCTATCAATTTTAAAAACAAACGAACTTGCACATTAATTGTATACATTTTGGTTTTTTTTTTCTAAAAAGTGTCCTTTAAGCAATTACGTTTCCCAGATTATGTCACAGATAGCCAAACAAATGAACATTTAACATTCTGAGAGCATGAAATATCATTGCAACGATAATTTGAATATGAAGCTGATTTAATTTTCCCCTTCATTGATCCCAGTAAATCGCAATACCAAGAAAAGGGGAATGTTAGTGTTGGGTGGTTATCTGTCGTACAAGCATATGAATATACATCAGTTTGAAAATACGCTCCAAGTGTAATTACAGATATGAAAGAAAAATTCTTAAACGTCTTTAAGTACGTGTGTACAATGCCGAACATATGTTTTTATGTATGATACAAGATACTGAAGTATAAAACATTGTCGATCAAATTCATGGAGGGAGTTAAAGTGTCATTACTGCAAACGTTAGGAAAACCCGATAGTGCTGTAAGTTTCGTTTCAGTTTCCGTTTTCCGTGCCCTTGAAAAGAAAAAAATCCCATGGTATTATTAAAACGACTGAGAATTCGAAGTACCGTACGTAAAAGTAGGAATTGTCTTTTATAACCAGACCGTTATTAATTAACACATGTAAATTACATGTATCATCAAATATTCTAGGGCTGCCAGATATTAAATGGTGAATTGTTAAAAAAAATGCATTGAGTAGGAAGAGTTTTGAGGAATAGGTAATATTAATGTAATTTCAATCACTTTACCTTTGATATACTGAAAATGTATCTCGTATGTCTAAACTCAAAAACTTTCCTCTACCTGATATGGCAAACTGCAAGCTTCATTAACCTATATCTATGATGTACACGTGGTATTTGTAGATAAGTTAATTTTTTGTAACGGAGAAATTTCTGAATGTCAGGTGGAGTTCGCCAACACATAGCAAGGGGTTTAAACCGATTCTCGTCAATTAGTTCAAAGAATGTGCATTTTGTTTTTAATGTTATTAGTAAATTCAATATATTCTATTTTGTACATATTTCACTAGTCATCAATATAAATGTATTTCACCAAATATTAATCAAAAGATCAACTCAGGTCTGTATATTTCTATAAGAGGATGTCATAAAAGGAACATTACTCCAAACAAACATAATGAAATATAAAACCATCTTATAATATAATAGACCTCCTATGACAGTGTTAATTTACATGTTAAAAACCAGGTCAAGCCATACTTTTCTCTCTAGTTGTCTTTATTTGAATGTTGGAAAATCCGTAAAAAAATTTCACGATGACAAAGAATTTTGTTATTTTGAAAATATCACCTGTAATAATATTTGTGAAAAAGAAATACGATGAGAGAAGCCCAGCGTAGTAGGGTTAAATGCAAAGTTCTAGATAGCATAAATTCTTTTTAACAATGCAGTCGGAATTCTTTAAAAAAAATTTCTCTTCACTCTATTAAGTCTTTATTCAAAAATTAAATGCAACCCGAAATAAATACCAAACCATTTAAAGTTCATGTTACCTGAATGTTCAGATAGGAACTCGCATTGTCATGATAAACTGCAAAGAAAGGCTCATTGCTCTGCTCCAATAATAGCTGTCTTGACTTTGTTCTCTTGAGAAATGTGGAATAAACAAGAAACCTTAACCTAGCCTACACGTTTCTCAGAATCAAAAGTTTATTTTAAACCTTTGTATCTTTATACATTAAAAAATATAACTAGAAAAACTGCAAACAAGAACAATGATATCATAAACCTACAATGAGGGAACAGGTTCTTCATCTTTGTTCTACAATGATGAGGAATTATGAAGTGAAATACCATTAGGGATGAAGTAAGTGAATACCAAAACAAAAAGTATTAAGAGTACATACTACAGAATGTTCTCACCACTTTTAATGTAGTCTACTGTTTCATACGTTATAGTTTTATTAATCTGAGAATAAACTTTCAGAATTTTTTTGTAGTTAGTTTATCTATGAACTATGTTTTTGAAAGCCTATAACATAATTTATTTTAAAATTTGGTACAATATTCTGTATATTATGTTACTGACCTAAATTCCAGTACAAATATTTATCTTATGTTATGTAAGCTTTCAAAAGTTTTTATTGTTGTCATTTGGTAATATTCTTTATTTTTGTAATGTGAATTCAATAAATGTATGTACATTAATATCTTTGAAAGATACAAAGTGCTAGGATAATGTCTATTTCTATGTTATAAGATAAGTGATACATGTTATATATTTTTCTATCATATAAGATGACACACATTTATCCATTTTTGCTGAAATGTAATTGTACGAGATCAATAATCTTTTTATAATCTTACATGATATAAAAAAGACAAATGCAGTTCCCTTTTCCTCAGTTTAACATAATTGTCTTCTGTTGTTTTTGTATATATACATGTATATACCTACACGAGAAATTGTAACATTTGTTTAATCCTCATTTTAAGGAAGCTAAGATAGAATGAATAATAAAAAAAAAAAAATAAAACTTAATAGATATAAAAATACACTGGACATATATGTAATATACCATCTGGTATTTTTGAAAGTTTTTACTTTATTAAAAGCTTGATTAAATTCTTCAACCACTGCAACTGGTATTAAATAATGCATGATTAAAAAACCAGAAGTGCATCAATATACTAGTAGCAATTTTGATTGAGGAAGGACCGTGGTCACTCAGGGTTATCTGAAAATATGAAAATCCGACAAAGCATCGGGAAAATATGTGTGTAGCCTGTTTTGAGTCTTGTTTTATGCTATATATTATCAATGCAAGTATGAGCTTTATTTTGTTTAAAGAATTCTACTATCAATATCAGGTTTCGGTTTGTAAAACCTACTAGAAGACGAACTCACTTTGGGATCAATATCATATCCCAAGCAATGCATTTCTTTTGCGAAAGTTATGTCTATATAATGGAGGAAAAATTGTATCTATTTGTTTATGTCCATGAGCCATTCTTTGTAACTGGAACAAGTTTAAGACAATATGTTCTTTATACCACCAAACATGCAAGTCTGATGTTTTTTAAATAATAAAAAAACACCATTTAACATCCTTTAACAGATCAGGTTCTGTATCTAAATATTGCTTTAACACATTTATCCACAGGTGCATTAACAATTAAGAAATGATAAATTAAAGCAAGTATTTACCTAACGGAAACTGCTTCAAAAATTCTAACCTACCCATTGCCTCCAGGTAATACAAGATCAGGCTTTGTACAATGTACCTGAAGCAAGCTTTGTACTTTTTTTCTATCCATAGATGCACCAACCATGGTGACAGTATACATTATTCCAATCATTGTTTTAAGACGATTTAAAAGTTATACTTTTAGTTATTGTATAAAAAATGGCGATAACAAACTCAAAATAACATCTCAAACATCCATTAAGAGAAATGCAAATTCAAAGCAGAGCAACAAGGACCTCTAGAAAGATAGAGGTAGGATCAGGTGCCTAGGAAGAGAAAGCATCCTCTGCTGACCGGTCACACCCGCCGTGCGCTTCTTGTTACAATATGGCATGTCCTGATCAAGGTACATTTCAAAATCGGGATAATGTCAAAATAGGGACATGCTGTATGATTCTAGGTCACGTTTATGTTGTATGGTTTGATTTGTTGCGATGGTCAAAATACAAACCTTGAGCAAACACGGACCTCCATTACATTTGAGGTGGAATCAGGTGCGTAGGAGGAGTAAGCATCTCCTGCCGACCGGTCGCACCCGCCGTGTGCTCATTTTCAAGGTCTTGAAAAACGGAGGAAACCGTAGTCAGTCCACTGTATAAATAATGGTCTAACAAGTTTGAAACACGTCAGTCAACATGTGTCTTAATAAAATATTGTAATTGCTGACAGGGTCGTTGTATCGACCATAGAACTTGCATAAAGATGATTATTATCGAGGTTCATTATATTCTTGTTCCAACAAGTTGTTTGTTAGTAGCTTGCCTCTGAAGAAAACACCAACTCTATTCCAATGATCAAATGAACTAAAACAATAATCATATTAATACAATGACCAAATTCTATTATATTCAATAATACATTAATGAGAAAATAACGTGAAAATATACAAAGTCCCACAAAGGATAAAAATATACATAAAATTTCTTCCGGGTTGTAAAATCTTCACGCTTGACCCAGAAAAAAGAGTTTTAAACTTCAGATTAATATGTGGAACTGAAGCATTCAGGTCTTAATTGCATGTTGTTGGTAACTTTAGAAAAAGGTTAAAGGAATATTTAGTGATTCAGTCTACAGGTACGTATATTGCTTTTAAATATTATTTTATGAATAAACGTTTGCTTTGAATTATCAAGCTAGAAAAAAACTTTGATAACCATTTCATGTTTTCTGTTTTTTGCTGTTATGTAATTTTTTCATCAAACATTTTAATTGTATTCAGAATCAGAGAGCATCTACATAATTGTTTTTTTATATTTTAGAACCACATGATTTTATTTGCAGTATTGTTTGTTTCTTTAATGTTGACTAACATCAAGCTTTTGATGCCGGTGACAGAACAATTTTATTGGTAAAATTTTCCACCACGAAATAGCTAGACCGTGCATTTAAACTCAAGCTTACCAAATCAAAAAGTATTCAAGAGAATCTTTCAATTACACGTCCTTGTAAAATATCTTTCAGTCGTTTGATGCGTTTATTACAATATATCATAAATTCCTCATGTATGAGACTACTGCCTCATTTAACACTAAAAAAACCAAGCATGTGGAATACATTTTTATTCAAACGACTTATGCTTTTTTCATAAACACGAAATGTAACATTACATAATATGACAAAAATGTTGTTTAAGCTGTATAGCATATTCTTTTATGACTCTAGCTCTTTCATTATAAAGAACTAGAGTCCCGTCAACGGGGTGTACAAAACATTATAAATAAAACCTTGTTGATAAACTAATTTTAAATAAGCAAAGTGATAAGACTATTCTTTAAAATTTAAAAGTCTGAAAAATGTTTAATCGCTCTCATATTTTTCGTGTGCATAATGATCAGTGTAAGCCCGTGATAAAAAGTTTGGATTTTAAATAGAATTCTATTCTCCTGCTTTGTAGAAAGAAAACAGGTTTTCGTCTGCAAGGATGATGCTCCGTTTTGATGTTTGATGACAACTAAAACGATGAGATAAATGACAGGGACAAACGATGAATGTCCGTTACATATTAGCGTGTCTATTTGTGGTGAAACACGTGATTCCACAGAATGCTCAGGAGATCAACGGGGACATTCTGGCCAGAGAGTTAAATAAAGTGGCGGATTCTGTCGGATGGTCTTTTCTACAGGTACAATTACTTTTAAAAACATTTCCTTTAATATGTTTAAGTTTAAAACATATGATAGGATTATGCAGAGTTTTACAATCACAAATTGTGGCTACCGTAGACATTTAAAAAAAACAATATACA
Organism: Magallana angulata; assembly: GCF_025612915.1. Taxonomy (NCBI): domain Eukaryota; kingdom Metazoa; phylum Mollusca; class Bivalvia; order Ostreida; family Ostreidae; genus Magallana; species Magallana angulata. Next base: position 2,220,080 of record NC_069111.1, on the reverse strand, counting down.
TAATGAAAGAACCATTGAACAATTATGGTGCTTAAAATGGACCTTTAAAGTGATGTTTACATACTATCAGTTTCAAAATTTGAGGGGATCTCTATACAGATTAAAGAGAAGAATGTATACAAATAATATTGACCTGTGTTCTCTATGTTTCAATGAAACTGAAAAGTACTTTAGATTTTTCTCCTTCTTTGTTACAACAATTAATTACACCAATCTGCATGGCTGTTGCACGAAAAAAGAGAGAAATTGCTTTGAAAATGATGCAATACAGATACAATGTAATATAAACCCGAAAGCAAATCCATTGGTAAAAGACAATACAAGACTTGTAACTTATATACTTATTTGTCTGCCACCAGAATGAGTACAACAAGTTGCGGTACCTGGAGACGAAACCTGATGGGGATAGGCTAGTTAAAGAGGTACAAACACTCCATTTCTTGTCTAGCTCAATATCACTTAAAAAGAATCTGAAGCATTTGCTTGTTCTTTATAAGTACATGAACATATTACAAGTAGAATTATCATTATAAGGTATATTATGACATATCTGGATATTTTTGAATTATTTGTCCGAAGAGGAAATAAGCACAATTTAAATTTCAAATTAACGAAGCAAAATAATCGCAGAATTTGAACGATGTTTAAGATTGCTGAAAAAATTGCTGGACGAATGAAAGAAGTGGACAATGCTTTAACGAAGCTAAAGGAAGCTGTAGAGGGAGACCAGCTGTCGTCTGCTAATGTCCCACAGGACTGCTGTGTAGATGGCGAGTACCAGGAAAACGTCCGCTTCAGAACTCACGTAAGGATGTCGCTATTATTTTACTCAAATTTTGTTTTGCATGTTAAAAACATTTTTATTTGAATTGCTTTGATGTACGCATTTCATTTAGGTGTCTGAAGAGACGTTTTGTTACATTAGACCTAGCTATGTGAGTGGAGATGACATCAAATTCCCAACCACGAAAGTATTGGATGCAATGAAAGCTAACTTGAATGTGAAACATCTACAGTTCCAGTACATTGGACTTAAGACCGGTCTATTCATCAACTATCCTTCCACCAGACTGAGAGACTGTGACTCATACGATCCACGGTTTAGGTACAAGATTAAATGCATATTATGTTACGATAAACAGGTATGTATCAAAGAATCTGATTCCCGAAGATCACATGTATTTATAATAGCGCTGTGCCTTGATATACCTGTATTATGCAAACTTCAAAGTCAGCCTTTATGCATGATTCATAATACATGAGCAAAAAAAAAAAAATCAAACTTTTGAAAATATAGTAATTGGATATCTCATGTCAATGTAAAGGAAATATTCAGTGCTGGTCTGTGTGGAAAACACTAAAGTATGTCAGTATATTACTCCTAATGGTCTGCTAATGCTGATATTTTTTTCAACTGAATATCGGTTTTAAAAGTAATATAAGTTTAAAACACATACGACTCCTAAAATGTTGTAAACTTGTAATTGTTAAAGTTTATCCTTGTATGAAGATCAAAGCAAAAATAAGGTCTTAATAACACTTTATAATTCTAAGTTAAAAGTAAATAATGTATATTTACTTTTTGTGTTTTATGACTAGACTCTTTATAGAATTTGTTACCAGTCTTTAAACATTGGTGAATCTTGTCTCAATATACTTGTAATAGCACCACGCACGAAAAAACAAACAGCAAATCAATTAGATCAGCAAAGTACTATAAAAATTTAATAAACCAAATAGTCAAAGCTACACAACATCAGAATATTTGTAAAACGTTATTAGAAGTCGTAGCTGTTTTGAATTTGTAAGAAAACTCCCATAAATCACAAGAATTTCTCAAACAAATCTCTGTGAAATATATTTGCATCCATTCGTATGTCAAATCTTTTGTTTGAAAATCATTGGTTCAATACATTTGGATAAATTTCTTTTCAAAAATGCATGCGTAGAAATACTACAAAAAATTTAGAACTATGGCATTCAAAAACATTTCAGAATGACTATAGAATATAAATAAACTATGATTCCCGTAAAGAGTCCAAATACTGGTCACACTGTTATGGATTCAAATAAAAATTTACACTCCACAACGCACTGTTAGACATATTAGCATTCATTGTTCATTATATTTGAAGATTTCATAATATTTACTTTATCTAATCATTAATCATTTTATCTTAAAACGGATTTTATCTATCGTTTTAAAAGTCAAGGTATGACTGTCATAGTTAATATGTTTGACGTTATTGATCCAATAGATATAAAGAATAATTAAACATTGTGAATCATTTACTGAGGGACGGTTTGACCGCTAAACGATTTCCTGTCAAAAAATAATCAAACTTGATAGAATAAACATAGAATTATTTTAAATTATTTTAATTTTTTAATTACTAACACTTGTAGGCCCTACTTTGTGTCAAGTACAGCGACAATCCCACGAGATGTCGTTGTGGTTCTGGAAACTTCCGCCTCAATGAGGGGAGATAAACTCTTCGAGGCTAAACATGCTGCCCTAACAGTTATGGAAACGTTGGGTGTAAAAGATAGGGTGTGTATTTTTATAGCATGGTTTATTACTTTAGATCGATGGGTTATATTCAGAGCTTTAAGTGCACAATTGTAGATATTAAATTATTATTCAGTAAAAGAAAACACATTCAGATGTTCTTGCCTGTAAAAGTTACGGAAACGTTGGGTGTAAAAGATAGGGTGTGTATTTTTTATAGCATGGTTCATTACTTTAGATCGATGGGTATATTCAGAGTTTTGAATGCACATTTGTAGATATCAAATTATTATTTAGTGAAAAAAATACATATTCAGATTTTCTTGTCTGTAAAAGTTACGGAAACGTTGGGTGTAAAAGATAGGGTGTGTATTGATTGGTTTTATTCAGAGTTTTAAATGCGCATTTGTAGATATTAAACTATTATTCAGTAAAAGAAAACACATTCAGATTTTCTTGTCTGTAAATAACCTTGGTTATCGTTTTGATATCATTCTTTTTACCATTGATTGGTAGGGGGAGATTTGCACAAAACCTAACGAGTAGTTGTATGTTTTGACAGTTTGGTCTGGTTGTTTTTAATGACGAAGCGAGTACTTTAGGAGGATGCTATGGTAATCAAGTTGTCCCCGTGACTAGTACAACCAAGAAGAGTTTCAGAGACTTTCTCAACTCCCAACAAGCTCAAGAGGGAGCCGACTATGGTGTCGCCCTCCGAAAAGCGTTTGCCTTACTTAAGGGAAATTCTAGTGTAGAAGCAAAGGACCGAGGTTAGTACAGGTTTTAAATAACACTCCAGAAAAGGATCTGAGTATCTTTAAAATCCCTTATTTGTCCTAATGAAATCTGACCTTATATTTTTTTCAGCATGATGCATTTTAAAGAATTCCTATTGCTGCCCGTGACATAAACATATTCATAAGACAAAGTGATTTTTAAAACATGCTCTCTGTTTTAACCTTGAGTTATGAGCTACTATTGTATATATATCGCCTAATCATTTATATTGATACAATTAACGTTCAGCCTTTTTTCTTATTTGTTTGTCCAACAGTATTATCAACCAATCTCTTGTTTTAGATCAGATCCTTTTGTTTGTAAGTGATGGTAGAGATAACAGTGGCACTGAAGAAAACCCTCTAGAAGTAATACGAGATGAAAACGAGGCGCTAAATAACAATGTCGTAATCAACACATATGGTATAGGCACAGGTAGGTATATGATTGCAGGCAGTCCACAGTGCTCTGTTAGGTAAAGACATTCAAGTGAAATGTATTGTTCACAATGTATCTAGGACAGTTTCAGCTGTTAAAGCTGTATGTTTCAATATGAATTGAAACGTTTTAATTTGAGATGCTAGATACAAATGTAGGAAATTGTCCCCTTAACATTTTATATCTAACAGATCCTATGATTTAAGCCTTAAAAACGAATGTAGGTAAATACAAATTTCCTGTGTTATAAGAACTTGTTAAACTTTGCAAATTTCTTTTACCTTGATATTATTCAGCAAATATATTTATACGGTTGTTTTGAATTGTCCTATGCAAAACAATACCGGCAAACTTATTAAAACCTGAGCAACCAATTAAAATCTTTTATTTGAGTTCTTTTATCTTTTACAAAAAACTTTTAAATTTTGTAGGCTTTATATAGTTTTTCTCCCCCAAATAATGTTTCAAATGGGACATTCATGTTAAAACAGTGTAGTATTTATTTAGTGAAAATCATACTCGGTTTAAATATTAATTAATTAAAACAATGCTTCCGAATACAATGAAATGAATTAAACTCATTGATGTCCTTGCAGTCAGTTGACTGTTTAGTAGTAGACATTTCCATTTACAACTATTTTGAGGTATATAAAAATACCATATAGATATACTTTATTCATATAACTGAAAACCAAATAGGTTTGACACCGCTAAAAAAGCAAGCAGGAAATCGATGTAAGGTACCAGTAATTGATAACAATAAATATGCCTGAAACAAAATAATTTGATATCAATGTACTAGGGCTTTTTTAACCTATCGGGATTTCCTAAGTTCTGACACAAGTTAAACTTCTGATCAAATGTAAATCTAAGACTGTTTTTAACTTTTCATACTGTCACAATATTGTTTAGGAATAAATAGCAACGAGAAACAACTGTTACGAAACATGGCAGAACAGACTTTGAACAACAATTCATACGGACATGTTAAGGTAAGTTAAAATTTAATATGGTAAAAGTAAGCACGTACTGATAGTCTTTAGAGATCATTAGTTTGAAAGACAATAAAGAAGATATTGAAAGAGAAAATAAAAAGCAATACATTAATAAACATATATTTTGAAAAACCACCTCATCACATTAATTATTCATAACCTGTACAAATGAGGAATGAATGACGAAGCAAATGTTGTGGTTATTGATCCTTTTAATGTAAATGTCTTACACAAATAAACAATGTTGACTGTATTTAGATACGAATTATGATAAGCAAATCTAAGTGTCTGAACAGAAGATGCCATAAAAGGGTTATTATTGGTCACTTATAGAGAGGACAATATGAGTTCATTACAGACCTTAAGACCTCCTCCCTGCGAAAGGTCATGGGAACCTACTACAAATACGATAGTGTACCCAAATCACCGTCCCCGACCTACACACAACCTTACAAAGACTTCTTCACCAATGGTGAGCTTGTGCTAATGATATAAGAAAACTTTTTGAGAAACCAGTAAGAAACGTAATATTAATGTTATCTGTTTTCAAACGTTTACTCGATTGCAAATTCATTCGGTGTTTTTTTTTTATCAGAACAAATACCATTGGTTTAAAAAGGTTTATCTGAAAACAAAGGTGCTGTAAAACTTTTTTTTTAAATAGAATCAGTCATCACAGGTTGTCTGCCGTTTGCTTTAAATGGAGGTTTTCATGGGGTTGTGTGCGCGGATATTTTGATAAGCAAATTAGTGGCTGAGATTTTATATCTCAAACACGGAGAGTTTATCTATGCATTCATCATTGATGGCGAGGGACGGACATTGGTTCATCCTCTACTTCCGGATCCCCGTGACGTCATAGCACAAGAACAGGACATAAATAACATCAACAATTTTGAGACTTCCGGTGATGTGTCTGAGGTCATTGATTCCATGAAAAAGAAAGTTTGTTTCAGTTAAAGTTAAAGAATGTAAAATGTCTTTTAAAGAAAATATAAAGTTTATAAATGTAAATGTATTTAATTTTCTTGAAATCATTTTTCAATTTTGCATAAAACATTATTGTCATACAACAACTTCGTATTGAAGGTCCAAAACATGCAAAATCATTTAAAAATGATTTTGATTTTTGATTATGATTAAGCTGAAATATTTAGCATGTTTATCGAAATATGTTTTGACTTGCATATCATTTTTAGAACATGATAGTTTCGGTCTCTTTACCAGTTTTTTATGATGTTAAAGTTTGATTTAAGAAACAAAACATAACAAACATTTTACATTCAATTTAATAAGCCGATGCAATCTTCACTTATTTCATATGAGCCATTAGGTGCTTGTGACTTCGTAAAAAATAAGATCAGGATATATATATCTCTACAGGGGGTCAAAGGGACAAAAACCTTTAGATACAGATATCCTAGAAACTAGAGGACAAAAATATCTAGACGGCGACTCCAAGCGTACCATGAAAGCTGTTTTCTACTGGACTGCGGTATTTGTCTGTCTCTTTGTCTATGCTTATTTCTTCATTTGTGAATCAAAAAGGAAATTTATATTTCTACATATAATATACCTTATTTTTTGAAGATAGTTGCACCAGGAAGCAATTTTTCACTTTGTATTGTGATGGAAAAAGACAACACCGTGAGTGATATAGAAAACTTAAATAATCCCATCTCCGGGGACTTTGTTTACCATCGCTGGGATTTGAACCGGTGGCCGGCTCCATTCTGTAGGCATTTTAGTAGATATGCCACACAAGGTCTGTTCATCTTCTTTTCTATTGACTGATCTTTGTTTTTGGCTGATATGAGCTAACTAGAAAAAAAATTATTGCTAAAACTGTAAAATTTAATTTTCATTCAAATATTTTTGTTTTGTTTAATTGTTAACGTTAATTTCTCCGCTAGCCAAAACCACAGTAAAGCTGACACCAGACGCTTTCAAGGAGGCATCCTTATATACCGGAGTCAAGGAAACGGGAGTCAGGGTCAAACAGTTGAAAGACTATATATCTGGAGACATCACAACAAACCCAGGCTTAAAAGTAATTAAATACTAGTATCTTGTAATATAATCAAATAGGTAGGATAAAGCAACAATTTACCAACATTTAAGGTGAAATTAAAGTGTACATGTATAATCTAAGAAATCAAGAAGTTCGGCTTAAATGGAACAAAGTATTATTTTGATGCTTACTCACTGGAAATAAACACTCAAGATTTTTAACGTCAGGTGTCATTTGCGTTGCTATTTGTTTTGTACTTCGCCGTTCGTCGCTCATACTTTGTTGCTATAATTCGATTAACCCTCTGTTTATTCTCTTCTGTAGACATCAGCAATTAAATCCATACGGCTAACGTACCCCATGGAAAAGTTGTGGATGACGACGTCAAAGGAAGAGGCTCCGTACTTAGTGTGGCGTTACGTCATGACGGAAGACGGAGTACAAAGACAGTACCCAGGAGTACGACTGACGGACGACTACGATCACAAACTTAGACCATGGTAAGTATTTAACACTGTGCCGGATAATTATGCCAGTGCCAAGGTGGCATTTTTGCGCCCGCTTAAGGCGCATTTCTCAAAAATTTCATTTATGTCAAATGATAGACCATAGCCTAGAGAGTTAATAACCACCTTTGACTCAGGTGTATCTCACCTGACAGGTGAGATATTCACCTTTAAACATAAATATCCCATAGGAAAAAAAAAATTCCCCTAGGAGAAATCATGTTCCTGTGGGAATTTTACAAAATCCTATAGGATAAAGACAATTCCTACAGGATCTCAAAGTTTTCCTGTAGGAAATTTTCCTCCTGTGGGATATTTATATTTCCTATGGGAAGAAAAAATCCTATAGGATAAAGAAAATCTCCCATGGGAAACAGAAATCCTATAGGATATTATAATTTCCTGTAGGAAAAAAATCCTCTTTAATATTTCCTCTAGGATTTTTTTCTCTCCTACAGGAATTAGTTGGCCACAGTAACATTTTTCTGTACTCCTATAGGAAAAGAAAACTCCCATGGGACTTTTTATAAAACATTAATTATTGATATATTTGTCAGGCTGTTTTACTCTACAAGATATATTAGCCTCTATAATTCACAAAAATCTTCAACAAATATATTATTTCCAAATTTCATTTTGATGTGGCAATTATTTATTTTTTTATAAAGACGATGCCATGAGATTTATAATGATATAGGGTATTTACACCATTTGTTTAAAGGAAAAATTATTAATATTTTGCCTTTCAATTAAAATACTCACAATGCTGACAATTTAAGGTGGTGTTAACTAAACTAATTCAAGCACATAAATCAGATTCTCAATGATAAGTTACTCGAGACTGACTTATAAATGTTTGCATTAGTTCAATGTCTCTAGATTTTCTCCAACCTGCATTGAAGAAAAATCCATTGATGGTGGCATTGTCTTCCAAAAACATCTCTTTTTCTTATGACAAGTGTGACAGTCAGCACAAAAAGGTATGCACTGTCTCTTTAGTGTGCCTAAAATATTATAGAAATTTTGTAGGTAAATCATATTAAGAAGTAATATCTGAATTAAACACGATCCTTGTCCTGCTTAGTGCACAACTCTTCAAAAACTGACAGGTTGTATATAAAATTGACAAATAATTAACTGTTTAAAAACAAAAGTATTGTTTGTATATACCAACATTATATAATCTTATTAAATAAGACATAAAATTACGATAGATCTATATGCGATCATAAACTTGAGATTACACATTAAATCTATTAGACAGCTCTCCGACACTGTAATTCGAGAAAATTCGGACCACAAATAAATCTCGCTATTTTTACTATAAGTATCTATTTTTCATCTAGCAATCAATAAAGAACAAAAAGATGTATTTTAGATTTTAAGTGCAACTGAGTTGCAATCAGTTGAATTACCTTTAAAACTGGACAGAAATACAAACTTAGCAACACAAGTTTGCCCGAGTTGAAAACCGGATGTAATAATTTATTATTACAGACAAATCGGGGCACAAACGTTTCGGTTAGAACAGTCGATCTGTGGTGTACTATAAGAATAATGCCATTCAAAAAACTTGAAAATCTGAAGAGTTACTTTCTTTGTCCATATGAACACCGTAATATTATCAATTTTACATCTATAATTATGAACACGATGGATTAGGGGTAGATCGGGGGGGGGGGGGGGGGGGGTGCTTTAAAATAGCATTATAACGTTACATGCAGTACCAGAGTGTGTAATGCTTCATACATCTTTATAGTAAAACCAATATTTAGTTCTAATTGACTTTAGCAGGAGGTTGTTACATGGCGTCCGCGGCAATATTAAGGTATAAATATCGGTATAATTATGTTGAATTATCGGGGAAAGGGTGTGTGTGTGTGTGGGGGGGGGGGTACTTAATTACTTGATGGATTTTTGCTTTTCATTAGAGTGTTACGATGTGAAAATAGATAATAGAATGCTCAGAACCGATAATAAATATATTACTTTGAATATAAAATGTTTGAAGTGAAAAAAAAAGATATCATGGCTGAAAAAAATTACTTATATACAGAGGTGAAGCAAAGAAACAAAGCCGATCCGAGGCGTGTGACAATTTAATTTCAACACGTGTATATCTATACGAGGATTGTTAGAGAAGTTCGTGGACAAAGTAATTTACGGCAAAATTACTGTGTACAGGATGAAGTATGTTTTATGAACTGACTACCAAATGAAAAAAAAAAAGTCTGCAAAAAATCACACGAATTTTTTCACACTTTATTTTTTTTTTCCAAAAGATTAAGCGATTTTTACTTTGCATGATTTAGATAAAGAACTTGTCTGCGAACTAACAACCCTCATGTGTATATATTTATATATATATATCTATATATATATATATATCAACGGAAGGCTGTGTATACTACATATTTCAATGCATGCTTGAATTTATTTGTCAAATTTGTATCGAGCCGAGAATTGGGAACTGTTACTAGGCATTGCTGGATTGATATAATTATGATTTTTGTGGCATTATACCGAAGGAAAATTTGGAGAAAAATCAACGCCGGCAATGAGAACCGAACCTACGACCCTTGGGTCCGTAGGCGCACGCGCTACCATATGCGCTACGGCGCACTTTATTATGGCACATGTAATTAGATATTTGAATGATATCATAAAGGACCATTAACTGATTATTGAAAAAATGAATGTTGTTGGGTTTTTTTAACTAGCAGATTTTAAAATCCCCTTACCTATTTTTATACTCATCAGTTATGATTTATCATTTTATAATCGTTTCTCGTTTAATTACCCAGGGGCGTCGGAAGGTACATGTATTCATACCCGGGCGGTAAATTTTAGGGGGGGGGTTAAACCGAATTTGACTGGAAATGCATGCATATATTCTGTATTCTTTTTGCTTGTTAAGATTTTCTGGATGAGTCTGCCCCGATTTTCAATAACGATGCTACGAGTACGTGCCTATACTTGTATGAATATTTTGTGAGATCCAACAATTAAAAAGACATAAATTAATTAAATAATGGCTCTGAGTGCCGAATTATTTTTTAGAGGAAATGGGTGCACTGGTCAACAGCGATACATCTTTGCAGAAAAAATCCGACGAAGGCCATACAATAGATGATCAACATAACATGTCGTTCAACCATTCAAATATCGCTCTTTTTATAGTCCCTATATCAAGAGGGTGACCAAAAGGAGAAGAAGTTCAACTAAATAAACACTGGAATTAATTTCAATCGCATACTTGTACCAAGTACAAAATTATTTTAATATTTAAATCTACTTCCAACCCCCATTGCCTTAAGGTGGAATAACACACCTTGAAAAAGTCTTTCGAATTAACTTTAAATTCTTTGATTATGAAAGATATAATGATAAATAAACTATACATATGTCAAATAAGCGAAAAATTTGCAAATTGGGGATAAAAAAAGGAATATCTTAAAAAATCAATTCAGTAAGTAACAACAAAAGCCCCTAGCTGCGGGATTCGAACTCGGTATGTACGAATCACAAGCCCGACACTTTATCCACTCGGCTGTGAAGTAGGTTACATGTTGCCGTCGATAAAATCCTTTTAATAAAACAACATGTCGTTTTGATCAGAGGTCAGCCATTTTATGACGATGTGTTATTCCACCTTAAATCCCAATCCCCAATTCAGAAGTGATATGCTTACTGATCAGAGCCGTTTGGATTTGTTCACAAATCAAGATTATATGAAAAGGTCCAAGTGTGCATATATTTTAATATCCATTATGAATGCAAGTCTAGAATGCGTCGCCCTTTTCATGCCTGAGATATCAAAAGCTAGAAGTCCATTATAAACTACCCAAAATCACGAAAATCTTAATCCGTGGGGGAGGGGGGGGGGCGGTAGCGCGTAGTCTACCTACATGTATATTCAATGATTAACATACTCCCAAAAAAAAGTGGGGGAGGGGGCGGGGGGCAACTCCATGATAATTCAATTTTAACAAAATCTTTGCTGCGAGAAAAAGTGCCCCCCCCCCATGCTACGTGCCTGATAAATAAATTGGTGATGATGACATAATTATGGTACGCACACTGCAAGAATGTGATTGTGACTTACATGTAGTAAATTAAAATTGGAAGAAGGTGGTCACTTTCTCTTTTTTCCGTTTATATATGTACAACAATTAATTCAATAGAAGTGTATAAATCATTCTTTTTTTACAAAAGGGTGTTGTTTGACATCCAGAGTAATGGCAGACCCCCCCCCCCCTTCGATTACTTCGTTCCTGCTTTCACGTGTGCACTGCTCGATCGGACACCTGTTCTCACGAGTCGTGTGTATGTACCTTTGCTCTGTTGATTGTAGCATTAGGAGAACAATAGGGTGGTTAATTGGTATACACAGAACGTGCCCGTTACAAAGACACTTAAGAATTCTTAGTTAATTGCAAGGTCTGTGAAAGAACAATAGGTACTAATGAGGTATACACAGTGTGTCTCCTTGGCTTATCTCAGGCAAGCCCACTCTCATCTACGAAACAAAAACAACCAGGGCTACTAATTAAATTATTCAATCAAACACAGTATTGAAAGACAAATGTAAAATTATTAAAACGCACATGGAGCTATTTTTTTGCTGCATTTTCCTTCATTTGGGAAGGGTCTACGGATTTTTTTTAACTTGTTTACTCTAATTATTTAGATATAATAAAGGTACAAACGCCAAATTCTGCACGTTAATTTCACCTAGGTCCACTTTTCAATGATAGAAAATCTTAGATTATTAGAATATTAGACTATTTAAAGCAATATGAGCTGTATTTTTTAGAGATTTATTTTACTGCAAAAACCTGTTAGTATAATAAGTCTGCCTGTAACTTAAACTTTTATGATAGATAAGATTTGTGAATATCATTAATTTTTGTCAGGAGAAATATTTCACTTATAAGGAATATATATGGCCGAGCAATTTTGTACAGGGCGACAATAATTCAATTTTGCTCCAATTAAGGCTTCTTAATGGCTTTTCCAAAAAAAAAAAACAGAGCTTACAGAAATTTAAAAACCATGATATTTTTTTGTCATCTTTGAAACATGTATATGCTATCATACAATGCATTAATTTGTAGTGATGAGGTTATTTCTTAAAATTATTAATATTTTCATAATCTAATTATTTATATATAATACTAAACTGACCAAGTTAAATTTTCAAAAGTCTATAAACTTGATCAGCTATAATTAACTAAGATTTGCATGTATCTTTAGCTTTATTAGGGTCACACAAAATTGTAGATCATAATTAAACACATACTTTTTGCAATAAACAAAACCTCCTATTTGCTATTATGTCAGGTAATCAGTAACAGGCTATTGGTGAATTTGGATGGTACATGTAGATGAACATGTACATGTATTATCACAATAGAATTTCACAATCAACTGAATACTTGTCACTCAGATTTATAAAATTGATATTCCTGATTCATACCAGTAGGATTACTAGATAATGAAATTCAAATAATGACTATGCATGGTTTTATTCATTAAGTAAACATACATGTAAATGTCAAGGAGAAGGAAAATACATTCAATGACATAGTGGCTAGCTTTTTTTATCAATCTTTTTAGTTGTATTAATACCAATCAATTTAAGGTACTTCATTTTTTTAATATGAAGATTGAAATTTGTGACTACTGGTTTTAGAAGTTCTTGATCAGTTAAGTTGTATTTGATAATTTAAATATAATTACACCTCATAATATATTAAAGAATATAAAGGGTTGTCTGAAGCAATCTACATGTAACTATACAAGTATTTAGAACTAGTTGTACTTTTTTAATACAGGTATAATTTTATCACATACATCATACATGCATATTGAGATACAATGTATGTAAATTTTCTAAATACCACTGTGACAGTTTTTTCTGTTGAATAAAGAAATGTCAATTAGATATACACGTAGTGGCCCGGGTAGTGTATTTCTTACATGTGGGTTGGGGGGCAGGGTTGTTAAAATTTGTTAAAATTGTTCTGCATGCAAAGGTAAACATAGTCCTGACTCTTAAGATTTCCATATGATTACATTTACTAGAAGAGCCCCATCTCAATTTTTTTTCTAAAAATTTTACATTTTTTACCTTTTCACTGGCAGGCATGAACAAGCCCCAAGCAACTGCTAGAAGCAACTGTTCTCTGGATATTGTCTACCCATGCAAAAACCTATCGATTATTTGAGGGGACCCATGCATCCTCTTTTTCAAGCACAAATCCAGAAGTGAAAATTTTGACAACATTGTTACAGTAGCATTTTCTTTCCCTATTTGATAAAAAAACTACCAATTCTAAAGTGTAATTATACCGGTATATTGATCAACAATGGACATGTGCCCCACTCCCCAACAAATGATTGCAATTTCAATTTACATGTATGTTTTAATGTTATTTTTTTCTTCATGTACCATATGTTTGAAATGGTTTTGGGCGAATAAATGAACTGTACTGAACAATAATTATTCTGACTATATATGCCCCTAAAGTAACCATTCAAATGTCAGGTCCCCCTCCCCCCCTTTTTCAAAAATTTGACCGGTCTTTCACAAAACTATAAATATCCACTGCCACCTTTGACATTTAGTCTGGAAGTTTATTTCTCACAAAAACACTTTACAATCAGAAAGCTAGGTTGTGTAATTTAAAGTAGAAATTTTTAAATTTGATCATACTTAATTGAAAAATAAAAAAGTTAATTTAATTCTGATTTAGTAACACCCCCATTCCCGGCTGAACCAATCACCTTGTAATAATTAAACTGTTTCTGTAAGGTTTTCAGGATAATAATGACCACTTTTAATTATTCAAAAGTCATTTTTATTACAATCAGTTATATCAAGAAAGCGTAAATTCCTGTAAAAATGTAAAAACATTGACTATTCCCCTTCAAATGAAATGTTTCATGTTATATTTTACCCCTTGTCTGTAATTTAATTGCAATGTCACTGTGTAAAGCCAACACAACAGTCATAGCTGCAAGATGAAAATTTTTCCGGTACTTGCAGGATTCTCATGAACTTAATATTAGTCATTAGGGACCCATATGTTGCATACCAATTTCAACAGAAGACATCTCTCTAACTAATTATAATCATTAAAAACTATTTCATGACTTTTAGCAACACTTATACTTCACCAAATACAGTCATTAACATGTATAAATAATCCAAAACTGACCCTTGCTACCTTTATCTTACACTAACATCCTATAAAAGGGAATTTTGAATAGAATAAGAAAGCATATGCAGTTCTAAGAAAAAGTAAACACCATAATGCCAATTTCATTGAGGTTTAAGAAAAAATATAACCATTTAAGTGAACCCACCATCTCCACTTCACTAGTATATATAAACACAGATTCATGAGGCTTTCCTTCAGTAAAACATTTTTAATTAATAATCGTTAAGAGGTCAATTGCCGTTGAGTCTCCTCTAATAAGAAACCTGCAATACTGCAAGTATCTTCATGATATCATTATGATAAAAGCATCACATCACAAAGAAATACCCTTGCATGAATACCCTCCCTGTATCTTTTGATTTTCATAAAGTGCAGTTTAAATATGGTTAAAAATCTTTCACATATAGTATCATAAAACCTATGGCAATTAGTTTCCTTGAGTCAGTTCTCACACATTTTTGAATATGATCATCAATACTAAAAATTTACCATAAATTTTTAATAAATTGGATGATTTGTAGCATTTTCAGTGAAAAATATATATTCCATGAAAGGTGAGCCAACAATCATATTTATTGGATATGTTATCGATCTAAACTCTGGTTTCTAGTACTTAATTCAATTAAAACTCAAACACACCCCAGTAGCCATGGTAGCTGGAGATTTGGATTGGGGGGGGGGGGGCGCTGGCGATTTGGAATGGGGGGGGGGGGGCTTTAAATATTTTCATTGGGGTTTTCCTCTTTCCTTTTAACTTTGGTATAAATACATGCACTTACACTAGAGTGGAAAGTACGTAAAACAGTGTTTTAAAGTTGTAACCTCTTGCTAAAAAGTAAGAGAAAATTTTACACCTGATCAAATAACAGAATTGCACGAGTGCAGTTATTGCTAAGATATACCCAATGTGTAAAATACCAGGTTAATTGTCAACATACGCTAACCAAGTATGACTCCCTCTTCACGTTTGTGTATACAACAGAGTTCATAATCGCATTTTGCTGCTCCAGCCCTGAACAATGAATACACTGCAATTGTATTCTAATAAACGGCACATGTGATTTATGAAAAAAAAAAAATTAAATAAAATTGAAAAAAAAAAAACAACTGTTTTTCATTATGAAGACGACGAACGCCGCTGCTCGTGACAATTTGTTGATTGATTATTATGATATTTTAAAAAACGAAATAACAGCAAAACAGATAGTATCGTGCATTAGCTCCCCCAATTAAATGTTCGGATTTTAGTCAACACCTGTCGTAGTCTTTTAAGCGCTTACTGTTACGTTATTATTAGTCTGGAAAGAACGATCTGAAACAAACACGATGCAATCCTCTGACACACTGTTTGGACTGAATCATGCATTTGTAAATTGTTTCTCGTGTTGATGATTTTCCGAGAATTTAATTTTCGATGTCGTGAATCAGTTCTCTAAACATCGCCAAATATAACTCATTTGCTGTAAGTATTTTGGATCTTTGGTATTGTAAATGTAAGACACCTGTGTGCTGCTGTGTACTGAATAATTTGCAAACTTTGCTTGAAGGATTGGAGAAACTTGGTTTCGTAGTTCATTCTCATAATATCATGGGTTCATCATCTTGATGGACAGAAAATCTCAGACACTATGAGTAATTCCGAAATATCTGTTGTTTACCTGGCCTTTTTGACGAAGTTGAAATTTACTTTCCAGGTATTCCTGACTATTGAAATAAAAAAGCCAGGAAAATGTAAGATATTTCGGACTAACTACTAGTATCTGACTATGGGTATGCTGTAGTTGAACATTGCATAATTGACCCAGTTTCTTTTAGGATTAAAAAAAAGTGTTTTCCTTTAGAAATATTGTCTTCTTTATTTAATTGCCAGCATACTTTTTTATTGCAACACTACAGACTACATTTAGACAAAAACTTCAATGATATATATAAATTGTCCAATTTAGGACTAAGTCATGCTAAGGATGTATAAATTAACCATGTACATCGTTGGCTAGTATAATAATTCCTATAGGAATTTTTAATTTCCTAAGGGAGAATTTACTCCTACAGGATAATATTTTTCCTATGGGAGAAAAAAAATCCCTTAGGAGAAAATAAAATTCCTAGAGGAAATTATTTTCCTACAGGAATATTTTAATATCCTATAGGAAATTATTTTTTTTAAACTTCCTATAGGATTTAATATTTTCCTACAGGAGAAATATTTCCTACAGGATAACTTAAAAATCCTGTAGGAAATGTCTTTATCCTATAGGATTTTGTAAAATTCCCACAGGAACATGATTTCTCCTAGGGGAATTTTTTTTTCCTATGGGATATTTATGTTTAAAGGTAAATATCTCACCTGTCAGGTGAGATATACCTGAGTCAAAGGTGGTTATTAACTCTCTAGGCTATGGTCTATCATATGACATAAATGAAATTTTAGAGAAATGCGCCTTAAGCGGGCGCAAAAATGCCACCTTGGCACTGGCATAATTATCCGGCACAGTGTTATTTACCAGGTGTCAAAAACTAGCTCAGACATTGATTTCAGGGCTAGGACCATGGTAATTATTCAGTTGAAAAGTAGGTGATAAACCTTTTAAGTTGACAGAAGATGTCACATTTAAGGTATTCAATGTATAACAACCGCATCTTGTACCTAAAGATTTAAAAGTAAGATATTCTTTAAAATAAAATCAATTTGATTGTATAATTAAATAAAAATATTCCACGAATGTTTTTTTCTTCAAAATTTTGATTATTGTCCAATTAACTGTATATAGATTGTGTATACATTGAAGTCTGTGTTTTATTCATATATAATAAGAAGTTACTTGAAATTCATAGAAATCAATATGAGAAGTAATTTAAAAGGCATGCACACTTTGTGAATATATGCATAAACGTTCTCTTTAACAATATAAAAAACAAAATGAATCATTTAATACCACATGTATTTTTACACAATTTGAAATATGTTAAAATGCGCATTAAATTGCGTTTGTAATCAATTATGACAAGAAGTATTTGAATGATATCATTGCTACTAAACTTTTTTAAATTTTACAATAGTTAAAATATTTCACAATAACTGCAACTTAAATAATACTTGTACTTTTATATTTCAATATATCATTTGAGTTTAATCTATATAGGCCCAATGGATTGTATGCTCACTTAATTTTCTCTTCGTTAGGTACCATAGAACTATTGCGCAGAAGACAATAAATGTAGTGTCGGCCCCCTATGAAGATTCTTGGGGGTCAGGGAAAATTATCTCTCTTACAAGATCAATATTAAAAGGGTAAATTCTACACTATCTATTGACTTAAGAACATCTGATTTCGTTTTGTTCAGATTGTTTTTAAAGGCATATATATTAACTGCTGTTGTTTGCTGTAGTGGTACAAATACTGGAGGGAAAGTCGAAGCTGTGATAGGTACAGACTTCTCAATTTATTTTTTCAATCAGATGCTAGAGGACATATATCCAATATGTGCTGATAGGACCAGATACAGGTTAGTAATGTATTCGTTTCACTATCAGAAAAAGTATTCTTTTTAATGCCCCAGTAACACATTCACGGATCAACTCCACGGTTCTACTACGGAATATTTTCCATGGTTGACACCGGAAAATCTAATGATACGGAGTTAGTACGGATGCACTACGGAATGGATACAAATTGATACATACCGGTACGAATTACTACGGATTTATACGGAATTAAAACGGACTTCTACGTTCTAAAACGATTTAATAAGTTTTTCTAAGGAAGTGGTTTCATCCATAGTGGAATTTTGAACATGTTCAAAAATTCTCGCAGCTATACAAGTATTGCTACGTTTGGATACGATAACAGACGGAAAAGCAACGGGTCAATACATATCGCCACGAATGATTCCGGATCGCTTCCGTAGCTAATCTGGCATTTAATCCGTGAATGTGTGACTGGGGTATAAAAAAAATATTTAGATCAATTATCCCGGAAGCTTAATTTTTTTTACATTGTTACAAACATATGGCTCAGTCAAAGCTGTTCTGTCAATATTGAAGTCTTTTTTTTTTAAGATTTGCATTCGACATACCATTTAATTAATGTTCGTTACGAGTAAGTTGTTTTTAAAATGTGACATCCTTTTGGAATGATGCTCCAAAAGTCACCAAAACACTAAGTGGTGTATTTTATTCATTTTGTATTGAGTTGTATCCTGATCGACAACAGTGGGTTCCTTGTGATGCACCCTTATTATATAGAAACGACATCCCCGATAGAAGGGCAGATTCACATAACACACCTAGTATGTATACAAGTTTAATAAAAAATATGCCTGCATATTACATCTTTTTTTAATATGTTAAAAAAGATGATATAACAAAATAGCGTCCTTTTTACGATCGAAATGTGTTTATATACATATATCTAATTGTTAATGAAATTTAATCAAAGTTTTTAGTTCTAGATGTATAAACTTTGGCCTTTGCTTTGTAAACTATTTAGCCGATTTATACATGTACCTAAGTTCTGTGTTTTCGCTATTGAAGCTCTTTATGTACCATTTTACTATTGATGACCAAAGGGTCGAGCTCGACTTGATATGCTTAGGTTATTTACGAAAAAATTCTACATACATGTTCTTTTTTCAGGAAGGAAAGATTTCACGTTCGCTGAGACATAAAGGAACAATGTACAAACAACCGTGTAGAGACACGGGGAACAAAAAGGAACAGTTCACATACAGGGTAAGAAATGTCAATAAAAAGACATTAATGGACAGCTAAGTATTTTCTAAAAGGGAAAGGATCTTTTATTGAAAAAGAAATAATGTATAGACAACTACGAAGAGACACGGGGAACAAAATGTACAGATCACCCATAGAGTAAAAGTAAAACATGTATACGGAACAACATCAAAATATAAAAGAGATACTTGTTTGGCTAACATTACAATTAAATGCATTGTTATTAAAGGTGGAACTAGAGGGAGCTGATCTTGGTGGAATAATCGATTCAGAGAATGGATATGAACTACGTCCGGTGTCTGGCTCAAACGTGTTCCTTATACTAAAAAAGAGAAGTCCGAACGATGAGGACAAATGTTGTGACTCAGAGGTACGCTAAACTACGTCTTCTCTTAGAAAATAGTGATTATTGTTCTGATATAAATCATTATAAAAAACCCGTTTGTGTCGCATAAGAGCATTCCCCGTGTCATGCTCTGCGGTCATGTACCCGACTCTGTTCTTGAGATTAAAAGCATATTTCTTACATGTATATATATCTGTAGAATAGTATTAGGGGAACATTTTTATGAATACTGTGTTATAATGGTAAAAAAATTATTCCTTGCTAAATACATAATAGGACCAATGCTTATTTTAAAGACGATGACCGTGTGCACAGTAAACTTGAAACATGACAAGCGAGATACCCTAACAAAACAACTTTTTACAAACATTTTTTGAACTACCCAAAAACTTGAGATAGATTGCTGTCTTGGGGACAAACATTTTCTCTGTTGTCTTCCCAGCAAAATGTATTATGTTTGAAAGGAAATTAGTATGTCGGTTAACACCCTGAGTTAACTGTAATCTCATATGTTTAAAAGATGAAATTAACTGCATAATATAATATCGGTACCTTTAGAGGTCGTATGAGTAGGGCTAGAGATAAAGTACTGATTTGCGTCTCATTTATTCCAATAATCGACGTTTGTCAATGCATTGTAATCAGACTATTCTGGTCTAGGTCCTGATATGATAATTAATGTTTGTCTATGAAAAAGTGTTTTGTATATTTAATAGTACTACGTGTCCCCTAGTTCTATACCGTGTGGTACGGAAAAATGTTCTTGCCTGTGTTACAAAGAGCTTTCTTTCAACGAATGCAGGAATGAATACAACATAACGTAAGCGTACTTTAGTATTAAATTAGATTGTTATACTTTCATGTTAAATACTGAAATCTGATTGGTTTAGACGCAGTTCATAATCTGTTCTATTATCCTCAGCGTAAGCAACGCACCTAGCAACGATTAACATTACGAATTGTTACATGCGCGAAAATCATGCGCGCACGGTTCGCCTTAGAATTCACGTTATTCCTATCTAAAAGCAGTGATATTTTCTTTAAAATTAAGACATTCAGTATAACAAAATAAATAGTGCCTGTTTGGGAGGGTAACAGTTGAAATTGACACCCCGAGAAAACCATTGTCGTGGAGGTTGACAATGGTTTTCTCGGGGTGTCAATTTCAACTGTTACCCTCCCAAACAGGCACTATTTATATAATGTTATAAGTCATTTTAAATATCTAGGTACATATGTGAATAAAATATGTTGTTGCAGCATATTCATATACTCTAAGCATATGTTATAAATATTATATTAAGTATCATATTGTAGCATCTTGTGATAATAGGATATTATGTATATTCTCATTCTCTTGTATTACCTGAAAAAAAATACGTTAATTATAAATTGGATAGCAATCACCGATTGCCTGAAATTATAGTTTAGTTGATATATTTTTTTCATGGTGATGAATTGAAAGTGAGATAATGTGTTGAGATGAATACAATTATGATAAAGAGTAAAAAGTAGTTTATTTTTACCATTTGTTGACTTTCCAAGGAGCGGCTTTGTCCCGTGTAGTTCTCAGTTACCAACCCTGAGGTCAGTTAGTACACCTGAGGAAGATAAAACTAGGAATCTACCAACGTGCTTTCCTACCGACTGCGCATGTCGAAAAACTGAAAGGCAATCAAATTTCTTTTTCTTTTTTTTATTTTTATATTTTTTTTCTGTAAATTTAAAACATCTTAATATTGTTTATGTTTTGCATCAGGGAGTGTTTCCGTACATCAGGCTGTTCCTGGTGTAAGAGTGATAAAAATGGGAACCTGGTCAATGGATTCTGTGATCTGAAGGAAATATGCCCATCCCAGCAGTGTCTGAAGGATGGTATGGACCTACAAATCTTTTGAGTATCAACAAGCAAATGTTAAGTTGTTTATAACCACCAATAACCGTATAGAGATATATACATTGTAAAAGGTCATAAATATAATAAATTCATATAATAGCTAAATAGCTAAAACCATTGTTTTCGGAAATATTTCTAGTGTGCAGTAGAAAGAACTGTGGGCCGCCTAAATGCAAGAATCCACCGTGTGATGATGTGTCCAATGTAGTTATATATGCAAGTGCATCAGGGGGTGCGGTAGTGGTTGTGATTCTGATAATTATTGTCGTTTGCATCATTCGAAAAAAGAAGACAGGTGGACACGACGACACATACCTTGACGCAACCCACGAAGTCACTATTTTCAACAAGCCGATGTCAGATTGTATTGACTACAACACTGCTCCAAACTGCTACACGTCCACGTTAAGCGTTACGTCCGAGGAAAGCGTTAACACAAATGCCAGTTAGAGGCTGGTCATATATGAGTGAACTCTCTTTACATTTGTATTCCATCTAATGAGATCATTATATTAACAGTTATGTGGTAATAATAATAAGGTATCACCATTGTATTTTGCATGGTATACATGTCAAGCCATCCCGAAAGCTGTAGTAGGGATTTTTTTTGAACTTGATTTAAATCTTTTAGGTGACAAAGTATGCGGGTTACAAACAAAACTTATTTGACTTGTATTCCATTGTTGAGTCTAAAGAGAAAGCATTCACATTCACAAACCCTCCGTGAACAATCCACAGTTGTACTAGCACCACTGTGTATTCACATGCATTTTTGACCTAACGTTATGTACATAATAACAAATACCATTTAATTTGTGTTATAACGAACTTAACCATAAACTGTTATATTTAATGTAATATCTGAGACAGACGATGATGTTCAATGAGAAAATAACTAACTATAATCGATATGATATAAGAATCATTATATGTTAGAACATACCCACAACGTCCCCAACGTGTGTATCGTTGAACTTCTATTTGGCATCAACATTTGAATTATATTTTATACTAGAGTAACTTTTAAATTTTAATTTTTTACTTTTCAACTTGTTATTGTACATCATGAACAATCCTTAAAATTGTAAGATACATGTTGTATAGACGTTGTTAAATTGTATTAATATTACGCATGTTTATTGATATATGAATAAACCAATTTATTCCAATAGCTTAACAATATATTTTCAATAAAACTGTTGCACAAAAAACATTAATCAACCAATTTTCCTGATAGGAAATGAACCATTAAACCATTAATATCTAACCCAAATGATAACTTGTGATAATATTCTTTTGGCCAAACAAATCTGCTCTATGTTCATGTTCTTGTAATACATTTTTAAAAAGAAGCCAGGGTCAAAAGACAAGGTTATATGGTTACGGTCAAGGTGACACCTACAATCCATTCATGTAAAAAGGGGAGAGGACTTCTACACCTATATACAAGTCTGCAACCTGTTGCATATATTGCTTAGATTTTATATTTTTAAACATGTCAAGATCAAAGGTTAAAATTTTAAGGTCACGGTAAAAAAACCACAAAAAAAAAACAAGGACATAAAAAGGGGCAACTTTTTTTTTGGCTCACCTGAGCCAAAGACTCAAGTGACCTTTTCTGATCACAATTTGTCCGTTGTCTGTCGTTGTCGTCGTCGTTGTCGTCGTCGTTGTAAACTTTTCACAGTTTCATCTTCTTCTCATGAACCACTGGGCTGATTTCAACCACATTTGGCACAAAACACCACTAGGTGAAGGGGATTCAAGTTTGTTCAAATGAAGGGCCACGCACTCTTTAACGGGGAGATAATTGAGAATTATTGAAAATTTGTTTTATTTTTCAAATATCTTCTTCTCAAAAACTATTCGGCCTGAAAATCTTAAACTTGTGTGGAGGCATCCTCAGGTAGTCTAGATTCAAGTTTGTCTAAATCATGGTCCCCGGAGGTAGGGATAGGCCACAGTAGGGGGATCAAGTTTTACAAAGGAATATATAGAGACAATCTTTAACAATCTTCTTCTCAAAAACTATTAGGCCAGAAAAGCTCAAATTAAAATGGGAGCACCCTCAGATAGTGTAGATTCAAGTTTGTTCAAATCATGGTCCCCAGTGGTAGGGTTGGGCCACAATAGGGGGATTAAGTTTTACATAGGAATCTATAGAGAAAATCTTTAAAAATCTTCTTCTTAAAAACTATTAGGCCAAGAAAGCTCAAATTAAAGTAGATGCATCCTCAGGTAGTGTATATTCAAGTTTGTTCAAATCACAGTCCCTGGTGGTATGGTGAGGCCACAATGGGGGAATAGATTTTTACATTGGAATATATAGAGAAAATCTTTAAAAATCTTCTTCCCAAAAACAATTAGGCCAGAAAAGCTCAAATTAAAATGGAAAAACCCTCAGGTAGTGTAGATTCAAGTTTGTTCATATCATGGTCCTTGTGGGTAGGGTTGGGCCACAATAGGGGGATCTAGTTTTACAAAGGAATATATAGAGACAATCTTTAACAATCTTCTTCTCAAAAACTTTTAGGCCAGAAAAGCCCAAATTAAAAAGGATGCATCCTCAGGGAGTGTAGATTCAAGTTTGTTCAAATCATGGTCCCCAGGGTAAGGTGGGTCCGCAAAAGGGGGATCATATTTTACATAGTAATATATAGACAAAATCTTTAAAATCTTCTTCTCAAAAACTATAAGGCCAGAAATGCTCTAATTAAAATGGAAGCATCCCCAGATAGTATAGATTCAAGTTTGTTCAAATCATGGTCCCCACGGTAGGGTGGGGCCACAATAGAGAAATCAAGTTTTACAAAGGAATATATAGAGAAAATCTTTAAAAATCTTCTCAAAAACTGTTAGGCCAGAAAAGCTCAAATTAAAGTGGAAGCATCCTCAGGTAGTGTAAATTCAAGTTTGTTCAAATCATTGTCCCTGGGGGTAGGTTGGGGCCACAATGGAGGGATCAAGTTTTACAAAGGAATATGTAGAAAAACTCAAATTAAGTGGAAGCTTCCTCAGATAGTGTAGATTCAAGTTTGTTCAAATCATGATAACCAGAGGTAAGGTGAGGCCACAAGGGGGGGGGGGGGTCAAGTTTTACAAAGGAATATATAGAGAAAATCTTTAAAAATCTTCTACTCAAAAGCGATTAGGCTAGGAAAGCTCAATTTCGAGTTAAAGCATCCTCAGACAGTGTAGATTCAAGTTTGTTCATATCCTGGTCCCTGGGGGTAGGGCGGGGCCAAAATGGGGGATAACTTTAAATATATAAAGAAACTCTTTAAAAATCTTTTTCTCAAAACTATTATGCCAGGAAATCCCTAATTTGAGTGGAAGCATCCCCAGATCGTATAGATTCAAGTTTGTTTAAATGATAGTCCAAAGGCATGGTAAGGCCACAATCGGGGATGAATTTTTACATAGGAATATATAGAGAAAATCTTTAAAAATATTCTGGGAAAGTTTTCGGTCCAAAACTAAAGTACTTAGTGTGAAAGCACAGGTTTTGCAGATTTAAGTTTGATGAAACCATGATTCCCTAGAGAAAAGTTGGGCCACGAAATGGGGGGGGGGGGGTTATATAGGAATAGAGAAAAATCTTCTTACAGGTACAACAACAAAAAGGGCTTGGTATTTACCAAAAAAAGAAATGGATAAAAATTGGCAGATTTTCAATTTTTTTTTAGCAAGATCTATTGTACTTAGTTGTCAAGATATGTTGATACTGTGCTAATTTGATCAGAATTAAGGCAAATGTTGCTCAGGTGAGCGATGTGGCCCCTGGGCCTCTTGTTGCAGGTGCTGATGAAATAAATGAAATTTAAAGGGGATATACAGGTAAGGAAACAGCAGACCCTTTCGGTATGAATAGACTGAAGGAGCCTCTTTTTTAACTAAAGACCTTGGTAAAAATTTTAGGTCTCTTTATTATGGTCTTATGGGAGTAGAGATAACAAACATTTCGTACAATAAGAGTAATAACTTTATCTATTTAAAGGTGGAGGTTGATAGGCTGTGTTTTGAAATGTCTTAAGAAGTCCTACTGCATCCATATCATCTAAAACAAAAGAGATATCGTTTATACACTGATTTTATAATGACCTTGAAATTGGGATTTCATGCCATTGTAATTGGTCACGATGACCCCTCCATCCCGGATGGTACGATGTCTCTAAGACGTATGGTAAAAATGTGTTGTTCAAAAACCTAAGAAACATTCGGGGATAATAACTGCCTTAAGAAACCTTGGGCCATTGGGTAATAATGAATAGGAATACCCTCTTAAGACATTTTTAAAAAGTAACAGGTCTTTATTAGTTATGGTTTTCTGGGAGTAGCGATAATAAACTTTTCCTTTCAAATTAGAAGTAACTTTGTAAGTTCTGCTAGTTATCAGGCCTATGGTCATTTACTGCGGTAACTTTAAAGGATCAATTACATAAGTATAGCTTGTTTCAATAAATCGAAGAACAAATATGTCGCCCTTAGAATAGAATAGAGAGAAAAAAATAATTTAAAACAAAATAAAGAGCTCAAGATGTCTTTCACAAACTGCGGTACAATGATAAGGGGAAGGAAAAGAGGGATATGAAAGGAGGGGGTCAAGCAACAGACGTGTATTTATATTGATTTCAAAATCCCTTCCAAGTGTAATTACAGATATAAAAGAAAGCGTAAAATTCTAAAAATATTTTTAGTTTGTAGAAGTGCGTGTGTATAAATAATACCTATAATATGTCTTTATGTATGATACAAGAGACTAGAGTACAAAGCATTGTCAATCAAATTGATGGAAAGAGTTAAAGTATGTTTACGACAAACGTTAGGGAAACCTGATGTGCAGTTTCAGTTTCCGTGCCTTTCAAAATAACCAAAAAAATTAAATCGGTATTTAAAAAAACCCATGAGAAATAAGCAGCAACAGAAATTGTCCTTTAAAACATAGCACGTAGTGTTACACATAATATCAAATAACATATCGTTACTGATTGCATCACTTTGGAAAAAAGGCATAAATATTATATACTTCCTTGATTTGTGTGGGTAAATTTACATGTTCCTTTTTTGTTCTTGAAAATACTTCTTAATATCAGATTCTGACCCATTGCATGCTGTGAAGTTATAGAACAGTCCTCCTCTTTTAGGTAATTTGACATTTTTAAAGCTTAAAACACTGTTTTTGATGAGGGTATCTATTAATAATCCAGAAACTTTTGCTACCAGCAGCACACTCTGATTGACTATTTCCCCGGGGTTTATACCGCTTTTTATCAATCAGGGCGTAAGTGACTCAGTCATTATGCACATTGTGGATTTTGTGTCAATGTTACGGTATTGCTACATATTTCTGCATCGATTTTTGCATAGATTTCAACCAAGTTAATTAAATATATGATATCTAAACAAATGTAAAAATATCAACGCGTCTTTGGATTTATATTCAAGCCTAATATCTTGAAAGAGGCATTACTCCGAAAAGATTTTTATGGAAATGTAACAGGTGGTGAAAATCGGGACTCGTACCCAGCGCCTCCGGCGTACGATGTCAGCGCTCTAATTGAGACCCGAAATATTGAATGACAGTCACACAGCTTTTGACTCCGTGACAGAAATATAAAACCATCTTTTTACATCATAGACCTCTTATGACAGTGTTATTGTAAACAAACTGAAAAAAACTAGGTCAAACCATAATTTACTCAAGTTGTCTTTGTTTGTATTTTGGAAAGTCCCTCAAAATTCTACACAATGACTAAGAATATTGTTATTGTAAAAATATTACCTGTAAAATTCCCAGTCTGAATTCCCTTCAAGTTTTATATTCACTCTGACCATTTTACATTAAAAAATTGTTTATTTTAATTTTAAGGAAACTAAGATTACTAGAATGAATCAAATAAAATTTCACTGTACAAATCATATGCAGTAACATACCATTTGCTATCTGTTGAAGTTTCTAAAGCTTGATTGTAATACTCAGCCTCATACTATATAGTATTAAAAGAATTTTAGCATAAAACATCCAGAATTTCGTTAATATATCACGTTTAAATGAGGAGGGACCAGTGGATAACGAGGGGGAATGTATTAAACGCAAAGAAAAAAAAATCGAGAAAATATGGATGATGCCCTCTCATCAATAGAGCTCTTCACTATTTTTTTTATCAGTATAAGTATGGGCTGCATTTTGTTTAAATCAGGTTTCGGTCTTTGAAATTTAGAGCTGAACACCGCTCGTAAATAGGCACTATTCGCCATATTTTCTCTCTCACTACTGTCCTTTCTGATATATTTCATTCTATCAAATAAAATATACAATATGAGTTTAATAACAACACCCCTAAATAAGCTGGAGACCTCTGAGCAGTTTTTAGTATTTTGCTGTAGAGGTCTCACCTGTGTACATCTTGTCTCGCCGTGTTACTCGGTCGCGATGAAATTATCAAGTTTTATGCACTTTTTTCAAGCCAGGAGAATACTAAAATCAATTAAACTGGTCAAAATATAATTAACAAACAGAATTTGCACATAAAATAAGAAACAAATGCAAAAAATCCAAAGACCACGAAAGGAATACTACACGACGGCCACGAGTTTCAGATGTGCAATCGGGTGTAACGAAATTGAAGGGTTTATATACTAGGTATCTGTGTGACGGTGCCTATTTATGAGCGGTGTACAGCTTTAAACGAGCTCTAGATTTTCGAAGAACGTTTTTGCATCCTTATGTTACGGTAAGATTTAAATCATACCTTTTTTTATATCTACATGTACATTAACCATCAACAAATTACAAGTTTAAGCCAGTAATTTAGAAGTAAGATTAGACTCTGTACCTGAAGCAAGTTTTCTACTTTGCACAGACACATCTACCAAACCAATTTGCATGAATTTTATTTACCTAAGATGAATACTGAGATATGTTGCCTAATAAGAGTATTTAATCTCAGCCAGCATTCCTAACTTATGGCTAAGATTAAACATTCACATCCCTGCGAATGTGTTCGGAATGTTTTCTTTATCGTTGTTAAGTATGTAATAAATCCAGAGATGCTCGAATGAATGTTACGAGACTTCCCCGAGATTTGTTTAGTTCCTGTGAAATTTCGAGCGGAAGTATACGTGTTCTCTATCATCAAGAACAAAAATAAAATACGTAGGTACTGGTCGTTTTTCATATCATATCCTGCTTTGATTTATGTCAAAACATGAAAATCTATTAAAAAGTATGTCTTATTTCATCATCTAGTGGTTATTCAAACTAAACGATGATATCAGAACAGAGTTATTGTTCGTGTTTAATCATTCTACACGTGGTTGAAAATATAAACATTGGGTTGCTTAATAAAATCATAGCAATGTTTAATGCTTTTGGTGTGCAATACCATGCTTTTTAAATAAAAAAAAATTGGTGTCTTTCGTGTATAAATACTCAGTATATCGAGTCAATTCAATGAACATTCTGGATAAAATAGTAAAGTTTGTTTTACTATTGATGATATTCCTACATGTAGTATAGTTCAGGCGCGGATCAAAAATTAATCATAAGGGGGGGGGGGGGTCGCTACTAAGCTTGTTAATTGCTGCAGCAGCAAAAAAAATAACCAAAAAAAAAAGCAAAAAAAAAAAACAACAACAAAAAATAACTGAAATAATCCATTGTCACATTAATTTCTAGATCTCATTTTATCCGGCAATGAATGAACATTAAATTTTAAAAGGTCACATAAAACTTCAAAGGACAAAACCATTCGCAGGGGTGATTCAGGTTATTTTTAATCCTTCAATATCACATATGCTTACCTAACAATGAATGATGATTCTACTACAGTTATTGCCGAGATCAAAGATTATTCACCAATATACCACGAACGTCATCTGTAAATTATTGGATCAGAAGTACCAATTTGTCTCGCACTGCCGATGAAAGTACAACTTCAAACCGTAAACAGTTTTTAAACTATGTAAATTTCACCTGTTAGTTCCAGTCAAAACGATGTGTATTGCCTCAAATGTTTTTTTTAAGAGATCAATGCGGCTGTTCTAAGATCCTCCCTAGCACATTTTTACTGCGTGTGTTTACATAAAATATATAACATGTAGTAGTAATAATCGTATTGAATTGCCCTTAAAATATTAGGAACATAATTCAAAGATATTTTATAAATTAGTATAGAGTATAAAAAATCAAACGAAAAATTCTGACGTCTGCATATGATTCCTTTGATCGATACACAGGTAAACATTACTAACAAAACCATTGGGGTTACACGGAACAGCCGTCAAAATGACCTAGATCGTCTCTCTTTAGGAAAAACGATCTGTAGAAATACTGGGCTGTTAGTAGAAAAGAAATAAAGTTCTTGTTATCGTGAACGTTGCAGAATAACCTCCTCGGTCTTGAAATGTTGTTTGAAATATAAAACCCTCGGCTTTTATGTTTCAAAACAACATTTCTCGACCTCGAAGGTTATTCTGCAACATTCACGAAAACTCGTATTTCTCAAATACTATTCAGCTATACAAATTATCAATATTGTACAATTATTCGATATTTTTTTTTGTTTGGCTTAATCAAAAAGTTCACATAAGTGTAAACTTTTCATGACGTATTAATTGAGGTATTCCCGATGAATTTACCTTTAAACTTTGTACATTTTATCGTTATTCATGCAGCACTGTCTTTTCCATTTCTGTTCTTGATGATAGAGAATCGAATTATAAGGAATATTTAATAGTGCTGGTTCTACATAATTATAACAAAATTATACTCATAAAACTTGGTTGAAACATTACACCACTTAACTGTTAAAAAAACATAAATGTTTAAAACCCGGTTGATGCTCGCATTAATCTTGCTAGCAGCTGAATTTATTCCTATAATACACTTTTAAAAAAAACATGTCAAGTCCTGACAATAATATGATAAAACTAGAGCAAAGCTCGTTGCAAAGCAACGAGTGGGTCCTCCGTTAATGTCGGAAGTAAAGCTGGAAGTTCCTGTAAGAAGCAGAGCTCTTAAACCGATAACAAGAGTTATTAAAAAAAGATGAAAAAATCGAATCATTCCTGGTACGACTTAACAAAATATGAATGATTTTAGGTACGACTTAACAAAAACCTTTCCGATTTCAAGAACGACTTAACAAAAAAAATCCGAATGTGTTCAAGTACGACTTAACAATTAATTTTGGTACGAGTTAATTTTACTTTGAACATTACGCTATTTTTTAAACCAAGGACGCGGAATCAAAATTTCCGGAAAAATCAATTTTTAAACCCCGATATCTCTGTAATGCATCGTCCGATTTTTAAAAGGTTTTCAGTGTTGGATTCAGTTTAATAAGCTCTACAAAACACATATTCATTTTTGATTTGATCAGAAAATTCATTTTTTCAAAAAATTTGTTTCACTTCCGGTTTCGACATGAAGTGACAGATTTTCATTTCCAGCCTTATTACAGAGGTAAATCGACCAAATCATAACCATTGAAAATTTCAAGCCTCTATCTTAAAATGTTTTTGAGAAACGCCGCGGACAAAATGACTTTTTTAAAATTTTAAAAATGACGTTACGTCAAAACGGAGGTGACGTTGTCAAGTAAACTTTAACATCTTTGAGATATAATAGTTTCACATTATCTCTGAAAGTTTCATTAAAATCGGTTGGAAACTTTTTGAGTTATAAAGCCGAGAAGGAGTCAGAAAAAAAGAAAAAGTATAATAACTAGAGCAAAGCTCGTTGCAAAGCAACGAGTGGGTCTTCCGTTAATGTCGGAAGTAAAGCAGGAAGTTCCTTTAAGAAGCAAGCTCTCAAACCAATAACAAGAGTAACTAAAATTGAAAAAAATGAAAAAAAATCGAATAATTCTTGGTACGACTTAACAAAATCCGAATGATTTTAAGTACGACTTAACAAAAAACCTTTCTGATTTCAAGAACGACTCAACAAAAAAATCCGAATGTGTAACAGTACGACTTAACAATTATTTTTGGTACGAGTTAATTTCGCTTTGAATATAACGCTATTTTTTAAACCAAGGACGTGGAATCAAAATTTCCGAAAAAATCAATTTTTAAACCCCGATATCTCTATAATGCATCGTCCGATTCAAAAAAGGATTTCAGTTTTGAACTCAGCATGAAAAATACTGTAAGATACGTACGTTAAAGTTTTAAAATTGAAAAACATGCAAATTAAAAAAAATTGGTTTTGCTTCCGGTTTCGACAGGAAGTGTCCGAATTGAGTTTCCAGCCTTATGTCATAAGTAAAACGATAGTTCTACCTTCTCTGTAAATCTCATAGCTTTACCTTAAATCAAAAATGAGAAAAGCTCCGGACAAAATCACTTTTTAAAACGTGAAAAACGTCAATATCTGACGAAATTGATGACGTCATCAAATAATTTTTTCATATCATAGAGATCTTACAAATACACATTAAACCTGCAAATTTCAAAACAATCGATGGAAGCGTTTTTGAAATATTTGAGTTGGAAAAAAAATAAAAAGAATAATAATAATAAGAATAAGAAAAAAAAGAAACCGTAGAAAAACAAAAGGGTCTTCCGTTGGAAACGGAAGACCCTAATAAAAAGAAACCGAAGAATAACAAGAGGGTCTTCCGTTGAAAACGGAAGACCCTAATAAACTAAAACAATACTATTATTACGATAAAAGTCAAATCATATCTAATAATCTTTACTGACTGGAATCAGTAAAAATTTGCAAACCCTGCGCATTATCAAATTTTACCTTTTTCCGGGTTGTTATAACTAAATGTTGACCGAGACGTTGGATTTAAATGTAAAACTGATACATTTATTTTAAGTTTTGATAGTAACTTTAGAAGGAAGTTCAAGTGTAACCAGATAGCCATGCTGTAACCTTGAATTGATAATATTAGAACTTAGTTACTATGATACTGATGTATACCTAGACACTGCACAATAAACTGTGGTTATGATGACTTGCAGAATGAACTCTGTGACTCTTGTAGCACTGGGCAGTATTCCTAAATGATGTTATGCAACCAGGTGTAGAATGCGGGCACAAATATCCAAATTGGGAGTTTATGAACAAGTTGTGATATGTGTCTGCATCGATAGCTCTGGTACTCTATACTGAGTCATGTATCGCATGTTTTATACAACCTTTGTAACCTTTTACACCATGAACCCATGTATTCGTTTATATATGACCTTTTAATATTGTACGCAAGCGATGCGTCATACTAAGGCGGAAGACTCAAATCCTGCATCCAAATACTCTAAAAGAAATAGTCCTAAACGAAGTTAATTAATTCAGGCACAGTATCATACAAATTGAAAATGGATATACAAATTGACACATGTAATGCTATTTAACCTTTATAACCTTTTAGCCATGTATGAATGAATGTATTATGCGTAAGCGATGCATTATACTCAGGTGGGAGACTCAGAGACTCGGGACTCGGAGACCAAAAACATGCATTCATACTCTTTGATAGACAGTTCTCACAGTTTTGTTGCTTTATTTAGTTCACTCATGATCATCGTAGATGGACCGAACTAGTTGGAACTGTTAATCATAAGTAAGATGTTATATATACTCCTGTAAAATGATGTTAGACAGGATTTTTATTTGGATCTGAAATTAGACATTTTAATTTAGATTTTGAAGTTGATATCTTTAATTTGGGGTGCTTCAATTTTGATGTTGTAACTTTGACAAAACTATACGATCACGCTTTTAAATAAACTGCTTGTGAAACAACTATTGGACTAAGTAGTTCTTAAGTTTTGGTTGCACCTCAAAGAGATTAAGAAGACAGAAGGCTTACTCAAGGAATAAGTAATTCTTAAACATGGTTAACATATATGTCACATATGCACATTGAAATATTTGTAAACATTCATAGTAAGCACAATGGCCTAGCGCATGCATACCAATAATATCATGGATGAATCGGAAAACCTTGGCGAGTACGGTGCATCAAATTCTATGTAATCGACCGAGACTTTCTGGATGCTATCAAAAAGGCGAAGGCGAAAGCGCGAAGTTGCGAAGGCGAGAGTGCGAAGTTACGAAGGTGAAGGAGCGATAGTAGTATCACTCCTTCGCCTTCGCACCTTCGTCATCGCATCTCCGCACTTCGCCGTCGCTTCTTCGCACTTTCGCTCCTTCGCCGTCGTACTCTCGAACTTTCACCTTCGAAACTTCGCACTCTCGCATCTTCGACCTAAAGGCGAAAGTGCAAATGTCGAAGTGGCCCCATCGGAGCACCATAGCTGACCGGTCGCACCCGCCGTGTGCTCCTTGTTACAATGGGGTAAATGTCGAAATCGGGATAATGTCATAATAAGGAAAACGTTTGATGGTTTGGTTTGTTTACGATGATTAAAATACAAACCTTGATCCAATACGGACCTTCATTACATTTGAGGTTGAATTAGATGTCAAGGAGGAGTAAGCATCTCCTGCCGACCGGTCGCACCCGCCAGGTGATCATTGTCAAGTTATGAAAAACGGAGGAAACCGTAGTCAATTATATAAAAGTCCCACGCAGGATAAGAATATACATAAAATTTCTTCCGGGTTGTAAGATCTTCACGCTTGACCCAGAAATAGAGTTTTAAACTTCAGATTAATAGGTGAAACTAAGGCATTTGCGTCTTAATTGCATGTTGATGGTAACTTTAGAAAAAGGTTAAAAGAATATTTATTGATTCAGTCAACAGGTACGCATATTGCTTTTAAATATTATTTTATGAATAAACGTTTGCGTTGAATTATCAAACCAGAAATAGATTTTGATAACCATTTCATGTTTTCTGCTTTTTTGCTGTTACAAAAATATTAATGTAATTTTTCATCAAGCATTTTAATTGTATTCAGAATCAGAGAGGAGCTACATATTTTTTTTTTATATTTTAGAACCACATTCTTTTATTTGAAATGCAGTATTGTTTGTTTCTTAAATGTTGACCACCATCAAGCTTTTGTTGCCGGTGACATAACAATTTAGTTGGTGAAATTTTCCACCACGAAATAGCTAGACCGTGCATTTTAACTCCAGCTTACCAAATCAAATAGTATTCAAAAGAATCTTTCAATTACACGACCTTGTAAAATATGTTTCAGTCGTTTGGTGCGTTTATTACAATATATCATAAATTCCTCATGTATGAGACTACTGCCTCATTTAACACTAAAAAACCGAGCATGTGGAATAAATTTGTATTCAAACGACTTATGGTTTTTTAATAAACACGAAATGTCACATTACATAATATGACAACAATGTTGTTTAAGCTGTATAGCATATTCTTTTATGACTCTAGCTCTTTAATCACACGGGGTGTACAAAACATTATAAATAAAACCTTGTTGATAAACTAATTTTAAATAAGCAAATATATAAGACTCTTCTTTAAAATTTAAAAGTCTGAAAAATGTTAAATCGGTCTCATATTTTACGTGTGCATAATGATCAGTGTAAGCCCTTGATAAAAAGTTTGGATTTTTAAATCTAATGCTATTCCCCTGCTTTGTAGAAAGATACAACTTTTGTCTGCAAGGATGATGCTCCGTTTTGATATTTGATGACAACTAAAACGCTGAGATAAATCACAGGGACAAACGATGAAAGTCCGTTACCTATTAGCGTGTCTATTTGTGGTGAAACATGTGATTCCACAGAATGCTCAGGAGATCAACGGGGACATTCTTGCCAAAGAGTTAAATAAAGTGGCGGATTCTGTCGGATGGTCATTTCTACAGGTACAATTAATTTTAAAAACATTTCTTTAAATATGTTTAAGTTTAAAACATGTGATAGGATAATGCAGAGTTTTACAATCACAAATTGTGGCTACCGTAGATAAGACTGAAACATTGGGTACATTTAAAAACAAAGTGCTGAAGTACTGGCGGGAGGTCATTTTATCGATTGTTATTTATTTTAAAATCAACAATATGTTAGTTTGCATGACAAGTAAATTCCTATAAGTATTTGAATTACGCACAATTTTTATAATATGAATCCTACAGGAATTTCGTGAAAATTCAATAACAATTATGTTGTGTATATTCAAAGAGTTATTCCATTAAACTACGTATTAGTAATCGAAATAGTTATGAGAAATGGTATGGATTCAAGCTCTCAGCTGTATCCGTTAATGTCCGACAAGCAAGAGAGACTCTTTGCTTGTCGGAAATTTACGGAGACAGCCGAGCGTCTGGTTGAACGAGACTATATTGAACTCTGGCGTAGGAATACATAAAATGTACGACTTCAAAAAATATCTTAAATGTTCGTACCATTTAAAATCTGACTATATACAAGGTATTTATAAATGAGTTTCCTTGAAGAACAATGCTTAAGTTAGAACTCATTA
Source organism: Magallana angulata (assembly GCF_025612915.1). Classification (NCBI taxonomy): domain Eukaryota; kingdom Metazoa; phylum Mollusca; class Bivalvia; order Ostreida; family Ostreidae; genus Magallana; species Magallana angulata. The sequence continues at coordinate 2,184,261 of NC_069111.1, read as the reverse complement.
CATCGAATTTATTGATTAGAAATAAATGTTGTCAACGGTGTTGATTTGTGCTTAGGTCCAAACACTGTTTCACTTTCGGTTTGCCTGAGTAACTGCAAAGGAGAGTTGATAAAATCAACTCCCAAAAACAATATACATAATGAAAGAACCATTGAACAATTAAGGTGCTTAAAATGGACCTTTAAAGTGATGTTTACATATATATACTATCAGCTTCAAAATTTGAGGGGACCTCTATAAAGATAAAAGAGAAGAATGTATACAAATAATATTGACCTGTGTTCTCTATGTTCCAATTAAACTGAATAATACTTTAGATTTTTCGCCTACTTTGTTACAACAATTAATTACACCAATCTGCATGGCTGTTGCACGAGGAAAAGAGAGAAATTGCTTTGAAAACTATGCAATACAGATACAATGTAATATAAACCCGAAAGTAAATCCATTGGTAAAAGACAATACAAGACTTGTAACTTATTTGTCTGCCACCAGAATGAGTACAACAAGTTGCGGTACCTGGAGACGAGGCCTGATGGGGAAAAGCTAGTTAAAGAGGTACATACACTCCATTTCTTGTCTAGCTCAATATCACTTAAAAAGAACCTGAGACACCTGGTTGTTCTTTAATAGTACATGAACATATTACAAGTAGAATTATAAAATGTATAGCATGATAGATTTATTTGAATGTTTTGAATGTTTTGTCCAAAAAGGAAATGAGCTCAATGTAAATTTCAAATAATCTCAGAATTTGAACGATGTTTAAGATTGCTACAAAAATTGGTGGACGAATGAAAGAAGTGGACATTGCTTTAAAAAGGCTAAAGGAAGCTGTAGTGGAAGATCAGCTGTCGTTTGCCAATGTCCCTCAGGACTGCTGTGTAGATGGAGAGTACCAGGAAAACGTCCGCTTCAGAACTCATGTATGAATATCGCTATTATTTTACCCAGATTCTGTTTGGCATGTCAAAAACGTTTTTATTTGTATTGCTAAGATGTACGCATTCCATTTAGGTGTCTGAAGAGACATTTTGCTACATTAGGCCTAGCTACTTGAGCGCAGATGACATCAAATTCCCAACCACTAAAGTAATGGATGCAATGAAAGCTAACTTGAATGTGAAACATATACAGTTCCAGTACATTGGACTTAAGACCGGTCTATTCATTAACTACCCTTCCACCAGACTGAGAGACTGTGACTCATACGATCCTCGGTTTAGGTATATGAATAAATGTATATTATGTTACGATAAACAGGTATGTATCAAATAATCTCACTCCCGAAGATCATATGTATCTATGATAGCGCTGAGACTTGATATACCTGTATTATGCAAACTTCAAAGTCAGCCATTCTACATGAATAATTATATTTGAGCAAAGAAACAGCGACCTTTTGAAAAAAATAGCTATTTGATATCTTGTAAAGAAAGTATTCAGTGCTGTTCTGTGTGAAAAAAAAAAATTAAACAAGCTTTATAAATCTATTAAGTTTATAAATGAGAACGAAATTTCATAATGAAGTGGTTTAGTATTTTTGGCTAACATGTGCTTATTTGTAGAAGTCTTATTTTTGTTTATGGTAAATAATAAGCAATGACACTCACAATTTGAGTCTATCATTAGAAATTAAAAAAAAAAAAATACAAAGATGAAGATATAAAGTGTTTGCTTTATTTTTTGATATAATATTCAAAGTATATCAATCCTGATGGTCTGCAAATATTTTATTTTCAACTGAATATCAGTTTTAAAAGTAATATTAATATAACAAGTTTAAAGCACATATGACTCCTGAAATGTAGTAACCGTAAAGGTTTATCTTTGTATGAAGATCAAAGCAAAAAAGGTCTTAATAACACTTTCATTAGTCTAGTTAAACGTGAATATTGTATATTTAGTTTTTGTGTTTTATGACTAGACTTTTTTATAGAATTTGTTACCACCCTTTAAACATTGGTGGATCTTGTCTCAATAGATTTATGATAGCACCAAGAATATAAACAAACAAGCAAACAAACAGCAAATCATCTAATTACTATAAAAATAAAATAAATCAAATGGTTAAAGCTACACAACATCAGAATATTTGTGAAATGTTATTAAGAGTTGTAGCTGTTTGAATTCGTCACAAAAACCATAAATCACATGAATTTCTCAAACAAATCTCTATGACATATTTGTATTCATTCGTATGTCAAATCTTTTGTTTGAAAATCATTGGTTCAATACATTTGTAATACTTTCTTTTCAAAAATGCATGCGTAGAAATACTATAAAAATTTAGAACTACGGTATTCACAAATAATTCGGAATGAATATAGAATGACTCCCTAAAAGGGCCCAAATACTGGTCACACGGTTATGGATTCAAATTAAAATTTACACTCCACAACGCATTGATAGAAATATTAGTATATTTGAAGATTTCATTATATTTACTTATCTAGTCATTAATCATTTTATCTTAAAACGAATTTAATCTGTCATTTTAAAAGTCAACGTATGCCTCTCATAGTTTGTATGTTTGACGTTATTAAACTAATAAATATAAAGATTAATTAAACATTGTGAATCATTTACTGAGGGACGGTTTGATTGCATGACGATTTCCTGCTTAAACGTTAGCAAACTTGACATAATAAACATAAAATTATTTTGAATCATTTTAAATGTTTATTACTAAAACTTGTAGGCCCTACTTTGTGTCAAGCACAGCGACAATCCCACGAGATGTCGTTGTGGTTCTGGAAACTTCTGCCTCAATGAGGGGAGATAAACTCTTTGAGGCTAAACATGCTGCCCTAACAGTTATGGAAACGTTGAGTGTAAAAGATAGGGTGTGTATTTTTATACATGTAGTATGGCTCATTACTTTAGTTCGATGGGTTTTAATCAGAGCTTTAAATGCACATTTGTAGATATTAAACTATTATTCGGTAAAAGAAAACACATTGAGATTTTCCTGTCTGTAAATAACCTTGGTTGTCGTTTTGATAGCATTCTTCTTACCACTGATTGGTAGGGGGAGATTTTCACAAAACCTAACGAGTAGTTGTATGTTTTGACAGTTTGGTCTGGTTGTTTTTAATGACGAAGCGAGTACTTTAGGAGGATGCTATGATAATCAAGTTGTCCCCGTGACTAGTACAACCAAGAAGAGTTTCAGAGACTTCCTCAACTCCCAACAAGCTCAAGAGGGAGCCGACTATGATGTCGCCCTCCGTAAAGCCTTCGCCTTACTTAAGGGAAGTTCTAGTGTAGAGGCAAGGGACCGAGGTTAGTGCAGGTTTTAAATAACACTCTAGAAAAAGATCTGAATACCTTAAAAAAATCCCTTAATTTTTCTTACGAAATCTGACCTTTTATTTTTTTCAGCATGATGAATTTTAGAGAATTCCTATTGCTGCCCGTGATATAAACATATTCATAAGACATGATTTTTAAAACATGGTCTTTGTTTTAACATTCATACAAGAGTTATGAACTAATAATTTAATTCTGGTGTAACGCGACATTTGGTTGGATAGAAAAATTTAGTTAAATTTTGTATACTCAGTTTGCACGTCACTAGACACATCATAATGCACCAACGTCAAAAACGTACTAATCCGCTTGACGTTATGTTTTAATTTTAAGCAGATTAATATCATTTTTAATGATAAGTAAAACGGACTCAATTTGTACAGCAAATTACAGAAAATTAAATTATACGGAATTAACTCAATGTCTACCCAAGTTATACGAGTATAACCTGGGTTGGAGCAATTTACGCTTTTTTATAATCCGCTTCATAGATTATAAAGCGTAAATTGTCCCAACCTAGGTTATACTCGTATAACTTGGGTAGACATTGAGTTCATTTCTTAACTATTGTAGATCTATCGTCTTGTCATTTACATGTATATTGAAACAGTTAACTTTAAGCCTTTTCTTTTGTCCAACAGTATTATCAATGAAAATTTTGTTTTAGATCAGATCATTCTGTTTGTGAGCGATGGGACATATAACGATGACATTGGAGGAAACCCCCTAGAAGTAATACGAGATGAAAACGAGGCGCTACAAAACAATGTCGTAATCAACACGTACGGTATAGGTACGTATGTTACTACAAGCAGTCCACAGTGGTAAAGACATTCAAGTGTAATGTATTGATTACTTGGGATAAGCTTTAGTTGTTAAAGCTGTATGTTTCAAAGTGGATTAAGAAATTTGATTTTGCTACGCTAAATATGAAAATGTCACGTCAAAATTTGAAGTCTAACGTATTCTATGATTTAAGTCTTAAAAAAATTGGTCGATGAAAATTGTTGGTTTCATGAGAATTGTTGATCTTTCTAAATTTCTATAATCATTACATAATTCAGAAATATTATCATATGGTTGTTTTAAATTGTGTTTAATGCAATGCAGTACAATTCCGGCATTTTTATACAAGATTGAGTAATCAATTAAAGTTTTTTGCATGAGGTCCATTATCTTTTACAAAAAAAAAACTTCTAAATTTTGTAAGTTTTTGAACTTTCACAGTCCCCCCTCCAATAATACGTTAAATGAAACATTAATTTTAAAAACAATATAGCGTATATGTTAGTGATAATCATACATGTACTCGGATACAAAATAAATAAATTAATTTAAAAGAAATGCTTCCAAAATACGATGAAATAAATGAACTAACCATTGAGGTACTAGATGTCAATGGACTGTTTAGTAGTAGACATTTCCATTTAGAACTATTTTTTAGTTACATGTATATGAAAATACCATATACATATATGATTGCGCCCATGAGAAAAAAAGTGCTTATGGCATTTTTGACAAAACAGAGAAATAACGTCACAAACATATGACGTTGATATTTATAAAACTGAAATTAAATAAGTCTTACACGCTGCAAATTAAGCAAGCAGGAAATCGGTGTAAGGTACTTGTGATGAATTACGATTAATATATATACTTGCATCAAAATAATTTAATAGCAATCGAGGAGGGTTTTTTAACCTATCGGGATTTCCTAAGTTCTGACACAAGTTAAACTTCTGATCAAATGTAAATCTAAGACTGTTTTTAACTTTTCATGCTGTCACAATATTGTTCAGGAATAAATAGCATCGAGAAACAACTGTTACGAAACATGGCATACCAGACATTGAACAACATTTCATACGGACATGTTAAGGTAAGATATAATTTAATATGGTAAAAGTAAGCATGTACTGATAGTCTTTAGAAATTATTAGTTTGAAAGACCATAAAGAAGAAATTAAAAGAGAAAATTAAAAGCAATACATGAATAAACATGTATTAAAAAACCAACAAATCGCGTTCATTGTTTATAATCTGCTAAAATGAGGAATGAATGACGAAGCAAATATTATGGTTATTGATACTTATAATGTAAATGTTTTACACGAATAAACAATGTTGACTGAGTTTGAATACGAATTTCGATAAGCAAATATAGGTATAGATGCTATATAAGAGTTATTATTGGTCAATTATAGCGAGGACAATATGAGTTCATTACAGACCTTAAGACCTCCTCCCTGCGAAAGGTCATGGGAACCTACTACAAATACGATAGTGTACCCATATCACCGTCCCCGACCTACACACAACCTTACAAAGACTTTTTCACCAATGGTGAGCTTGTTTTATTGATATAAGAAAACGTTTTGAGAAACCAGTAAGAAACGTAATGTTAATGTTACATTAATGTATATGTTTTCAAACGTTTACTCTATTGCAAATTCATTCCATGTTTTTTATTTTATCAGAACAAATACCATTGGTTTAAAAAGGTTTATCTAAAAACAAAGGTGCTGTAAAACTTTTTTTTTATAGAATCAGTCATCACGGGCTGTCTGCCGTTTGCTTTAAATGGAGCATTTAGTGGGGTTGTGTGCGCGGATATTTTGATAAGCAAATTAGTGGCTGAGATTTTGTATCTCAATCACGGTGAGTTTACTTATGCATTCATCATTGATGGCGAGGAACGGACATTGGTTCATCCACTACTTCCGGATCCTCGGGACGTCATAGCACAAGAACAGGACATAAATAACATCTACAATTTTGAGACTTCCGGTGATGTGTCCGAGGTCATTGATTCCATGAAAAAGAAAGTTTGTTTCAGTTAAAGTTAACGAATGTGAAATGTCTTTTAAAGAAAATATACAGTTTATAAATGGAAATGTATTTAATTTTTTTGAAATCAGTTTTTAATTTTGCACAAACATTATTGTCATACATCAACTTCGTATTGAAGGTCCAAAACATGCAAAATCATTTTAAAATGATTTTGATTTTTAATTATAATTAAGCTGAAACATTTAGCATGTATATCGAAATATGTTTTGACTTGCATATCATTTTTAGAACATGATAGTTTCGGTCTCTTTACCAATCATTTTATGATGTTAAAGTTTGCTTTAAGAAACAAAACATAACAAACCAATTACATTCATTTTCATGAGCCGATGCATTCTTCACTTTTTTCATATGAGCCATTAGGTGCTTGTGACTTCGTAAAAACGTAAGATCAGGATATATCTCTACAGGGGGTCAAACGGACAAAAACCTTTAGATACAGTAGTCCTAGAAACTAGAGGGCAAAAATATATAGACGGCGACTCCGAGCGTACCATGAGAGCTGTTTTCTACTGGGCTCCGGTATGTGTCTGTTTCTCTGTCTATGCTTATTTCTTCATTTGTGAAATTTATATTACTACATATTATACCTTATTTTTTGAAGATAGTTGCACCAGGAAGCAATTTTTCACTTTGTATTGTGATGGAAAAAGACAACACCGTGAGTGATATAGAAAACTTAAATCATCCCATCTCCGGGGACTTTGTTTACCACCGCTGGGATTTGAACCGATGGCCGGCTCCATTCTGTAGGCATTTTAGTAGATATGCCACACAAGGTCTGTTCATCTTCTTGTCTATTGGCTGATCCTTGTTTTTGGCCGATATGAGCTAACTAGAAAAATTATTGCTAAACCTGTAGAATTTTAATTTTCATTCAAGAATTTTGTTTTTGTTTTATTGTTAACGTTAATTTTTCCGCCAGCTAAAACCACAGTAAAGCTGACACCAGACGCTTTCAAGGAGGCATCCATTTACATTGGAGTCAATGAAACGGAAGTCAGGGTCAAGCTGTTTAAAGACTTCATCTCTGGAAATATCACCGACAACCCAGGTTTAAAAGTGAGCAAATGCTGAGAATATTATAAAAAAAAGTGAGATAAACCAACCAAGAACAATCATTGACGGTGAAATAAAAGGGTATAGTCTAAGAAATCAATGTGTTTGGGAACAGAGCAATATTTTGATGCTCAATCACTGGAATTGAATGCTCGAGCTTTTCATGTCACTCTTGTCATTCGTGCTGTCTATTGATATCCATTTTGTTTTTTGCCTTCATTGTTCCTCCTGTTTTTTGTTGTGCACTAAAAACGTCCTGCCTATGATCCTTCACAGACATCAGCAATCAAATCGATAAGATTAACTCACCTCATGGAAACATTTTGGACGACGACGTCAAAGAAAGAGGCCCCGTACTTAGTTTGGCGTTACGTCATGACGGAAGACGGAGTACAAAGGATATACCCAGGGGTACGACTGACGGATGACTATGATCACAAGCTAACGCCATGGTAGGTATTAATTTAAAAAGAAGGTGATTACAATGTATCAAAACTAGTATAGATAATTTGTCAAGGCAAATAGCAATTGAGCTCACAGTTTTCATTTTTGTGTATTACTTTGTTTACAGTGCGTTTAATGTTTAAAAAATGTTTTGATATCAGTTGTCGAGTAGCTCGTCACAATGCGAAATAAATTGGAAATGCAATTAGATATGGCAAAAGCAAGTCTATTTTATGGTAAGAGTGCTCGTGGCATTGTCAGTTAATGTTTTTTATTTCAAATTCGGTGTACGACCTAGAAGCTACAGTGCCCCTCATTGTAAATAAACTTTAATTTAAGGTCCACAAAAAATTGTGCTAAATTTCAACTACCTAACCTTCTTAACGTACAATTTATTTGGGAAAAATAAGTACCATAAAATCCCTCATGCAATTTACTACTGATATCTTTTATGTTCTTGCCTCAGACTTTCTTTGAAACACCCTAACCGACCTCGGAAATGAACTGTTACAGTCATAGTGAGATCGAAGGTCCCCATTTGTACATGGAAACAAACTGCCCTACTTCACTTTACGGGGCTGGTTATGATGTAAAAGACTATCAAAGGCAAATGTGGATATTTTTTCAGATCGGGAGCTACAGATCTGCAGCAAGAATCTATACTACTATATTAAAATAATAGACTCGAATTTTTGGGCTTTAATACCGAAAAATCGGAAGAGTTCTGTCTTTTGTTTTATATATTTTAAACATCATTGGTATTTGAAAATTACCAATTTGTTTTTAGTTTTTCTCAATCAAGCTTCGCTAATTAATAATCAACAAAAATTCCGTTAGAAATCCAGAAACCATTTGGCTTTTTTGGATTTTACAATCTTGCGCATGCGCATTACATTCATGCTAAATCATGGTAGGCTCTTTAGTTTATGTTTCCACAATATCACATTTGTATGGATAAACTCAGAAACGATATAACAATTGAATATTTAAAAGTCATATATTCTGTTCATGAAAGACAATACCTGAGATACCTCTAACTCAGTACATTTGATATGAAAAATCCTGAAAGTTCCGAATATCAACATGATGTGTAAATTCGAAGTGAGTAAAAACGTCGATGAAAAAGTGTTGAATTCTTCCAGTCCCTGATTCTTCAGAAATATAATATTTTTGAGTGAAAGGTATTTACAGCCTCAAAATGTTTGTTATAGATAATTAAGGTCTTCCGTTTCCAACGGAAGACCTTATTGTTTTCGTTCTGTTTCTTTTTCTTCGCTATTTTTCTTTTTTTCCAACAAATTTTGTGCACGCGATTTCTCAGAAACGACTCAACTGATTTTCATTAAACTTTCAGATATAATAGATACTGATCTAAACTTTATACGTAATTTTTTATTTTGATGACGTCATTTCCGTTTTTGATATATTGACGTTTTGGCGATTTTCAGAGGGTCGGCTTGTCCTGGAATCTTCTCCTTAACGATTGAAGATATTGAGTTCAAACTTTCAGGGATTGTAGGCATTCATTTTTATCTGATTCAAAAGGCGCTGAAGCTCGCCTGGTACCGAAAATTGAGAGTTTAGAAACGTCGTTATTTTTTCTGGTTTTCTTTGTTTATCTCTTTTCTGAAAAATATTTTGTTAAAAAATATTATGTAAAATGTGTTAAGAATTAAATGACCTTTCATTTGATATAAAGAAAAAGGGCCTGTTCCCTCAAATTAGGGAACCAAGGGACTCTGAAGTCTTTTATCTGTAGCCCTTTACTGAGGGATATTTTGTGAAAGATTATAGAAGCAAATATGTTTATTTTACAACTATGTATCCAAGCAATGTAATGATTTCATCATGGGTTACGTAATTAGGGGTTTTTAAGGGGTCAAAATCCAAAATTTTGTTCACCCATATCTCAGAAAGGATAAATATTTTCAAATGCAGTGTAGAGGAGAAGATGCCCAAAATGATATACTAAATAAAATGCAATCTTCGAAATTTCGTTAAACGGCCCCAATAAGGCGATAAGGGACTGGCCCCTAAAACATTCTCTCTCAGATATCTCAAGAATGGTAACAAATTTCTAAACACTTGTTGAACAAAATGTCTTTATAATTAAATGACCTTACATCTGATACCAAGAAAAAAGGGCTGGCCCCTAAATGTAGGGACCTAGATGGTTCTAAAGTCTTTTTCCTATAGCTCTTAACCAAGGGATATTTTGTAATAGATTATAAAAGCAAAATGTGTATCTTACATTTATGTAGTCTAACAACATAATGATTGTCTAATGTGTTACTTAATTAGGGTTTTTTAGGGCTCAAAAGACCAACACTTTGATCACCTATATCTCAAAAAGAAAAAATATTTTGAAATGCAGTATAAAAGAAAAGATGCTCAAAATGATGTTCTTAACAACATGCAACCTTAAAAATTTGGTTCAGTGTCCCCAATAAGGAGATAAGGGACCGGCCCCTTAAACATTTTTCACAGATAACTCAAGAACGGTGACGAATTTCTAAACACTTGTTGAACAAAGCTCTTACACCTAAAACAAAATAGTATCTGGCCTTTAAATTGTAGACCCTCCTTTCCTGTTTTAAATAATTTTAATTGTTAAATAGCAAAATCAAGATCGAACATAAATCTCAAGTTCTAAAATCAGACGGAAGACCTCCTCGTTGCTCGCAACGAGATCGTGTCTAGTTTGACTGTTATTTTCAATGCATCCTTATTAATTTTCTCCAAAGTCGTTTCGGAGTGATTCTGCAAGTTTTTGCTACATCACGGGTATATGGGGAGGGGGGGGGGCATTTTAACTGTTGTGAGGGCCTGTGCCGAGACATAGTTAGATTATTCTAACTACGCAGAGTGTAGTGAAATTATTAGCATAATCGTAGACTTTAAGTTTAGGTATGTGACGATGTGTCGATGTATCTATTTCGTAAATGTCCTAAATCATGTGCAATGTCAACCCGTGCGAGCACGGGTGAAAGTCTAGTTATAGTAAATTATATTTTTCATATCAATAAATTTTCTAAATGTACCAAGGAAATAGTCTGAAATTCAACAATAACTGCATCATAATCAACCGCCTTTTCAATATTGTATTAATGTCTTAGGATGACTGTAGATTTAAAATCGATTATTCTATTTTACTAAATATTTGATATCGTAAACCACACTGTCAACGACACAGTATGACGCTTGTTCGAAAATTTCGTACGTAATTGTTTAGCATTCTTCACAACAATAATGTGTTCAGCAAATATGATATAATATGCTGCACTTTGATTTAGCTCATCAAACTTGTTACAAACATAGATTGGTATACATGTAAACTCGGTTGAGGTAAATAGAAATTTAAAATCAAAAGCGTAAACTGTTTTAATTGTTTCCTGATTTGTAAAACTTTATAATCCATTTATTCAATGCGATTTAAATATATATTATTGAGTAATCAAATTTTGACCTTTTTAACTTAACAGTGACATTAATTGAACATGTACTAAATTGAAATATAACGTCAACCGCGTGTGTGTATATATATATATATATATATATATATATATATATATATATATATATATATATATAGATAAATAAAGCCTTGGTACAGCAAAAATACTTAAATAAATAAAACAGAATGCGACAGTCCAAATTAAATAAATTGTTTACTGTTAGCGCTTTCAGCCATGTCGGCTCTTCAGACAGTTATACAAAATTAAAAACGTTGTTTGTAACGTTGTCAATGACGTCGTGTTTTTAAAGTTCATTATGACGTCACAATGTACATCAAGGTAGCGATGGCGTGAACTTTATCAACGCCGTTAAGCAATGCATAGACATATAATACAATACATATAAAAATTATATATATGATAAATCTATTTTCGATTAAGTTTCGGGTTAAATATTTTAATAAAATAGTCCTCTTTTGTGGTTCGGGCGATTTCATTTGAATTCCACATTTTGTAAAACGGAAATATTTTAAATGTTCCCTTTCCGCACTTCGCAAAATGTTCCGAACATGGAGTGTTTCTCACTGTTTCGTCCTTTATTTGTTGTTTGTGGACTCTCACTCGGGCGTTGAGCTGGTTAGTCTGGCCAATATAATTTTCTCCACATGTTGGACAAGTCGCACAATATATCAAATTAGACGATTTGCAGTTCATTGGGGCATTAGGTTTTAAAATTTGGCCGCTTTTTAATATTATTCCTTCTCCCTCCTGTATAAGGTCACATGTTCCACATCGGGGGTCGCCGCACTTTTTGATGGAAATAGTATTGCTGGACGAGAACTTTGCTTTGGAGAGAATTTTCCTCAGATTCGGCGCTTGTCGTCTGCTGTTTATGAAAGATGATTGGTTTAACAGTTTTTTCATATTTTCTGATTGTTTTAATATTGGAAAAAAACGTTTTGCTGCTTTAAAAATATTATGGTTACACGGATTATGTGTAGTTACAAACGGAATTTTCTCATCTTGTTTCTCCTCCTTAAGGCGGGTCCTTCTAAGTTGTGCTAAAGGAATATCCATAGCCCGGTTAATTCCGTCATTGATAAGTTCCACGGGGTAATTCTGTCGTCTAAGGTGTTGTTTTAACTCTTGAAGCCTTTGTAGGCGAAGAGAAGGGTGAGTCACAATAGTACATACACGCCGTGTCATGTTGTATGGAATATTCCTTTTTGTGTGAGACGGATGACATGAAATAAAATCCAAGTATTGATGGGAATCTGTTTCTTTGCTAAATAAATCGGTAATGATATTCTCGCCGTCTTTGATAATAAGAATATCTAAGAATGGGAGTTTCTCACGATGGACGTCTATAGTGAATTTTATCGAGGCCTGCAGTTCATTTAAGATAGAATGAAATTTTATAAGATCCTCTTCCGTTTTGGTCCAAAAGATGAAACAGTCATCAAGGTATCTTTTCCAGTTCTCTTTAATGTATAGCGTAAAATCGGCATCAAAGATATCCGGCAATATACTATAAAGTTTTTCTTCAAGGTACCCCATTACAAGTGAGGCATACGTAGGGGCAACTTTTGTGCCCATGGCAGTACCTTTTATCTGTAGGTAATTTTCATCATCAAAGAGGAAAGTGTTATTTTCTAGTACAAGTTTTAGTCCGGCTAAGATGAACTCTTTTGAAAATCTACTATCTGTTTGATCTGGATGCTTGTCCAACCAATATTGAATTGCCTCTAATCCTAAATTATGAGGAATATTAGTATATAGGCTGCTTACATCAAATGTAACAAGGATCGTGTCTCCTGGTACTGTTTGTGGGATGTAGTTCAGAAAATCCATATCATCACGAACGTAACTTGTCACTTTGGTGCATAGCGGTTTCAAAATGATATCCAGCATATTGCTTAACCGTTGTGTGCTAGATGCGGGTCCTGCTATGATAGGCCTCAGTTTTAGATCATTTGGTCTAGGAAGTTTGATATAAGTAGAGTTACATTTTTTGACGTTTTCTTGGATATTTTTACATTTGTGGATTTTAGGCAAACCATAAAAATTACTAGATTTAACCTCATATTTAGTCAGATATTCAATTTCATTATCCGTTAGATTGTCTTGGTACTTTCTGGTAAGTTTTTCTATTTTGAGCATGGTTCGCCGATCTTCATTCTGTTCCAGTTTTGTGTAAAACTGATGATCTTGAAGTTGAGAAAGTGACATTTCTTTGTAATGGTCTCTATCCATTATGACTATAGCCCCTCCTTTATCGGCGTTTTTAATTATAATTGATGGGTCATTTTTCAAGGTTTGCATTGCTTGATATTGTTTGTGGGAAATATTAGACTTAACAGTTTTATCTGTCACGTTGGAGTTCGCAGTGTTGCGAAGACATGAAATATAATCCTCCAGATGTTTATCTCTATTTAACGGTGGTTTGAACCCCTTATTGTTTTTAACAAGAGATATGTCATTGTTATTTTCATTTTGAAAAAACTCTTTTAAACGTAATTTTCGACAAAATTCTTCCGTGTCCGTGACAACATCAACCTTGTCAGACTTTGGTGTTGGTGTGAATTTTAAACCATGCTCTAGAAGTTGTATTTCACCAGTGTTTAAGTCTCTTTGCGAAAGGTTGATGATTTTAGGCTCTGTTGGAATTGTGCAATCAATGTTTTCCCGACTGTTTATTGTTTTTTCCGCTTCGTTTGTGACCGGCGTTGTCCTAAAAAAGAATTCTCCGGATTTTGTCGTGATATTTGTGAAGAGTTTCCCGAATGAGCTCTTTGAGTCCAATTCTGTCCCGAGGAAGAATTCCTGGAATTATGATACGGTCCTTTTCTGTAGTTCCTCCTAGGTTTGTTTTGATGTTGTGGTCGTCTTTCCCTAGAAACGAATCTCCATCCATCAGTGTTTTGTTGACTGCTGTGTTTTACTCCGTTTTGGTTATGTCTAGAATATTGATCTGACATACTGTTTGAATCATCACTACGGCGAACATGATGTGGGATTCCTTTTTTAAGTGCCTCTGCATATGACATATGTCTGGAGTCAGTATTCCTTTCGTTTGGCCTGGATGTATAGCGGTTCTCCGTACGTGGGTTTTTGTACCCATTGTTTTGCTGTTTATTTCTCTGATTTTGTTTTCGTGCGTTTTTACTTATTTTTATTGGTTCGTTTCCATAGTTAGATTCATACTGTTCCAACCATGCAGTTTTTGACTCAAGAATCTTTTTTGATTTTTCCTCTTCTCTAGTGACATCATTATTCCACAGTTCAATAAGTTTTTTCCGAATGTTGCCATTGCTTCTTTTGTTCAATTCATCATACATCATTGCATCAGTCTTCTCATACTTGTTCTTGTATTTCGGAACTCTGAGACGTAGTAATATAATTTCCGTCTCAAATCTTTGAAGTGAAAAATTAATTCTAATTTTGGTTTCCTCACTTGGCTCTGCTGTAATTTCTTTTACCCGAAATTTCCTCGGAAAAATAACGTTTTCCTTACTTTTCCAACTCTCATATGTGTCAGCGAGATTTTCACTTTTAATAGCATTCCAATATGCTTGTTTTCTTTCATTCAATAATTTGAACCACAATGCTTTCATTTGACTTCGCTTTTTGAATGCCTCTTTTTCAATATTACATTCATTCCATTCTTGAAATAATTCCTGCACATTTGTATTGGGAATTTCATCCACGTTATTTTTTCTCGATGCAGTGCTTTCAATTTCCATTCTATCTAATAACAACAGTTCTACCTTTTCCCTGTATTCACGGGTTTGTTGTTCCAAAGTTTCAAACATAGTAGTAAAGTTATCGTACTTACTACAGAGAATCGATATTTTTCCGGATATTTCTTCTAAAATCCTTTCGATTCCGTTGTTTTCCGCTACCGATTTGGATCTGGTCTGTGACATCCTGATCATGTACCAGTCAAAGAATATGTAGATAAATAAAGCCTTGGTACAGCAAAAATACTTAAATAAATAAAACAGAATGCGACAGTCCAAATTAAATAAATTGTTTACTGTTAGCGCTTTCAGCCATGTCGGCTCTTCAGACAGTTATACAAAATTAAAAACGTTGTTTGTAACGTTGTCAATGACGTCGTGTTTTTAAAGTTCATTATGACGTCACAATGTACATCAAGGTAGCGATGGCGTGAACTTTATCAACGCCGTTAAGCAATGCATAGACATATAATACAATACATATAAAAATTATATATATGATGAATCTATTTTCGATTAAGTTTCGGGTTAAATATTTTAATAAAATAGTCCTCTTTTGTGGTTCGGGCGATTTCATTTGAATTCCACATTTTGTAAAACGGAAATATTTTAAATGTTCCCTTTCCGCACTTCGCAAAATGTTCCGAACATGGAGTGTTTCTCACTGTTTCGTCCTTTATTTGTTGTTTGTGGACTCTCACTCGGGCGTTGAGCTGGTTAGTCTGGCCAATATAATTTTCTCCACATGTTGGACAAGTCGCACAATATATCAAATTAGACGATTTGCAGTTCATTGGGGCATTAGGTTTTAAAATTTGGCCGCTTTTTAATATTATTCCTTCTCCCTCCTGTATAAGGTCACATGTTCCACATCGGGGGTCGCCGCACTATATATATATTATATATATATATATAGTCTCCATACCAAACCCACTGATTCTCACCTCTACCTCAAGCCATCGAGTTGCCACCCTCCCCATACTTTTAGAGGAATTCCTAAAGGATTAACAACCCGAATCAGACGAATCTGTTCTTCTAATGAGATCTTTGAAGAACAGAGCAGAATATTAAAATCCCATCTGTGTAATCGAGGCTATAAAGCCCACACAGTTCAATCTGCAATTGATGAGATTACTACAAAAGACAGGAAAACCCTTTTACAATACAAAGAGAAAACAGACAAAAGCAGGGTTCCACTTGTCACTACATATCACCCCGCCCTTAAGAACCTCAACACCATCCTTAGAAATAATCTGCCCATTCTTTACACTAACGAAAGAATGGCTGATCTTTTCAAGTATCCACCAATGGCTGCATTTAAACGCCCGAGGAACTTAAAGGACATGGTAGTGAGGGCAAGATTAGACAACCCGTTGCCAAATGGTGGTTTTGTTCCGATACCAGATGCCTGTTGTGCAAACACAGCACCAACGCGGACAGTTTTAAAAGCCCCATCACAGGTCGCACCTACAAGATATTTGGCAACACTTTATGCCGCACAGACAACTGCATCTATCTCATCAGTTGCAAAGTCTGCTCTAAGCAATACGTCGGTGAAACAGGTGACCTCCGCAGAAGGATCAACAACCACCGCTCTACCATAAAGACCAAAAAAGTCAAGGAGCCCGTCGGAGAACATTTTAATACAAGTGGCCACAAATGGGAAGACATGACAGTATTGGTTAATGACCATAATCCTCATTGGACAGACGCGGAGAGGAAGAGCAAGGAAAAGTTCTGGATGCACAGACTCATTCAGACCTGATGGCATGAACAAACAAATGGACTTCACTAAAAAAAAACGTCTCATAGCCATACATCACCTGACACCCACATAGTAATTTCATGAAATCTGTCAACTGCGCCTCTTCCATTCATTTTTTAGTTTCTTAACTACCTTTTATTTGTAAATCATTTTTCTTAATTTTATTTATTTATTTTCATTTAATTTTATCTCTTTTTAATCAAAATTCGAGTCTATATCATAAGTGCCGTACGAGTTAACAACGGGGGTTCAAATTTTCATTAGTTAACTCGGACACCAATTTTAATTAGCTAATTAACTTAATCAGGCGTGAAGTTGGCAGTCGATTGATTACTTTAGAGCGATCGGCGACATTAGCAACACCTTCTCTAAGAATGTGTACAAATGTTTATAATGTAGCTGTTCTTTTTTATAGTTTCATAAGTAGTTAAGTAGTAGCTTTAGATTTTGTTTTCTTTGTTTTGTACTCATGTAATTTATTTTTTGGTCCTGAAGAAATAGAAAATTTGACAATTTCTATTGTTCGTGTATATATATATATATATATATATATATATATATATATATATATATATATATATATATATATATATATATATATTCAGGACTTTTCCCGCAATCGTATCAGAAACAACAATAAATGGTAGTGGGATGATGTTTTGTTTTTTGTTTTA
This sequence comes from Magallana angulata, assembly GCF_025612915.1. Taxonomy (NCBI): domain Eukaryota; kingdom Metazoa; phylum Mollusca; class Bivalvia; order Ostreida; family Ostreidae; genus Magallana; species Magallana angulata. The sequence goes on along the minus strand of NC_069111.1, from coordinate 2,166,962 downwards.
CTCATTTTACTGTTCTTTGGAATTAGAAAAAATTGTCGAAAGTTATTTTATTTCGTTATGCATGGGTGCCATTTTTCATTAAATAAAAGTCAGATTTTAATATTGTAGTGTATCATGTGATAATCCCAGTGAGACAGCTCATCGTATTTTTTTTACTTTATAATGTCTTTCTCAGGTATCATAGAACCATTGCGCATAAGACAATTAATGTCGTGTCGGCCCCCTATGAAGATACCTGGGGATCTGGAAAAATCATCTCTCTTACAAGATCAATATTAAAGGGGTAAACTCTATACTATATTTCATAAAGATCACAATTGTGTTAAAATATAATCTGATTTCGTTTTGTTTCAAGATGTAGGTAACTTTAATCTATTTGTTTATCACTGTAGTGGAACAAATAATATAGGGAAAGTTGAAGCTGTAATAGGTACCGACTTTTCCGTATTTTACTTCAATCAGATGCTTGAAGACATATATCCAATATGTGCCAACAGATCCCGACATACGTAAGCTGATTTTTTTTTGCTATCAAAATTTGTATTTCCCAATTTGTCTTGTTTAAGATCAGAGCAATTATCCTGAAGGCTTACTAGTTTTGAAACATTGTTACATGTAACAAGCCATTTAACATTAAACTCTATTAATACCATTTCTTCGTATGTTTTTTATTCAACGAAATGCGTTTCATTTTTCTTTTGATATAATGTTCATCAAGAGTATTTTTTTTTAAAAATGACATCATTATGGAATGAATATCAAATATTTTCAAATCACCGGTTTTTGTATTTTGTTTAATTTGTATTTAGTTGTATCCTGATCGACAACAGTGGGTTCCTTGTGATGCACCCTTATTTCATAGAAACAACATCCCCGATAGGGCAGATCCACATAACCTACATGGTGTGTATTACACGATGTACAAAAACTTTTAACTGTACATCAAAATGTAAAATAACTTTTATATAACAAAATGTTGTTCTGGTGGTAAATTGCGTAGTGTGTGTTTGCGTGCAAATATGTATATTTAGATCAAATTAGGGGCAAATCTTCGAGTTCTGAATATTCATTATTACTTTGTTTATCGGATTTCTACTTAAATCATCGCTAGTAGTTTTACTCCTAATACCTTGTATAATTGTCGTTGCAATCAAATTGTGAAAACTGTGAAAAATGGTACAATAAATGAAACTAAGTGTCGAGCTTGAATTGGTGTGTAAAGGACTTTTGCAAAAAACCTTCGAAACACATTTACTTTTACAAACGTGTTTTAGTGTACATTAATTTTTAATTATTTGTGACGCTTTACGCAATCCCTACTTGTACATGCTTCTGATCAAACGTTGCAAAATCTATATTTTTTTCAGGAGGGAAGGATTTCCCGTTCGCTGATTAATAAAGGTATTATGTACAGGCAACGGTGTAGAGACACGGGGAACAAAAAGGAACATTTCACATACAGGGTAAGAATGCCAGGAAAAGACATCAATGGACAGTTTTTGATTTCTCTGCAGGTGGAAAAACAAAGTTTCGTTTTTTTAATAAATCAATAATGTACTGACGAACTTGTACACCAATATTTGATTGTAGCAAAGTCCTAGGTACACATGATATACTTTGTTATATCCGCAATTCGTTATATACATATAACTATAGCGAATTCCTTTTAAATTGTAAAACTCGTTAATTACAAACACATTAATAGCGAATTCTCGGATATAACTATTCTTTTAAATCCCCGGTAAAATTCTAATCAAATCAAATAGTTAGAAACGAATTTATTATAACCGAAAAATTTTGCGAAGACTTCTTAAGAATTTTACCGGGGACTTCGCTTTATCTGAGAATTTTCTATATCCGTCTTCGTGTGATAATCACAGTTCTGTAGCTCAAATATGTGCAGAGATAGTTACGAATGATTATTGAATAAGATGTCATTTAAACCTAGAATAATCCTTTAATTATGCTTATATTATCATTCAAGAATGTTGTTTTGAATGAGAATCGACAAAAAAAATGTACAAGCGTTCGAAATACACTCTTTTCACGTGCAGATTGATACATGTAACCTGAAAAATAAAAAAGTAAAGAAAACATAAACCATTTTACTATTGATAAAATTATCTTTAACTGCACTTCTATTCGATTTTTCATCAAACGAGTACGTAACTAACTGTAACCCTCTATAATTCGTCAGTCCTTAAGTCCTTGCTTTTAATTATTGATTACAAATTCTTCTTTATATGATCAGCATTAAAGGAGGAAAAGGTACAAATTAATTATGTAAACACTAATACGCCGGTTTCGAGATAGGAACTCTCTTGTTTAGGAGGCGCAAATAACACGCGAGTTGAAGCGGAGGTGGGACACATCGTCAACGTAAACAATAGAAACGCGGCGAAATAAGCAATGTCTTTAAACGTAGATTTAATGTTAAAACCGCAACTTTAATTGTTTTTAATTGAACGGGGAATGACTGTCAGTGACTATAGCGTCCATCAACTTCGGGAATTGGCTAAGAAAGCGATAGATTTGAAATTACCGGTGTTAAAAGCTCCGGATGACACCAAAGAATTTCTGCGCAATAGAAGTCGTATTATTATTGATGGAGAAGTTGTTGAATTTCCGTTTATAACATCCCCAGAACTCAATAAATGGACTGATGATTTGAGACACGTTCCCGTTTTCTGTCAGGCCGATTAATTTGTTTATTTATTATCAAAAGCGAACGCCGGGTGGTCTCCTGCACGTCTACAAAATTACAAGTCCGAACGCGGTTATAGATTGTATCAGTCTAATCACATTCACTCTGTGAAGTGTCATGAGTTATCCCACAACTACATCTATGTAAAATCACTCTGTATTAGAGAAACCTCTCAATCAGCTGATCCATACAGGACCTGGTGCCTGCTAAATCGTGCTGATGGTAGTTGTACATCTGCTGGCTGTGAATGCACTGGGTAACTTGTGTTCAATTTTATAATTATGAATAATTCTCCACATAATTATAATAACCACTGATACTACAGAAGAAAGCAAACTTTGTGTTCAGAATCACGATAACAATTTATTATTGGCACAATTTTATGACTGCTTAATACACATACACTACATACATGGTAGCGAGTAATTATTTAAATGCAAAATAATTAAAATTACCACTGAAGGCTACATACATACATTAGAGGTAATATTAAAATTTTTAAAAAGTTATATGGCACCAGTTTTGAGCAGTCGGTAGATACACATGTAAAATTTACTGATACATTTTTAAAACATGAATTCAAATGACAATTGAAAAGTCAGGATAATGTACTGTAAGATAAAATATTTGCATCATTGAGATACATGTATATCAATTTTATAATAATTTAATTGTAATCTTTTTATTAAGAGATGATGGTGGATGTAAACATGTTGTGGCCCTATTGTTCAGTTTGTCACTGTGGTCAGAGAGGCATATTGATAGAAATGACAGAAAATGCATTTGGGATGTACCTCGTAAAGAATCAAAACCCAAACTGCTGGATGAAATTGAACAGTCAACTGAGCAAACCCGTATTCTTCCATTTGAACATTGTTTTGACCCTACCATCGCTAATCAAAATAATCCTGATATTGATAAAATGCTTTTAGATTTAGTGAAAGGGTTTGACACTCAAATTATTGAAGTTCTTGACATGAACGTTGATAATAATAATGATCAAAATGTACCCAAAACTCTTCCACAATGTATTGCAAATTTTGATCCAAATGGAAACATATCAATTTTTGACTACCTATTAACATGCTTTGATGAATCAGATTGTACTGAAATCAACAGGCTTATTGACCAACAATCTGAGTCAGTTTATTGGTATGAATACAGATGTGGCAGAATTACATCTTCTGTCATGCACAATGTTTGTAACTATAAAGGAAATGACCCAAACAACTATATTGTAAAGCAAATATTGAGTAATGACTGTACATCATTTTCAACACCTGCCACTATCTATGGTAAGGAAAGAGAAGTTTTGGCAAGAAATTTATATGAGAAAAAGTATGTCTCTGAACACAAAAGTGGTAAAGTAAAAACCACATGTCTTATTGTTAATTCTAATGTACCATTCCTAGGTGCTTCACCTGATGGAATTTTGCAGTGTAAGTGTTGTGGAACAGGAGTACTCGAGATAAAATGTCCATACAAATTTAGAAATTACACTTTAGATAAGATTTTCAATGAAAATTATCATATTCAATGTGATGAGAATGGGTGTATGAAATTGAAAGAGAACTCTAATTGGTACTCACAAATACAAACACAGATGGCTGTGGCAAATGTACAGTGGTGTGATTTTGTAGTGTATTTGGAAGGTGGTGTCAAAATTGGAAAACATCAAATTTACAGTGAAAGAATATTTTTTGATCCATTACTTTGGAATTCATTGTTAAAAAAATCAAAGATATTTTTTGAGAATTTTGTACAACCAAAATTGCAAAAAAAGTAATTATTGTGTATTGTTATGTTAGGATTAATGTGTAAAGTCTCTTTCAGAGAGAAATTAGACTCATGTTACAAATATTTTATGAACAATTATTAACTAGCAAAACACAATTATATCTGTATCATGATTGATAAAGTACTTTGATTAAGTACTTAAAAATGCTAATACTATGTTTTGATTATTTATCTAGTTGAAAAATATTTACTGCATGACTATATATATATAGATATATATATATATATGAATGTTAAACATTGCAGGAAAAATTGAAATCAAAGTGCACAAATATTGGTGCATGCTTTTCCAATTAACAAGTCATTATATAACTCTAAATATTAAAACTGATTCTTGAAAAAGAACAACATAAGGACTTCTACTTTCTCACTAGAGTTGGCATTAAGTTACAAAGAAATGCTGACACTTTAATCATTTGATTAATAACTGGTTTAAGTGACCATGGAATTACGTTTCCTATAAGCCTAAATAACTTAAGTCTCTGTATAGCCCTCTCTACGTGAATTCTAAGTTTGGCTATCTTGCGCGTCTGCTTTATTTCATTAACATTAAGGCGTTTCTTTTTCCCCCATGGACACTTTCTGGTAAAAGGAGGAATATTCAGGGTGGCTTTCTTATCAGTGAGCAGATCTCTTATTGTAAAACCTCGGTCAGCCATTATGTCATCACCCTCTTCCACAAAATTCAAAAACCCTGAATCTTCTGTAATAAATCTATCAGACACATTGCCACCATAAAGTTTTGAAACAAAAGTAAAATTCCCTGCTGGTGAAATAGCTAGCAAACATTTTGCTGTGTTTTTAGACTTATATGTACTATATGTAGCTGCTTGAGCAGTTGGAGATCTAGGTCGTTGTAAAAAAAATTCAGTACAATCTATAATTGCACGTGTATTAGGGTACTGCTTTCTAAAGGACAATGGCATATACTTTTTTACTTGTCTCCGAGATGGCCATCTCAAAAAGTTTCCAAATGTATTTGACATAAAAGTTATCCAAGTAATAAAAATCTGGGACACCCTACTTTTAGATACACCAAACAGATCAGCAATACAAAACTCAAATAATCCTAAACGTAAGCGAACAAGTGAAAGAATAAATTCCTGATAAAAAGATAATTTTCTTGATGGACCAGGTTTTCCATGTCTGTTCCTCTGGTAATTTTTCTCCTGAGCACTGGGTGGACCTGACCAGTATTTTAATGCAGAACATTTGGCAGCTAAAATATTGAAAATACCCAATAGCATAGCAAGTGACGGTAACCCTGTGTACAACTTAACATTCTCATCATTTTTGGTAACAGTCTCAATAAAACATTCTCTTAAAAGAGTGGTCTTGTCATCAAGTTTTGCTTGAAGTTGGTGGATTTGATCAGACATTATGTTGATATCATTCATGGTCATGTCCGTTTGCACTGCTGTATCCTGGACGTTCACATCAGTAGAACCTGGTGATGTACCAGCAGCATAAACATGATCGAGGAAGGGAGGATTTGTAATACATTCCACTTTCTTCACATGCTTCACACCTGAAAATTTTTTTTATAATGAGATTAAATTAAAATAAAGTGATACAGCGGATTCAATGAATGGTCACACTATTTCTAATTCTTTAAAACTTGAAGCTTAAATTTAGAGTTGAATAAATAATTATATCAAAAGTCAGATATAAAAATATGAAGTTTTTTCCTACTCATTTTTATTGCAATTTAAAAAATTAAACGACAGTTAAAATATGTATGATAACAGGCTAGAAAGCATGTTTTTGATTAATAAGTAATTACCCTCAGATCTATCATGACTGGTGTTGATTTCATATTCCTCAGCAACGTAGGGGATGTTGTCTTCTTCATAATGATGAAGAGGTATGTCACTATTGCTTTCTGTTGAAGTTTCCTCCTCATCACTGATATCATCTGGCATCTGGATAGAGTTGCTTGTTTTCCTGTTAAATTAATTTCATTTTAGAAAAGGGCTAGGTTTTTTATTAACAATCAAGAGTTAAATACATGTAATAGTGTTAAACATATTTTCACATTAATAACAAGCAGAAAAATCCTTAACATTTGACATGAAAATAGCTGAATTTATATTCATGACACTCATCACATTCTATAGATAAACAATGAGCTTGAAAGAAATCATAAACTTTTATAGATGAAAAGAAAGAACTGTCGTCTGCTCATTAAGTTTGCCAATATTCAACAGTCAATATTATATTATTATGAGGCATTCATTAATAACTATACCTAGTAAAGGACGATTTTTTGAAATTGTTGTATGGAAATAATGTCGGAGTATTTGAGCCGGGCTCAAAATGGCAAGAACAAATTCTTGTATATTTGTTTGGCACCCAAGACTTCTCCCGTCTGATGAGCCTTATCCACTGGTTTCTTCTCCTTTGGTCCGACTTTTTAGGCAATGAATAAAAAGTTACATCTTTCATGTGTGGATGTTTATCCAAATCTTGTAGTTTTCTTGTCGAAGATGTGCATTCTGGCACGCAGCAATGATAGACCGGCATAGTTGTCAATATAAACAAATCTGTCCCACCTTCCGGTTTACTCCGAGACAAAATTTACCTCCGCGCGCGAAGAGCTACGTCAAGGGAGGCTATCTCGAAACAGACGTATTGAGTGACGACTATTCGATAGAATGAACACTTCTAAAATACGCGGGTATGATAAGGCAACTCTCAGCGATCAAATTCCTCTGATCGATATGACGTCACAATAAGCAGCATGATGTCATATTTTACTCAGAAACTTGTCGATTTTAACTTTATCTCTGGTTTAAATTATAAAAAGTACATGCATAAAATATCACTAGAAACTCTTCTAACTGAATATATCTTCGATTTCTCTCTATTACGTATAATTATCATTGATGACGTCACAAGCATGTTTAATAGAGAAGATCATGTCGGGAGACAAATCATCGGAATGCAGTGTAAACAATGCCGAAATAAGACTTATTTAATACAGATACCTTAGATTTAATGAGTGTCAGTTAGGATATAATCAGGATAATACAGACATGGATATTTTGTTTAATCAGCGAGCTTTATAAGGTAAGCAGATCGACATTTATATGGCTTGACCAGCCTTTCCTCTGTCAGTGTGTACAAAAAAAGACAAAAGTGTAACACTACCCCGGATATTATGAAAGATGACTTTGGTAAAAATCAACGGTATATGACCTAAACTACTTGAAAAGTGCTGCTAGAAACCTGTGCTTCGATGTTTTAAATGAAAAATAGGTAGTATTTTCAATGAAATTATTATAGAAGTTGAGAGGGTTTCCGATAGATATTTACAGTATTTATTTTATGCGATTATTAATTGGATTCTAGCAGTAATACTAATAAACATAAACTAATTGCCGATCGAATTATTGTAGCAAACATACAAATGAACATCGGGGTAATGTTACACGTTTTGATTTTTTGTTAAGGTAAAAAAGTGATCTGTTTTAACTGTCACGTGATACCATGGTACGGCAGCTTCAAAGATCGAGTCGATTCCGAAGTAGAAAAATAAAATCGTGGTGAACACATTCACTTGGTATTCATATTCCGCACAGTTTTCATAAAATTTAAACAGTTTTTAAATTGATCATAATTTTGACTGTCATTAAACTCGGAGTTGCCTTAACCTACCCGCGTACATGTGAAGGAAAACATGAAAAACAAAATACTCTTCTAAATAATGAGCAGTAAACTTCATCTAGCAGTTGACTGTTTAAAAAAAAACCCATTAATACGTTGTTTACATATCATTCAATGTATTACCTCAACAAAGTTTAAAAAACTAATGCTTACATTGGCAAATTAAACTGTTAACACCACTTGCTTGATTAATATTACATTATTAATCCGACAGGTGAAATTTGGAGGATCTTATCTTAGTGTAATAATCGATCCAGTTGGGTAATATGAACTACGTCTTGTGTCTGACTTTCCTAAAAAACTATTTTTTCTGTATTTTGTTCATTGTGTTTAATAAATGACATCGAAAAAAAACCCAAAAAGGTATACATACACTGAATTTTACAAGAATGTGCAACAACATGCGCAATGAAAGCGAAAGTCGGTCGCCTTATATTATATAAAATCTTAATTGTCTATCAGGCGTGCATCCATACAGTCCTTGTTTTTATTGTTTAATTGACAATAAAATTCTTGCATAGCAACAATGTAATCTGTAATTGAATAATTGCTATTCGATAAAGGGAAAACTGCTTTAATATATGTAAAAAAAAAAAAACATAATTGCAAAACTCTTCTGAAAAAAAATCCAGATAACTTTATCCTCGGTAAAAAGCATAGCAGTTGACTGTTTGGAACACATAACACGTCCTTTTTTGCAATGCAATACTATAATAAATTATGAACAATATATATTAATGTCTATATTGGCAAATTTATCTTTAAAAAACCAGTTGCTTGGCTGACAAAGACATTATTAATATGACAGGTGAAGCTAGAGGGATCTCATCCGTGCGGGGTAGTCGACTCAGAAGAAGGGTACCAACTACTTCCGGTGTCTGGATCTAACTTGTTTTTTATACTCAAACAGAGACGTCTGAATGATGAAGACAAATGTTGTACGTCAAAGGTACATGTACGTCGGACTACGTAAAGAAAAAGGGTTCAATATTGGGTAACAAGAAACTGTCATCCCTATGTAGCTAGGCACATTTTACCAAATCTCGTCTTATCTTTAAGCCAATCAGTTAGTGTCGCAAACGTGTCATGCTGTGACGTTACATTTCTTACAAGAAGAGAGAATGAATAAGATCTTCAAGAAGAAAACGTTTTACTTTTAGAGTTTAAATATTAATTATTGTTTATTTGGGGAAAAAATACATTAAATCAAATTAAAAACGTCTCAATCTAAATCCATTTTAGACCTCTTCCCGTTTTATTTAATTCGATTGTTAGACATGCATGTGATTTTCCTTTCACTGATCTTTAACCAATCTTTATATTCTAGTTAAAATTAACTCACTCGTCAATATTGATGATTGATGAATGAAGAACGACGAAATCTACTTAAAAACACTTAAAATCTACTTTAAAAGAACTTAAAAAGAAAGGTTTTTTTGGAGGGGGTGGGTGGTGTTCATCCCTCTAAGTTAAGGCGAGTTTAGTTGGACTTCTTGCACTTTTTTGCTGTTTTGACATTTTTGGAAGATATTATAAATTAAGTGGAATATTAACATTGATACTGTTTTAGGTTATGCAAACAAATTTGATTGAATGTGGTTATTACAAAAACATTCTGTATATAGGCTTATAATAATTTTGTGAATTTTTTTTAATAGCAACAATTTGATATAAAAACGTAAAATCTTTCTAAATGTCACGCTATTTATAAATTCAAAAAAGTTTCTTCAGATATGTCCTCAGTATTTAATTGAAATATCAAAACATTGAAATTATAAAACAGAGGTCAGTAATGAAATTCATATGGGAAAATCTTGCAGAAGTATGGAAGAATTTGGCTGAGAATGTTTAGAATTTCATTTACACATGTGCGTGTTTTACGCTTATAATCAATACACTTTTTTGATACTAATTTTAGATTTTAAGAAAGACCAACAGAATTTTTTTCAAACATAAATGCAAGTTAAAAGTGTGCGTGCATAAAGAATATTAACGCAAATACAGTTTGAACAATTGCGTTATTTTATTAATTTTTCTTTAGAAAACTTTCGGCTTTAAAATAAAGTACAAATTTATCTGTTGATAAGTTTTAGATGAATGTGTTGTGTAATAATGAAATAGAAATAATTCTTTGCTAAATAAATAAATGCATTAAATATCTATATTCAAGAAAATGACCATATGTGCAGTAAATTTAAAACGTGTTGGGTATTACTATGCGTTAACATTAATCTGCTTCACCCCTGTGAATGTTATAATTGTCATTTAAATTTTAGACCACGTAGTTATGTTTGACCCTTCTAGTTTCGCATTAAAAATCGTTCCTCGTGTTTGTAGTCTATTTCATAGAATCTAGGTACTCGTACCCAAACGTTTATTGATTTTAAACTTTATCTTCATTAATTTGTGGATAAAATGTGTTCAAGAAATAAATGTAACATGCAATAAATTTTTTTTTTCTGCTGTTGCAACAAGTAACATGCTTAGTAGAGATCCCCCGTTATGGTTTATTTTCGATCCGCGCATGACCTAGTATTAGCATCAATAGTGAAACAGACTGTACTATTTTATGCAGAATGTTCCTTGAAAATGGCTCGATATACTATGTTTTTATGCAAAACAGACACCAATTATTTTTTTTGAAAACCTGGTATTGCACAAAACAAGCATCAAACATGGCTATAATTTTATTAAGCAACCCAATGTTTATATTTTCAACCACTCTACACGTGGTTGAACACGAACGATAACTCTGTTCTATATATCATCGTTTAATTTAAAGAACCGAACGATGGTGAAATAAAACATACATTTTAAATGATTTTAATGTTTTTACAGAAATCAAAGTTGGATATGATATTAAAAACGATCAGTTCTTACGTATTTTGAGAATATGATCTGAACACATTTACTTCCGCTCGAAATTTCACAGGAACTGAACAAAGTCTCGTGAACTTTCATTCGAGCACCTCTGAATTTATTATATACTTAGCAACAATAAAGGAAACACTCCGAACACATTTGCAGGGTGTGCTTTATCGGTGTTAAAAATGAAATTACAATGTACTTTCAATTAATATTACCCAGATTTAGAATCTTTTGATAAGGGTAAGAGTTACAGTAATTGTTTTTTTCGTCTCATGTGGTCGAATGATCCTCATACTATTTTAATAAAAATTCTAATAATGTATGTTCGTATACGAAATAGATGTTTTGTGTATTTCACAGTACTACAATCCACCTAGTTCCATACAGTGTGGCACTGGGTCATGTACTTGCTTGTGCTATCAAGATCTGTCCTTCAACGAATGCAGGAATGAATACAAAAACATGTAAGGAAACAAAATTGAGAGAAAATCATTTAAAACATGAAACTAGATTAATCAATTAAATCAAATACGTAATTGTAGCATACTCATGTTTTCCTAGTATTATAGTAAGGATCATAGATTATCTTTTATATGATGTGATGATGGAATTCGACATGCATTACTTGAGACAATGATAGTTATTATTATAAAACATAGTATTACATGATAGAGTACTACGTAATTTAAGAATTTGGTGAAAACCAGCTTCTATTTAAAAAAAAAAGTTAATTGATAAAAGTTTCGTATCTTACTAAATTCAAGATGGACATTTCTGTGCTATCGTGTATAGAGGTTAATAAATTTATGATAATAATAAAACAATGATTGGATAGCATTTACTTGTTGAATTGCACAGGGACGGCTTTGTACCGTGTAGTCCCCAGTTACCGACCTTGAGGTCAGTTAGTACACCGGAAGAGAATAAAACTGGGAATCTACCAACATGCTTTCCTACCGACTGCGCATGTCGAAAAACTGAAAAGCAAGTGTATTTTTTATATTTATCTTTTTATATATTTTATGAGAATTCTTTGTTTTGAGACTTTGTTTTGAGTTCTCAAGACACTTGTTACATAAACCGTCTTATATTGTTTCTGTGTTTATCAGAGAGTGCTTCCGTGAATCAGGTTGTTCCTGGTGTAAGAGAGATATAAACGGGAAACTGGTCAACGGATTCTGTGACTTGAAGGAAATATGTCCTTCCCAACAGTGCCTAAAACAGGGTATTAACCTATTGCATTGTATCATGTCAAAGAAACATAATTATTGAAAATGTTCCGAGAAATGCCCTACCTTTGATAAAACGTAACATAGGCTTGAAATGGCAGTAGTAGATGCAGTGTTACACTTTATAGGAAACGCTTTATCATAGTAAAAATAAATTGCCTAAATTTTTTTACTTCATAGATTGCCGTCAAAAATTGTCTGGACCAGAGTGCAAGCCATCAATTGGGAACATAGCACTATATATCGGTGTAGCAGTGGGTGTCTGTTTGCTTATCATTTTGTTGATCATTGTAGCGGTATTTGTCGTTCGAAAACAAAACGGTACCGGAATAGACCAACATAACAATTACATTCAACCAATTAGTGAATTTGATATAACCAACCTGTCAACGGTAGAGAATGACTATTGTCATACGCCTCAGACAGAGGAACACTCTTACCATTCCATTCCTAATAGTCATTTTGATAATACACAGGAAAAATGTTTATATTTCTAAAATATGTGTTAGTATAATAAGAATACATGTCCAATTCATTTCAAGCCACGCATGTTTTGCATACAGGTTTTATTATTAAATGTCATTACTTATTTATAAATATCATACATGTAGTGTATACTACCCGTGTGATAAACCTAAGCTTTATAAAACGGGTGATGCTTTATCAAATACTTTTCTACAGAACTACTGTTGACACAACCCTTCGCTTCAACGCTTGAGTGATTTATTTCTAAACACTTTCCTGTATTTTTCTACATCTACTATTTCTACAATCAAAAATTGATTCAAAAAGGATTTTGTCGAAGATTCAAATTATACATACGTAGGAAAAACACATAAATTTGTAGTTAATGAAACTGCAAATCACGTTTGGTATCAAGGAGTTCAATCTGATGAAGCGATGAAAACAGAACGCTTTGGTTGTGTATCTTTACAAGAACATACCCAAAAATGCCTCTCAAAACTTATTTCACCACCAGTAAGCATCCTCACTCAATTTTGTCAACCTCTAACCATTAGTGTTGGTTTTATAGAACATGAACAACTGTTCCTCGTTCGAGTCAATTTAAACTAACGAGTATTCGCAACTTTGTGTATGTCAATACACTTGGCTATTCAAGTCTTAAGTATTTCCATAGATCAAATAAAGAATTTGAGCTCTAAGAAATATATTTAGAGCTAATAAAGCATACGCTAATGAAGCATTTGTTTAGTTGCCTATGTGTCATAGCTATTTCAGAGTGTTTCGGCGGTATTAATAGCACATGTCATTTAAAAATTGTAATAAGAATCGACTCGTCAGAAGTTCACCTTATCCATTAATCTCTGAGAACTTCATTTGATTTTAATTTGGATCTAATGATTAGATCACCTATATTTTTCTGTTTACTGCATGCAACCATAGGAGATGTTGTGAATAATTTTTTTGTATACATCGTCATGTTGTATGTTATCCCAGTATTTCAAAAGTCGTTTCCTTAACCCTTCTATACACGGGTTAGATTTGGTTAGCAAACCGTTCGGTACAGCCTTTTTATTGTTTTTCTTCTTTTGTTTGTTGAGAAGATCCATTCTATTTGAAGAGAGTGTTTCTTGCATATAGGTTCAATATCTGAATATTTGTAACTTTTTGTCTCGAGAAGAATTTTGAAATCTTTGAAAATATTTAGTAATACAGCTTGATCACTAGTATTTCTCAGATGTCTGGTACATTCTCCTTTAATTAGGCCCTTGAAAACTGATGAGCTATGAGCACTTTGTCTGTGCAGGTATTGGAAGCTGTTAGTGGGATAGATATATGAGCGAATGTTTAATCGCTGGCTATCTGAGAATATTGTTTCTTTGTATATGGTCGTGTCTAAGAAATTGACACTGGTGTGAAATAATTCATAAATAAGTCTCAGAGTCTCATATATATATATATATATATATATATATATATATATATATATATATATATATATATATATATATATATATAAAGCACTAAAAATGGCTAACGACACGAACAATAGAAACCAGTAATTTTTTTTTTGGTCCTGAAGACGGGACTGGGTGTCCCGCAAATTTGACAATCTATATTGTTCGTGTCGTTAGCCATTTTTAGTGCTTTATATATTCAGTTTATTGGCTTAGTATCTATATATTAGATCCGACACTTTAAAGATGCCTAGTGTTGTTGATTCTATTCAGTGCTTATATATATATATATATATATATATATATATATATATATATATATATATATATATATATATATATATATATATATATATATATATATATATATATATATATATATATAAGAGCTGTAAATACACCTATAGAAATGTTATAATAACAATTTGCTTTCTTTCTTTCTTATTAAAATTGATTCAAAACTAAATGGCTCTTATTTTGTCGGTCATAATCGTACATGTACGTCACAAAAGCAGATGCTAAATAGTTGCAGATTTGTTTTGAAGCTAGATGTACGGATTTTCAAGCATTTTGTTTTATTTATTTGCATTTATAAAATACATTGATGCTGCTGGTAGTGACTGAGTTATTTTACAACGTGTAAACCCGATGATAGCCGTGTTCTCCGAGAAAGTAAGGGTTATAGAAACAAGAAATGTGTCTTGACAACTATTGATGCTCATCAATCAATTCTAATTTTATATGTTAAAGTCACTTTACTTTAACTTCCGAGATTGATCAAAGTTTTTAGTTGATTTGTTGATTAGCAAAATTAGTAATTTATTTGTTACCTAACTTTGACAGAGCAACAACTCAGAAATTATCTACTTGGAGTCGATTAAGAGACAAAACAATTCTAATGAAAATTACAGCCCAACAAATCTATGTCTATAACATGCATTTTAAAAAAAACAGACAGTGAAATTTAAAAATGACTAGAGTTTAGGTTACTGCAAAGTAACGAGTGGGTTTACCATGAAAGCTGCGAATCGACAGTGTTTTGAATAATTTTTTAGGAATTAGAAATTATCGGATGTACACACACTGTATATTTTTTTAAATTGTGATATATTTTGTTGGAAATATACATTTTTTAATTCAATTAATTTTGATTTTAAAAATTGTTTTTACCAACACTTAACATGTTAAATTCATTTTAATACGTGCATAATACGTGCATAATTACACTGTACTGATAGACAACATCTATGTAATTTTTGGAAATCAAGTCTTCCAGCAATCTCTTGGAATTTCAATGGGTACCAATTGTGCTCTATTGTTAGCAGGCCTATTATTTTATTCTTATGAAGCAGAATTTAATCAAAAACTTTTACTAGCTGTGGCCTTTAACTCAACATTCATGTATCGCACCGACGTATTATCAATTAACAATTTACGTCGACTAGATATATCCAAGTGAGCTTGAAATAAAGGATACCACAGAGTCTGCGTCATCTGTTTCATATTTGGATATTTTAGTGGAAATGGGTATTGATGGTAACCTAACAACAAAACGTTATGATAAACGAAATACTACTAACAAACAAGGTGATAAAAAAAGATTATCAACAGTCTCGTTTGAAATCATCTTTTCGAAAGTTGTATGGTCGATACAACGACCTTGTCAGCAAATACAATCTTCCACTGGGTCGCATGTTGTCGCATATGACAAAGAGGACACGGCGGGTGTGACCGGTCAGCAGAGGATGCTCACTCCTCCTAGGCACCTGATCCTACCTCTATCTATTTGGAGGTCCGTGTTGCTCTGCTTTGAATTTGTATTTCGTTTTATGGATTTTTGAGACTGTTGACGGTTTGTTATTGTCATTTTTTCTTTGAAATGATCAGTCATTTGCCTTAATCATTTTTTTCCTTTTTACATGTTTTACAGTTTTTTAAAGGAAAATCACAACGGACCACAAAGAAAATAAACTAATCAACGAACAGTGTCAATAGCAGAGACTTCTCTCTGAAATGATTATATGTAAATAATACATTTTGGTGATTCGTGCGGGATATGAAGGTAGCAACATTGCAGAAAAAGTACATAACCCAAGTTAGAGAGTTACGTAAATTATTATAAATTAATATAACCCTTAAAAGGTCCAGTTTTTATTATTCGGAAAAAGAGACATGAGACGACACATCCTTTTACCCAACCCGCGGGGTTACTTTTCAAGCAAGCCGACGTCGGAGTGTATTGACTACAAAACTGCCCCAAACTACTTTACGTCCAATTAAAGCGTAACTTCATAGAAAAACGTCGACTCAAATACCAGTTAAGGTCGGTCATCACCGAGTGACCGTTGTCCTCATTTTCATTCCATCAAATTGGATTTATTAACGGTCGTGTGATAATAATTTTAAATCGCTTTGCCTGTTGGATGACAGACATTAAGCATACGCACGATGTTTGCGATGTGTATTTTATTTATGATTCTTAAGAGAAAACATTCACAGACTTGACCTCCTTTGACAATTCATGTTTATCCTATTACCAATATGTGTACACACGTATTCATTTCATCTATGCTGTGTAATATCTGTGAACTGAACATAATATACATAATAACAAATGCCATTGAAATTGTGTTATCACGAACTTTTACCTATACTTCTATGTAAAATATACCATCTGAAACAATCTCTGATAAACAATAAGACACCTAGCAGATGTAATCAATATTCAAGCATCTGATGATTTATTGCACGTTAGAATACAAGTTAACCAATAAACCTATTCCAATATTAAATTTTTCTGCATCATTTTTCAGCTGAATAGAAATGCACAACAAATCATAAATATGTTGTACTATAAGTTGAAAAAGCATCTTAACTGTTTTGCACACCTGAAATTCGAACTTACTTGGTATACCAATGCAAAACAAGTCCTAAAAAGAAAAA
This sequence comes from Magallana angulata, assembly GCF_025612915.1. Taxonomy (NCBI): domain Eukaryota; kingdom Metazoa; phylum Mollusca; class Bivalvia; order Ostreida; family Ostreidae; genus Magallana; species Magallana angulata. The sequence goes on along the minus strand of NC_069111.1, from coordinate 2,149,836 downwards.
ACTCTGTCTACATTTCGTAATATCTCAAATTTACTGATGACTAACAATGTGAGTAATGCATTTGAAGTTCGATGATTTGTTGTTGAAATATAGAATAAACACATTTTAAGATACAAAGTATTTTATTCACATTAATAACAACCATTACGAAACAGATTAACCGTTATGTACTTGCATCAAATACAAGAGTAAAAACATATATAAACGCTATATATATATATATATATATATATATATATATATATATATATATATATATATATATCTATCTATCTATCTATCTATCTATCTATCTTTCTATCTATCTATCTATCTATCAGGCTTGGGGTAATGCTAAATGTAATGGTAATGCATTGCAATGCATTACATGTTTTCAAAGTAATGCTTGTAATGTGTAATGCCACAAAATTAGCATTACAAGTAATGGTAATGTAATTCATTACTTTCCAAAATCTAGTGTAATGCTGGCATTACATGGCATTACTTTGCATTACTATGCTTATCTATGCATGTTCACTTTAAAATATGTGATAAATAAATGATTAGCTGAAATTGTATTTGATTAAAATTATTTTAAAGAAGAAAAAAATAATTCTTGAGATAAAAATGTTTTTATTTGTTGTATTATAAAAAAAAAAATTTAAATAAAGTTAATTTTTAAATTCTTAATATTACTAGATAATTATAACAACACAATTCCATAGCATTTTTAATAGTGTTGTTATTAAGAGTTTAAAATCATTTAATTTACTCTAATTAGTTTTCACTTCATTAAAGAATGTGTCAACAACACACACTATGCCCCCAGGATACTCTAAGTATCAAAACAATCTATTGTTATAAGAAGCGCTACACCCCAATCCCCTTCCGTTGGCTATGTCCCAGTAAAATAGAGGACAGACGTGCACCTTTAATTTAAAAACAAAATGAATGCACTGTTCATCCATGATGAAAATCAAAATCACTTCCAAAATTATAATATATAAATTATTATTATAACCCATTTGAAAATAATTTCTCTCTCTCTCTCTCTCTCTCTCTCTCTCTCTCTCTCTCTCTCTCTCTCTCTCTCTCTGTGTGTTGTATATTAAGAACATTAGTTAGCACCGATAGAAAATACAAGATTCATGTAATTTTCTATTATTGCACTTAATATATCCTAAGATAAAGATTGCCCCAAAAAATCTTTTAGTCCCAGCTCCCACTGCTCCTGTAGAACGTTTATTTAGTATACATGTAGCTGGGCTTTGAAACTTTGATGATCATAAAGTGCAACAGCAATCTTTTGCCTTAAAGTGTCCTCAGTAAAAAGAAATCTGATTAAAAAAATATTAAGAATATTACTGGGAAAACCCTCTGTTTATAAATTAATACAATTAAGTGTCCAAAATAATGATTGTTTGTGTAATCTGGGGAAACACCTCTGTTTAGCTTTTAATAACCGCAACGTTATTCCATAATTTGTTTTTTGTTATGCATGTTCTTCTGTGTCTCTTTTTATATTTGACATTATACCATGTCAAATGTCTATAAATATCTATTTACTTTTGTAAGATGTTGTTCATAATACCACAAGATGATTATATATTGAGCAAATAAAGAATGAATCTTGTATAGTCATTGAATTTGAACCTAATACTGAACATGAACCTGTAGATATGTTAAAGAGTGTTTTATATATGAAACATTTACAAAAACTCTTATTTAGCTTTACTTTTTTAAAACAAAGTAATGGTAATGGTAATGCATTACTTTACTCAAGTAATGGTAATGTAATGCATTACTTCAATAAAATCAAGTAATGGTAATGGTAATTTAATGCCCAAATTCATGAAGTAATGGTAATGTAATGCATTACTTTACAATGTAATTCGCCCCAAGCCTGATATATATATATATATATATATATATATATATATATATATATATATATATATATATATATATATCCTAAAGTAATATTTAGAAATCATAGAATCAATATTAGAAAACCTTGTTAGAGTATATTAGTTCAGATTATTGTCGTAATTCTTTAATGTATATTTCTGTTTGGTACGTATGTAACATTCTATTTTCGCATCATCTTTAACACACATTAAAAGATATGGTTAATTTTAGATGCATAGATTGATAAAACAATAGTGTAAAAAAAAATACATTGCAACAATAATATAATGACAAAAAGGCCCACACGTTAAAATAATCATTTAATATTATCTGGAGGAAGATATCTCTACTTCGTAATATATTTTTTGAGGAAGATTTATTTTCAGAAATATATATTAGAAACGCGAATAATTTAATTTGCTTTAATCATACTCTTATTATTAACTTTTCCATCAAATGAGGTATAAATCATTATCTTTTTTTCATTATATAGTAAGTTATGATAAATATTATATCGTTGTTATAAGTTTATTTTGTATATAATAATGGAAATTTTGTCATTTATCAAATTAGTACAAACTTGAATCATTGTCGTCCATTAAATAAGAAAAAAAATGTTGGATTACTTTATGTTTCTAATACAATTTGTAGAGAAACCTTTCATATAAAACCTAATAATTTATATAATCGTATTACAGTAACTGTAAAACGAGAAAATATGGCGCACTACAAATTTTAGCGTCTTTGGCGCAACTGCCTCTGAGCGCTAAAATCAATAGTGCGCCAACGATTCTCCATATGTATTAAATTTTCTTCAAGTTGCAGAACAATAACGTCAGTCCATTTTTAAGGCTATATAGAAGTGTTCATTTAAATATCAGATGCTGTCGGTTCTGTTTGTTTAAACAATTACACAGGTAAACGATATGGGTTATCGGGTATAAGTGCCTAAACATGGATGAATTAATTCAGTTTTATTTGCTTTTTAATATCTCTCATTTGCACCTTGAAAATTGGGCTTCTCTCCATGCCCCTTCCATTTAGCGCCTCGAGGTGGAAATGTGATTAAGCGTGGCGATCGTTAACGCTGACAATACATGATTAATCATAATTTCTTTTATCTCTGATTAGTGGATATAAAGACAACAAGACGATACCTATTTTTTTGGGTTTTTTTTAAACGTAAAATTACTGTGAAAAAGATTTTCTAATGGTGATCGAAACTCATGGTAAATGTAGCTTTTATTTTCGGGACCCTTCTAGTGTTATCCAAGTCGACACGTTAAATTCAAAGTCCGATAACTCAAACCAACAAAAAGTACACATCATTACCAATAAATGAAGTTTTCATATCTATCTACTAACGATTTACACAAAAGTAAGTGTATTGTTCTCAACGACAGTTTACCGTGCATGCGAGATAGAAATCAAAATCAAAATCACAGAACTAAATTTTGGGCGTGATCGTTTATCAAACAACACCATTTTTTGTATTCTTTTTTAAAGAAAAGATGCATGCACTAAAATATAATTGCGCTAATGTACTGGCACTTGCGTTTGCGCTAAAATACGTATGTGCCAAATTTTCTCGTTTTACAGTAGCATGAAAGTTTAAAATACATTTGTAACATACAGATTTATCACAAAATCACAAAAGAATGGTTTTGAAGCAAAATAACTTTTTGATAAATACAGCTCATATTTATCAAACAATTCATGTTAACAGAGATGGTATCAATCAACTTAGTTACCCTGATATGGCATCGAATTTTACAAATAAGTCTCGTTCACATATTTATTGATCATACTCTTGTTTAGATATAAATACTTATGAACGTCTTTTACCCCTTTCATTTTCTTGACTGTTTCTGATTCAGTTTGCCAAACGCACAAATTCTTATTCAAATGAACGAAACGTCTGCAACTTTAAAAAGTTATCAAAATTTAATTTAGGTCATGAAGAGTGTTATTTGGTCAAAACTGCTAACCTCCTTTACAAGATCTTAAAGAGGTAGGTGTGGTATGCTTTGTATTTACTCAAACAACTGTAAAAACAGCTAATTTATTGGTCATCATTAGCTATTTTATTTATTATTTCACAATGATTTATTTTATCCTCTGAAAGGTATTTTACATATAATAAAGTCAAAAAATGGATTTAAAAGACAAATGTAGATAATAAATAATTTTTGTTTCTAAGGATTTTACACTAGGAAAAGCTGACCAATTAATCACCTGCCAAATCATTTTTTATATTCATAGTTTAGCAATGATGTATCAATTAGTAATACAATAGTCCAATCATTTTAGCTTTCAAATTTGGAACAGCTCTGATATCGGAAAACACATCTCTTCTTCGCGATGTGATTATCCCACTCTTACAGTCCAGCATTGACCAACAAGGTCTCCTAAATGTAGAGAACTGAAAACCAGGACAACACTTGTTATCGAGAGGCTTTCTTAACTTATTTCACATTCTCTCAATATATAACTAGCTGGTTTCCATGTTAGTTCTTACGTTTGAATTACCATTCATATAACCAAAATGACTATCAGGAATCGTATGGTAAGAGTCTTGCTCTGTGGGAGTCGTGTGGTAAGAGTCATTCTCTATGGTGGATATGTGGGCCAAGTCAATTCCACTTGTTGGTTCAAGGTATGTGTTATGTTTAGGATTGTCTAGTCCATCACTGTTTCGTTTCCGAACAAAGAAAACTGCGACGGTGATCACAATGGCTATAAGCACACAGACACCCACTGCTACACCGACATAGAGTCCAACATTTCCTTTTGATTGCGGAGATTGCTTGCACTCTGGTCCACAACATTTTGGACTGCAATCTATCAATAAATAGTAATACCTTAGCTTTATACTAAATAAATTGCTTCATATATCATATCTACTTTCAGTTTAAGGCGTTTATTTGTTATGTTTTATCAAGGATATTATCTCTCAACAACCTTATCACTAACTAAATATCATCGACAAAAATACGTTAGCTTAATACCATCTTTGATACACTGCTGAGAAGGGCATATTTCCTTTAGATCACAGAATCCGTTAACAAGATATCCTTCATTACTACTCGTACACCATGAACAGCCTGATGTTCGGAAACACTCCCTAAAAATACATGATGCATGTATAAAAATTGAAAGGACATTGCCTTCTGAACAGTGAAAGCTGAAGAGGGAAAAGGGAAAGTCTTTAATTAACTCACCTCTCTTGTCCATAATTAACATAAAAAAGAGTACAGAATAAAGCTTAATTACCTCTCCGTTTTCCGACAAGAGCAGTCGGTGGGAAAACATGTTGGTAGATTCCTAGTTTTATCCTCTTCCGGTGTACTAACTGACCTCAAGGTCGGTAACTGTGGACTACACGGAACAAAGCCATCCCTGTGAACGTTAACAGAGTTGTGGAGAGTTAAATACTTATTCAATCATTGTCATACAATTATCGCAATGTGTACGAAAATGAGGAAATCGGCATTCTCGGATACCTTAAACATCATGAGAGGTAGAGCAAGAATAATCAAGGAAGAGGAAATTTATATAGAACGATTTTACTAATTTTACAGATATTATGATTTTTAAATGTCTGAATCACGTGAACTTACATTACATGTATCATGGGTGTTCATTTACGATGTAATGATTTCGAAAAAATAATATTCAATATCTTAGAGGATCAAATACTACCTTTAGCAGAAGCTAATCAAAGTACTGAAGAACTGACGAGAGTTGATTTTGTCGATGTTTATTTATTCTAAAATCAATGATATGTTATTTTGCATGACAAGTACATATAGATTCTAATTTTCATTTGAATTACGCACAATTTTATAATATGAATTTTTGGACTTTTTCGACAAGAATGTCGCGAAACCCCCATTTGAATCATGTTAAATAATATTTAAAGATAAAATTAATTCAATCAAACTACATTTATGTATTAGTAATAGAAACATTTCTCGAAAATTGTATGGATCCAAGCAATATTGAACTCTAGTCTCGTTCAACCAAACGCTCGGCTGACACCGTAAATCTCCGAGAAGCTAGAGAGACTTTCTGCTTGTCGGAGATTTACGGAAACAGCCGAGTGTCGAGTTGAACGAGACTATATTGAACTCTGGCGTAGGAATACATACGACTACAAAAAATATCTAAATTATTTGTACCATTTAAAATCTGGCTATTATCAAGGTATTTATAAACAAGTTTCCTTGAAAAATAATGCTTTAGCATACATTACATCGAATTTATCAATTATTTTCAAGAACTAAGTCTTGTCAGCAGCGATGATTTGTGCTGAGGTCCAAACACTGTTTCACTTTCGGTTTGTCTGCGTGACTGCATAGGAGAGTTGATTAAAATCAACTCCCAAAAACAGTATTCATAAGCACTTGGGTCACAAGACAAAATTTTCTCTAATTGTACAGCTGTTATTTACCCGTTATAAGCAACAGGAATGCTCAACAATGTACATATACTTCTTTCTTGTATTAATGTATAAAAGCTTTTTAGAATATTCAAACTGTACAACCATGCGATATAGATGATGTAACTTACATGTCTGTGTATGCATTTTGGCATTCGTCGAAGGATAGATCCTTGTAACAAAGACAACTGCATTGTCCACTCCCACATTTTATTGAGCTAGGTGATGTGAAATACTGTAAAATATATCAACAATAGTATTCTTAGTTCAACGAAATTAACTTGCTAAAATTAACTTATTGGTAGCGTTGACCTGTATTAGGTCAATTTATCTATAACAGTATGCCTGATTACATTTGCAGAAAAAAGCAGAGCGAAGAACCACCAACACAACGGTTAGTACTTATCAATCCAGTTCATACAATGCGATAGGTTAAGAATTGGGTAGCAATGACTCGGCCAACGAAATCACCGGACAAGTTCTGACGTACCTCTGTCGTACAACATCTGTCCTCGTCGTTCAGACGTCTCTGTTTCAGTATAAGGAACACGTTGGAGCCATTCACCGGACGTAGTTGATAACCTTCCAATGAATCGTCTATCCCATTTGAAGATTGAGGTAGCTTCACCTGTCACAATATACTTATTTGGAATCCATTGCTGTGTAGTTTTTTATTAGTAATATATTCTTGATTTGTATGGTTATACTTATAATTAGCACTTTAAGTCACTTGTTTTTGAATTAATTTCTTACATTGTCTGATGTACACCCAAAAATATTTGATTAGTGTTAATTGTTTTCATTGAATAGTGGATACATTGCTTATTCCATGCACCTTATCGGCTGTTCAAATATGAATCTAGAAGTTGATCCTTACCCTATAAGTAAACTGTTCCTTTTTATTCTCGGTGTCTCTACAGGGTTGTGTATACATTATTCCTTTTGAAATCAAAGAGCGGGAAATCCTACCCTCCTGTTTTAAACACAATATCCATAAAGGTTAAGTCAAACAGAGGACACTTTTTATTGGTTAATGGGTTTTGTTTAAATAAGCTAAGCAATAAAATATCACCAAAAGTCTCTTTTACCACTTTTAGATAAAATAGACAAAAACTGCCCTCAATTAAACCAAAAAGATGCTATTATGCCATGAATTTCATTACAATGATTATAAAATAGAGTGTATCCTCTCAATAAAAGGATAAAAGTAGCCAGAGAGATAATGTAATACTTTGTCTTCTAAAGCAATAAAGCTTTATTTTTTAGTATTTAATTTGCTGCAAAAACCTGCTAGTTTGATACTTTTGCATGTAACTTAACTTTTATGATATTTAAGATCTGAAAAACTTTTAATTTTTGTCAGAATGAAAATATCTCTTCTAATAATTCAATTTTGCTTAAATCAAGGCTTCTTAGAGGCTTTCCCCACAAAGATATGGTAATAGAAATTTAAAAACATGATATCGTTGTACTTTTAGATGAAAATAATATATCAAAAAAATCAGCTAAAAATGCAGCTCATATTGCTTTAAAAGAAATACTTTCTATAATCGATTCTTTTAATGAAAAACAAAAAGCCTGCTCCATTTTTTTTTTTATAAATTTCAAACAAAAATCCAAAAGCCGTGTATACAACATATCAATAATAGTGTACTGTCATTAGCATAAACCTTTGATTTTCGTAAATATGCTATCAAAATACTACACATTGAAATATGAGAATTACGTCAATATCAAAGCTTGGTTTTTCGCTATTTTATTTTCACTTACCAAATATGTAATATGAATCTGCCCTTCTAATGGGGATGTTGTTTCTATGAAAAAGGGATGCATTACTAGGAAACCACTGTTGTCGATCAAAATACAGCTAAAGACAAGAGACAAAGAATTTAAATACAGCAAGGAATGACGTTGCCGGATAACATGACATTGCAATAAAAAGTATCCAAAACTATTTGCTCAAAGCTCAAAATGAACTGCATTTTTTGTTTTGAGCGATTTAAGGTAGTACGAAACACCCCTGAAATTATTTAATTGAAATAATTTCTGAAATACACAAAATAATGACTTAATATGATGTAAAAATTAATTTAAGTCCATTATGTTAAGAAAAAAAATATAAATCATACCCATCAATTACTCAAGGCCAAATAAATTTAGGATACAACGTATTTCGAATATTTTGAAACATACATTTGGATGGTGTTCATATGATTGTTGTGCAATTTAGCCTTATATCATTTAAAAATGCGTAACTTGTGTTCTTTTCAAAGTGACGACTGGATTTTGGACACAACCACCGCCAGTATTTAAGCTTTATGTCAAACAAATTTCAAGGTCATATCAAAAGGTCAAAGGTCAACTATGATGACGTCATCTAGGATTTTTATCAATTTATACCTCCGTCAAACATACTTAAACCTTTATTTATTTAAAACCAATGGTAAAATTTTCTTAATTTTTATATATTTTAATTGCAGATTTATGCCAATTATACTGTTAAATTTTATTCAAATTTGAATTATACATTTTCTTTTTAGATACAGTTAAGTGCTGAAAATCTTCGTCTTAAAAGAGTATTCACAAGCACTATTTTTACATTATATTGCATGAGAAATTATCTTAAGTTACCAGTTAGAATTTATTTCAGTATTTTTAAGTAACAAGAAGGTCTCCTGTTTAAATAGCAGCACATATATTATTAATATCTTGAAAAATAACTCAATGGCATAGAAAATTATAACAATGACTAATTTATTTTACACTCCACTGAAAGGAGATTCCATGATAGGTTTGGGATGATGTGGGCAAAAATTGTGAGGTCAGATTTTTTTCAAATTTTACGAATTTAAAGATTTCATTCCAAAGAAAAAAATAAAAAAATTTCAGAAAAATTGAATTATAGGAAAAATTTAGCTTATCTGTTTTGTACTACCTTAATCATAATCTTTTTCCTTATTGTGTATATGTATAAAGCCAAACAAGATTAAAATGCATATTTTTCAAAATCAAAACTAAATATCTTTCATTTTACTGATAAACCAAGTCTAAAATTCATAAATAAGTAAATGATATTTACTTGTATTTGGTCTTGTTCGTACAAATCGGATATATATCTTCTATCATCTGTTTGAAATAATATAACGAAAAGTCGGTACCGATAACAGCTTCTATCTTCTTTCCATTCCATCTGCAACAGACAGTGTACCACTAGTTTTGACTTATAAGAGTCAGATACTGAGTGTAAACTAACACTTTTAATATAAATGTGTATTTTCAATCTCAGTTTCTGCATGAATGATAACATATTTTTACCTTACCCTTGTAATATGGTTTTTGTAAGAGAGATGACCCTTCCTGATCCCCAAGAGTCTTCATACGGAGCTGAAATGACATTAACTGACTTCTGGGAAACGGTTCGATGATACCTAAAATAATGAATTACTAGATATCAAGTACTGAATAAAAGACCTGTTACCTTAAATCATCTTTGTGTAACGTTATTGTTACAATTTAATGCGTACAATTGCCTCATAGCTATATATTTTACCTATATACTACATGTATCTACATGCAAATGCTATACCTTTAAACACTCTTCATAATACACAGATACAATTCCTCATTTGAAAACTCTCCTCTTTGGAAGCTGATATGACAACAAAACCAAAAACACTTTGTTTCAACCCCTTTTCTTACAGATTTACGACAGTAAAAATGTGACATGACAGTAATGATTGAGAAATTTTTAATGAAATATTTGATACTATTTTTTTATGATATAAGAATAAATTACAGTAATAATAAAACGAAGAATATGCTCGAATGATATATTAACCATCCTTAAACATACAAAAGTTTGGCTTTCTTTTGACGTTATGTTAAGAACACTCACCATGGTCTAAGTTTGTAATCATAGTCGTCCGTCAGTCGCACCCCTGGGTACACTCTCATCACGCCGTCTTGAGTCGCGACGTAACGCCACACCAAGTAAGGCGCCTCCTCCCTTGACGTCGTCGTCCAGAATCTTTCCATTGGGTAAGTTAACCGTATAGATTGGATTGCTGATGCCTGTAAAAGTAAATAAGTGTATGAAAGGTATTGTGATAGATTATAGGTATCTGAGTTGATAATCATCCATTTTGCAAAAATATGATCAAAAATTAATTATTTAAATCGGTTCAAACTTTATGTCACAGTATGGTTTTTTTTTCAAATGTTTTCATCTTTGATTAAACTGTTTCTGTAATATGATTGCATTTTCCCTTTTAAATGCCAAGAGTACATCCTCCAGACGATTATTGTAAAGATCTACGATGTTTCTACTAAGTGCCGTTTTCTTGTATCATGTGTTTCTTTCTTACTTTCAGACCTGGGTTAGTAAAGAGATCTCCGGACAAATATTCCTTGTACTGCCGGACTCTAACTTCCGTTTCCGTAATTCCTGTGTACGAGGATGCCTCTTTGAAAGCATCTGGTGTCAATTTTACGGTGGATTTGGCTGTTTGATAAAAATGCATTTATTTAAAAAACCATATTTAGTTACCCTGAAGCGTTTGAACACCAAATATATACATTAAACTTGTTATTTTTCACTTATATACACACCCTGTGTAGCATATCTACTGAAATGTTTACAGAATGGAGCGGGCCACTGGTTTAAATCCCATCGATGGTAAAGAAAGTCGCCATCTAATGGCTGTAGTAAAGCGTCTATTTTTCCGAGATCACTGTTTTGTTCCATCACAATGCAAAGAGAAAGATTGCTCCCTGGGGCTACAATCTGCCAATGCAAGATGAAGCATAACATTAATTATGAAGAGGGAAAGAAAAAAAAGTTGATAAGAGAACAGATATTATGAGTATACTACTTACAGGGGTCCAATATAAATTCGCCGTTATAATCCGCTGTGAGTCGCCATCAAAGTAAGTTTGGCCCCTGGTTTCTATTATTGATTTCTGTAAAGTTCTATTTCCATCCAAACCCCTGTTTAAAAGTTCATCGCTTGTTAAGATTTATTGTGGTAAAAGCAAACTATAAAACATATATATATATATATATATGGGTGTAAAGTTGTAAACGACAGCGAGACGGGTCGTTCTAAAATGTTTGTAGTTTTATCTGCTTAAAAATAAACTTCTGAAATAAAAATCAAATCGTGTATTTTCTCAGTTTTTATGACATAAAACTGCTCAACAATGTATATGTTTTAACCCTCATCAATATACTTTCTTTTTCATTGAGTTGATAACCTCAAACACATCTCCTGATGTCTCGAAATTGTAGATATTGTTGATGTCTTGTTTCTTTCCTGTGACGTCACGAGGATCCGGAAGTCGAGGATGAACCAATGTCCGTTCCTTACCATCCATGATAAATGCATAGGATATTTCATCTTGCTTTAGATACAAAATCTCTGCCACTAATTCACTCACTAAAACATCGGCGCACACAACTCCGGTAAAGGCTGCATTTAACGTCACGGGCAAACAGCCCGTGATGATTGATTCTAAATATCAAACAACCACAATTATACTTTCATAATATTAGGCCATGACTTTTAAATTAGTAGTATTTCTTTTTGTAATATTTATTATCTAACTGGCTATACGTATGATTTTTAAAAAAATTCATTCCACAAAAATACTTTTCTCACCGTTGATGAAGAAATCTTTGTAGGGTTGTGTATAGGTTGGAGAGTCTGACAAAGGGACGCTGAAATCATCGTAGAAGGTACCCATTTTCTCTCGAAGGGACGAAGAAGTTAAATTCGAGAAGATCTTTCCTCGCTAAATAGATCAAACATAAGTGTTTCTTTACAGACAGTTTATATTTGCATTCCATAGGCTCCTAATATTAACGTAATTAATGTCAATCTAAAAGTGTATATCATGCAATTAATATATACATGTATACGTTTTCCCGATTACGAAAACGAGCACCCAGCACTAGTGACCGGTCAGCAGTAAATGGATGCTCACTCCTCCATGGCACCAGATCTTACCTCCGTGTTTATTCAACTCGTATTTTTTTTTGGCCTTCGGACTTTTGATTTTGAACACTGTTCATTCACAATAAATTTTCTATTTGAGGTCAATACGATGATTTAACTACCCAAGAAGCATAGTATTCAGGGACCTGAAGGCGAGAGAAATATTGTCTTAGAGGTTAACTAAATCATCGTCTTGATAATAATTGTTTCATCATATGATTCAAGGACAAAAATTGATACAGACATATCAAATTGAGAGTTGTGTATGCACGTTTAATTTTATTGCTAGTGCTCTCGAGCGACTACGTTAGTCTTTTTCACTGGGATACGCATGCTCGACTCCATAGTAGGGGATTCTGGGAATACTGTACTACTGTAGATAAACTGTACCACTACCATCTGAATTTTCTTATTATAAATGTTAAAAAGTAACAATAGCTAAAGGTCTTATAATGCAAAGTTATTTTCAATATTATAATAAATAGCTAGCTTTATCTTAAATTCCTTTAAGCTCGAAAAACAACTTCGGATATGTTTTCCGAGCTTGCCGGAAAGACCCGAGAAGGTACGATTGCGAAAAAAGAGTACCAATAGTTCTTGAAAATGTTCACATCAACATTAAAATTACAGTATATATACATAATGATTAAGGCCCAGTCCACGAGCTATGCCATGCATTGCCGATGTGAAGCCCACTCTAGATTCAAAATTCTAAATTGAGACCCCACTCCAGCATACTACTTGTATATCACTGTACCCGGCTTCCTGCTGTAAATTAATCGATTCAGAAATTTAAACCAATGCTTTAGAAATCTTCCTCTGTGTTGTATGATGGATACAGCGCTAGCTCACCAATCTTTTTAAAAGATAAGCTAGTTTATAAATTACCGGTGCTCATTGAATTTATTTTTAATTTTCATTCAACCAATGTTCACCCCATTCGTCGAGTATGATTGTTTACCACCTATTCAATAACATGTTACCTTTATATATCCGTACGAGTCGCTGTTCAATGTTTGTTCCGCCATATTCTTCAACAAGTTGACATCGTCGGTACTTAAGCCTACAGAAATCATAAGAAAGTAAAACACAGGAAAACAACGTAAAAGATAATTCAAAATCGTTTAATACGTACATTGGCGAATATGCAAGTCAAGGTTTTCAACAAGAAAATGCCAGTAACATTTTGTTTTGGTTTGATTTTAAGCTTGGCAACTAATTAATCAGCAAATTGAAAAAAAACCCATAAAAAGCTAAATAAATGTAAATATCAAAAGGCTAAATAGGGTACAATTAACACACTTTTACACCTTTAATGAGTTAACGCTACTGTAACACTATTTGTTAACTGTAAGATTCATACACTTACGCGTGCCTAAGCCATATGTATTGATCAGAACTCTATTCTGTAGCGCCTGGTTCTCATCTCGTATAACTTCAAGCGGGTTTCCTCCAGAATTTCCTCCGTCAGTCACAAACAGAAGGATCTGATCTAGATATAAATATTTATAATTATGATAATATGAAAGAGATAATACAAAGAAAGAAACATATTATGTTGTCATCATTTTTTGTTATCATATTGTTTTGCTTTATAGTGTTATTATATCAAATACGTTGATAAAATATATAATTTTTTACAAAATATTTAGTTCCATTTAAAATTACCGTTTTTAAGCCTACTAAATAGTACCTCTCGTTAATCCCTCTGTACTTGACTTAAAAAACATGAAAGCTTTACGTAGAGCAGCTGCATAGTTGGCCCCGCCCTCTCCTATCTGGGAGGTAAGGAACTCCCTCATACTCTTTTTTGTGGCACTGGTCACTGGAACAAGTTGATTTTCGTAGCATCCTACCAAGGTTTTTGCAATGTCATTGAAAACAACCAATCCGAACTATAAAAATATACATCTAACTTGTTATAGAATATCACTCCTATTTATCAGTCAGTGTGCAGTAATATAACATAGGGTTAGGGTTGGTGTTTGGCTCTATGTACACAAATATGTTTCAATGTCGGGACGTTACTAGCACAATTTCAGCGAAGGAAACCTTTAGAAGAAACCTTACTTTCTTCTGTCTTACGAGTTCTAAGTAAACAATTACCGCCACTTACTCTATCATTCACGCCCATGGACTCCATTACGGTAAGGGCTGCATGCTTTGCTTCGAAAAGATACTCCCCTCTTATTGAAGCCGACGTCTCCATCACTACTACCACGTCGCGCGGCGTTGAGGTGGTCGTGGATACATAGTAAGGTCTACAAGAAACGGAGTTTAATAAATCACTCGTTTGGACTCAACTGAGCCAACCAATCATATAGAACCTGAGGGCCCTTAATAAAGAAATTGAATTGAATTGAATTGAATATAGAACCGTTAATTAACAATGGTCCGGAATATGTTGCTATTATAGACGTCCTGTGCATTTTCGTTCGTGTTATTTTATATCTAAAATCATTTATTTCACCTTTTAAGCCCCTTTCATCATTGGCGCACGAGCACTTTACAACACTTTGCGATCGGAATTTTCGCATACGTTGCACGAGCTCTCGCATTCGTTGCATGTCACCTAGTTTGTGGTCGCAAGTTTCCCGAGAATAGTGGAAATGCACACTATTCAGACCCCACCGAATGCGATCCAAATTATTGCAATGCAATACATTAACATTAATACGAACGTTTAGTGTACTTGCAAAAGCGATGCACGATTTTAAGGATCGTAAGATAATTTACAGCTGTTTTTGAGACTGTTTGGCGACCATTGGACTGTTGCTCAATGTGTCTCATGTAATCTTGCAACGTTTAACTATCATTGCAAGATTTATCGGTTTCAGTTTCCATGTTTTGCCACTAGTACAGTATATACTGGATACAGGGTTGTTTTCTCCCCGTGACATTTTTGCTTCTACTTACGGTTTTGGCTCGCCTTGAATTCGCTCCAACAAAGTTGTGGCACCAGCATTAGTACCATGAAACGCATAAACGCACTGGCGCACTTTCAATCGTGCAATCATCTATAGTCATTTGTGCGATAATCTCGCATTATATATAACACCCGCTTTTATTGTACAACAATTGCATATAGGTGCAAGATATATCGCAAGATTCAATGCATTTACATCGCAAGTTATACTTGTATGACCTGGGTTGGAGCAATTTACGCTTCGCGGATTATAAAGCGTAAATTGAGTATGACTTGGGTGAACATTGAGTGCATTTCTTAAACATTTAGTAGAATAGTTGATATTTTTGTTTGCATATGATTTACTTTATAATAAGAAACATAGGCGTCGGAACCGGGGGGGGGGGGGGGGGGGGGGGCTAGGTGCCAAGTTATACCTAACCATTAGAAACATAGCATGATAGAGGGTTCAGCCCCCCCCCCCCCCACTTCCTCTCGCACGAAAGATTATTGTTCCTAAATTTACCTTGAAAGATTGAGAAGTTGGATTCAGAAGCATACTAGCCCCCCCCCCCCCCCCCCCCCCCCGCAACGGATTAGGAATTTCATGATTTCGGAGAGAAAAAAAATGGGTAAGTAAGTTTTTTTTTCTTTTGGAAGTATAGGTATACTCCCCCCCCCCCCCCCCCCTCCCCCCACGGATTAGGATTTCCATGATTTTGGGAATTCCTTTTTTCTCAATATTTCCGAGGATTAGTCTAGCCCCCCACTTTCAATTTGCTTCCGACGCCAGTGAGAAATATGTATTATGATTTATCTGTGACGGCAGCTGAATAAGAAGTTGTCAGTTTCGCTTTTTCAAACGTGCTATTGAATCATTTAGTGTACCTGAATCGTGGATCGTACGTATCACAATCTGTGAGTTTGGTGGCTGGGTAATTGATGTAAAGACCAGATTTCAGGCCAATGTACTGGAACTGTAGGTGCTTTACATTCAAGTTCGTCTTCATGGCCTCCAGTACTTTGGTAGACGGGTATCGAATATTGTTACCAATCACGTAGCTCGGTTTACTATAGCAAAAATTTGCTTCTGACACCTGAAATATGGAGGTTTGTGATTAACCGTCAGTAATATACATTAGTCAGGTACACAAAAATTAAGCTTTATAAAAATAAAAGTATTTTAATTAAGAAGTTGGCCCTATTCAATATGGGCCTCTAGCTTTAACATTTTTAACTTCAGTTTCCCACAATACTGCTATGCCTCAAAGTAATTTGTTAACCCTTACTTGAGTTCTGAAGCGGATGTTTTCTTGGTAATTTCCGTCCACACAGCAGTCCTGAGGAGCCTCAATAGACGACAGCTGGTCCTCCTCTACAGCTTCCTTCAGCCTCTTTAAGGCATTGTCCACTTCAATCATTCGTCCCCCGATTTTACCTGCAATCTTAAACAATCCAAATCTTATTAAATAAAGAAAAGATTTGAATGGCAAATTATCATAAAATATGCATCTAAACGTGACTTTACACGTTCAAATTTGATATAATTACTTTTCTGTTTCAAATGACCATATTTAATGTCTGATTTGTATATGTGTCTGTACCTCTCTAACACGATTCTGTCCATCAATATTCGTCTCCCGGTACCTCAGATTGTTGTACTCATTCTGTAGGTACATACCAATAGGCAAATCATTGATTACCATTAAGTATACAAACAAACGGTACATGTACTACATAACTAAAAGATAAAAAACATTTAAATAAAATAAATGAATAAAAAAAGATGAATAAAATGTTAACGTAAGACGTAGCAATTTAAATTAATTTTCTTGTTGATTGCAATGACTTGGTTTATTTGAATTCTCAGCAATATGTGTACCTGCAGAAATGACCACCCCACGGAATCCGCTACCTTATCCAATTCTTTAGCTAAAATTTCGCCTTTGATCTCCTGGGCACTCTGTACAACCACGTGATTCACCACAAACAGACACACAAACAGCACTCTCATCGTCATCACCTTTAAGTTATTAAGATTCTTTAGTTTAATATATTTAATGATGCAGTTTGGTTATGAACGGGTAATTCGCTCGTGAAAGGACGTGTGTACATAAAGCAACGGCTTACGGGCAAGTGATAAATTCATACTGGAGAAATGGGGAGGTTGAATTTAAACTTTGTAGGTTCTTTGAATACCTTATGTCTTTGTTACTGCGTATAATTATATACTCATCCACTCCCAAACAATTTTATCACCTAGTTCTTTCTGATTCCGGAAGTTAACAGATATTGACAACCTTAGTTAATTCAAGTTAGTCACAAGGTGTATTACGAAATAAATTTGTTTTTGTAGATAAAAAAAATTGTAAAACTAGATACAGTAGTAATGCAATCATAATACACAATTCAAAGTAAGGAAAAACCCACACTGGGATTACCCTCGTATTTCAAATATGTGTCACCCTTTAAAAACTTTAAAAGTCACTAAACCGTGTCACCTACATATTCATGTACTCTTTGTATAGCCCTGAATATCAAAATCATAAGGCGAAATATATATGCTTTTTTTCTTTTAATTGTTATATTGGATATCTTGCAAAACTATTGTATGCTGACCTTCAAGAATAGCACTCGACATTTAAAGGGACTTAGACACGATTTGTGCTCAAAATGTTCAGTTTTGGTTTTCCAACTTTAATGTTTAAACTGGTTGATATGGGTATGATTAATGCTTTGTCAAAATTTAAAGTTATTTTGTCAAAGAAATGGTAATTCTATACTTTTTATTATTTGTAAACAAATATAAGACTCGAGTTTTGTTTACGTGACAACGAATTCAAACCTCTGTATCTCTCTTATAACTTAACTACGAACATTCAGTTTTAGTCATCCATTCAAAATGAGCATGTGAACCATTTTATACATAAAAAATCGAAAATAAAATTTTCTAAATTAAAATATTGCTTCGCAGTCGGGATCGACAATGTTTCGGATAGACAATGTTCGGGATCGACAATCTCTTATCCCTCAATTCTTAATGAAGTAACTATATGCACTTTTATTTTCTATATATACACAAAAAATTCCCCTCCATGAAAAGATTACTTTCACATCAAAACTAGATCATGCTCAGTGACACCTGTGTATAAGACACAAATATTGTACCTAAATTCAGTTGACAATGGAAATTTCCCAACGTGAGGTGTTAACGTCAACAACTTTCTTAAATAAGCCACAATTGTTGATATATAGACTGAAATATCTGAGAAAAATATTATTAAACGATTTTATCCACATTTAATGAACTATTTTCGGTGTTGATAACGTACGCTATACCTGTATTAGCATGGATTAACATCCCTTATTTATCGTCCATTGAAGGGTAGAGATCACACATATAAAGAACCGGGAGTGTTTACTCTACGTCACAATATAAACTAAGTTTAAACCTATATATCGATTCAACCATGGAATCATACAAGCAGAACCATTCAATCGATAATATTGTATAGACTTGTATACCTATAAATATTTGTATTTACCGATACGGTGCAGTGCACCTACTGCAGGGGTCAGTTTGGGTATATATATTCTGTGTACGAGTTTACGCAAATTTACTTTATCAATTTTACTTAATTATAACTTTCTACTTTGCTAAAAATAAATTTGCGTTTTAAAATCGCTTATAAATGCTTGTTTATATGTTATATTAAAGTTAGTCCTACTGTACTAAATTTATAACTCCATGTAAATTGTAAATTTGTTCCATGTACCATTTTAATCGGTTTTACAGCCTAAAATGAGCACAATTAAACAAAGTTTTTTTGTTTGTTCATTTTTACATTATTCGCATTAATTATCTAAGTTCAATCGAGACAAACTGTTGAAAAACAAACTTCCTCTATGGAACACTGCTCTCTCTCTCTCTCTCTCTCTCTCTCTCTCTCTCTCTCTCTCTCTCTCCCCGAGATGCTTTTGAATGATTTTTGCTTTTGAATGAATGAATAAATGTAATTGAGAATATAATGTTTCCGTGTTCAGTGAGGTTTATTTCAAATATTCACAACACTTTGCTTTTTTAAATGATTATCTTACAAGCTTACATGCATTTCGCGTTACATGAAATGCGTTTTTAGGAAAACACTAATTATATAATTAATGCTTCTTTCCTTGATCATAGTTACATAAGACGAGTACCGTGTAATTTTTCATCTACAATACAGATGAGTTGATCTCTTGAAACCGGAATTGTTTACTGAAATAATACAAGACAAACCTTCTGTTAGTCGCTGAATGTGTAGAAAGCATTCGTGTTTCCCAGAATTTGATAAACTGGCAAAAGATGAACTAAAATTAGGGGATTCTCCATCACCCATCCCTCTCGACAGATAATTAAAGGTATCCCTCACCGGTCATTCCTTACACTGAATCAGATGAGGGCCAGGCTACATAGAGAGTGAGTCTAGAGGGGTAACCAATAACGAAGTCACTGGCCACCTTAAATTACCCATGCAGTCGTGGAATGTTGACTCGCGGATATAAGGGACCCTGCACATTGAGCGCTGACCTTCGATCTGTAGTAAATATTTTTTTAGCGGAGAAATAAGAAGTATGCATTCTATTTAAAGGCATTTGACCAGTGGGGATTTTTTTTACCTATTAGCGAGCGCAGCGAGGCGGCGCGAAGCGCCGCTCGCGTAGCGAACTCCATAGATAACGTGTACGAATGGAGGAAATTCGAGTTGAAATCTGCACATTGTTCAAACAAATTTTGTGGACCCGCGTGAAATAGTTCTACATATCCCAATGATCCTTTGCGGTACATAGCAACATGGTGGAAGAGGAAGCGTTTCTAAGGAAAATTCCTACCTCTAAATCGAATACATTTATTTCATTTAACAATAAAAAAAATCCTTTAAAACCACTAAAGTAAACAACACATATATGCTTACCTATCAACTTTTGCTGACATATGACGTCATTTCCTTCCCCGAATTTATCCGAGTGCAAAAGAAAGTTAAGTATGACGTCACAGTGATCCCACGCAATACATTTAGAGGTGGATCAAGCATCTTTGCTGGGTGTAATTTGTAGTAAGTACTCAATAAAGGCAACTCTTTGGCTGATTAGTTTTGCTCTGATTTTTTTTTTTTGCTTACTAAATATACATGCGAGTTCCATGCTTAATTTACTGTCATATTGATCTAATCATATATGCATACGTTAGGTAAGTGACAAAAATGTATTTTAAAAAAGTTTGATTATTATTAGAACTACGTGCAGCCACGTCATTTTGTAATAAAAAAAATAAAACAAAAAAGAAAAAAAATAAACAGTTAAAATATCTACATGTATTTGTCAGCTGCATATGTTGCCAAACCTTTAAATAATATTGGATATCACACACTAAAAAAATTGGAGGGTACATGTCTAAAATACAGATATAGCGTACACAGATTTAAAAAAAATTAAAACAGAATTGATGTGTCAGAGGAAAATAATTAAAACACAGATAACAATAAAGAACAAAATGAGAAGTTTACTGAATTTAATATGATCATTATCAAAGAGTAAAGGAATGATAAATCATGATTGTTTTTACATTAAAAAAACCTCAAACAGCTTTGTATTTAAAGCTAAAGTTTCCTGGTTGGGCCAAGTCCATGGGTTGCAGTTTAACAATGATGAGAGTTGTGTAGTTTTTTCTGCGCTCGCCCCAACGGTCACACCGTCAACACATTAAACAAATAACTTGGCTCATTGGGCTAGAGGAAGAATGTTTCTTTTCTTAAAAAGGTATTGTTTTTACAAACAATTTTATTACACTTTCATATTGTATGATTGTCTGCCTTTTTAACATGACAATATTCATAAAATAGTCTTTCACGTTGAAATATACAGTATCAATAATGTCTGTTACATGTAAACAAAAAATAGAAAACATAAGAAAACGATATATAAATATATTCTAATATTTTCAATGAAATAACAATAATAAGCATGCTCCCCTGGATAGTGAGCTGTTTTAAAATAACACTCTTTTAATTTTAAACAGAAGCAATTTAATCAAATAAAGGTTTAGAACATAAGTTTATTCTTGATATCTATCATCAAAACACATATAAGCGGTTTTTTTTATGTATACGGCTGTACACCTACATACGAATGACACAGAACAAGGAAGATATGAATATTCAATTTGAATTATCTTGAATCATCTCCAGTTCTTGATAATTTCTATTTGAAAAGGTAATTACAATGACCATGTGTAACATGTCCGAAATGTCAGAAACAACAGAAAAACAATTTTGGGTAATGTTTTGGATTCTGGATAATGTTGCATTTTCACAGCCTTGACGTTGTGAAGATGACAACGTTGCTGACATGTAAATGATTACAATATTTTTTAGGAAACAAAAATCACATGTTAATTAGATTAAAAACCTACAAAACTAACACAAGAGCTAAAAATTAAAACAAAAACTTCCGTACATAATGATTCTGATTTTCAAGAATAATAATACTGTTGTTTATGCTACTGATAAATCAGGTGAGAACAGAAACAGAAATACTGTACAGCAAACGTTAGATGTACACCGGGTTTACAATACTTTATAAGCTTTTCAAATTCAAACCGTGCAAAAAGAAATCACCTTATTGACATTATTTATTTTAAGTACTTAACCACTGAAAGCTGCATGGCTATTTTGATGTGTCAGTATGTATATTGTGTAGTAAAGACTCACTCACTCTCTCTCTCTCTCTCTCGCTCTCTCTCTCTGGATGGAAATTTAATTAGATAATAAGACAAAAGAGAAAACGACAGACGAGGAGATAAGATGACCAAAGACGAACGTACGGTAGCTGAAACTGTGACAGAATTTTTCTTTTGCTCTTGAATCATATCAAAATAATCAAGGAAAGATTGTTTTTTAAAACTACCATAACATATATTTTCTTTTTAAAAGAAGCTGCTTTGGTAATGACAAAAATTATTTTGTGGTTTTCTTATTTTCTATCGTTAGTTTTATTATTTTCTTGAATTTTAAAAAAATATTTTAATTACATGTATGTATAAACAATACTTATGAATATGTTATATAATAATGGATATATTGTGACATACAGGTAGACTCGTTCATTATTACAGTCGGTGACAGGTGCAAATACCAGACAACTTACTACGGTACGTGTGGTACGTAATGGGTTTCAATTGCTTATACCAAATCAAATATATGGGTTAAAAAATACATCTCTATAAATACATGTACAACGAAAACGATTGATACTGAGTTTCCAAAATACATATAATTGTCATTAAGTAACACCGTCGGTAATTAAGTGTTACCTGACCATACTCAACTGAAATGATGCCAAGAAATATTGATGTAGGTACTAACACAGGTCAAGTCAAAAATCAAATGAAAATAGGAACCACAGGGCTAGAATGATTCAGGTTAATTGTCAAAATATAAGGCTATTGCTATGTTCATTAGTCATTTCCTCATTGTATTTGAAGTTGATCTTGTTCCACCCCCACGTAATTTGGAGATGCGATGTAGTTCAAACCTGCAGGTTGACGTTGGTTGGTCGTATCGAAGTCATGAGTCGGATCAATGTAGGTCTCGTCTTTCCCTTCCCGCCTTATTTTGCGAAGAATAAAAATTAAGACCATGATGAAAATGATAACTGCTGCTACAACGCCACAAGATATACCAACATATAGTAAACCATCTGACTGTTGTTCCGCGGAGTGACACTCGCTTCCACAACATTTGGCACTGCATTCTGTAAAAATAAATGTTGACAATTAAAGAAGGTTATCCAAAATAATTCAGACATAGTAAGATTTAATGGCACGTGATGTCCAGACATTTGACTTCTCAAATATTTCTATGGTGCAACACACGGTTGGATAAGTTCATACCATCCTTTAGACATTGTTGAGAGGGACAAATTTCTTTCAGGTCACAGAAGCCTTTGACCAGGTTTCCGTTTTTGTCACTCGTACACCATGAGCAGCCTGACGTACGGAAACACTCGCTGAAATTAATTCAATCGTTAAAAAAAGAGTTCACAAAATTGCTATCTTAAATTGTCACTTACAGATAGCAGTTGAAGTGGCATGATGGACTTGATTTCGAAATTGAAGGATTAAAAATGACAGAATATCTTTATTACAAAGAAAAAGTAAAGTACAAGAAAAACTGCATTCCATTGTCCCTAATCTTATAATTCCTACATGGCAATTGAATGGAATATACTTGCCTTTCTGTTTTACGACATCCGCAGTCTGTTGGAAAACACGTGGGTAGACCTTTGACCATGTCTGCTTCCGGTGTAATGATTGACCTCAAGGTCGGGAGCTGAGGATAGCAGGGGACGAAACCTTTCCTTTAATGGACAAAAAGACTATTTTTTCCGAAAAGACTTTTGAAATAATGAGATAGAAGTCAGTTGTTAGCTGCGATTTCTACAGTCAGTAGTTTGCTCCAACACAAATTTGACTTCAATTTTTGTTCAGAAACCTTTGCATATAAATCGAAGTGGGAATGAGTATTTGGACCTTGCATATATTCAATGTAACTATCTATTTTAAATCACTAAAAATATACATATTTTCCGACTCTACAGTGTTGCACGTTCATTTTGTAAAATTATATCATTATTTATTCTTTACTATGGCAAAAATGATACTATTAATCTTTATACATTTGAATTGTGTATAATTTTGAGTCTTTTGAGCTAATTTTTACACATGAAAATCACTATCTTTGGACATATTTAAGCTGACATGAACTCGCAAAAGGCGTTTGGTCGCCATATTAGTTTTGATCGCTCCTCTACTGCCACTGGGGTATATATATCGGTCGAGAAAGTTACGGTCGGTTGCTTTCCGGTCGAGGCATTCAGGTTACACGGACTTCTAAATGCATGAACTACATATTGTAGTAAAATCTTTGTAGTAAAGAATAAAGGAAACAGCAATCAATAAAATACAAAATATATTTATTCTTTGAAAGAATTTCCAAGGTATCTGTACTATTTTGCACAAATAGTGCTGCCTTACTTCACATGCACATCGAACACGTGTGTCGTTCATACAGAGTGCATAACGTCTGCATCTTTTTGAAAACCCCGGCGGCACTACATCCAACACAGTAGATGAAAGATAGAAAATCCAAGAAAGTAACAACGTAACATCGTTTCCATCGGTTTCCTCAAAAAAAAAATCTATGCGATCATTGACAATGCTCGATCTGCCACAGTGTGCGATTGCGCATGTGCAATGTTATCAGGAAAACGGTCTACAATTATCGGGGATTTTTGAAGTATATGTGTCTGGATTTCAGTTTGTCTTGTTTCGTCGTTCATTGGACATTCCTTGCCAGTGCAGTGGTTGTCATATTATTTTTGTTCAAAACGCTTTTCCACACGTCTTTTCGTCCAAGGTAACGTGTTCGGGTGAATGAAATACCTGAATGCGGTGAAGCATGAATAGTGCTTTCAGCCTTATATATTAGGGGGGGGGGGGGTGTAGCAATGAGCAGAACAATAGAAATCGACAACTAATATGGCGGTAGTCGGAGATAAAAGGGAAATAATGCGTATTATTTTATGAATTTATGTCAGCTTTAAGCCTCAATCCTGTATATAGTCTTTTTAAAATCCATATTATACTTTTTTAAAAGAATCATAAAGTTCATAAATGGAAAATTAAATACACAAATCTAGACTAAATTAATAAATAAGAGATAGGAGGGTTTCGTTGTAATTATTTGCATATTTCTATAGCAGTAGTAAAATAGTTCGATCAGTTTTCTTACATGTTTTTGTATTCATTCTTGCATTCGTCGAAGGGCAAATCTTTGTAACAGAGGCAAGTACACTGTCCAGCGCCACATTGTATTGAGCTTGGTGACGTATAAGGCTGTGAATAAAACCAGAAATTATCGTTTCCGAGCAGGTTACAGCCCTCTTAATTCACACAGAGAGAGAGAGAGAGAGAGAGAGAGAGAGAGAGAGAGATTATAACCCTGACGACTTTACTCAGTCTTGAGACACGTGGGATGACATACCCCTGACGTACAGCAGGCTTCGTAATCAAGAAGCCGCCTCTTTTTGAGTATAAGGAACACGTTTGACTTAGGTACTGGCCGCAGTTCGTAACCTTCCACCGTGTCCACTATTCCATTCATGTGAGCTTCCGGCAGTTTCACCTGTCACAGTATACATGTAATTTATTTTAGATAGCTATTATTTTGTTAGATCATTCATATCGTCGGTTTGTTATAATGTTAGGTGTAACGGTGTAAAGTACCACTCGGGCGTATTCGACTCATGTTTATGCAATAGTGTAAATATATTACTCCGGGGTTTTTCAAATTTTTGGCTTTAATTTATCTACCGATAGTCTTCACCAGAGGTCTATACATATGATTATGTTTTGTGTATTTTACCCTGTAAGTGAACTGTTCCTTTTTGTTTCCAGTGTCTCTACACGGTTGTCTGTACATTATGTTTTCTTTAATTAGCGAACGGGAAATCCTTCCCTCCTGTAGAAATAAAAAAAAATAAGTATAGATGCTGTTGATTAATCCGGTCAGCCCAACATTTTTATTTTCGTGAACTGACAATCTTTAGTACTGATACATTGATTGAAAATGGCGATAGCAGTATTATCATACCACAACCATTAAATGTGTACATACTACGTATGTTATATGAACCGGCGCCTTAATCGAAGTCGTTTCTATATACAAAGGGTGCATTACAAGGAAGCCACTGTTGTCGAGCACGATACAGCTAAAACAAGAAGCAGCTACAACGTATCATACTGAAACAAAACTACAACATCAATGGTCGTCCTAAAATGTTTAATATAACCATATAATTTACAATCTGCATTATTACATTTCTGACACTAGTACGCTTATTAATTGGTAATGAATTAATAGTTAAATCAAAACGTCAATTGTTTTTACTGACGCAAAAATGGCCGTATACTAACTTGTAGTTCGTTCTGTTGGTACATATCGGATATCGATTTTCGAGCATCTGCTTGAAGTAATATATTGAAATCCCTGTACCTATTGTAGCTTCAATATTTCTCCCGGAATTCGATCCTCTGCAATTAATAGATACACGTTTAAAAGTCCTCTTCCATAAAGACTAGACTTTGATAGGATATACTTTGTTAAAAAAAACTTCAAGATAATCAACAAAAGTGATAAAAAGTTATAAAAACTTGATGTTCACCCCTTTAAGATCGTCCTTGTAAGAGATATAACCTTTCCCGATCCCCAAAGTTCCTCATACGGAGCAGTCACAACATTCAGTG
Organism: Magallana angulata; assembly: GCF_025612915.1. NCBI lineage: Eukaryota > Metazoa > Mollusca > Bivalvia > Ostreida > Ostreidae > Magallana > Magallana angulata. Next base: position 2,123,266 of record NC_069111.1, on the reverse strand, counting down.
TCTTCTGGGCGATAGCTTGATGATACCTTTAAAACAGGGTTTGTCAATGAATTATTACTACACATACATTTTATAACCCAACTGATGAATGAGTTTAACTTGGAGGGTCATTTGTTATTCATTATTTATTTTAAGGATATTTAAAGGTACTTTTTCGTGCATATACTTGCACAATATTTGAGACTGTTTGAATATTGTTACAATCGTAAATGCTTGGGTTAAAGTGATTCACAAAATCGACAAAAAATTAGCAATAACATATCAAAAACATTCAATTTAGTCAATATAGCTTTATGTTTACAGCACTTATTTTGCATAAAAAGCATAGCAATGTTGAAACAGGAGTTATATCTACACAAAAACAAACATATGATATGACAGAGCGTTCTACACTTCCATCTTAAAATGAGTTTTTAACATCAATATCTAAGATGATAATAAAATTCAAAATGATACCAAACTTAACTTACAAACATACGATGCAATAGATATTGTTATTCCAATATTTGTAAGTTACAGTTACATTTAATATGTACAACAATGTGTTATTAGAAACTATTCACCAATTTAACATCAAAACATCTGGCTAGATGAACTTCACAATAAAATATGTATACAATCAATCAGAAGTCGTTAAAGGTATATTTTGGTAGTTGAAATCTACTTGGTTTATAATTACCCACCATGGCCTGAGTTTGTGGTCGTAGTCGTCTTTTACTCGAATCCCTGGGTACGATCTGATCACACCGTCCTCGGTCATAACGTAACGCCACACCAAGTAAGGTGCCTCTTCGCTTGACGTCGTCGTCCAGAACTTTTCCAACGGGTAAGTTATTCGTATGGATTTGACGGCAGATGCCTGATATTTTACAATGACAACTTCTTAATCTAAAGTACTTCTTATTCATTATTGCAGTTGGAGCCCAAACTATGTATCGTAAAAAATAACACTCTAAAAAAATTACACTTTAAAGTACTAGTACTTTAACTTTCTCCAAACTATTGGAAATTAGTTTTCGAGTCCGACATATAATTAGTAATAAGCCTATTGTAACCAAAAATTGATTTATTGCTAAACTACAAGAGTTTCTCGATATTTGTTTTTGTTTAATCATCTTTATTTGCCATGTGATATTCATGTTGGTTTAACATATCATACAGTATTCTCTTACTTTTAGGCCTGGGTTGGTGAAAATAGCTCCAGACAAGTAGTCCTTATACTGCTTGACTCTGACTTCTGTTTCCTTGACTCCAGTGTATGAATACGCCTCAATGAAAGCGTCTGGTGTTAGCTTTACTGTAGTTTTGCCTGTTGCATAAAATGACAAACACAGGACCCGGTTTAAGAGTTTAAGGTAAGATATTGATAAGAACTGTGAATGATTATCCACAAACCTTGATTAGCATATCGACTAAAGTGTCGACAGAATGGACCTGGCCACTTGTTCAAATCCCATCGATGGTAAAGAAAGTCGTCATTAGATGGTTGGGTTGGAACGTCTATATTCCTCACCACGTTGTTTTCTTCCATCACAATACACAATGAAAAATTGCTTCCTGGCGCAACAATCTGTCATTAAACGGTATTTCCTTTATATCTCTGGAGGTACCTTATTGAACGTAATGCAATCATTTCACTTATACACATAAGAAGAGGGAAAATGAGAGAGAGAGAGAGAGAGAGAGAGAGAGAGAGAGAGAGAGAGAGAGAGAGAGTAAGAGAGAGAGAGAGAGAGAGAGGCCAAAAATGTACGTTACCGGGGTCCAATAGAAAATAGCCTTTATATTGCGTTGGGAATCGCCGTCATAATATTTCTCCCCTCTAGCATATATTATTGTTGTTTCTAAAGTTGTCAGGTTCTCTAGACCCCTGTTAAAAGTATACAGCACTTATTTGAATGCTTCGGAAAACCATATTCAGCTTCTCAACGAAACACAAGCGATGTTAAGAAAAAGTTGTTGATGCAAATACTTCAAATGATCAGTGAAAATTCTTCAAACACAATAATAAGCAGAAAATCTGCAATTTTTTACCTCATCGAAAGAAAATATTTGATGAAGTTAAGTCAAGTATGTAGCATATCGGTTAACAACAATAGGTGAAAGACACAAAACACTATTACGTATTTAATACAAAGATATAACCATTTCCATTACTATTTATACAAGTGCGTAAATATATACTTGCTTTTTCATTGAGTCGATGACCTCTGACACATCACCGGAAGTCTCAAAATTGTAGATGTTGTTGATGTCCTGTTCCTTTGCTTCGACGTCGCGAGGATCAGGAAGAAGTGGATGAACCAGCGTCCGTTCCTCGCCATCCATAATAAATCCATAGGAAAATTCCTCTTGTTGGAGATACAAAATCTCTGCCACTAATTCACTGATCAAAATGTCTGCGCACACAACACCAGAAAAAGCTCCATTTAACGCAATAGGCAGACAACCCGTGATGATTGATTCTATGCAATGAAACAACAAACCCACAAGATTTATTTTACTCAACACATCAACAATCAAAAGGACATGTAATGTATACAGAGAACAATGCCCCGCTTTTTGTTGTCCTAGCCTTTTGCTCTGGTGCCAGCTGTGTTTCATCAAATATCTCAAATCGTCTCTATTAACACGACTAACCTTTGGCGAATTTAAGACAAGGCACAATGGTTTAGAAGTGTGGAATGCCGAAAAGAAAAACGGGGCGAAAATAACCCTGTGTACACTACTGGATATCATTATGCGAGTATGCTCTGATCTTTTAGCTTGTATTTGTAATTAAATCTTACCATTGGAGAAGAAGTCTTTGTAAAGTTGTGTGTAGGTGGGGGATAGTGATATTGGTACGCTAAAATAATCGTAGTAGGTCCCCATGGCCTCACGAAGGGAGATGTCCTCATTGTTTGGGAAGAATGTTGTTTTTCCTCTCTAAAATGACCAGACATAATTGTTTTTAACATTAATTCTACTAACACGTTTTTCTCTTCTTTTTTACCTTCATTTCATGATGCATTTTGTACAGATTAGCTGATTCAACTTACACTTAATAATCTGCATCAATTTAGTTTTTGCAATCATTTTTTTTCGTTCAATCATTATTTACCACACAATTCTGTAACATTTCTTTGGTTTTATAATAAATACAACATTTTTAGATATCTTACTAATTGAGCTTACACATTTTACTTACTTTTACATAACCATATGAGTTATTGTTCAATGTCTGCTCTGCCATATTCCTTAATAGTTCTTTATCATCACTGCTTAGACCTTCACAAAGCATGAAAGGGTACACAAAAGAGAAACTTGAGCAAAGCAAAAATTTCTTTATCATTTTTTTCTTATTATTCAATTTATATATCAAAGATATATTTATAATCTCATTAAAAACACTATTTCATTTTTTTCCAAGCAATACTCATCCACTCTTATTTACTTAAAAGTGTTCAATTTCGCTTTTGACTATACTGGGTATAATAACTGCCATAAAATAACTAGTTGTTATTATGTCTAAGATAATACCTTATATGTGACGTGTTTTTCTTCTTGTTTTAATCACATATGGTATTTGTTTACATTTGTTTACATTTGTTAGCATCAACTTAGGTCTCCCATTTGGGCATATAATGATTAGGTAATTACATGTAACTGGGGTTATCACTGGGTCAAGATTCTATATTTAATACGATCGGGGTTAGATAATATTTAAACCAATCAGAGTGGCTCCTCAATACCCTTTAACCATACTAGATCTTTTTACTAGAGGAGTACGACAGGCTTTATTTTTAGAAGATATTTTGTGAAAAGTATCTTGTTATTGCGTGTATCCTGTTATGCATGTATTATCCACCCTTTTTAATGTTTGGCATATATCATTGCCTTGATTTTTTATATGTTTTACTATTGGGGGTCAGCATATTGCATAATGTACTGTCAAAGACTTTACACAGTAGTCAGTTGTTTTCTAGTCTATGCTGACCCCCTTGATGGTGTATATATTTATTCTTCGTCATTTATTTCAATAAATGACAAGTGTTTATTTCTATAGCTGTTTTTGTTTTCTCTATACTTAACATCAAAATCTAAGTGCAGTTGTCTTAATTATTAATAAATAAGTTTATTTTTGCTTTTCACATAGTTTTAATTCTTGTCAAACAAAATTATCAAAAATATTTACCACGTGCAGTTTAAATTATTTATTTATTTAAAGCAACTGTTCTTTTGATGATTTTTTTTTTCATTTATTGTCAGCTTTTATCCTGAATACTTGTACCTATAGATTGTCTACCATAATACACCTGTCTGTACCTATTTTATATACGGTACACTGTAATTCACCTGTCTGTTCCTATAGATTTTCAACCGTAATACACCTACTTGTTCCTATAATTGTCCACCGTAAACACGTGTCTGTACCTTAATTATAGATGGTACACCGTAATACACCTGCCTGTACCTATTTTATAGACGCTACACCGTACTATACCTACATGTTCCTATAGATTGTCTATCGTAATACACCTGATTGTACCTATTGTACCTATTTTATAAACGGTACACGTTATACACCTGTCTGTACCTATTTTAGAGACACTACACCGTAATACACCTACCTGTTCCTATGCCAAACGTGTTGATCACAACTCTGTTTTGAAGCGCCTCGTTTTCCTCTCGGATAACTTCCAAAGGATTACCTTTTTCATTTTGATGTTCTCCGGCACTAACAAACAAAAGGATGTTGTCTACGAAAAATAAAACGTCATTTGAGCCAAAAACAGTTACATACATAAACCAATATACATCATTATAAATTGATCATGATATCTGTTTTTAAGAATGCACTTTCCTTTGTAATATTTGTCAATTTTCTTTACATCGTTCGTGTAGAAGAAATAAAATGTCATTCAAAGCAGAACTATTGGAGTAGGTTAATTGTTTTCCAATTCGAAAAACTGTGTGTGTTTAATTTTCGCAAATACTTTACTAATCAATGTCGTTACGTTCCTTTGTTTAACGAGGCCGAGTACAGATCGAGTACGCATGCTTTCGCACAGCTTTTCATTTGTATTGTGACGTCATCTTTTTGCTTGGTTGACGCCATGCCGTGATAGTTTCAACTGCAGATATTCAGCAAAATTCGTTGGAAATAGCTCGTTTGATTCGTAAAAATTGTATTATATTGTAGAATAAACTTAAATATCTCGAAGTATAAAGTATATTTGGGCTCGGGTCGAAAACGCGAAGAGGGTTCAGCCAGCCTAGCCCTCTGTCATGTTTTCTTAACCCTTCTAAAAATAGTTTGATTCATATATTCTAAGACAGTAACCATGTATTTTACATTTATGACCCCTTAATATGTGATGTTATATATTTAATTATTACTTATATATGTCTGAATATTTTAATAATACTATAAAGATCCCCATTTCTACCTTTGTCAAATAAAAAATAGCCAATATCTGCCCTGCCAAATCTCGCAAATAGGGCATACAAAAAGCAACTTTGACAAGACCCCTGGAACAAACCAGGAGGTCAAAGGGTTATTTTGACTTTTTGGTGCCTTTTAGCAATAACTTTATTATGTAGAACAGAAAAAGAAATCCTAAGGGCAGAAGTTTTAAAAAATGTAAAAAATATGCAAAATTGATACATTTCAAGCAAAATCACATAGGGTCCTATGTTAAAAATTAACATACTTTGAAATGACCCCTTAAACAAACGGTGTGGTAAATGTCTTATTTCTTTTATCTTGAAATAATAATTTTACCAGTAGAAATTCACGTAAAAAATTTAGGGCAGAACAAATTGGACCCGGTCTCGTTATGTCCTTAATTGAATAATCGCCATCCCATAGTTAAATTATATTTTTAAACGTCTTTTAAAGCACTAACCTCGGTTATTCTCTTCTGCACTCATATTTGCCTTGAAAAACATAAATGCTTTACGGAGGGCAGCGGTAAAATCTGTTCCACCCTCCCCTACTTGGGAGGTCAGAAAATCTCGGAAACTTTTTGTGGTGGCACTGGTCACTGGAACAAGTTGGTTCTCGTAGCATTCTTCCAATGCTTTTGCATCGTCGTTGAAAACAATCAATCCAAACTGTCAAACAGTAATGCATGCAGTAATGATATGCAAAAGGCTATTTACAACCGTAACCATTTTCTTATTAAATCTGTTACTTTTTATTTTCATTTCACAATTTTGTTTTAAAATTCACTTTATATAAGTTTAAGAAATTGTTCTTTAAGATACTGAAATTTCTAGCGTTCGTAGTAATGAAACATCAATATATTATTAAGTCTTTGGTTCTTATAAAAAGAGTGCTTAACACAAAATACACCTACTCTATCTTCTACCCCCAAAGTTTCCATCACTGTTATCACAGCATGCTTGGCTTCAAACAGTTTATCTCCCCTCATGGCGGATGACGTTTCTAATACTACAACTACGTCCCTTGGGATAGTTGTTGTGGTGGACACATAGAAGGGTCTAAAAAAATAAACATATGCCTTTGATACCACACACACTTTTTTATGATTAAAAAAAAGAAAGCCAACGGAAAAGGAAACATCTTAAATAGCTCTATGAATCTAATTAGTTACCGACATATTCCTCAGAAAAACAAAATATTGAGAATAATTGACGGTAAGGATGATCATTTTGATCGTTCTATCCACACCTGGACCGGTGATCTTAAATGATGGTTTTTTTTATTGTAATACGTACCTAATGTTTGTTATTTCGTAATTTGAGTTGTTGGGTTTTTTTGAGATGCGTATTTTACGGTTCTCTTGATAAAAGTTCAAAACTAAAACCCACATCAACATGATAGCTTCTCAGTTTTTAATAGTAAAACTTTATAAATTTTGATAATACCTGAATCGTGGGTCATAGGTATTGCAGTCTGTCAGTTTTGTGGCCGGGTAATTAATGTAAAGACCAGATTTCAGTCCAATGTACTGGAATTGTAGATGCTTTACATCTAAGTTGGTCTTCATGACATCCAACAGATTAGAGGACGGATATTTCAGGTTATCTCTATCAGTATAGGAAGGCCTGCTGTAGCAAAATGTGTCTTCGGACACCTAAAACAACGTAGTCATCAGTGAGAAATGAAACGCATTCAAATTCAAACATCCTTATTAATATTAAAGATAAAGGTGATATTATTACATGATGTAATCTGCTTTAGTTATAGCAATATTTGACACATATGTTTCACATACGTTTCACATGTTTTACATACGTTGAAATCAAACATACGTATAACGTGCTAAATATTAGTACTATGCGTCTTTTTTCAACAAATGTTAAACACGAGTTAAAAAACCATATATTAAACATGTGTTTTAACACATATATACACACACACCTGTAACATTTTCTACTTTTATGTATGTTATGCATCCGTCATTCAGGTGTGGTTTTCACAATTTGTGTTACATGCGTTTCATTGGTTACATTGGTATTAGTGTCACCCCGTTGTTAGCAGAATTTTTATATATTAATATGAAGCAGATTTTATTCAAACACTAGTACGTGAACAAATTAAAACACTCGCTGTTGCCTATTACTCAGGTATATCGACGACGTATTATCAATCAACAATTGTAACTTATACATTAACGTTTACACTATATATATCCCAGTGAACTTGAAATAAAAGTACCACAAAGTCTGTGTCATCTTCGGCATTTTTGGATATGTTACTGGAAAAGGACATTGATGTTAACCTGACAACAAAACTTTATGATAGCGGTGATGACTTCATTTTTTCTATAATCAACTTTCCTTGTTTATGTAGCAATATACATGTACCTTCATCACTTGCAGTTAATTCGATACGCAAGGGCATACTCTACGTATGAACAGATTTTAAGGCGAGGCAAGCTACTTACAATAAAGTTACTAAAACAGGACTATCAACAGTCTTGATTGAAGTAATTTTTTGTAAGTTCTACGATCGATCAACAACTTTGTCATCAAATACAATATTCTACTGGGTCGAATGCTGACAGACGTTTTTCATGCTTATTGTTAGACCATAATTAATCATTTAATTGTTTACAGATTTTTCCGTTTCCCGAGTTCGACAAAGAGCACACGGCATATGTCACCGGTCAGCAGAGGATGCTTACTCCTCCATGGCACCTGATCCTACCTCTAAATATTTGAGAGGTCCGTGTTTGCCCTGCTCCTGTTTGTATTGTTTCTTTGGACTTTGATTTTGAACACTGTTCGTTATCACCACATGTCTTGCGTTATATATTGAACACAGGTGATGTATGCAGAAAAGCCTATCTGTCCATTGTCTTAAACTTTACACGTGGCAATGAATAAATAAATAAAAAGCTTCTTTTATCAACACAGAAGCCACGTGTCTTATTAAAATCAATTTAATAACAAATCTGGATTAATGCCGAAATAGACTTTAGTTTTTTTGTTGACAAATAAATGTCACATTTTTTTTGTCACGGAGGCAGATGTTCGAACTGCAGGATGAATTTAGCAAAGGTAAGAATTGTTAAGCAATTGCTTTTATTTACTTGCATTTGAAAATTATAGATCCCACAGTTACCGATTGCAAAAGAGTCAACCTACAACACATGGCTCGGAACTGTAATTGCATTCTCTGGTAAATTCCGGGTAGAATCAATGTCGATATTTCCAATAGAGCTGCAACTTACAATGTAGCAGATATCTGATTAGTTAGTCCAGAAAAGCCAATAGTTATGAAAAACCTTTAAAAATATTTTTCTATCATAGAAAGGACGCATTTAAGTGAAAATTAGGGGAAAACTAGAGCAATGCTTATTGTAAAAAAAACAAGTAGGTCTGCGATTACTAAGTCACTTTTTTATTTTATTTTTTTAAATATGGTTATTTCATAGGCATGCATTGGCTGCTAGACATAGCTCAAAGGAGATCAAATAACTAACACAGTCAGTGACAGATGCCTATCTACATTGATCGAATGTAAAATTCATCAAGGAATTTTAATTTGAACCCTTTTTAACTGTTGCGCATCTCTTTCGTAACTCAAAGTATTACATGCAGTCAGTGAAAAAAAAGTTCAAAATATTTATACTTGTATAGTTATATATGCATATATAATGTCATCTTTTTAATTAGTTGATGTTTTTATAATACATATCTACTGAAAATGAAAATGCAATTTGTTTTGACGTACCCAGCTATCAAGTGTATTATATTTGTAGCAAATGTTTATAAGATTCGTTGGATGTACACTTAAAGGGGCATGGTCACGATTTTGATCAAATTCTGTTTTTATGTTTTTATTATTTACAATGCTTTAGAAATGCATTTCGAATGATCAAATAAAATTTGAGAGTCATTCGTAGAGTTATAAGCAAGATACAGGGCTCACAATTCTTTGTCATGTAAACAAGGCTCGTGCCCTGTTTTTGTTTACATACATGTAGGTTCAATATACCAGTAAAAAATCTTTTTCCAGCTTATTTGTCTATCTTTTTATTTATTTTAAGCATTGATAAACAGTTTCTAACGTTTAACACATCCGTTTTAGGTTTAAAACTGAAATTTTTACTTCAACGTTCAAAATGTAAACAAACGCTTTGTTTACATAGCGAAGAATTTCATGCTCTGTAACTCGCTTATAACTCAACAAATGACACTCAAATTTCGGTTGCCTATTAAAAATGCCTTTATGAAGCATCGTAGATATTTAATCGGAAAAATAATTTTTGACCAAAATCGTGACCATGTCCCTTTAAGATAGACAATGTAATGAATGATCAAGATTCCAGATATTTGTCTTAATTTCAAATACAACTGCATTGTGGTTGCTAATTTAGTAACCGGATAAGGTTATTCGATTTCGATGAAGATCAATATCAAGAATCTATACTTCTATATTAAAATAATAGACTCGAATTTTTTTAGCTTTAATACCGATTAATCGGAAGAGTACGGTCTTTTGTTTTAGATATTCTAAACATCATTGGTACTTGAAAATTACCAATTTGTTTTTATTTTTTTCAAGCAAGCTTCGCTAAATTTTAAATTTCGAAAATTCCTCAAAAAATTCCGGAAATCATCTTAATTGTTTGGATTTTACAATCTTGCGCATGCGCATTACATTCACACTAAATCACGGGAGGCTCTTTATTTTATGTTTCCACAATATCACATTTGCATTGATAAACTCAGAGACGATAAAACAAATGCGTGTAAATTTTCATTGAAATTTTTTCTCAGTTCATCAAAGAAAATACGGGATATAACTCTAACACAGTGCATTTACTATAAAAAAAAATCCCGACAGTTTCGAATGACAACATGTTGTGTAAAAACGTTATTGAAGAAATGTTGAATTCTGCAATTATAGAACTGAACTTTTCGAAGAAAGGTATTAACAGCTTCAAAATGGTTTGTTATAAACAATTTAACTGTTATTTTCAATGCAACCCAAAATCGTTTTGGAGCGATTCTGCAATTTTCTGCTACATTACGGGTATATGGGAGGCATTTTAACCGTTGTGAAGGCCTTTCCCCAGACACAGTTACATTATTCCAACTCAGCAGAGTGAAGTGAAATTAATAGCATTATTGTAGTCTTAAAGCTTGGTTATGCAAATGTCAACAATATATACGGTGTGCCGATGTATCTATTTCGTAAATGCCCGATAATTATATAAATAGTGCCTGTTTGGGAGGGTAACAGTTGAAATTGACACCCATCGAAAACCATTGTTTTCGAGGGGTGTTTTATGGTGGATGTACATGTATTTATGTATTTATTAACATTTTAGAAAGAAGTTCAAACAAGCCTTGTCATGGCAAAACATTGAAGAGTAAAAAATGGCGTTGCATTGAAATCAGAATGTATAATCTAATGGTAAAAGTTCATTCAGTCAAAATAATAGTTCTGTTCTCTCTCTCTCTCTCTCTCTCTCTCTCTCTCTCTCTCTCTCTCTCAGAGCTAACAAATGAAGATATTAACATTATAAGAAGATTAAATACTGTTAGACGTTTCTACATTTTGTATCTACAACAAATCCATAATAGATTCTGTTATTGTTGAGACATATTGTTGAATCTAGAAGCAACTGAAGCATTTGTCAATTTTCTGCTTATCATACAACAAAATTTGTTTTTTTTTCAGAAACTAAAAACGCACAGACAAATTACAACACTATTGATAAAAATGTAATCATTTGAAGAAATTATATTCATTTTCAACATGGAAAGTGTCTTTTCTTCTTTGACCTCAATTTTAGATTACAAAGTGTCTGGAAATGTAAAATGAATTGAACGTTTCCCCAACAACAAGATGAAGTGTATCAAGAATGAACTGAAAAAATGAAAAATTTTAAGTCATTTAATATTATATCATTTACATGTGACATGTACAGTTGTATGTAAAACATACGTTGGATTCACATGAGTTTAACATATGATGTGCATCACGTATGTTTTACACACTTTTAACTTGTGTTCGTTAACATACATGACCATTAAACATGTGTGGTACTTAAATCATGTAAAACGCACTTGATGCCACATCTATATTACTATATTAAAAATATATGGATTTTTCGGATTTTACAATCTTGCGCATGCGCATTACATTCACACTTTACACAGGAGACTCTTTAGTTTTTGTTTCCACAATATGACTTTTGCATGGATAAACTCGGAAACGATATTACAAATACGTGTAAATTTTCATTGAAAATTTGTCATATATATATTCTGTTCATCAAAGGAAATACGGGAGATAACTCTAACTCAGTGCATTTAATAGGCAAAATGCCGATAGTTCCGAATGTCAACTTGAAGCGAGTGAAAAACGTTGCTGGTGAAAGTGTTGAATTTTTCATGAATATGAGTTAATTTTTTTTAGATGAAAGGTGTTAATTACAGCCTGTGGTATAGACCTGTCACGAGACACAATTAGATTATTCTAAGTAATAAGAGTGTAGTGAAATTAATAGCATTATTGTAAGCTTAAAGCTTTATTGTGTAAATGGCAGCAATTCCGTGTGTCGATGTATCTATTTCGTAAATGTCCGATATCATATACAATGTTAACCCGTGCACGCACGGGTCAAAGTCTAGTATGTATCAAAAGACTGCGAACGATAGCATTGTCTAACCGCCTAACTAAAATTCATTTTTTGAAAGTTTTCTAATCAAATTTATTTTTTTATTATAATGTAAACATTTATGTTTATTTTCGTTAAATATAAATGATTTGGTCGAACAAAGAGAGATAACTTTGTATTTTGGGTTAAAATAGCTCATTTCATAATAGAGAATAACGGAAAACGGAAATGTTTTTTAAAACATCTCCCCCCCCCCCCCCCCCCCGTGAAACAAAAATTCCTTTTGAGGGGATTTAATTATTGTTATTTAGCATATTTTTACCAAAGGGTTTGATGTTTCACGGGGGAAAACATATGTCTACAGACCGAAATACATTCCAAAAAAAGAATTTTGCTTTGTAAATTTTCGAAAAATAATTAACAGATATGAATTAAAATGAAATTTTACTTTAATATACATCGTAAATATGTTATAATTAAGTTCTACGCACATATTGGCCGCTAAAAAATATTTTCCTCACTCATAGAGACCGATTTCAATGAAATTTTTTAAGACCCCGCGTTAGCAAAACTTTTGTTTTAAGATAAATAATTTAATTACAAATTTTATTTTGATATAAATTGATTAGGATTTGATTATACTTTTTAGTAGAAAACTTAGTTTTTAAATATCTGACATAAATTCCGAAATATTTGGATGTAAAATGTAGGCGGGAAACGAGCGTTAGCGTTCGCAGTTCTTTATTTTAACATATGTGTTGTATTTGTGACTCATTTTGCTGTGTTGGGTCACATGATCAAAGAGTTTCATTGAATCAGTTGAATGATAACGGAAAGGTCTGGTCTAAATGTGAGGACAAATTACAAGAGAAAGTATTTTTGGTTTTACAATGCATACATTTTCTTATGGAGTGGATTTATGGTAATACGCATTAATGAATGTTTCGTATCGAACGTTTTGAGTATCCTTACTTTTGTTCTGAAGCGGATGTTTTCCTGATATTCTCTGTCCACACAGCAGTCCTGAGGGACATTATCAGATGATAGCTGGTCCTCCTCTACCGCTTCCTTCAGCTTTTTTAAGGCATTGTTTACTTCTATCATTCGTCCACCAATTTTGCCTGCAATCTATAACATTGTAGAAATATGTAACCAAAAAAGACACAACATTCAACTTCAACAAATTATATTGATTTCATTTATGACCTGACTTTTAAATCAAATAAAACTAATACAATCAATCTTTTCAATGCAAAGTTTTATGTTCAAAAGGATCTGGATCTTTTGTGCGTTTGTTCTGACCTCTCGAACTTGTTTTTTGCCATCAGTTCTCGTGTCCTGGTATCGCAGCTTGTTGTACTCATTCTGATGGTGGACAAAGACAAATGTTAGGATAAACAGGTACGTAGAGACATATTGTACAGGTACATTGGTTCATCATCGAAATCATGATTGATGTTTATATATTCATTCTTAAGACAGTGAAAGAGTAGAGAGATGAGCATTTAAACGGACGGGCACGTCTACGAGTAGGTCTCGATGTAAAGATATGGTAAAAGATATAAATAGCAAAGACTGTGTTTCGTTTTAGTAACTGAAAATGTACGCGAATGTGTAGAACAGCTTGTTTCAACACGTTCAGTTTATCATTAAAAATCATTATGGTTTTCGTGAACCAGATGCACCTTTGTTTTTATTTTATGCTTCCCTTTGTTTTTTTGTTTTTTTACAAAGTTTATGTTTTGAGTTTTACTTCCTCCTTATACTTATATTTAACGCGTTGTATAATTTAATTACATTCTTTTATTTTAATTTAATTTTAAAATTATTTAATTCTTTCAAATTTGTTTGCATATCTAATGACAAAGCATGCACAATATATGGAAATTTCTTTTATTTACATTTAAACATTCTTTTATTAACATTTAAATGCTTATTATCTTTAAAGTTATGTAACAAAATAATTAATGTTTTAAGAAATACGTACACATAAGATTTGTGTATTTCTACCGATCAAAACAACTTATGAAGTTTTGTTTTTGTTTTTGCAACTGACATTTGCGATGATCGTAATTTTCGTCATAGTAGATATCAGATATTTCAATTGTCACTGTACCTGAAGAAAAGAATATCCCATGGAATCTGCTACTTTATCTAACTCACTGGCCAGAATGTCCCCGCTGATCTCCTGAGCATTCTGTAGAACCACGTGATTCACCACAAACAAACACACCATTAGAAATTTGGTTCTCATTGTTTTAACTTGTAAGTAATCTAAACTCTTGAAGACAGTTTTCAAACTTCAAAGCTGGAAAAATAGTATTGTTTTGTATATCACACGAATCAATTGTTTTCAAATATATCTAATGATGTATTTTGATGTTCTACAACTCTCAACTGCAAAAATATAAAGAATAAGCTTTGAAAATGTAAGATCTTTTATATCTTCTAAATCTAAAAAGCTCTCGACACCTGATATTTTACTTTTTTGAATGGATATATTTGTACTATTTTTAATTTCAAATATCGATTGCAGAGTTTACACTTAACCAGGAAGTAGGAGGTAGGTAAAACTGGAGCATACTAAGGAACCTTTAATAGGAGACAGGTAAAATTGGGTCTGCAGAGACAGTTAAAGGCTTACAGAGACATCTCAGAAAGGGAATAGGTAAAATGACACAGAGCGAGGATTCTAAAAAAGAGAAATGTGTAAAATGAATGACACAGAGGAATCTTTAAATGGAAACACAAAAACGGACAAACGTATCTAAAATGGTACGGGTAAAATGAGAAATATAAAATACATAGACTAAAACGGGTAGATTAAGGACCTGTTTTCATTATAAAATGACCATGTAGAGAAAGCTCTACAAAAAGGAACAGGTGAAAAAAGATACATAGAGGATTCTTTAATAGGGAGCAGGTAAAAAAGAGGGATGAGATACATAGGAATATCTAACAGGACGCGTTAAAAGAGGCATAAAAAGAATCTCTAAAATGAAACGGGAAGAAGAATGGTTAAGGGAGGGGGACAAACAAGAATTATGAATCATACAGAGGTATCTGTGAAAGAAAACACGTGAAATGGGCAAACAGGGGTAACATTAGACGTACGGACAAATCTGCGAAACGAAACAGGTTAAACGATATTCATGGGAACCCAGCGAGGGAAAAGGTAAAAATAGGCATACAGAGAGAAATCTATGTAAAATAACACGGGTACAGTGTCTTTGAGAGGAACAGGTCAAAGGGCATACAGAGATTCTCTTAAACTAGGAAGTATAAAATGATGCATACGGAGGAATTTATAAAAGAAAACATTTTAAACAGGTTTCCTTAAAAAGTCATCTCTAAATTGAGACAGTTAAATCGAGACATACCATTGAATCTCTTAAAGTGCATGATTAAACGGGCGTATAGAGTAAATGCCAATTTGCCACGTAAAATAAATATCACTAGGGAATTTCTAAAAGAAGTAAGGTAAATTGAGGTGTATTGAGGCTTTTCTAGAAGGAAACAGGTAAAATAGAGGCATGCAAAGCAAATCTGAGATAAAACAGGAAAAAAATAGGCATACTGAGGGATCTCTAAAAGGACCCGGGTAACAAAAGGCGTACAGAGAAATCTCAAAAGGGACAAAAGGTTGAAGAAGCAAACAGATTAATCTTAAAATGATGATAGGTTAAGAGGGTCATACTGAAGAGTCTCAAAATAAACATCTCATTTTGAATTATAATTGATTTAGTTCAATGTATTGAGAATTAATGAAATTCACAAACGCAAAAAATCTTTTATTTTTTACTATATGATGAATAATTGTTTAAAAAAAACTTACTCTCTATCAATCTTTTTTGAGGCCTATATAGTTTTCATTGCGCACGTTTTTTTTTCGTAAAATACAGAGTATATATTTCATTTGAAAAATTGAACAGAATAAAAAAATCATATAAAAATATTTTTAAGGACAATTTTATTTTCTAAACCGATTTTCCGTTGAACGGTAGGTGAGCATAGCTACAGCGCTGCTATCGTGAAAGTTGACAAACGAATATTCTTTGAGCGGGATAATTTACTTACCTGTGCTACGGTAAAATTAAATCGTACGCGGGATGGACACAATAACGTAAACAAACATGTAAGCGATTCGATTTTTGATTTCATTATATTTATGCATAAAAACAGATAAATAGCTTCGATGCACTTATTGAGGAACTGTTTAGTTACATATTTTTATCAAATTATTTTCTTATCACATATAACTGAGCGTAATTATCATTATTCGAGCGATTCGTTCGGCGATAAATGTAAACGCGATCTGGAAATAAATAATTCCTTTAGGAAGTTTATATCGTTTATAGTTAAACCACTCGGAGTTATTTTTAAAGTATAAATTCGTAAGCATTTATAGCGATAGCTAACATTTATCAATTCGATATGTTCAGGTTAATATCGGACAGAAATATGTGTCCCTGTTATTGGGCATCGAAGAAATTATACGAAACGTGAAGCAATGTCTGTTTCTTGAATACATGTTTATCTTTTAAAATGCCGAATTGGTCGTTTATGAATCAAGCTTTTATTACTTAGCAGACTTTAAATGAAGTAAATACAGAAATCTATTTCTGACGATGTCAAATGTTGCATCGAATTCTCACAGTAACTCCGTACTTGAGAAGAATTGACAAAGGTGTAGCGCCGACATTTTAGCGCGCATCAATGTTATGCACCGCGTTCTTGATATAATGATTATTCTTAAATGGTTTAACTTGTAAAACGTATTAAATTGACATTGAAAATACATTGTTAAGCCAATTTTCGTTTTGCAAAATAACTCTGAAATTTATACTCGAATCTGATTGGCTACAGGATGCAGGATAGGATAGGATAGGATAGGATAGGATAGAACTTAACTTTTATATTTCTATCATGTATCGTGCATCCTGCATCCTATCCTATCCTATCCTTGTCAACTTTCAGGATAGCAGCACTGTATTGTGCTTTTATGGCGTAATGATAAAATGAAGCTTTGTAGAAGTGCGTTATAAGAAATGACATAAAATAAAAAGTCAAAATCGCATGCCGTTGCTATCCTCGGGGGCATTTTTCTTAATTTCTAGATGAATCCATTCTGCCAATCTACATTTGTTATACTTCAAATATATAGCACAATATGGTTCATTTGAATATTTTGAGATGGCCCCTACTAAAAAAACAGACAGTTAAATTTAGTATTCTTTATATATAAGATAGAAAATTATATTACTAATCACAATTTACAATTTGAGAAAAAAAGCTATCGTAGTATTCTTTAATCTGCTTTGAATTGCGGTAAATGATAATTTCCTATACATTCTGTTTGTTAAAGTACCTGCGTTTTGAGATTGCCCCTAAAAAGAACAAGACGATCGGTTTTCTTAAAAAATTGCAAATAAATTAGGGTTCACGGCCTCCTTAAATAGGTTGCAGATATGTTAACTGATATATTTTTATATTTTACGAATCCAACAAAATGTTCGAATACTTAAAAAGTCCGAATTAGATTGGACAGATCTTGTCTGTAAGGAAAGACAATATACAGATGTTTAAATAAGTTGCATTTTAGATCTATAGCAATTTTTATTCTAAAGGTTAATGGACTACATAGAAAGATGAATATCACTTTGATCAATGATGAATGCATCTTAAAATCCCTTCTGTCTTTTTACCTGACTTACTGCGTAGATGATTAAAATGTGCGGCATTTTTTGTAAATCCGTCAAAAAGAATTTTCTATTGCATAGTTTATTGAGATTTTCCCCATAAATTGTCAATACACTGGTTTAACAAGATTAACCTTATTAGCAAATATTTTTTAAAGGTACAAAAAGTGAGAAACTCAAGTGAGTACATTGATACAATACCTTTAGCCGACAATGAATATCAGCCTACTCTCTTCTGTCGTTCAATGTAACGCCACACATTTTGGACCAGGCTTTATTTTGACATTTGGTCCCAGCTCAACTATGACATCTTTCAAGCGAAGTGTTTTGCGTTTTCCAAATGAACAGGTTTTTAAAAATAAATATATGTTTTTCCAGAATTTAGCATACAAAATAGCGTGTGTGGAGTTTGCTTAATAACTAACAAAAGTAAAAAAAAATGCATAAAAATTAACTTGATAAACTAATATGATGCTAAAAACCAAAAACACTATATCGCTTGCAATAATCTATTCGTTCTTTAAATTTTCTGAATGTACAATTAGGGTTATTGGCGCTACGTATTTTTTAAAAGGTCGAGATGTTCATTTTCTGGTATTTTATATAGAGAAAAAAAATCCTTTTCAGAGAAAGAAGGTAGTACAATATCAACAAAAATAGTTTATACAATCTATAGCAACAGATGTAGTAGAAAACATTTCTTGAAATCCTTTATCATAAACAAGGAAATGGAAATAGAGGTGTTTGGTCTAAGTTGTATGTATTGAAAATATAAGTAAATTGCACAGTCCAAGTATTGCAATTGTCTACGAATATAATTCAAAAGCAAAAACCAGGATTGGAGACTAGATGTTGATGCAAAAGTTGGCAATATAACAAGAAGAAAAACCGTTAAGTTAATAGAAATTAGCTTCTGATACTGATCAGAAACATCCAAAATTCCTGGAACACACAACAATGGAAAAAGTTAAAACAAAAATTGACAGATGAATAGGGCATCACCGTAATTATAGTAAGAAACTGGGGATTTTATTCATTAAAATCTATCTGACGAAAAAACTAATGTTTGAAGATTTCTCTATGTTAATTTATTTAAGATGACATTTGAATTAAAAAATACAATCTATGATACAGTTGCTCATTGTATTTAAATTGATCAATATATATATATATATATATATATATATATATATATATATATATATATATATATATATATATATATATATATATATTTACACAAGTCATATCTTGATTACACAAAGTAAAAAACATTCTATATATCAATCAAATTTCTTTATTGTTATGTTTATATGACGTTAATTAAGGAATGAATTCATTTTTGAGATGTTTCATGGTTTGTTATCGTCAGTTTTTCATCCAAAATGTATTAGATTTACACGATATAAAATGGTAGTTAAGCTTTATAAACTTCTAAGCGGTTTATTAAAAGGCGTAAACTGTTCTTAAACATTTAGTATAGTATAAAACTAATAGATTTTGAATATTTTGCTTATAATATATTTTTTTCCTATAAATTGTAGATTGAATAGTCATTTAGTCTTTAAAATGACATCAAATTGTACAAAATTCAAACGTAACGTCAGGCATATTGATACGTTTGTGATGTTAGCCTAACTAACCGACGTAGGCAACTCCATTTAAACGATTTAAGTATTTTTAGCCAATCAGAAAGCGCTTTACAACCAAATTAAATTATTAAAAACACAAAATTAATTCTGCAGTTTCTTATAGACTTAAAATTATTTATCTTCGATAGTACAAAGCACAGGGAAATTCCACAATGTCCATTGACAATGTGTGTCGTTTTCTCTTTAATTATTCACCTTATTGGTATTAAAGGTGCTTGACTAGATATATACTCTCAATGCAATAAAGCTAAGTAAAAAGACAGGAATTGCGCAATATTTCGCCTAGAAGCATATAAAGGCCATGGTTTTTAAGGGTGCTTTGTGGAGGCATGCAATCATCAATGCATAATTGTCAAAAAAAAACCGGGAAAAACCCTCGTTTTGCCACAAGATACTTTTTTGGTAAAAAGATTACATAATCCTTCATAATGATATCAGACAAAAAATTTGATTAAAGGTTTTATCTTTCTATTTAAACATTGGTTTCGACAACAAAATAAGTAACATATATCAAAATCCACTTTCAGAACTGAACAGACAGAAACATAAACAAATCTGTGCAACTCCTGTACAAATGCTTGGCTTATTGAATTTATGAAAGACATTAAACGATAAAGGAATTATTGTTTATTGAACATAGGTTTATCAAAAATCATAAAAATCTCCATAAACTACACGACACTGTAGGTTTTTTGTACTATTTTATATGTACAGCAAGCCTGTACATGCACACCGTAGCCTATGTAATGTGATTATCTCATAAGCAGCTTTACACAAGTTGATTGAACCTGTTAATCACTTAACATAACTTGTTCTTAATCCCCTTACATTCTACAAAAAATATTGAAATATTAATATTGGCTAAATATCTCATTCTGTATATATCTATAGCAAAAAAAATAAGGGAAAAGGAACCACTTTTTGTATCAATGAAAAATACATAAGTGGGACCCAGGTGTCTATGGGGACCTTTACATTGCTCATGGATTTATATCCCAACATATTGGCATCCTCAAAGTCTAATCATCGTACGGAAAGGCTACATGTAAGCTCCGTTTACGTCCTTGTAATTTTTAAATCGGGTTTTTTGGTTTGATTTTTAGAAGAAGCATCTTAAAATCTCAAATATTTTTTTTATTAAAACGTTAAAGAAAAGCTAATTATATAAGCTAATATTTGCATATTTCTCATTTTGAATTTCCGTTTAAAAACTAGATGCAATAGTTTGTTTTTTAGTATTGAATTTAGGACACACTCTCCCTAACGATAATGGGCTTTTTGTGAAATATTAAACGCACTAAAATGACGTCTGTTATTTTCATCAAATATAAAATCGATGAAAATGAAATGTGGTGATGACGGACGGTGTTCTAAATCAAAACTCTATAGGAAAACTACAAAAAGCAGGGACAAAGTAGACACAGACTTCTTAAATTACAGGTAGGATCAGGTGCCATGGGAGAGTGAGCATCCATTCTCTGCTGATCGGTCTTTCTCGCCTTGTGCTATTTGTCGTAATCGGATAGACGGAAAATCCGTAGAAGGTTTGGTAAATAATAATGGCCTTAAAATAAGTACGAACAACGTTTAGTCAGCATTCGGCCTAGCGGAAGATTGTATTAGCTGACAAGGTTGTTGTATCGACTATAGAACTTACAAAATGATGAATCCAATCGAGACTGTTTATAGTATTGTTTAATTACATTGATAGTCAGTAGCTTGCCTCGTTTCAGATAATGATGATACAGAGAACATTCATTTGCGTATCAAATATACTGAGAGACAAAAACGTCATATGCAAGAAGTAAAGGCACATTGCAACACATGTAAGGACACTTGACAATAGAAAAATTGAATTCATCCCGTTTCTCATTTTTGTTGTTGTTGTTTGGTTACCATTAAAATATTTTTGGTTGTATAAATTGTAAAAAAAGTAATAAGTTTTGATGTTAATGAAACATTTATTATTTCAAATTTTCTAAAAGTTCTGTGGAAGTTGTAAGTATCCATGCCTGATTTATATAGCTTTTTAAACACTATGTAGTACAGTACTCGTGAAGTTTAAATATTTGTTTTTCTTGTACCAATTTACTATTTTTTTTAATGTCAATTACTATATTTTTTATTAAAAGATACAGATTGAACACCTACATCTGCCACCCAAAGTCACTAGGAAGAATAATCGGGTAAATAGCTAATGCCTTTGATGAGCAATGTACAATTTAACAATACTAATCACAACCAAAACAAACAGTACCGGGAAATTTACCAAGAAAAACCGTACTGGTGTCGGAAAATCCAACTTTCGAAATGAAAATAAACTTTTATAAATTGAATTAGAGTATGTTAATGATAGAAAACATGAAATTTGTCCTTCGCCGACATTCAATTGCTAAACCGTTTAAATGTCCTGTACAACCCTTGGAATTTGATATGGATTTTATGGGGAATGTGTATTAAAATCTTTGAATAATCAATATCAAAGATATGTCATTAGCAAAAAATAGCATAATATTGTAGAGTAGTCTTTCCTATTTTTATATCCAGTTTGTGGTTTGGTATAGTTATCAGAAATTTCTCCTGATTGCTGTGTTATGCACACTAAGGGATACACTGATTACAGATTTGATAAATATTTTTGTTCAATTATAATGTTAAATTTAAAACATCTTCATTGATACATAAATTGATGTATGGAATCAATGTCAAGTACGCATTTCTTAAGAAAAGCCCGCTATCTATAAAACAGGAGACATAACACACAACAATATGATACTTTTGCGGTTTTTCTAGTTTTGCGTTCTTGTGTATCTTCATGTACGGCTGCACACATCTGTATTAAATGACGATTTACAACATATGTGTACACAATAGATATAAAACATATGAGTAAGTCATGATCATGACTAATCTCCAGGTTGGTTTAGCTTGATTTTGTGTTGATACTTTCCTCTGAAGTTGCGCTTAGCTCTGCTATATAGTAATTGGGGGCAGTGTTGTAATCCTCACAATCTAGCGGGGGTTTGTTGGTCATATCAAAGTCGTGAGCTGCATCAAGGTATGTGTCGTCTGTCCCATTCTGTCTTATTTTGCGAAAAATAAAAACTGCAAATACGATGAAAATAATGACGGACGCCACCACAGCAATAGAAACACCCACATATAACGACATGTTCTCCGGTTTAGAGACTGTTGGGTAACATTCGCTTCCACAACACTTGACACTGCAATCTGCGAAATATGTGATAAACTGTGATACAAAATATGACATATTAAAACTACCATTGTATGCATTTCATGTAAATATTTTTTTTAACAAATGTTAGATTCATACCATCCTTAAGACACTGCTGGGAAGGACATATTTCCTTCAGGTCACAGAATCCGTCGACCACATTACCATCCTCATCACTCGTACACCAGGAACACCCTGATGTACGGAAACAATCGCTAAAACACATTCATTATAATCGTGTTTAATGAAATCAAAATTGTTTATAAGAGAAGGAAATGACAGGAAGTAGATAAACTCAGAATCAACTAAAGCAAATACTTCATCAAATGAAAGAAAACCCTATTCCATACTACTAATTAAAATCATATTAAAGAAAACCCTATTCCATACTACTAATTAAAATCTCAACGTCATATGTTTACCTCTCAGTTTTTCGACATGCGCAGTCGGTAGGAAAGCACGTAGGTAGGTTCTTAGTTTTGTCCTTTTCTGGTGTACTAACAGACCGTAGGGTTGGTAATTGAGGACTACATGGAACAAAACCTCTCCTTGAAACAAAAGCAACGGAAAACCAATAAGAAACAACACTATTGATAGCTGTAGAATATTAAGTATTAGCAGCAACCTTTTTAATTTCAAACATTTCAAACATAAATCTCATGGAAAAGTGTATTTGTATAATTTGAAGATATATCGATTCTACATAATCGTTTATGATTTTTTTATTGAAACATTCTTTAAAGCATAATGTTTATGCAATTTTCCGCTTTTTTCATGCAGTGTACATCAAATGATTTTTTTTATTTTCAATTGTATTTTTTTAATGAATTTTGTAAGATAAAGGGGGGTAACTCAAAAACCATTTTTATTTCGGACTTGAAGAATTTCAAAATTTGAAAAGAGAGTAATGTGGAAAATGTACCATAAACTTAAATAAAAGCGATACCTGAGTACCTGATCTGTGAAATGCGTATAAATTGAAATAGTTGATTTTTTACAGTTATAGATAGGAATAGCTAATAATAGATCAGTGGACTGCAATCATAGACAATCCCTGATGTTTACAGTATCCGATACACTAATTTATTGAGTCATGATTGTTTAATGCTTTGTTTTGTTTTTTTTAAACATCATCATTTCATTCTTCTATCCATATGTAGATACGTATGTAAAAAGTATTCAAAGTTTCGCAATAGCGGTTAGTTCTGTTTGTCCCTTAACTGAAAAGACGCGATAAGGTCATACATTAAGTGTGTTTGGCATACTTAAATGTCAAAATAAAACAAAAATGATATTAGGATTTACTGAGTGTTTCAGAATATGTGATACAAATACAAATCTGCATGAATTAAACGTTATTTGGCAAAACCCTGTTAATTGTTACTTAAGTTTATTATATCGTTATAAGTTATATTGTTTACGTTTTGAAAAAAAGACAATAACTAACCGCCAACCATCTCAGAAATCCATAAAACAATATACAAATTCAAAGCAGACCAACAAGGACCTCTAAAAAATAGAGATGGACTCAGGAGGAGTAAGAATTCCCTGACTATAAATATTTGGGGGAGGGGGGGGGTGTCTTACCTGTTGATTATGATGTCACAAAATTGGATAATTCATATATGTATTTAAGTTGTACTGATTTTTATCAAACATTAATCTAATAAAAAAAAGACTCTCTCCTTTTTAAAACAGTATAATATTCCAAAACAGACTCAAGATATAAATGTTCCAATTATAAACAAGAAATTACCCGAGAAATAATAACTAAAATTCAAAAAGTGTAAAGATTTGAAGAAAAAAAATAGTACAGTGGCTGTTGTGAAGAGTTGTTGCTTAAAAGAACGTAATCTGGAATTACCTCTTTCAATCTATTGTGTTTTTATAAATAATGCTCAATTTGTCCAAATCTTTTGATTTTCATAATAAAATTTTACATCATATCCAACTATGAAAATTGATTATTTTGAAAAAATCGTTTCATATATTATTAGACTCATGTATGTGCGTTTGTTAGTAACTTGATTAGTTCATTATCACAATGTTCTTACGTGATCACGTATTCATTCTTGCATTCGTTGAAGGACAGGTCTTTGTAACAAAGGCAAGTACACTCTTCAACGCTACATTGTATTGAGTTCGGTGATGTAGAATGCTGTATAATAAATCAAAATAAACGTTGGTTAAGTTAGTTAACATCCAATAAATTGTATATTTTCAATGATATAAAACACAAACACAGTTATTATATATGTGTATTAATGACTTTTTTGTTATAATATTTTAATTTACATAAGTTTAAGATATGAGAGAGAGAGAGAGAGAGAGAGAGAGAGAGAGAGAGAGAGAGAGAGAGAGAGAAATTGCGGATCAGGTCATCAAATCTAGATGTATTGTAATTTTATTTTGAAGAGATGATAGTTCATAACACTAAAAACAACTTTGGTTTAATGCACCTCTGAGTTACAACATGATTCCTCGTCGAGCATACGTCTCTGTTTGAGTATAAGAAACAAGTTAGAGCCAGGCACCGGACGAAGTTGGTACCCCTCTTTTGAGTCGACTATCCCGCTCAGGAGAGAATCTGGCAGCTTCACCTGTTACAATATAAAACTTTTGTTTTTCTTTTGTGTCTTATTTTAGCAGTTATTGTGTTTTTTCTTACATATTTTTAATCTTTATGAATTTATGATTAATGTATCTTTATCATCTGTCCATTAATGTCTTTTTATTGACATTTCTTACCCTGTATGTAAACTGTTCCTTTTTGTTCCCCGTGTCTCTACATGGTTGTCTGTACATTATTCCTTTCTCTATCAGCAAACGGGAAATCCTTCCCTCCTGTAAAAATAATATCGGTACATTTTGTAAGTGGTGATGGATTTTTATCGTCTATTTTTATTTTTAAAAAGCCAATGAAAATGATAATTTTTGTCGTATTAATCACCCTGTAATTTTCTGCGTACATACCTTATATATTAAATGAATTTGTGAGTTTATTGAAGATGTGGTTTCTATGAAGAATGGGTGCATCACAAGGAATCCACTGTTGTCGATCAGAATACAACTAAATACAGGACATTACAACGTAACAGAGAGGTGTTGAAAAACTACAACATGCTGTTACATAATGAAAATCACAGCTTATGATATCCGTATTTTCCACATTGAATTAAATTCCAAACAAAGGAACAAAAATCAAAAATGTAAGATTTTAGATACCATTGGAACTTAATAGTAAATGTCTCACCTGTAATTTGATCTGGCGGCACATATCGGGTATCTATCTTCCAGCATCTGATTGAAGTAAAATATTGAGAAGTCTGTTCCTATCACAGCTTCGAGTTTCCTATCTGGATTGGTCCCCCTGCAACAAAGAGTTTTCAAAAACATTAACTGTTTGAAGATTTAATTTGTCAATAGCTAGGATTCCTTAATTTTCTTATTTGATTACATTTTGGTTATATTCACCCTTGTAATATGGTCTTTGTAAGAGAGATAACCCTTCCTGATCCCCATGAATCTTCATATGGAGCCGACACGACATTAACTGTCTTCTGAGAAACGGTCCGATGATACCTTATAGTGAGATAACGTTAAATTTTACAGGACATATAATTAAATTAATTTACATCATAGAACTCAGAACTTTAGTACATTAGTTCTCGTAGTTAATGAAATTGAAAATAAACTGATTGTTTTTCAAACGAAATCAAACTTGGAAAATTGATTTTCCACTGCTCTCAGATATATTACAAAATAAATCTTAGCAACTCTTTAAATGAAAAAAACACAAGTCAAATTAAATGATTATACATTATTCATAAAATATTTTTTTCAAAAATGCGCCCCCCCTAAAAAAAATAATAAAGGCACCAAACATTTACCTCCCAAATGACGAGTTCCCTGAATATATTGTTTCCCATTAGCATTTAGACTTTGAAATAAATATTTCTCAATACTTACAAAAAAGGAAGAATTGGCTGGAATATTAGAACTATTCTTCAACATACAAAATGTTGTTAAATTTGTCGGCCTTCTTTTGACGCTTTGTCAAGAAAACTTACCATGGTCTGAGTTTGTAATCGTAGTCATCTGTCAGTCGCACTCCTGGGTACACTCTCGTCACACCATTTTCCGTCATGACGTAACGCCACACTAGATACGGAGCCTCCTCCCTTGACGTCGTCGTCCAGAACTTTTCAATAGGATAAGTTAACCGTATGGACTTTACTGCTGACACCTGTTAAATTGTATTCCTGCTTTTTACAAATATTTAATGATGATTGGAATTTCAGAGATACTCAAGCGTATTCCACATTTTTGCTTTAGTTTTTCAGAGAAGCACACGCTGTTTACTCTGTTAAGAATTATATATACGGATTGGTAAAGAGTGTAAAAGCACAAGTTGTTTTGAAATATTACATTTCAGTATTTGTTTGTGCAATGCAAATAATGTAAACAAATGCCATTGGCTCCGCGTATCAAAGAAAAATATATGAGAAGATACTCGGATAATGAATTGCTTCATTTTAATTTTTCTTTTGTCTTTCTTTTTCTCGTGATTTTTTTTATTCAACGAATTGCCTGGTGCCTCATTGTGTCGTTCTGAATCATTTGGTAGTCTTGAGTTTAATTGATGTTGTTTACATTACACACCAATTACATACAGCAACACATTATTCAAATTTAATTTTTATACAAAAAATGAAATACTGAACACCCTGATCAAAAATATAACAATAAAGTTTAATCAAACATAGAACTAAAAGTAAATAAAACATGTATTTAGGGACATTTCGCCGTCTGATAAATCATGTTATATCATGTATATTTTAGATTCTCTTACTTTTAGACCTGGGTTGGTGAAGATATCTCCAGACAAGTAGTCCTTATACTGCTTTACTCTGACTTCTGTTTCCTTGACTCCAGTGTATGAATACGCCTCAATGAAAGCGTCTGGGGAAAGCTTCACAGTAGATTTTTCTGAGGTGAATTGTAAAAAAAAAAATACAAGACAAATATTCAGATAAAATAAAATAAGAACAGTGAAAAAGAGCTTTCTTGGATCGATGAACCAACCTTGAGTAGCATATCGATTGAAATGTCTGCAGAATGGAGCCGGCCACTGGTTCAAATCCCACCGATGGTAGAGAAAGTCTCTTTTGGAGGGTTGAGGTATCGACTCTATATTTCTTACTATGTTGTTTTGTTCCGTTACAATACAAAGAGAAAAATTGCTTCCTGGAGCTATAATCTGCCAAGATACAAGTAGTAGTATCAACTGTACTTTGTCTATACATCTGAACTTTCTTCTAGAGAGAGAGAGTGTGAAAAAACAGAGAGAGACAGAGAGAGAAATAGCAAAGAGGGTGTTACCGGAGTCCAATAAAAAACAGCATTTAGACTTTGTTGGGAGTCGCCTTCGAAATATTTTTCTCCTCTAGCTTCTATTATTGTCGTTTGTAATGTCTTGTTACCCTCCAAGCCCCTGTTAAAAGTGCTATATTGGTTATTTTGAGAGCAGAAGTAAACAACATACCTCATAATATAATAAAGAACTTATAATGTAAGTCAGTTTTCAATATTTCAACATAAAACAAGCAATGTAGAAGAAACCAGTGATTTAGAACATAGAATTGGGCTTTGAGATGATAAAAGTTATATAAATGCAATGTCCTTCATATAATGATATCTCCTATGAAATCATGATCTAAAGAAGTACAATTACTTGTGTGACTGATTCTAAATATTATTTTGAAACAATAACAAAGTTCAATATCAAACAAGATTTCTATGGATTATCAAAAGATTAACATGATTCGAAAAATAAAAATTAAGAATTGTATTCAAAATTGGGATCAGTAAATATATATATATATATATATATATATATATATATATATATATATATATATATATATATATATATATATATATAAGATTTTAAAAACTATTTGATTACTATTTAAACGCTATTACAGTATATACACCAATGCACCAATAATCAAGAAAAGTTAACGATGGACGAGATTGTTGGATCACATTGCAAGTGACTTGAAATCAAATGCCTTATAATTAAATCAAAATATCTACTCGTAGAACATGTTGCAAGGTATACTTTCTTTTTCATGGAGTCGATAACATCTGAAACATCACCAGAAGTCTCAAAATTGTAGATGTTGTTGATGTCCTGTTCCTTTGCTTCTACGTCGCGAGGATCAGGAAGAAGTGGATGAACCAGCGTCCGTTCCTCGCCATCCATAATAAATGCATAGGAAAATTCCTCTTGTTGGAGATATAAAATTTCCGCCACTAATTCACTGATCAAAATGTCTGCGCATACAACTCCAGAAAAAGCTCCGTTAAACGCAATAGGCAGACAACCCGTGATGATTGATTCTATGCAATGAAATATTAAAACCCACCAAATTTTTCTCAACACATCAACAATCAGAAGTAATGTATACAGAGAACAATTCGCCCCGCTTTTTTGTTGCCCTGGCCTTTCTGGTGTCAGCTGTGTTTTATCAAATATCTCAAATCGTCTCTATTACCACAACTGTCCTTTTGCGAATTTAAGACAGGGCACACTCGTTTAGAAGTGTGGAATGACGAAAAGAAACACGGGGCGAAAATAACCCTGTGTACACTACTGGATATCAGAATGCAAGTATGTTCTGATCTTTTAGCTTCTATTTGTAATCATATCTTACCATTGGAGAAGAAGTCTTTGTAAAGTTGTGTGTAGGTGGGGGATAGTGATATTGGTACGCTAAAATAATCGTAGTAGGTACCCATGGCCTCACGAAGGGAGGTGCCCTTATTGTTCGGGAAGAATGTTGTTTTTCCGCTCTAAAATGACCAAACAGAATTGTTTTTTAACATCAGTTCTACCAACACGTTTTTTTCACTTTCATTTCATGATGCATTTTGTACAAATTAACTGATTCAACTTACACTTAAAAATCTGCAATAATTTAGTTTTTTTCAATAATTTTGTTGTTGTTTGTTTAATCATAATTTATCATTCAATTGTATATTCATATTATTAGTGTGTAACATTTCTTTGGTTTTATAATGAACACCCCATTTTTAGGTATCTAACTAATTGAGATTACAAAGAAAATAGAAAACTATTTACACATGTTACTTACTTTTACATATCCATATGAGTTATTGTTCAGTGTCTGCTCTGCCATATTCCTTAATAGTTCTTTATCATCACTGTTAAGACCTTTACAAAGCATGAAATGATACACAAAAACAGAAGCGTAATCATAGCGCACATTGCTATTCTTACATTATTCCATTACGCAAGAATTATTCAGTTTTCGAATGTTTTACATTTTAAAAATTAAGTTAAATAGCTAATGAGGCAAAGAGTTGTGTATTAAATAAAAATCATAAGATTAATAATTATTTTTCTTATAATTGAATTTATATATTAAAGATATGTTTATAATCAAATTTAAAAAGCAAAGGTTGAACACTCTCTAATTTTTCATATCTGCAATAGTCATCCACATTTATTTACTTTAAAGTGTTAATTTTTGCTTTTGACTAAATTGTGGTAAAATAATTGCCATAAAAAACTAGTTTTCATGATTATTGACTTAATGTATCAAATATCGAAGTAAAAATTTATTTTTTCGTTTTCACTTAGGTCTAATTCTTTTTAAAAAAGAAAAGAAAAAGAATTAACAAAAAAATTTACCAACCACAACTACTTTTCTTTACGACATTTAAAATGCGCTATGTCAGCGCAGTTTGAATCAGTTTTTTCTTTTTAATCAATTGTTCCCTTGATTTTTTGTTGTTTATTGCCAGTTTTTTTCCTAAATACTTGTGTCTACCGTAACACACCTGTCTGTACCTATTTTATAGACTGTACATCGTAACACACTTGTCTGTACCTATTTTATAGACTGTACACCGTAACACACCTGTCTGTATCTTTCTTATAGACGGTACACCGTAATACACCTACCTGTTCCTATAGATTGTCTACCGTTATACACCTGTCTGTACCTATTTATAGACGGTACACCATAAAACACCTACCTGTTCCTATAAATTGTCCGTAACACACCTGTCTGTATCTATTTTATAGACGGTACACCGTAATACGCCTACCTGTTTCTATAGATTGTCTACCGTAATACACCTGTCTGTTACTATTTTATAGACAGAACACCGTAGTACACCAACCTGTTCCTATAGATTGTCTACCGTAATACACCTGCTTGTACCTACATTGTATTTTATCGACGGTACACCTTAATACATCTACCTGTATCTATAGATTGTCTACCATAATACATCTGTATGTACCTTTTTTATTGACGGTACACCGTTATACATTAACCTGTTCCTATCCGATATATTGTTTACAGTGATAAACTTGTCTGTACTTATTTTATAAACAGTACACCGTAATACACATACCTTTTCCTATAGATTAAATACCGTAACACACGTACCTGTTCCTGGAGATTGTCTACCGTAATACACCTGTCTGTTCCTATAGATTGTCTGTTCCTATAGATTGTCTACCGTAATACACCTGTCTGTTCCTATAGATTGTCTACCGTAATACACCTGTCTGTTTCTATAGACTGTCTACCATAATACAACTGTCTGTTTCAATAGATTGTCTACCATAATACACCTGTCTGTTCCTATAGATTGTCTACCATAATACACCTGTCTGTACCTATTTTACTGACGGTACACCGTTATACATTAACCTGTTCCTATCCGATATATTGTCTACAATGATACACCTGTCTGTACCAATTTTATAGACAGTACACCGTTATACACCAACTTGTTCCTATAAATTGTCTACCGTAATAAACCTAAATGTTCCAATAGATTATATACCGTTATACACCTGATTGTACCTATTTTAAAGACCATAATACACTTGTCTGTACCTAAATGATAGACGGTACACCATACTATACCTACATGTTCCCATAGGAAGTCTACCGTAATACACCTGATTGAACCTATTGTACTATTTTATAGACGCTACACCGTAATACACCTACCTGTTCCTATGCCAAACGTGTTGATCACAACTCTGTTTTGAAGCGCCTCGTTTTCCTCTCGAATAACTTCCAAAGGATTGCCTTTTTCATTTTGATGTTCTCCTGCACTAACAAACAAAAGGATGTTGTCTGCAAAAAAAATGTCATTGGTGTCAAAAGCAGTTACATACCAATATACATCATGAAAAATTGATCAGATTTCTTATTTCAAGAATGCACTCATAATCGTCAATTTTTTTTACATTGTACGTGTTGTAGAAATAAAATCATGTCATTCAAAGCAGAATTATTGGTGTAGGTTAATTTTTTCCAATTTGAACAACAGTGTGTGTAATTTTCGCAAATACTTTATTTATCAGTATCGTTACGTTCCTTTATTTAAGTCGTTAAGTGCATAATCGTCACCCCATTCTTAACTTATATATTTTTAAACGTCTTTTAAAGCACTAACCTCGGTTATTCTTTTCTGCACTCATATTTGCCTTGAAAAACATAAATGCTTTACGGAGGGCAGCGGTAAAATCTGTTCCACCCTCCCCTACTTGGGAGGTCAGAAAATCTCGGAAACTTTTTGTGGTGGCACTGGTCACTGGAACAAGTTGATTCTCGTAGCATTCTTTCAAGGTTTTTACATCGTCATTGAAAACAATTAATCCAAACTGCCAAACAGTAATGCATACAGTAATGATATACACCAGGCAATTTACAACAGTAACAATTATCTTATTTCATCTATTACTTTTTATTTTCATTTCAATTCACTTTATATAAGTTGAACAAATTGTTCTTAAACATACTGAAATGTCCAGCGGTATTAGTAATGAAACATCGATATATTATCTAAAGTCTTTGATTCGTATTAAAAGAGTGATTAACACAAAATACACTTACCCTATCTTCTATCCCCAAAGTTTCCATTACTGTTATCACAGCATGCTTGGCTTCAAACAGTTTATCGCCCCTCATGGCGGATGACGTTTCTAATACTACAACTACGTCCCTGGGGATAGTTGTGGTGGTGGACACATAGAAGGGTCTAAAAAATAAACATATGCTTATAATACCACACACACTATTTCATACATGTATCTTATGTTTTTAAATGACAGTCTACAAGACAGAGAAAAAAATGTGATTTTGCTATCACTACTTGTAACATTTTTTCTTTTGATTAGATTTTTAAATGATAGTCAATTGAAAAGAGAGAGACATACGAAAGCCTTTTCATTTTCATTTGAAGGTTATTAATGAAAAATGACAATAACAAACTGCCAACCATCTCAAAAATCAATAAAACGAAAAACAAATTCAAAGCAGAGCAACACAGACCTCTAAAAAGAAAGAGGTAGGATCAAGTGCCTAGGAGGTGTAAGCATCCTCTGCTGACTGGTAACACCCGCCGTGTGACGCCGTCAAATTAACCAAAGATCATTGTTCAATAAAGATTCATTAAATAATCCTATCCTTTCGAGTAATTAGTACAAACAACTTAAACAAACACTTTAAACACAATGTTTTAAATCAAACTAAATAAAAGAGTCAACTTGAATTGAAATCAAACACCATATGAATAATAAAAATTGCATCAAGTTAGGTTACTCTCTTCAGCAAAACATTCTTTAAATTGAGGGAATGATTGAGTTCAGTAAAGATAGCTATCAACCACGATATGGGCAAAGCTAGAGCTCTCATAGATTGCTCTGTTTTAATTTCATTGTTAAATTTCAATTGTCCTCCTTAAATCAATAGTGAATTAAACTTGTTGTTACAATTCAAACAAATACTTCAATACCATTCGTTACAGCAAATTAAAACATTATTTAGTTCATTTCACTGTCTAAACGCTGGGACAACAATATTTTACATACCTGAATCGAGGATCGTATGTATCGCAGTCTGTCAGCTTGGTAGCTGGGTAATTAATGTATAGACCAGAATTCAATCCAATATACTGGAACTGTAGGTGTTTTACATCAAGATTTGATTTCATGACTGCCAATACTTTAGAAGATGGGAATTTCAGATTCTCTGGGATTACATAGGATGGCTTACTGTAGCAATTTTCTTCTTCGGACACCTTCAATTAAAAAAAAAGTATTTAAAAGTAATAAGTGCAGCTGAATTATCATACAAATACCTAGATGCAAACCAAGAAATAAATCTCATTTATAATTTTAGATTTTATGCTTTGCACAAGTAAGGGTACATATATTAACCTGTGCCATTTATACAATGAAATGATAACTGAAAAATTTGGAATGATGATCAGTCTTCCTTAATTAAATCATAATCATTAAGTTGAATTAATAGCACAGCTTTATCCTGTTTGCCATATTTCAGAAAGCGTAGGTTGATAAAAATGTTAAAAATAAAGCAAATCACAATCAAACATAACTTGTAGTTTTATGCTGAGTTAGAGAAAGTTCTTACTTGAGTTCTGAAGCGGATGTTTTCTTGGTAATTTCCGTCCACACAGCAGTCATGAGGGGCCTCAATAGACGACAGCTGGTCCTCCTCTACAGCTTCCTTCAGCTTCTTTAACGCATTGTCCACTTTAATCATTCGCCCCCCGATTTTACCTGCAATCTTTAACACCATTTCAACATTCAACATTATATAAAAACAGAAATCGAATAGTTTCGAATAATTGTATTTAAAATATAATTTCGAGCTCATAGCAAAGAATTAGTCCTATTATTTTTATTGCAACAGAAAATTAATGCGTTGGTTCATGTTAAAACAAATGTGGGGGTTTTTGTAATAAAGTTGACCTGACCTCTCGAACTTGCTTTTTCCCATCAAGCCTCGTTTCCTGGTATCGCATCTGGTTGTACTCGTTCTGGTGATAGACAGAGAAAAAATGTTTACAGATACAATCATACGTAGAGGAAGGCATAATCACCTCTAATTTATCGTAAATTATTTTCATTTCATCAATTTAAACATCAAATATTTCGATCAATCAACCAAAAGTAAAATAATGCTTAACAAGTTCATAGTTACGTTACAAACATATAATGACCATTATCAACGTTGAACATAGAAGCTACACAATAATGAATTATTTTTGGACGTCAATAATCGTCGATTATGTTTATTTTTTATTATAATGCAAACAATAGCTTTGATCAATTTTGAAACCTACTTGTCAAACTGGTATTTAGAAGTAAAAAATGATGATTTATATTTTGGGGCAACCAGAATATATGTTTTATTAAAATAGATTATAAATTTTAACTCATTTAAAATACGCATAATAAAACGAGCTTTAGAAAATAAGGTTGAAGGTATATCAAAATAAAAGAAATGAACCTAACCATTTCATTGATATATTTCTTAGCACCGTTAGATTTTATTTTCAGAACAAAATTTTAAAACATGAGGCAATAATTAATGGGTTGGTTACGTTAGTATTTAATCAGTAACTGAACCTGCAGAAATGACCATCCAACTGAATCTGCCACTTTATTCAACTCATTGGCCAGAATGTCCCCGCTGATCTCCTGAGCATTCTGTTGAACCACATGTTTCACCACAAGCAGACAAACCAAAAGGTAACGGACTCTCATGTTTTACTTCTTTATTCATCAGAACTCACAGTCCAACAAAGTTTGAGCTGACAGAGTTATAATAACAGAAAAAGAAGAGAATATGACTGGCGCAATCCATTTTATCAATATAAAAATTGATGTAGATTTCTGATTGTATGATTACAAAAAATGGATTAAAAGATATTTAACTCATATGAGTAATCCGAGTAATACTCATCTCCGTGCTACTCATATTTCAATATAGTTTTAAAGATGAGAGATGACTCTAACTCATTTAATGCATTTTATATGAAAAATCACGATAGTGTCGAATGTCAACTCGAAGCGAGTGAAAAAAAATTTGCTGGAGAAAGTGTTGAATTCTTCCTTAATATGAATTAACTTTTCAGATGAAAGGTATTTACAGGCTCAAGATAGTTTAGTATGAATAATTTGACTGTTATTTTCGATGCAGCTTCAATAATTTTCTCCAAAATCGTTTCAGAGCGATTCTGCAATTTTTTGCTACATTACGGGTATATGGGAGGCATTTTAACCGTGGTATAGGCCTGTCCCGAGACACATTTAGATTATTCTAACTAAGCAGAGTGTGGTGAAATTAATAGCATTATTGTAGGCTTAAAGCTTTATTATGTAAATGGCAACAATACGGTGTGTCGATGTATCTATTTCGTAAAGGTCCGACATCATATATATACAACGTCAACCCGTGCACGCACGGGTCAAAATCTAGTGAAATTTAAAAAAAAATAATGGGCTAAAACTTAAAAAAATTAGTGAAAAATAATTATAACAATACAACTGCATTGTTTTGCTTGAGTCAAATAAAATGCATTTCGAAAGAATTACATGTCCGAACTACAACAGTGAGCCAATATACTCTATCGACAAATGTACCTTATCTTAAATAAATGTACTGGAACAATGTATTATCAATACCTCTTCTGATTTTAAATTTCCACCTGAGTTACTCAGTAAATGTCAATGGTTTAAGCGAAAAGCTATTTCTTCAGACCAAAATAGATTTTTTTTAACGAGTAAAATGCTCTTGATGGAAAATAATGCTCATAAACTGTAAATAGGCAAAAGAATGAATTTATCTGCAGGAACATTTTATGATACAACAATTGAACCTACCGACGTGGATACATAGAAACAGTACCTTCAGCTGTCAGCGGATATCCACCCCACAGCCCTTGCTGACTCCTAAGGTAACAACTCTTTGTGAAGATTTAATTTATAGATATACCCTTCGTGTTGTTATTTAGAACCAGTTCAACCATGAAACCATTCAACATAAGTGAAAAAATTTACTGCGTTTTAAAAATGAAAACGATTTCAAAATGGATATCCGGGTTTGTTTGTTTTTTCTCTATAAAACAAGTGGCTTGCTTTCTTCATTGAAACTGCAATTGCTGCACTTACTTAAAAACTTACAGATGCCAAATAGACTAAATTATTTTTCAATACATAATGACAATATGAAAATAGATTTTGCTGTGACAAAACTAACATTCATAAAGAGATGCTATAAACTGGAGGGTTTTCAGCTTTAATGTTATGAGGTCTAATGTAATACAATTCTTAGAGGTTGCGAATATTATAAAAGAGACTTATAAAGATAATCTATTGGGAATAGTTTTTTTCTGCAAGTGATGACTAAAGAAGTTGTTTAAAATCATTATTCTTAATTTTGTCATACCATAATCATTTGATACCGGTGGTAGGTTTTGTAATGGGATTCACAAAACAAAACACATAGTCAATATTAGTTTATCCATGTTTTTCTATGATATTACTTAAATATAAAACAAGTTCAGCAGTTTTAAGAATATCTTAACAACGATTTTTTTTTAATATTTGATATCACTAGTATGTAGAGCAAGGTAGCTTAAAAACCATATCTATTTATAATGTGTGTACTGTTCACCTAATATTTAATGAGCGATTGTGCAGGCATGCATTCAATGCTGTTTTGTAAATATTGACGGGAAATACCCACGTTTCCCCAAGAACACACATTAGGTAAAAGATTAGGTGAAACATTGTATTTGAATTTATTACCTAATTATGATATTATAGGGACACTTAAACTTAATGTAATTTGTTTTCTTCTAGAAGTATTGGGGGTTTTGAAATGAATAATACTACAAAAAGTCCCTTTTTACATCTTAATAGTCTAAAGATTTGCAAGCTATGATCTATTGGCGCTTTCTAATTGCTAAGCTGTGCTCATTGGATTTGCTTTAAACCTAAACCATTCAAAATAAAGGCCAATAAGTCAGAACAGTCAAAGATAAACTTATAAAGATATTGTTGAATGGCAGACAACCACCCATAATCGGCACTTATTGCCCGATTCCCGATTGAGACCTTACTGAATTCACAAGCTGAGAAATCTAAGCCGTATCTTTGTTTTAGCTAGTTTTGATGTTTACAAAACTTTCTGTAAATGCACTCAACACTGCAAAACAGCCTACTAAGGCGGTGTCCTACTTCTATTTTTCGTTTTCCTTCTTTACTGTAGTGATAGCATTCATGCGTTCAATCAAGATACATATCGTGTAACGCTTCAGTGTTATGTTTTGGTATGACTAAAATCACAATTACATCATAAAATGATAAACGTGCCTCACCTGCTGATAGACCAACACTGTATATACAACGCTTAAGCAACTTTTTATATTTTGATCTTTACTTTTTTGACAGAACTGTGCAATAATATATTGAAATATGATATACAAACTCTTAATAAAAAAAATGCATTTAGCATAAAAAAAAAATTAAGAAGAGGCCAACGGAACACATGTTTTCATAACCTGTAATTAACTTAGGTAGGTAATGAAACGCATTCACAATTCGAGTAGATTTATTTTTAACTGCCTAAGTACCCGGGTTATTTTCTAGAAATGATAATTGTTCAAATATTTCTCCGAACTTCAGTGGCATCTGGAACCAATATTGCCCTCAATCCTGCAAAGACTTTATTAACTAATTAATACTTTCAGCGTTTGTTGTTTTACATTACTGAGTATTCGAAAATGTAGAGTTAAAGATCAGCTACAGCTTTAATACATATTTTGTATATTATGCAATATATATTATTGAAAATTCTTCTATACATGAACCTATCTTCTTTTTCTCTGTGTTAAATATCATATTTATTAAATACTTCACACAGATATGAACGAAAAAAAGGGAATGCACTATAGTCAACTTTTCTTACTTATGTAGCAATATACATTCATCACCTGCATATGATGTTTTTGTCTCTCAGTTAATTCGATACGCAAGGGCATGCTTCTTTGTATGAACAGTTTCTGAGGCGAGACAAGCTACTGACAAACAAGTTTATAAAACAGTACTATCAACAGTCTCGTTTGAAGTCATCTTTTTGTACGTTCTATTGTAGAAACAACGACCTTGTCAGCAAATACAATCTTCCACTGGGTCGCATGCTGACCGACGTTTTTAATACTAATTGTTAGATTATAATGAATCACCTAATTGTCTACGGACGTTTCTGTTTTTTCCTGATTGCTACAAAGAGCACACGGCGGTTGTGACTAGTCAGCAGATGATGCTTACTCCTCCCAGGCACCTGATTATACTTCTATCTATTATGCTTTGAGTTTGTATTTCGTTTTATGGATTTTTGAATTGGTGGACACTTTGTTATTGTTACTTTTTCACTTTAGACATTTTCAATATTTGAACAAACGTGGGGGATGAGCAGAATCCATTGAAAACAAAGTCGAAAAATAAGGTATGAACAAAGTAAGAAGGGGATCATTCTATATTTACAATGCATTTCGATGACCCCCTCTTTGTTTATATATTTATCGATATTGTTTACAATGGATTCCGATGACTCCTCTTCTTTGTTCATATCTCAAGTATATAAATTATTTACAATCCATTTTGATGACCCCATTTTTTGTTTAAGTCTTATAAACATGTGTGTGATTTATTGATGAAAGAAATGCTAAATAAGGATACATTGATACCCATGGTATGAACCAGTATTAATCAAACACTATAACAATTAAAACTATTTAATTAACTCTTTTCAGATTCAATATGAACAAAAATACCTTTAAAAGACTTAACACACGAAATAAAAATTAAAGCGGCCTATAGTATTGTAAATGTATATTTCGATTTGTATTAAGAAAATGCCATTAAAAAAAGAAAAATACACACAATAAATACTTGATGAATTTAAAACTCAGATTATAAAGGTATAATGAATAATTTTAAACAAAAAAGTGTAAATTAACAATTTTCAGATATAGTAAATTTATGTTTCACATTAGTAATTCAAATAAATGTATAATGCCGTAAATCTGGAAATTTTACGGTAGATAAGTTTTTAGCAAATTTGCGCGTGCCGCCATTTGCATTTTTTTTCCTAAAAATTATTCAACAATAAAAAAAAAACGGAGGCTGGTCTCCACTTGTATTCTTTATTATATGAACAGGTGTCTGTACATGTAAGTAGTTATATAAACGCCTGTTTATATAACCA
Organism: Magallana angulata; assembly: GCF_025612915.1. NCBI lineage: Eukaryota > Metazoa > Mollusca > Bivalvia > Ostreida > Ostreidae > Magallana > Magallana angulata. The sequence goes on along the minus strand of NC_069111.1, from coordinate 2,083,453 downwards.
GGTAATTGCCCCTAGAACCTGCGTGTGGAGAAGGGCTTCCCTCATAATAGAAATCTTCAATTGACTGGCAGCATTATGTCTATCTAAAATTATTTATTGAAAAAAGACCTTTTATTGTAAGCTGATGACATCGCATGCATATTTGGTTTATCAAAATTGCTTCATTTTGCTTAACAAATTATTCAATTAATGTTTTATTTTTCTAGACACCTATTTCTATATTCATCATTGGAAATGACGATAACAAACTGTCAACCATCTCAAAAATCCATAAAGTAAAATATGAATTCAAAGCAGAGCAACACGGACCTCTTAAAGATAGAGGTGGTACCAGGTGCCTAGATGTAGTAAGCTGACAGCCGGTGGCATCCGCCGTCTGCTCATTGTCAAGATCATGTAAAAACGGAAGAAACTGTAGTAAGTCCGGTGTTTAAATAATGGTCTAACAAGTATGTTAAATATCAGTCAGCATGCTAATGAAACTTTGTACTTGCTGCGTAAAGATGATTTTGATCGAGGTTCTTGATATTCTTGTTCTAACAACTTGTTTGTAAGTAACATACCTCGTTTACTAAATTGTTCGTAGGTAGATCATTCTCTTGTATGAGCTGCAAGATATAAACCCATTAAGCAGGTGATGATGGTTTATTGCTACATAAGAAAGGGAAGTTGAAAACTTAAAATATTTTTTAAAAAAAACTTCAAACCATCACGTATATCATATAGCTCTGTTGTTCGGTTTCCATTAACGTCTTTTTCAAGTAAAATATTCAAATATGAAGCAATATGTTTCGAAGTTTGTTGTATCTTTTATTTCAAGCTCACTGCAATATATTGAGTTACATAAGAGTGAATGTAATAGTTGTTTTAACCGATTAAAACAATTTCTGAAGTCAAAAGTTGGGAGTGTTATCAAAGGTATTGCTACCATCTCAAAATGGACGTCACTTTATTTTCAAAAGTATTATCTCCCCATTCGTTGGGCTTGTTGGTAAAAATCAAAATATCTATGTGCTAAGAGACCAAATTGATTTTCTAGTTGCAGTAGTTCTAGATGCGACGGTAATATACGATAGCCGTAGGTAAGCTTACACTGTGCAGGTAAATAAGTGTGACATTTAATATTTGAGTGCACTTTTAGCGCAGATGACAATTCGCACATATATAAAACCTAAAAATTAATCTATAGCTTTATGACTCGGGTTCTCGGGTTCGCAAAATATAATCGACGTAAATGTTCAAGATTTACGGAATGTTAATAGATAGTTAATCAAAGCAGATAATTAAAGCACTTTTCTGAAGAAATACATGTACCGTAGTAAGTGGTCAATAAACCCTGAGGCTAATTTGACATGTAATTTAAAAGGTAAATGCTTGCGTAGACTTATTATTATTTTTTTTTTTTTTTGCTTCAAAAGCTTATAAAACAAACGTTTCTAGCAGGAAGGAAAATTTCTGTGTGGTTTCATAAAGATCTTGTTTACTTATAAAACTATTTTTATCATGTTTCATAAAGTTTCAATACGTAATATTAGGTAAGAAGGGGTTTTGACTGTAATTTTAGCAGGAAATCTCAAAAGGTCCAAGAAACTCCGGGGAGGTTAAAGCCAAACACAAAAAAAACAAATGTTTCATCACACCTGATTTTCTTCATTTGTGGCATGGATAGCAAATACAAATTCAAAAGGATATTTTAACCAAGGTCTAAACTTAATTTAACCAATTATATAATTTGTATATTATATTACAACGCTAGCGTGTTTGATTGGTATACGTTTTTAGAGTGAGTGATTATGTACGAGAGTTTAAAATATATAACGTGGACAATGACAAGATTTGACAGTAGGGTCACATGAATATATCTGCATGCACCCTTCTCCACCAAAATCTTATACCGGACTGGTACTCCCCGCCTGTTTTTTTAACACAATGGTTACATGTTAAAATATTTCTCCGAATTCAAGAAGCAGCCGGAAATTAATGGTATCCTACTCTTGCATATAACCTTTCGATGATACCATATCATAAGTAAGTCTGGCTTAACTAAATGTGTTAGCTAATGAAAAACTAGATGTTTTCAAGAGTCAAACACTTTCGACATTTGTCGTATACCGGTAAAAAGTATGTTTAAATGTTGAGTTCTTCAATCAGCTACAGGTAAAATATTTAAAATGTTACATACATTGTCAGAAAATGTAATAAGGTAGTGGGGAATCATCGGAATGCATTGTAAACAATGTTGAAAAAAGACATATTTAGAATAGTTATCCAAAATTTAGCTTGTTGCCAGTTTAGAAATTATCATGATAATATATATTGATTTTTATAGCGTGTGTTATAAGCAGAAATCCACTTCTTATTTTCATCGTGTAGAAAGAAATCGCATTTCAATTGTATCCTTTGTTCCTCTTTTCTACTATATAAACCAGTATTTATCAAACAGAAAACACAGGATTAATATCTGCCATATAGTCAACTGAATGGTAACTGAATGGTCTGGAAAGGTGACTGAATGGCAGAGCTATGAAATTCAGTCAGATTTTAGTACCCTGAATGGTACAGCTTCATTCTGTAAAATTAATGAAAACTGTCATGCAATTATGTACTTTTATATTGCAAAATTAACTATAAACAAGGGAATGTAAACAAAAACACATTAATGGAAGTTAAATATAGATTTCTACATAAATATATCTATCATTACAGGAAACTGTTATAAAAGTAGAGCATGCAATGTTGATGTTTGCATATACCTGTGTAAAAGGTAGGAAAAACACAAAAAATCAAGACACATGCTTGTCATTTAATTAAAAATCCACATTTCCGAAGAAATATCGCAGTATGTTGTCTTCAATACACAGAGGCTATATTTTTATTTTAAATCATTTTAAACGATAAACATTAAGGGACCTGAGTATTATTTTTCCATCCAAAAGCGTATAACATACTTTTGTAGCATGGTGAAAAAATTTTCTGTAATTGGTTTCCTGAAGTTCTCGTCTGCATGTACGACCATCTTAATCACGTTTTATCAATTTTCAATACGTAATATCAACTTGGATGGGGGTGGGGTTGCCCCTTATTTGAAGATCACCCCAAAAAGTCCAGTAACTAAGACATTCTTATGAAGTTGAAGCCAAACATAATTGAAATATAATGCTATTGCACAACGGATTCCTTTGATTTGTGGCATTGAAAGCAAACTGAATATTTTAAAGAATTTAAAACCCAAGTCTTTTCTAAATACTAGCTTGTGTTAGTGTTAATACTCTCTTCTGAATGAGCACTCAAATCTGCAACATAGTAATTTGGCATGGTGTTGTAGTCCTCCTTGTCTTTACATATTTGGTTGTCGAAAGTTGGGTCAAGGTATGTGTCATCTGTTCCTCTATTTCGTTGTTTTCGTATGATGAGAACTACGACGATGATCAGAACTATGACAAAAAGCCCTGCACCTACAGATACCCCAATATAAAACCCTGGTTCGGGTGGGGGTGAAGGGCTATTGCACTCAGATCCACAACATTTTCCACTGCACTCTGCAAATATTATATCACAAGACTACTGAAATAGTACGAAGGAGATGACCATTTGTCACATGTTTGATCTAGAAATACAACAACAATCTAGAACTTTACTTATTATTTTTAGCATTTAATTCATATAACTTCAAATACACGGTTACATGTACTGTCAATTTTGTAAATATATGAATTAAGTCCAAAAAGTATTTTAAACGCGTAAAGCCTACTTTTGAATATCTTAGTATTTTACGGTTAAATGTAGCAGAAATATTTTTTCTTGGAAAATAAAATTTTTTAGTGTTAAACTGTTGGGTATTTTTAAAATGTCCTCAAATCTCAGATATTTCTTACCACCTTATTTTCCAGGTCTAAAGATTTTTCAAATTATTATTTTTTTCAAATTGAAATAACATTCAGGTTCTTTGTTTTGAAAATTATTTATTCTACTAACTACCTTATTAACATTTATGTAATTTTATATCTGTATGCATAATAGGAAAAGGGTTATACCATCCTTTAGACACTGTTGGTAGGGACATAACTCCTTCAGGTCACAGAATCCGTCGACAAGGTTCCCATGTGTATCACTGGTACACCAGGAGCAGCCTGATGTACGGAAACACTCTCTGGCAAACATAAAGACATGTAATCTTCAATCATAGCGCATTTACTACCGAACAAATAATTTCAATAAAAAAACACAGAGAAACCAAAAAAATTATTCAACAGAATAAATACGACACATTTTGGAAAAGAAAAAAGAATACTACAAATACTAAAACATTTTATAAGAACTTATCCGTACGATGACATTTAATGTTTCACTTATGGATGCTAACCTTTCCGTTTTTCGACATGCACAGTTGGTAGGAAAGCACGTTGGTAGATTTGAGACCAAGTCCTCCTCAGGTGTACTAACTGACCTCAAAGTTGGTAACTGGGAGTTACAGGGGACAAAACCACCCCTGTGATAATTAAAATCTACATCATTCTCCAAAAAATGCGTCAACATCAGGAAATATGTTTGCATATCTGTTTATGCTAAATTTGTGTCTGCATTCTGCTACTCCTAATTGCACATAAAACACACAATAACAAATCCTTGAGGACGATACCTACATTATTGCATATTGATTTTTACATTCGTTGAACGATAGATCCGTATAACAGAGGCAGGTACATTGTCCAGCGCCACACTGTACTGAGCTTGGATCTCTAAAATACTGTAGAAAAAAGATTCCTTATTTACTTTTAAAAGTACAAGAGAGTACAAATTAAACTGATCTGACAAACTCAAAGGTATAAAAATTAAATTATCTATATATTAAACTAAGCAATGATGTTTCAGTGGGTTCCTTATGGTATATGAACTTTCATTTCAATACCTTAAAAACATATATGCGTTTTCTTGCTTCTTTAATTGCGTAAAGTTTTAGTACTTATCAGAGAGAGAGAGAGAGAGAGAGAGAGAGAGAGAGAGAGAGAGAGAGAGAAAGAGAGAGAAAGAGAAAGAGAGAGAGAGAAAGAGAAAGGTTGCTTTACCCACTTTGCTAAGCATTAATATAAGTACAAGTTTATTTACATTTTAAAAATCGAGCTTCATCGATGGTCTCACGTAAAAAGATACATATATTTACTTCTCGTGATTATTTAGGATTACACAAACATTAACCTGTCTTCTCAAAGTTAACATGATCTGAATATGTACCTCTACATGACAGCATTTGTCTTCATCGTTTTTGTGTTTTTGTTTTAGTATTAGGAACACATTGGAGCCAGACACAGGACGAAGTTGGTATCCTTCTTCTGAATCAACTATCCCATTCAACTCAGTCCCTCCTAATTTTACCTGTTACATATTACATGCTAAATAATTCTTTATTAGCCCACATATGTATATTGTTTGAACACTAATTCTAATTAAACTTTTTGATATTCGACATCGATCTTTTATCAGGTTTGTCTATTCTAGCAACATTGAATTCAATATCTTAACTTTTGCACTGCATAAAACTTTTGATTTTACTTAGCCATGGAACGCTGCAGTTATCAAAAATCATCTCTAGCAAACAAAAAGCAAATAATTACCTAATCGCTAGTCTAACATATCTCATCCTAAAACTTCCAAAGAGAATTGATATTGAAAAGATAGGTGACCAAATCATTATTTAAAAAAATGATTAAACGGAGATGCAATGAATTCCGATTTTGTAATTTTCAATATTGTGATCTTCCCTTACTCCTTTAGTTTTATATAAAAACCACCATTCCCTTAACTGAAAAACTATTTATATATATATATATATATATTTTAAAGATAAAACCCAATGAATTACTTATGCTCTTACATGTAAATATACTTACTAAATGCCAAATCTAGATTATAAATTTGGGGAAACGAAACAATATATATGGTATTGCTGACCAGCACTTAAACTAGTCATGAAACTATCAACCTTTTTACAATGTAGTACTGCTTGTCATATAAAAGTTTTTCTTACCCTGTAAGTGAATTGGTCCTTTTTGTTTCCCGTGTCTCTACACGGTTGTCTGTACATTATTCCTTTCTTTATTAGAGAACGAGAAATCCTTCCCTCCTGTAGAACAATGGTCAATTTTCAATATTTTGCTTACATCTACTGTACCATTTAATGCAATTGCTGATGATTCCATCTTATTGAAATAATAATTTTCTCGAAACGCCACATTGGCTTGTTTTTACAAAACGTATCGCGTTTGCAAATTTTTAAATCAAGAATAGCATTCTAAAGTGTGTTAACAAGAGAAGGTCAGCATGCATACGATGGTTGATTTATTCATAATTAATGCATTAAAGGAGCATGGTCACAATTTGGGTCAAGTTCTATTTGTTATGGGTTTTTTTTATATTTACAATGCTTTAGGAATGCATTTCTAATGATCAAATGAAATTTGAGAGTCAGTCGGTAAGTTAAAAAGAAGATACAGAGCTCACAATTTAACACATCCATTTTATGTATAAAATTAGAATTTTTATTTCAACATTCAAAATGTAAACAAATGCTAGGTTTACATAGCAAAGAATTATTAGTTCCGAAACTTGCTTAAATTTCAACGAATGGCACTCAAATTTTGGTTGCCTATTGAATATGCTTTACTGAAGCTTTACAAACATTAAGATTGGAAAAATAAGTTTGGCCCAAAATCGTGATCATGCTCCTTTAAGCCAAGATAGTAGTCGATGTGTAGTTTTTAGTCCCCAACCGGGGAATAATTAAATAAAAAGGATTTTCTGTATAATTACAATCGGGTTCGTTATCGGGTTGGTCTGTTGATCCGGGGTACAGAAGATGGTAAGAATGATATTCTGCATAACAGTGCATTGTTTTCACAAATTTCTACAAACCGGTAGGGGACGTGTATTGCTTATGCAATACTCTCAGAATGCTTGTTTTTCTTATCAATGTCTTTGCTTTTCATGTACATCTCCTTTTTTTAGTCAAAAAGCTTTTTAAAAGAGCAGCATTTGTTTCAAATAATTCAAAATATTTTCGTCAAGTTAAAGTATTATGAATAAGGGGGAACTGTAGAAAATATCTATGTCGGTAGAACGTATTATATTTAACTTCACTTGGCGATAGCTTTAACAATACAAAAGCTCATTCACGTAAACGAAAGCTGTCAGCGTTTTATTTTATCAACCTAATGTATAATAGTTCACCTTTAAGCTACACAATTTTAATTCTGACATTTTGCTTTGCAGATATAAACGTCAATAAATTTAAATGAAATATTAGTTTGTCAGGAAGAAAAAAACTTAAATGTATTCAAAATGCTATCGTATAACATATTCTTTGAAAGATTCATTAAAATGCATTTTATTATATTCTCATAACCTCTTCGCTCTTTGTTTACTTGTTTCTTGTGCATACCAATTATTTAGCTTTCGCCTCATCCACTTTCTATCTTTAAAAACAACATTGCTCGATTTTAAATGTTATTCTGTGAAATTTACAAAAGCTTGATCTTTTTTTACATATTTGATTAAGAATAATTTTCTGCTTGTTAATTTGTAGAATTTCTATTACGAGATGAGAAAGGATAGAAGAAAAATATTTGTAGATAAAAAGATTAAGGAAAACTCTCTATAACAAGGCTCAAATTGAATAAAAGACTTTTTTTTAAACATTGATTGAAATTGAAATCGCTTAGGATAATATAATATTTTCAGATATTGAGACAAGTAAGTTGGTAAAATCCCTCGTTGACGTATGGTAATTGTGTATGTCCTTACCAGATAGGCTATGTGAACCTGCCCCTTTAAGGATTTTGTTTCTATAAAATGTGGGTGCATAACAAGGAACCCACTGTTGTCTATCACAATACAACTAAAGGTGAGAGAAAGAAAGAGACGGATATTAATATAACACAAAGAAAGAAAATGTCAATCTTTCAATTAAAAACAATACAAACTTTGCTTTGTTATAGATACATAGAATCTTAGGTATAATCCATATTATTCTTTTACATAGCAAAAAAAAACTGACAATATTTCAGAGGAACATAAAATTCTTACTTGTAGCTAGTCTTGTTTGCACAAATGGGATATTTATCTTCAAGCAGTTGATTGAAATAATATATTGAAAGGTCGGTACCTAAAATTGCTTCAATCTTCCTTTCATGTGTTGCACCTCTGTAACAATACATGACAGAAACATGGTAATCCTTAAATAGAACTGTTGGATTATTTTTAAGTTGATATCGTGATTCTATAAGCATTCTTGATTTATCACTTCTTCACCTTGTAAATACTGTCTTTGTTAGAGAAATAACCTTCCCCGCACCCCAAGCGTCTTCATACGGGGCCGACACAACATTAAGTAACTTCTGTGCAACTGTTCGATGATACCTTGTTAACAAAATTATTAACTTTATAACAATTGTCCCTGTAAGAGGATTTTAATTGTTTTATATTATTTACGTAAAAATATATGTAAGAAACACCTTTATACTCTTGATAATGCCTTTGCATAAATAAAGCAAATCCAACAATATAAAAACATTCTTGAAAATAAAATTCCACACCAATCTAGTAACCCATTAAGAGGAAAATATTGCATACATATAACCTCAAAATGAATTCCATTCTAACATCAGTCGATGGACAGTTGTTTCCACTTACAATTACACTCCGTACCTGACTTTTAATTTCATATTTAGAGATTATAAATAAATCTCTCTTTAACCTGAACTTAGAAGACACCTACCACGGTCTAAGCTTGTAATCGTAGTCATCCGTTAGTCGTATCCCTGGGTAATTTCTCATCACGCCGTTTTGAGTCGCAACGTAACGCCACACAAGATACGGAGCCTCTTTCCTTGAAATCGTCGTCCAGAATTTTTCTATTGGGTAAGTTAACCGTATGGATTTCACTGCTGATGCCTGTGAAATTACTTAAACGTTTAATATAAGAAAGTGTATCTAAATAATAATGACGTCTTATAAAGTTAATGTTTTTATTTATACGTGAGTACTAATAACTGGCTTTTTAAAGGTATTACATGTAATCCCGAAATATGATATCAACCCAACGCATCTATATTCATTTTATTTCAACAAAAAGGTATGCTAAATGATTGCTAACATTTACTATCTTCAACACTAATCATAAGTGTTCTCACATAGATCAATTATATATATATATATATATATATATATATATATATATATATATATATATATATATATATATATATATATATATATGGTGTTTTACTTTTAGTCCTGGGTTCGTGAAAATATCTCCAGACAAGTAGTCCTTATACTGTTTTACTCTGACTTCTGTTTCCTTGACTCCAGTGTATGAATACGCCTCAGTGAAAGCGTCTGGTGTTAGCTTTACCGTACATTTTGCTGTTGGATGCATTGTACATATAATAGGGTTAAAAGTATAAGATCAACAAAATACAAACTCGTTTAATACGAACACGGTTATAGCGAATTCTCGGATATAGCGAAGTTATTTTAAGTCCCCGGTAAAATTCTCAACAAATCTTTGCTAATTTTTACGGTTATAACCAATTAGGATTAGCGAATTTATGGACATAGCCAACTGATTTCGAGTCCCTATAGGCGAATAATAACGAAATATATTTACATTCTACTGTGTTTTTCCATTAAATTCCGTGATGTTTAAATGCCTCTAAATGCAACACCTATTCACTGCGTATGAATTTACGAGTAATTTACATAAGTACTTCTCAAACAGTGATTTATATGTTATCAGTTAAAAAATGTATTTCATGAATGTTGTCAAAACACCATGTTTTTTAATTATTCAACAAAAAAGTGGACTTTATTGTTAAAAGCAACATTTCAAGAGTTATTTATCATGGATTATATTTTCATGCTCGTCGATCTTATCTCAACAGTCTATGTGAAAACCAGTTTAAACCGGTTTTACAAAACAGCTGTTCTTGCTGTTACTTATTCACTCTCTCCGTGATCTGCACTTTATATCCATTTATTTAAATAAACAATTGATTTCTTCAGTAAGGGAATGTAAATATAAGCATTAAATGATTTATTTTTGACGTCGTCGTGTCAATAACTGCCGTCAGGTGAGCAGACACAATTATCATAACGCGATAACGCGCGTTATTCAATTTGTCTGCTCACCTGACGGCAGTTATTGACACGACGACGTCAAAAATAAATCAATTAATGCTATATTAATACCTTTATAACGAATTTCTTTACAGATAAAAAAAGTGAGCACTACCATTTCACAAAATAGTTTGAATGAACATATTTTCATATATTTTTATCAATTCACAATCCAGTTTTTAAATGTATCTAAGTAATGTATTTTTATTTTAAGCCTCAATTAGCAAAAAATATAGTCTGGTGAAAGAAAATTTGTATATATTGAATTCATTATAGATATTTTAATGGATTCGTTATACGGATATAACGAATTACGGATATATCGAAGTAATCCCATAAGTCCTTAGGACTTCGCTTTAACTGAGTTTTACTATATTCTTTGTGATTTTTAACACACCTTGAGTTGCATATCTATTAAAGTGTCTGCAGAATGGAGCCGGCCACTGGTTCAAATCCCATCGATGATAGAGGAAGTCTCCAGACGAGGGCTGAGGTGTAAAATCTATATCCGCCACGGTGTTGTTTTGTTCCACCACAATGCACAGAGAAAGATTGCTTCCTGGAGCAACAATCTGCAAAAAAAATATGTACATGTATATGTTGTACTTATTAAGATACATTACCGATCAGACCCAAAATAACACAAAGGAAACCCCAAGTGAACCCTGGTTTTACCTTCTGATTTACTCTGGGTTTACTCCGGATTTACTAGAGTGGACCCAAAGTAAACCAAGAGGAAAACCAAAGTTAAACGAAAGTGAACACAGAAAGTAAACCCCAATCAGAAGTATAACCATTGAAAGCAAACGCAACATATATATTCGTTATATACAAGGGGCAAGAATTACAAGCAGTAAGATGGTAAGATAAAATACATGTCTGCTTCATTCTTCAGTGCGTACAGTTGACCCCAAATGCAATTCTTAAGTAAACCCATTGTAAACCGAAAGTAAACCCCAAGTGGACCCAAATTTTCCAAAATTGGTCCAGAGTAAACCCATAAACCCAAAGTAACCCAGAAAATAAAACCTGGGTTAAGTTGGGGTTTACTCTGGTATTTGGTTGGGTCTGACCGGTAATGTATTGACCAAAGCTCTTTGACAGTAGAATCAAGTGGACCAAAATTAAAACGTGTATGTGGGGGGGGGGGGGGGTGTTTGTTTGTTTGTTTATAAGAGTGTTTTTTCTTACCGGGGTCCAATAGTAAACAGCTTTAAGAGTTATTTTGGTGCTGCCGTCCAAGTATTTTTCACCTCTGCCTTCTATGATTGATGTTACTAAGTTTTTCTGACCTTTTGAACTTCTGTGAAATCATAACATACTTATGTAATTTACCAATTATTTCTGGTTAAAGATTGAAGAGAGGTCAATTTTTTTGTTGTATAAATTTTGAAAATTGGTCATTAATTAAATTAAAAAATATCAAAATTCTCCTTTTTCCTTTTTGTTGATAAAGAAAAGGCAAGTTGCATATATTTAAGTTCTCTAACAATTCTGAAGACTCTTTCATAATAATACTTTCTTTTTCATGGAGTCGATGATTTGGAACACATCACCAGAAGTTTCAAAATTGTAGATGTTGTTGATGTCCTGGTCCGTTGCTTTGACGTCACGAGGGTCAGGGAGAAGGGGGTGAACTATTGTTCGTTCATCGCCATCAATGATAAATGCATAAGACAACTCCTCTTGTTTGATATATAAAATCTCTGCAACCAGTTCGCTTAGTAAGATATCCGCGCACACAACTCCAGAAAAAGCATTGTTAATTGCAAAAGGCAGACAACCCGTGATGATTTTTTCTGTGCAATTAATAAAAAGTACAGCTTTATTTAAACCTCAAGACCTCACTTTTTAATTTTAATTGCTTTGCATTTTTCATCGATGTAGTTAGTCATGGAATTTTCGGTTTGAAAAAAAGATGCAAGCTTAAGTATGGCAAATATTACCGTTGGTGAAAAAATCTTTGTAAGGCTGTGTATAGGTGGGATGCGTTGAAATGGGTACGCTGAAATAATCATAGTAGGTTCCCATTGCCTCACGGAGAGATTTCAGGTTCTCAGGAAAAACTGGTTTCCCGATCTAAGAATGAATCCAGGCGTTTAAAACTAGTAATTGACGGTACAAACGTCAAAGGTTATTCAGAGTTCGTTAAATGTAATAAAGTTTTCCCCTTTTGTATTTGTTGCCAATATCAATACTAGAATACTGCATAAACATCCATACACAAGTGATTGAAGACTGTCTGCTTAACCCCTGCCTAACTGAAAGTCGTCTTAACAGTTTAACTTGAAGAAATAGTGCTTGTGTTTTACTCAATCACATTTTACCTTCACATATCCATAAGAGTTATTGTTCATTTTCTGTTCAGCCATATTTTTTAACAGTTCCCTTTCAGCAATACCCATTTCTACAAACAACATAAATTGACAAAAACAAATTAAAAAATTAGAGCGTTAGATGCTTATCTGTTTATATTTACATCACCCAGTGTCTTTGTCTGTGATACATGTAACACTACGTATCGATTTTGCACTATATAACCCATAATACAAATGACGCCAAATTGAGGCGCCGGCGGGGTTTGCTTATTTATAGTTAAAGATTTAATTGTACGATTTAAAATTATATAAATATAAGAAATAAGGAATCATTCTTTGAATATTATGAGGTGATATTTTCGGCCGGGGCGTGATCAAATCTATCATAAAGCCCTTCGGGCTTTATTGGATTTGATCACGCCCCGACCAAAATGATCACCCCATAATACTCAAAGAATGATTCCTTATTCCTTATTAAAATGAGCTAAGAATCAGTGTAAAGATCTACTGTATTGAATGATTACCTTAGTTTAAAAAAAAAATTTAAACAAGGTATTGAGATTCATTACCGAAAAAATTTTCAAGGAAGGTGTATCCAGACAACTTTATACATATGGCTATAATCATAGAATGTAATCATTATCAAAACAATTACAATACACTCACATGAAGTGTTTTACCACAATATGTCTAACCATTTGCCACTAAAATATCATTAACCTGTGTCCTTCTTTACTTAGGATAGTTTTAACGATTTGTTTTGTTGGGGTTTTTTTTGCATTTACTCTCCTACCATTACCAGCGGACATGTGTAAAGTCTGCATGTAAGATTTACCTGTACCAATGCCAAACGTGTGGATAACGACCCGGTTTTGTAGCGCCTCGTTTTCATCTCGTATAGTTTCCAGGGGGCTTCCTTTTATATTTTCCCCGCCAGTCAAAAACAATAGAATCTGATCTGTAAAAATGTCATACATGTAAACTATCTTTTTCTTCCCCTGCATTCCTGCATCAATATGAAATAGATACATTTTCCTATTATTTTAAGAGATATTTAAAACTTATTAATAAGGTTTAATAAAGTTTATTAACATTAAACTTTGCATGACAATTTATCGAGTTTTACTGAACTTTACTAAACGACTGATAAACAAGTTGTTCAACTTATATTGATTTCGTTTGTTGGCATGTATGCTAAAGTTGGTGGTCATTAATGTAGGGGGAAGCCGGAGTGTTCCAAAATAATACACTTGCTTAAGCAGGCAACCGCTAAACCCTTTCACAAACAACCACTATAATCATATCGTGTTTTTGATATATCTCCAAAATTGTTTTAAAACCATTTTCGAAAAGAAAGATTTGCATCAAAATAAATAAGTGATATTCTGTTATTTTTTTAATGAACTTAACGTTTTTACTAACAAGGGAACTCTCCGATTTTATCTGATTTTATCTGCTACGAGGGTCAATAAAATAAATACGAATACGTTTGCAATAGCTATTTTACTCACCGTCATACTATAACTAAATCTGGTAGATATTATTCAGCAATAGTTTCAACCATTTTGAAACCACAAAAATTCATATATTTCTTTATTTTTAAGATTCTATATGGAATCTAATCCAGCAAAAATTCATGTCAACAATAAACAATATGTTGTCGATAGTAATATATCCTTTTATAAATTAGATTTTAAACTTAATATAACTGAAACTCAAAATTACATATTGTCATGACACACAAATAATGACAAAATAGATTGTTTGTTGAATAGAAATTAGTAACTAAAGACAGATAGTACTTTTTAAAGTTGACTATAAAGTTGACAACACGGCATTAGAATAATAAATGTTGGTGCCCAGATCAATCTGTAAGTTTTTACTTATAAAAATTTTATGGTATAGAACCACTTTGTCTTCGTATTTTTGATTGACCCTGCTACATAAAGATCAAAGTAGATGCTCAGTTTCAAGCATGCACTAACCTCGACTGTTTCTCTCCACACTTGAGTTTGCTTTGAAATACATAAACGCTTTACGCAGTGCAGCGTCAAAGTCTGCACCACCGTCTCCACTTTGTGATGACAGAAAATCTTTGAATTTCTTTTTAGTGGTGCTGGTAGCAGGAACAAGTTGATTTTCATAGCATCCGTCCAAGGTTTTAGCTTCGTCATTGAAAACAACCACTCCAAACTGTTCAGAGATAAACATAAACACTAGCACTTAGTCAGTTAAAACATTAGTAAGATGCTTCACAAAACTATATTCATTAGAGAAGCAGCATTTAATTATAAATTTAAAGATTCCATTTTATATTTGTTTATTGAACTTGTGATGTTATCATCAAATCAAACATTCTCCTGTCTTTTATAAATTTTATATTGATAATAAAAATAAGACTTCTTTATCAATAGTTAAAACCCACATTATCCTTGACGCTCAGTGTTTCCATAACTGTTAGAACGGCCCGTCTAGCTTCATTGAGTTTTTCTCCTCTCATGGAATTAGAGATGTCTAAAGCTACAACGACGTCCCGAGGAACGGCAGTTGTGGTGGACACATAGAAGGGTCTATAAAATACAGTAGTTACCAGTAAAAACCTTGAAGGTATTCTGTATTAATTAATTAATTAAAATTATTTAAATAATTAATCTGACCCCTAAGATAGTCAGAAGTCTATATTCTTTGTTTCCCGCCTTTTATTTTCTTACTTTCTCTTTGCATTCACCTTTTTATTACTCTATCTTAATGTTAAGAAATTTAAAAGCATCAAGGTTGAATTAATCCGTTAAGAAAAAAAATGTTAAATGAAAATAAATAGTAACTAAAAAATAAAGTTTATATCAGGGGTCTGTGAAAAAAAATTTAATATCAATGAATTTAATACATAAAATCATTTGTTGTTGTTTTTCGAAAAAAATACAAAATGGGTTTTCTTTTTTTTTGTGGATTTAAGCGTAAACATTATGTTCTTTTGTCAGATTTAGAAGAAAAGACAACATTCTTCCACCGGATTTATTTTCATTCCTAATTTTTATGGATACAGAGAGACATATTCCTTTCCACACATGTACATTCTACATGATAAATACAGAAATTTTACATGACTAAAATTTTGGACGTAGCCATGTAGCCATTTATTTCTCGCTGAAACATCTTATAATTCTCAACGTTTTGCCATAAGATACACATTTACCTAATATTACCCGAGCATATCAGTAGTTAAAATGAGAATTGATGTTTGTGTTTTGGCTTATCATAGATTGTAATTTTGTTTTGCCTGTGTGTACTGGACTGTACCAGTTATCGGCTAAGATCAGTTATCGGCTAAACTGAGGGTTCGGGTTTATAGCATGCACCTATCCGAGATTTTTTAATTCGGTCGTCTAATTCGAATAAAGTAAAGTAAGTTTGCTTGAAAACTTTCTTGAATATGTTTTAAACATGAGCTTTAACGATCACTGTTTACCGCTGATTTACATCTTTGCACTTTCAGCTGTGGGGAAAGTGACGTAATAAGTTAAAAACAGAATATGACCTTTTTGTGTTACGTTATTATATCCCTTCTTTGATTTGACATATAATATCAATGCATATAAAATTTCCAAACAAAACGAATATATAACAGATTGATAAATAAGAAGTTCACCATTTAAAGTATGTCAAGTCTTATTCAAATATATCAAGAAATAAGGAAACACGAAAAGAAAACGTAAAATTATAGCCGATAACTGGTACACCGCCAGTATATTTACTGTTGTGCCTGGTGTATAAAAAGTTTATACTTTTTAAATTGATCGAAAAAGTAAACATTTTTTATTATTTAATATATTCAGTCTGATGAGAGGATTCCCAGTTTATTGTTTTATTGGTCTGTTTATTGACATAGGATCCTTTTTTAAATCAAATTGGCTTCAATACATTTTTAAAAAACAGGACTTATGCTGCAATTAACTAAATTACTCTCTCCAAATTTGAACTACCTGGTTTAAAGACCATCAATTTTCTTTAGCATACGAAATGACAAAATGCATACATAAAAAAATATCGACTAATTTAAACGCGTTCTTTTGAAATTGAGATATCTGTACGTATGTAATAGTGCAAATAATTGTTGAATAAACCGGTGTTGAAATTTCTAAAGCTTTCTTCGGTTGTTTTTTCAATCCTCGTGTACAAAGCATTCTCAGACTTGCACAATATTACCTTAATCGTCGAACACAACAGAGAATTTAGGTAACCCTAAATTACCTGATTTTGACGTAGCGAAAATCTTGTTCATCTAAGCAATTCAATTTTGTTCGCCTTTTTCTGGATTTCGTGTACCTCTTTTAAACAATCATTTTAGTAAATAAATTTTGAACGTAAAGGGGGATGTCAAGTAATCTTGTGAATTGATGACCAAAACGTAAACATTTCTTGTACATTTATTGGCTTGCTTCTGTGCACTGGATTAAAAAAGCATAATTCTGCATTTGTGTGCACAATATGCTTGCAAAACGCATGTAGAACCTTATATCTATTGATTTCTTTAAATCTTGACAACAGTTATTTTGGTCAGATATTGGTATAAATGAGTCAGCTCAAGATTTATTTTTAATTGTTCCATCTGTGCACATGTGCAGGACAGCCGGACATCCCCATAATTAAAACATGTTAATGATTAACATGGTATTTCCTATTTTATTCGACCTGACATTTGGTACGATTAATAATGCACAATAAATAGGAGAGCACGACAAACAAAGGCCTTCTTGTTGCTCTGAGTACAAAGAGAGGTCCCATAAATAGTTTCTAACGACAATTTTGCAATTTTTAAACTAGATTTTTGCAAATTTGCCTAAAACGTTTTATTTGTAATTTTAAAAAGTGTTGTCCCAAGCTGAAAATGGTATGAATTATCAGTAAGATTGCATTTAATATAAACTCACAAACTGAAACTCTAAATAAGCATAATAAAAATTCAAAAAATTATCAACTTCTTCAAACATTGTTTAGTTTACTTTTTGTTGATGATGGAATATCAGCATTCATATTTTTTTAAATTGTACTTTTATATTCATTAAACTTGTTATGATTAGCCTTTCCATTCATACCTGAATCTAGGATCATACGTGTCACAATCCGTCAGCTTTGTTGCTGGGTAATTGATAAAAAGACCAGAACCATTTGCAATGTACTGAAATTGTAGATGCTTTACATCGAGATTTAATTTCATGGCCGATAGAACATTATTAGATGGAAATCGGGGATATTTTTGCTCTGCGTAGTCCGGCTTGCTGTAGCAGAAATGATGTTCGGATACCTTAAATAAGAAAGTAAATCGTTGTGAATGCCAATAGTTTACTATTTAAAAAAGTCTGCATCTGACTGATACAAAATGGATAAATGAAAATGTTGATTGCCATTACTTGAAGTGAAAAGTCAATTAAAAAGTTTTAGAGAAGCACAGCTAAATAACAAGATAAGTAACAGAGACCCGCAACGGAATTTTACAAATGTTTCATATATAAAACACACTATAACATATCTACATATTCATGTTCCCTATCGGGACAAATTAAATGACTTTTAAATATGCTTAGCAATATTAAATAAACCTGATACAGAAGCAGTGGAATTTAACACTGTTACTGTGTTCATATCTTTATCTTAGGATATATCAGGCAAAACAGATAAAAATACATGATTAATCTTGTATTCTGTACCAGTCCATAATGTCTTTAATATACAAGAGAGAGAGAGAGAGAGAGAGAGAGAGAGAGAGAGATATTATTTTCAAATGTTTTGTAATATTAGAAGGGATTTAAAACTTTGAGAAATAAGATTAGACAGTGCAATCATTTTTGCTTTCACAGTTACATGTCTGCCCTTTATAATTCTATTGGTCTATTGGGACACAGCCAAGAAAAGTTTGTCCTGCGTATTGGGTGTTGTTAACACATTCTGCACAATAAAGAATTTATTGAAAGAACAACTAATTTATCAAATGATATATATAGATATATATATATATATATATATATATATATATATATATATATATATATATATATATATATATGTGTGTGTGTTACATGTATATACACTATCTACCCTATCTGTGTTACAATAAACAAGTAATTTGTCAGTAATGCATTTGAAAGGTTGTTGGGTCTCTTCTTTTTACAGGGACAGCTTTTTTATTTTTAGAGATATGGAAACATTTTTTTCTTTAAGTTATTGACCCTTAAAAGTTATGGTACCAAATTACCATCGATAACTCCCAAAACTTACAAAGTTATTGCCCTTGTGTAGGAAAAGCATGTTATCGCTACTCCTTTGAAACCATAAGAGAAAGAGACCTGGAACGTTTACCAATGTTTTGGTACACTTAAAGGGTTCTTTCATCTATTCATACCGAAGGGATCTGAGGCCCCTTCTAGTAGTTATCGCCCCTTAATGTTTCTTAATTTTGTTAAAACACCTACAACTTTTGAACCTTACATCGTAGGGCCATCAGACCACCTCAAATTGAAATGTTGACTTTTACAAGTCAATATGACATTGCATATATTTTTTTGGTAAATCAACGCAGAGAAAATAATTTGTTAATTATATTGAAACAAAACATAAAAAATTATGAGGTGGAAAGACCTCTAATTGTTCAAGAACAATTAGTCTACTAGTTTTACTTGAGTTCTGAAGCGGATGCTTTCCTGGTAATCTCCGTCCACACAACAGTCCTGGGGGACATCAGCAGACGACAGCTGGTCCTCCTCTACAGCTTCCTTTAGCTTCTTTAAGGCATTGTCTACTTCAATCATTCGCCTGCCTATTTTACCTGCAATCTTTAAAATAATTAAGGAGGTTGGCACCTAAAATACCAGAAATGTCAATCATCAAAAACATCTTGGATATTAAAATGAGGACCTAAAACGTTTATTTATTTTATTTGTGACCTTTGTCACGTGCCATATTTTGAAAAGATGGGGTCCCCAACAGTAATGATATTTTTCCTGAAATTCTTGCTTCAATCTGGCAGAGAAATTGATTATTTGAAGAAATCAAACAAATATTAATTGTCTGAACTAATATTCAGTCATAATTGTAATACAGTATGAAATTGAACACATGCAGTGACTTTCAAAGTTGTATGTAAGTCAAAGTTTCAAAACCTTTACTTTACTGATGTCTTCAAATGTCAGTACATAATGAATACAACAGCAAATGTAAAGATTGTTACACAATTTTTGAGAAATCAAATTTTAACGCAAGTAATTAAAGGGGCATGGTCACGTCACGATTTTAATCAAAAAATACTTTTTCAATTTTAATATTCACAATGTTGCAGTAAGACATTTTAAATAGGCAACTTGAGTGTCATTTGTTGAGTTATAAGTAAGTTACAGAGCTTACAATTCTTTGCTATGTAAACAATGCTTTTGTTTACATTTTGAATGTTGAAGTGAAATTTCCCGTTTTAGACCTAAATTAAATGTGTTAACCGTTAGGAACTGTTTATTTATGCTTAAAATGAATAAAAAGATAGACAAATCAGCTTGAAAAAGATTTTTAATGGTAAATTGAACCTATGTAAACAAAAACAGGGCACGAGCCTTGTTTACATGATAAAGAACTTTGAGCCCTGTATCTTGCTTATATCTCAATGACTGACTCTCATATTTCATTTGATCATTAGAAATGCATTCCTGAAGCATTTTAAATAATAAAGCAGAAAAATAAAATTTGACCTAAATCGTGACCATGCCCCTTTAAAATAATAGCATTGCCCACTTTCCAAAACGTTGCATACAAATAGACATGCATTTAATGTCTCATATCAAGGTAAAACAAAATGGGGTGACATTTCACAAAAAATAGAGATATGACATGAAATAAGCTAATTTTAGGCAAAATTTTAGTTATTTTTTTCTTGGCTTCTATGAAACATAAGCTAAATATGCTTGATTATATCGATAGAAAAAGCAAAATATTGTCCAAACATTTTTCAGAACAACATGAATATATCGTTATACACAAACTACCTGGAAGTTAGGAGACTAAAGTAACAGCACTCTAAAACTTTTGAGTTATAAAATATTTTTCATGAAAACCTGCCGCCACACAATATAGTCCCTTAATAAAACTGTAAATATATAATTTTCTGTAATCAATTTTATAAAATATGGTTTTTGGCATTGTAAAATATAAATATACAAATAGAATATGTAAATGATTCCAAATTTTAGATAAGTGGTGACGTAAAATATTTACCCAAAAGTAAAGGAGAGAACCTCATTAAACGAAATAATATTTTCTAATCAATATTGAACGAACTTTTTTGACGAAATCTCAACTGATAATATTTTCTCTCAATAAATGCTTTTTAATTGATGATAAAGAAATGAATACTTTGTGTAGATACTAACTTCATCAACTTGCTTTTCTCCATCAATCTTTGTTTCTTTGTACCCAAGCTTGTTGTACTCGCCCTTATAACAGATGAATTTCCATGAAGAAATACTTCTTTTAAACAATTAAGCATAGTTATTAAAGCATAAATAATCTTTATTTTTTGGTGATCTTTCTGTTTATCTTCAAATATCTTCTGTATATAAGCTAAAACGAGTTTACGTATTTTCATGATTTAGGTAAAGTCTCAAGTTCTCTTTAATTGCTTTACCTGAAGGAATGACCAACCGATGGAGTCTGCCAGTTTATTCAACTCACTGGAAAGAGTGTCACCGTTGAATTCCTGGGCATTCTGTAGAACCGCTAGATTTAGCGCAAACAAATACAGCAACACGAATCGACCTCTCATCGTAAAGCCTGATACATAAACTATCTCTATACTGCAAATATGTAAAGAAAGACGTAATCAACTCTCGGATTTTTAAATTCATTTATATCTTTGAATTTATAGACTTGTTTTATAATTGTATGATTATTTGAACTGTGTTTTATCAAAATAGCTTGTTTTATTGGTGCAGTATCAAGACACATTACTAAGTGAACCCGGAAGTTAAAAATTAAGGACACAGGTTAAAAAACTCAAAGCTGATGAAAATGCTGAGTAAGGAATGTCAAAAAAAAATGCAGTTTGTCATTTGTAAAATGTAATGCATAATAAGATTTAAAATGAATAAAATGGTTGTGTCAAACAATATCAAACAGCATAGTATAATTGAGGCTAATGAAAGTTAAGAAATCGTGTATTTTAGTTTCGTAAATACATGATCGAGAAATTTCTTACAACTAACCTGCTTACCTAGTTAGCTTACATACAGTTTGTATGGAAGCTTTTCTTTATATAAAAAGTTATGAGAATGATCGCACATTTTCAAAAATACATGATTTTATTCCTAATGTGTAAAAAGAGCGAAAAATATCAATGACTTTGCATACGATACATTAAAATCCAAAGAAGTTTTATTAAACGACTTGGTCATGATCTAAATAAACCTAACATAAAAAAAAATGTTTACCTCAAGAGCTCGGCGATCTACATTATATTTTTCCTTCTTCTATCTAGGGTAACGATTCCGTCAATTGATGTTTCGTGAGTGTATACTTTACCTTACAAATTCGGTGTTTAAATCCCTCGTAACTTGTCAACCGTGCCATAAAAAATGCCCTATAGCAAAAGACCTAAAGGACTTTCTTCAATATGAACACATGGTTTTTTTTTACATGTATGACTGAATTTTCGGTTTTAAACCGCCAATACAGTTTATTTACTTTTCTACGTTATTCAAACAGTTAAATTCAATATTAAATCATAAAACGGTTTCATATTTTAAAAAATCATCACATTAAGCCTGTAAATATGATTGTTTCATTTTAAAATTGAATTAAATAATATAAAACAGCGTCTTTAAATACAATGCAAACCAGTTAAAGCCCTGTATTTAGGTCGTCATTTTAAAACTACATAAATCTTCTCAAAAAGAGAGCTATGTATATTTATAAAAGACAACATTGAAATTTTAAAGTTATTATTAATGATTTCTTTCTTCATTAAACAATACAGCAAACAAATAATAATATGAAGTAAATCTGATTTTTAATTTTTTTTATTTGTTTTGTCAAGTAAAAAGAATTTTTTTTGAGTAAATAACGAAATAACGTAATGTGGTAAACGATCCCGTTATAATGAAACACGCGGAGAAAGGAGTTACTTTGTGATACACGATAAAAGCATAAACTAGTTATGGTTATCGGAGCTACCCAACGGCCGTCATCTAAATTTAAAAAAACATTACGCACTGTGATACCATTAAAATCATAAAACAAAATATTTCCTTGGAAAATGTTTTAAATGATAAGGAACGAAGAATTTTCATTTTTTTAATTATTTTCCATTAGACGGTTCTAAAGTCAAACCATGTTTTTGTGTTTTTCTCTTGAAATTGTTCATCCACATTCGCCTCAGATGTCAGTATGGCCAGTATGGGGGTCACTCGATGAACTCCTAAGATGTTTTGAATTGCGCAGTCCTGTACCATATTGATCTTATGCGATATTTGGTGTCCCCATACCCCGCTACAATTGACGATTATTGGAGTGAAACAAATGTGAAATAACATTTCGAATGTGCTAAAACCGATATCCTTTAAATGACGATTTTTTTTATATAATGGATCCCAAAGCTCGTCCTCCAGATTTAGCCAGATTTTCTGTGTTGGTTTGCAGGGAAAAAAAATTTCAACAAGTTAGCATGGATTTAAATAAGCATATTTCTCGATGTTCCTCTTCTTATACATACAGGGATGGCATTTAGCAATGTACTCGATTTTGTGTAAGCGGCTTTCCGCGAAAAACTCTTTGAAAAAATTCACAGCCAAATGTTATACATTTACAGTATTTGTAAGAGGGTACATAATCGAGAGCATCATTTTCTAATCGAAAGATAACCATGCTTTGTTTTATTTTACGCTTTCTGAAGAGCATGCCTTTTGATTTGTTGATGTTTATTTGGTTTTTCCAGTTGTTGCACCTATCTGTCACCAAATCTGAAACTGTTTGCATAACAGATTCTGTTTCCGCGATGAGCGCAATATCCATTATGTGTCTACAATCTCTATTACTACCACTACCATGTTGTATTCGGATACCCTTGCTAAATGATTTGATTTTTATAGCCAAGTTGTTGATTAATGACGCAAATAAAATATGTGAAATATTATTTCCTAGCCGGACTCCTAACTTGCAAGAGATTCACTCTGTCATGTTGCTTCCTATCCTTACACATGACTCGATGTTTTGATATGTTGTTTTAATTATGTTATAAAACTCTCCGTCTTCGCCGTTTTGTAATTGACGTCGTGTTCGGCCGTGTCAAACGTTTTGTGTAAATCAATAAATGTTACAAACGTTGAGTTTCCGTGTACGAGGATTGTCCAAAATCTTCGTTTGTCATTTAAATAGGTAATTGTATACATTTGTATTTCTAAATCTTTGTCATAAAATTTCAAATCAAACTTAAGTGGTTTTAAATGTTTTTCATAAGAATAAATTCAAATTTTAATGTAGCCAAGGGTCGCGGAAAGAACACACGGCCCAGCGTAAAAATTGGCCATACTTTCTCATTAAGTTTTTAGATATGAATATTTACAGTTTTTATAAAACATTTAAAACTTTATAATCTTCTATCATGATGTAGTCTGTATGGTGTACGTTATTTTCATATGTTTTTTGAAGCTATTTTCAAACTAGCAGAGGACTTTGAAAAGATATTACGGCAAGAATATGTCTTTAAATACATCTGAAAGAGCGACGTCAACTGACCGCACGGAACAGCACGCCATCATTAAATTGTGTAGACTGAGGTAAAACGCCAAAAAAACAAAACAGACGATGAAGGAAACAGGGAAAACATCGAAATAATTCATGCTAACTTATCAACAAGTGGCACAAACGATAATTTGATACCAAACAGAGTGAAAACAATTCAAGGAGAATGTTAATAACTGCGTCATTCTACGTCGCTTGATTTCCTATTTCTAGCTTTAAACACAACTTCTTTTTTCTCGCAATTAAAGCTGAACACTGCTCGTAAATAGGCACAGTCACACAAGTTCCTGGTATATAAACCCGTTGATTTCTTTACACCCGATTGCACACCTGAAACTTGTGGCCGACGTGTAGTATTCCTCTCGTGGTCTTTGGATTTTATGCGTTTATTTCTTATTTTATGTGCATATTCTGTGTTGTAAATAATGTATTGACTAATTTATTGATGTTAGTATACTGGCTTGAAAAAAGTGCGTAAGTCTGATAATTTCATTTCGACCGGTAACACAGCGAGGTAAGATGCAAGTCCATACAGGTGGGACTTCTACAGCAAAATACTTTGAACTGTTTAGAGGTCTTTGCCCTATATAGGGGTTGTAGGGACAGCAGTGGTGAAAGAGAAATATGACAGACAGGGCCTTTTTACGAGCGGTGTACAGCTTTCAGGAAAGTGTCGGCGATGTAGGATATTTGGACATATTCTTTTCTATTTCAACCTTTTGTGCCATCGCATGTGCCTTGAAATTGTTATTACTATTTTGATTTTTATTATACAGCATTTAAAAAATCCTCTTTCCTTTTCTCTTTAATCAAATAAAAGTTGGATTAAATGATTTAAACAGAAAAAGTCTAAAATTTTGTCTGCAAAATTTATATTCAATTAGCAATGTCATTAAGGTATTTTAAATAAGTATTATGAAGAGTTTGACAATGTTTGCTTCGGGAAAACAACATCTTATATCTTATTCTACACAAAACAAAATCAGTCACCAAATCTATAGACAATACCATTAAATATCATTTTCACAATAAAAAGCTTACTCGCGAGCTATATTCTAAATTTAATAGCAAAGCCAGACAATGAAGTAAACATTTTGTTCAACAAATTTCTAATGTTGACTTTTTTTTACAAATCTTGAAACTATTGTTTGTTCACATACACACAATTAAATCATTAAATAATCCTTAAAGATTTCCAGTCCATGCTACTAAAAATCATACAATGAAAAGAGCGACTGATTTTAAATAATAACATTAGGTGTGTTTGTGGTACTTTTCAATTTTCATTTTCATTTTAACTCTTAGTACTATGTCAAAATTTGAAATACATTGATAATATCTTATGGCATCTGGAAAACAATCATGTTGAAAATCTTACACTGATAGACCTTATTTAGCAGACACTGGCCATAACTCAGAGGAAAGAACACTGACCCCCATTATCTTTGTACCATAGGTGTATTTTAGGTGTTTTTCTTCAGATCTCAATGATATACTTATCAAGAAATTCTTAATACAAGAATATTGAGGAGTGAAATCCCTTAAATCAAACGTTAAAAAAATACAGTGAAATAGTCACGTTAGATAGTCACCAAAGATAAACAAAACCTGTCTCCTGATTTGAGGATTTACCTCTAGCTTACAGCATTTGTCCTCATCGTTTAGACGTTTCTGTTTTAGTATTAGGAACACGTTGGAGCCATACACAGGACGTAGCTGGTATCCTTCTTCTGAATCAACTATGCCATTTAACTCAGACCCTCCTAGTTTCACCAGTTTTAAATAAATGTGTTAAAGCTAATATCATTTTATAAATACCCCTTGTTTCCTTTAACCCTAGACTCCTGCCAATTTAATTGTTGATTTCGCTGTTACTCATAGTGCTACACACCCTCTATATAAGCACTATTCATGCTTCACCGCTTTCAGGTGTTTCATTTGATGAAGACATTTACAAAAACGCATTTTTTATAAAAACAACACGACATCCACTGCATCGGTTAGGACTATCCCATGAGAGACAAAACAAAACAGACAAAAATCCAGCCACATGTATTTAAAAAAAGATCGGTGTAGAACTTTTATTGTGTGATATTGTTTTAACTTTGCGCATGCACAAAATTCACAATGTAGCAGATCGTGCAGCGTCATCATGGACTCACAAAAACGAAGCGTTTTTGTAGATACATATAAAACAGTGTTATATTGTTATTTTTTTATTTCACTTTATTGTCATTTTTTTATTTCATACTTTCATTTACCTGGATTTTAACTTATATACTCTATTGTTATGCGTTCTGTATAAACGATACCCGTATTTGATGTGCACGCAACGTAAGGAGGCACAATTGTGCAATATAATGCAAATATATTGGGCTTTTTTAAATAAAACATTTTAATGTCTTTCATTTAATAAGTTTCCTTTTTTCATATTATAAACATCTTACTACAATGTGTATTTCTATCATTTAGAAGTCAGTGCAACTTTAATCCTAAGTCCTATCCTAATTTTTTCTAAAAGATAGACAAGATAGGTGATAAAAAAAAATGATGCATTTATTTAAATGGGGAGAAAATAATATGCATATGTCCGATTCTGTAATTTTTAAATTTGTCTTCTTTCCTCGTTCTTCAAGATTTATATAAGTAACTTTTAGCCTATGTAATGAAGAACTACTATTAATATTCATAAAAATAACCCCCCCCCCCCCAAAAAAAAAGAAATGCACTTACATAAAAAATTACGGACCAATTGCAATAATTTAGATAAAACATTTGTGAAAATAGACCTATATGTATGATATTTGCTCACCAAAATTAAAAATTGTCATGAAACCATTCAACCTGTTTAATACTGCTTGTCATGGTTCTGAAAAAATATTTATTGACAGAAATTATATAATCATTTTCATACATGATTCTACATAACGACCTTTCTTACCCTGTAAGTGAATTGTTCCTTTTTGTTCCCTGTGTCCCTACATGGTTGACTGTACATTATTCCTTTCTTTATTAGAGAACGAGAAATCCTTCCCTCCTGTAGAAAAATAGTAATTTTGCATAGTCCGCTCACATCATCATTTACATGAGAAGCTATTGCTGATTATTCCATCTCATTAGAATGATAGATTTCTCAAAACACCTCCTTCGCTTGCTTTTACAATGCTTATAACGTTTGCAAATTGTAAATCCTTATAATCAAAATAGCAATCTGAAATTTGTTATTGATTAAAAAAGATTAATATGCATTATAATGGTTGATTATATCATATTTAAAGCAGTAAGCGTAGATACATGTATTTTTTATATTCCTTTTTATCAGCTTGGAAGCTTTTTTTTTAATAAAAACAAAAAAAAACTTGTGTAATAAACCACTCATAACAGTTTAGTCAATTAAAAGTATTTAAAATATGATCAACTTTATAAAATACTCTACATTTGTAAAACAATCTGAATATTATCTCCTCAACAACATACTCGGATTGGGTTAGTAGATATTTTTGATAACACAAATGTTTCTCCACTTAAAAGAAATCTAACGTCTTTAATAAACAACCCAATATATGATTGTTCACATAATACCAGTGTCCGTTAATTTGAAGCTGCAAAATTGTAACTGACATTTTTTACAAATACAAAGAGCAATAGTTTAATCAATGAAGGGTTACTTTGTCAATACAAAAAAGACAAATAAGTAATAAAGATGTTATCGTGTAATATACTTTTTAAGAAATCTATAGAAAAGCGTGTTGTAGTTCCAAACCATCTCAAACTTTTCTTTCACTCGGTTATATATATATATATATATATATATATATATATATATATATATATATATATATATATATATATATATATATATATATACTCGTAATATAATTGTTTAGTTTAAATTGCAATTTACTTTAACATATTTAATTTAGAATAAGTATTTATTTATATTACTAACGGTTGGAATATTTTTGATGCAGTGAGATAGGATAAAAATACATTTGTTTCCAGATATACAGATATACAAATTTAAGAAAAGCTTTATCATCAGACTCAAATTCAATAAATGTGTACAATTCTTTTTAAAAAAATGGTATTTGTATAGTTAATCATATACCAATCATTTTTTGGATTTCTGACGGGATTTTTTAATGAATACCGAAAAAGACAGCCGTTTTTAATATTGAGACAAGTGAGTGGGGATAAAGTTATGATTAATGTGCATCTGCTTACCAGGTAGGCGATGTGATTCTGCCCCTTTAACGATTCTGTTTCTATGAAATGTGGGTGCATAACAAGGAACCCACTATTGTCTATGATGATGCAACTAAATGCGAGAGATAGACAAAAAGGGTATTTAAAAGATACATCGAAATAAAATGTTGATCTTTCAAGTAGAATCGAGACAAACATTGTTTTATTGTAGTTTCAAAGAATCTCAATCAAAATATGTAATATTAGAAGGAATAACTGAAAAATACTTCAGAAGAGCTTTACAGTCTCACTTGTAATTGGTCCTGTTGGCACAAATGGGATATTTGTCTTCAAGCAGTTGATTGAAGTAATATATTGTGAGGACAGTACCTAAACTTGCTCCAATCTTTTTTTCATGTGTTGTACCTCTGTTATAATACATGAAAAAACAACAACATTGTAATCCTTGAAAAGAAATGGTATCGTGACTCATTAGAAGTTTAGAACGTTTGATTGATGGCATGTTTACCCCGTTAATACTGCCTTCGTGAGAGTAATAACCTTCCCCGCAGCCCAAGCGTCTTCATACGGGGCCGTTACCACATTCAGTAACTTCTGTGCAACTGTCCGATGATATCTTAGTAATCGAATGAGATATAATTATTCATTTATAATAAATTATCCCTGTAAACTTAAATTGTTTGATTGTTTTTAATTTAACGTACATACTTTACAAAAGTAAAAGTTTTGTCTACATTGAACAAAACCAACGGTATGAAAAAATGTTACGGAAATCCTTTCTTGAAAATATAATTCCGCCTTAAATTGGCGGCTAATTGATTAGAAAGTTATGTATACATATAACCTCTTGAAATATTGTATCCCTAACATACATGTTGTAAGGTGAGGAACAGCTACATGTATTTCCAAGAAACAGCTGGTCTAACTGTATATTTAAGTACAAATTCTTTATTTAGATTATTTAAATGTATCACTTTTCCACCTGAACTTTACTATTATCTTCAAGACAGCTAGCCTACCATGATCGCAACTTGTAGTCGTAGTCATCCGTCAGTCGTATCCCTTGGTAGTTCTCATCACGCCGTCTTGAGTCGTAACGTAACGCCACACTAGATACGGAGCCTCTTTCCTTGACGTCGTTGTCCAGAATTTTTCTATTGGATAAGTTAAACGTATGGATGGATTTCGCTGCTGATGCCTGTGAAATTACTTAGACGCTCGATATGTAAATAATAAAATTACCTTAAGTACTAAAAATTGGTTAACATGCTTGTTTTCAATGTCTACTGATTGTTAGGATGTGCATACATGATCTCAATGTTTTTTAAGACAATTTGAAGTATTTGAATCCAGGTTGTGTCATGTAAAGGAATACATTAACATTTGATAAATCATCTTTTAAATTGGTTTTACATTAGCAAAATAGCAGGAATCTAATCATAATGAACCTAATTCTTGTGCATAGAGAACCAGAGGACGATTTAATTTTAAAAAGCAATGTTTTATCACATTTCTGATCTCGATTTATTCTCTTTCAAAGCAGTAATCTAGTAAATGACTAATTATTGTCATTAAGTAAGTCGTTCAACTGCTCAACTCTGGATAATAAATCGTTAAAACGCTTTCTTTACAAAAGAGTGCAATGGTATTTTACTTTGGACTAGATAGCTCATCATTCTCGTTCAAAAAGTGTCAAATATTTTACAGGACCAGCATTTAGTACTCTTAATTCTTTGATTCATCATAGGTAGCGTTCTCGGAGAGCTTTTGAGTTTTGTAATATTTGTGTTTCCATGTCAAAGTGTTTACCGTATCCGGTTACAGCTTAAAATGTATCTTAAGTAATAATAACGATTGAAGTGCTGCCAAATTCATTTTTTCATTTATACGTAAGGACGGAAAACTGGCTTTTAAAAAGTATTTATCACAATTAATATATCAATACAACTCATGAATTTTGTATTTTTTTTGTTCAAAAAAGAGGTATGCTATTGCTTTTTATACATTCAATTACCCTCTCCATACTGTAATCATAGAGTTATAATTACTGCAATAATACAAGTGTATTTTTAATGGTCAGTTCTTAATATCTGATTTTATACTTTTATTCCCGGGTTGGTGAAGAGATCTCCAGACAAGTAGTCCTGCTTGACTCGGACTTCTGTTTCCTTGACTCCAGTGTATGAATACGCCTCAATGAAAGCGTCTGGTGTCAGTTTCACCGTAGATTTAGCTGTTGGATATATGGTACATATATTAGGGTTGAAAGGATCAGATTAACAAAATACTCCTCGTCGTTCTTTAACAAACCTTGAGTAGCGTATCGATTAAATTGTCTGCAAAATGGTTCCGGTCACTGGTTCAAATCCCATCGATGATAAAGGAAGTCTCCAGAAGAGGGCTGAGGTAAAAAATCTATATCCGCCACGGTGTTATTTTGTTTCACCACAATGCAAGGAGAAAGATTGCTTCCTGGAGCCACAATCTGCCAAAAACATATATTGCATATATCACTAGAGTTTTAGCTACAGCATCTTGACAGTTGAATCAAGAGGACCAAAAACGAAGAATACAAAAGCAATTGCAAATGTGTTTTTGAAGGTATGATTTATTACCGGGTTCCAATGGAAAACAGCTTTAAGAATTCTTCTGGTGCTGCCGTCCAAGTATTTGTCATCTCTAGCTTCAATGATTGATGTTTCTAGGATCTTTTGACCTATCGAACCTCTGTCAAGTCACAAAAAACTCATAAAAGCAGCAATTATCTTATCTAATTCAATCATCAAATCTCGATTCTTATCAAATTTTTAAAGAATACAAAAGATACAAATTTGTGTTTCCTATACAATTCTTGACACTTTTATGGAATATATCTGCTGTAGTATACTTTCTTTTTCATAGAGTCGATGACCTGCGACACATCACCGGCAGTCTCAAAATTGTAGATGTTGATGATGTCCTGGTCCGTTGCTTCGACGTCACGGGGGTCAGGAGGAAGGGGGTGAACTAATGTCCGCTCTTCGCCATCAATAATGAATGCATAAGAAAATTCCTCTTGTTTTATGTATAAAATATATGCAACCAGTTCACTGAGCAAAATATCCGCGCACACAACTTCAGAAATGGCCCCGTTAATTGCACAAGGCAGACAACCCGTGATGATCGATTCTGTGCAATTAATTAAGAAAAAAAAAGTTTTCTTTCACTTGAGACCTTGATTTTCATTTCACGTTCTTCTGATTTTATTAAAGTGTAGTTAGTAATTGAATTTCAGGTTTGTAACAAAAGACGAGTATGACCTTATATTACATATTTGTTAAAAAGAGAAACAAATCTTACCGTTAGTGAAGAAGTCTTTGTAAGGTATTGTGTAAGTGGGAGCTGTTGCTATAGGAACGCTGAAATAATCATAATAGGTTCCCATTGCCTCATTAAGAGAGCTCAGGTCTGGTAGAAAAACTGATTTTCCGCTCTAAAATAAATTTATGCTTTAATTATTGACAAAACAAACGTTCAAGGTTGTACATGGGATTTTTCACATGAAAAAATAAATTTAATCCTTTTGTTATTTTTGCAAATATCAATAAAATCGATATCTTCCATGAAAATTGACATACAAGTTGATAAAAAAAAATTGACATACAAGTTGATAAAAACTGTATTATTAACCACTAGGTGTTTTTTACGGTAAAAGGCATGTTATTGCGTACATCTTAATCAATTATATCGTGCCTTTACATATCCGTATGAGTTAATGTTCATTGTCTGTTGAGTCATATCCCTTAACAGTTCCTTTTCAGCAGTGCCCAGTTCTACAGCGTAAAACGACAGAAAGTTTGAGAAAATATTTGAGCATATCTGTTATACAGTATAAGATGAAAAATTTTGATCATTTTTTCATTTAGTAAGTTATAAAAGTTTTATATAGATAAGTCTTATCAGTTACAGAGTTCTGGCATTATTCAATTTTTCAAATTTTTAACGAACAAATCCTATTTTTGAATCTGCAACAAATTGTTCACTGTAGAATAAAAAGCTTAAGGTAAAAGCTATATTCAATGAAAATGTGTTATTTTGTCTATAGCTATTCTGACTTATTAATGTTATAATCGAAATCTTAATTTCCATCTTTATTTTTGATTAAGCCAAGTTAATTTGCCTTAAGTTACTGAATAAATTAAAAAAATGTGTCAATAGACACCAATGGCAATAAAAGACATTTTTTTAAAAATAGCATGTTGTTATGTATAATACTAATCTTACGTTAGCACGAACATCATTATGCCACGTTTATTGGGAATTTGATTGTACTTTCTTACTGTGGTAGATCGGGATTTCGTTTCTATTTATTTTTATTAGTATTCCGATCCCGATGTGATTTATTATATTACTTTGTTAACGCCCACTTTATATGATAGCCAATAACTGTAATGACATTTGTCTATTGTTCTGTCCCATATATAAACCCATGTAAGTCCTTATTTGACGAAGGAGACGGCTGGTTTCGCTAGCTACTTTTCTCCTGAGAGAGAGAGGGAGGGAGACAGCTGGTTTCGCTAGCTACTTTTCTCCTGAGTCCCGGCCCGTCTCATCTGTCTATTTGAGGTCCCTGTTAAAGTTAGGTTTTAGGGTTGGGGGATTTTAAGTATATGCTATTGACTTGTGTTCTTATTTTGTTATAATAGATTTATAAAGGGTTGTTAATCTTGGTTTTCATTTACTTTGAGTTTGGTTTATTATATCTGGTTTATCTATAGTGAGAGTAAAGTTGTTTTCATACCTTATTTATAATTTAGTAAAGTTTAGTAATGTAGAGGTCAAATTCAGTCACAAAACAAAAATAAACACAACGCGAAGTACTGATAAAAACCTATACGGCACTGACCTGCTACATTACTATTACACTTCAGGATGCTAATTAAGTCTGCAATAAAGGATTCACCTATGCCAACGCCAAACGTTTGGATTACGACCCTGTTTTGTAGCGCCTCGTTTTCATCTCTTATAATTTCCTGGGGATTTCCTTTTATATTTTCTCCCCCAGTTACAAACAAAAGGATCTGATCTACAAAATGAAAGCATACATGTATAGTGTAACAAGATTTCTCTTTTTAGCTTGTACAATTATTGCAAACTAATGACTTATAGGTAAATACATGTTTTATGATCTTAATATCATTTAATAATATTTTATATCCAAATATACATCGACTCTCATTCTGTCCTTTTTGGTTAAATACAAGTCTATCTTTCAGAACTAAACTTTAACTCTTGATAAATGTTTTCATGAAATCATTTATTTCAAATTATCACTTCCAATTAGTATTTTATATGTGCTTGTCACCAGTTTCAAGGTATTTGGTTTTTTATCATTTTGATAGGTTACATGTGTTTACTTGTTATTTACTAAAAAAAAAGTACAGTTTTCAAAGCACGTATTCGAATTGAAAACTATTTTTTAGTTGTGAACACTAAGATAAATTGTTTTAAGTTTATTCCATTCTATTTCAAAAGTTATTATATTAAAGGGGATGGCAGTTTATACAAGCTTTTATGCTGAATTGTGACAACGTAAGGAATGACTACGGAAGACCAGACCTTCTATTTCTCATCCAATTCTGGAACATGTGGTATTGGCTTAAGATGGAGTCGTGGGTGTATGGAGGTGTTGTGTGGTGGTGTCCTAACTGTCTACATACCAGAACAACGGTTGTGTCATCTGTGACGTTCGGGGTTTGGGTGTAA
The DNA here is from genome assembly GCF_025612915.1 of Magallana angulata. Classification (NCBI taxonomy): domain Eukaryota; kingdom Metazoa; phylum Mollusca; class Bivalvia; order Ostreida; family Ostreidae; genus Magallana; species Magallana angulata. The sequence continues at coordinate 2,049,239 of NC_069111.1, read as the reverse complement.
AGTTGCCGGGAATATATTGAAGAACAAGGAAAACGTAAAAGTGACAAAGTGGATTGAAATTTTACTTTTTCTTTTGAACATTTGGTTTTAATTGAACTTTAATAAATTTTATTGACATTGATTTGAAAATGATTATCGAATCGAAAGAATGTTTTTTTTTTGAAAGTTCAAATACATATAGATAAGATTTAGGTGCTTAAAGTTTGAATATAATATTTTGTTTAGAAGTCAATTTAATAATTTGTTTTCGATATTAGAATCGGTTCCTTCACTTCGAATCTGGTTTGATATATATTTTTCATTTATTATTTTTCTTTTGTAATAATTCTTTTTTATTTAATATTTGATTGTGCATTTTGTGTTTTGGTTGTTTCTGATACAGAAATCGTGCAATTTCAAAGAACTTGTTTGTATTATATCAGTTCAGGATATATGATAAATGACAAAGGTAAGATTTTTTACCCTACTGTCATTAACGTTTTCGTACCTTTTGTAGTATAATAATTTTTGTGATTTATAATAATAAATTATTATATTTTTGATTTGAATAATTATTTTAGATTCTATATGAATGAAGTTATTACGTGTTTGAGTAACAAGAAATTTTTAAATTCCATTTGCTACGTATACATGTGTGTTTACTTCAATCTTAAATTTTCCATTTCCCAGGATGTTTGAACTAACCCCGACTGTTTTTCTCCACACTTGAGTTTCCTTCGAAATACATAAACGCATTACGGAGCGCAGCGTCAAAGTCTGTGCCACCTTCTCCACTTTGTCATGATAGAAAATCTTTGAATTTCTTTCTAGTGATGCTGGTAGCAGGAACTAGTTGTTTTTCGTAGCATCCGTCCAAGGTTTGAGCTTTGTCATTGAAAACGACCACACCGAACTGTCAAAGATAAACATATTTAATAATTCTAACACATGATATTTTTTCTTTTTCTGTTGATTCTGATAAAAAGTGCTTTAAATTACCATTAAACAATATTCATTCTACAAAAAACAATAAATTCAAATTTTAATAAAATTCTATAGTCCTGTGACAAATAAATGAATATGTTCGTAAATTAACACCGAAATACACCTTTTTGTCATTTAAAAAAATTAGTTTTACTAAACACCAGCGACCTCTCAAATGTATAAACTCACATTATCTTTGACGCTCAATGTTTCCAAGACTGTTAATACTGCTCTTCTAGCTTCATTTAGTTTGTTTCCTCTCATCGTATTGGAAATGTCTAAAACTACAACGACGTCTCGGGGAACGGAAGTAGTAGTGGACAGATAGAAAGTTCTGGAAATTGTAGAAGTAAACGTAACAAACCATACAGATGTATTGGATGGATGTCTCTGATCTGATGTAATATAAGGTCTCAACTTATTTTAATTTCTTCTCTGCTTTCTATTCTCACTTTTTCTATTTAAATACTATTTTCATTATTCAACTTTTAAAAAATTGAGGTTTACGACAAAATCGGTTGAATTTCTCCATGTTTATTCAGATAATTCTGCAGATCTTTGGAGGGGGGGGGGGGAGCAGATAAACATTTTTAAGATTTGTGTATATGTACATATAATATACAAAAACGGATTGTTCAAACTTTTACTTATAAAAACTAATTTAATGAAGCTTTATTCATGTAGTCATGCCGAGTTTTCTGGCTAATACATATGATAATACTTATCTTTCCTCTATATAACACACTTATCAGTCTTCTAGAAGCATCTTCTGATCATATTAAGAGTTCAATGATAATTGATAATGGCGTTTTGGCTTTCTATAGATTACCATATGTATATTTTGTTTACTTTTTTGCCTTCTAGACAGAAAGTTTTAATTTTTTTTAATCTATCTTAAGTCGCTATTTTGAATCATAAAAAATATTCTTTTTATCAAAAAGAATTATAATTTCCTGTGTAATCGCCCTCTGTGTTAATGTCGTAAAAGTTGCTTTACTTGATGATATTACACATTATATGCCTGTCTATATGGCATCGACACTTCTCAGTAGTTTATAGTTATTTCTATGTAAAGGTCATAAATATTTACAACGATCTGCTTAAAGCCATGCATTGTGGATTTTAGGCTTCTTTTTTAAACCTCTGAAATATTTTTGACTATAGTTTAGCAAATGTTTGGGGCCTCGATTCAATATACATATGTGCAGGTATATACAGTCAGTTGAAGCATATCTTTTACAACATACACCAAAGCATAGCATCATAGCATAGCACTGAAATCTCGTAGCATATCATTGGAACCTTATACCATAGCATTTAAATCCCATACCATAGCATACAATCTCCAAAATTCTCAATCGTCATATCAACCATACCAAAAGCATAGCATGTAACATGATTTTAGTTCGGTTTTAAATGCTTTTATTTAAAAAATTAATGTTCATATCGCACTTTATTCGTAAACTTTGGTTTCCTACATTTTTCTTCGAAATGTTTGAAACTCTTCTGTGTGAAGGCGTTTTCGTTCAAATCACATAGCATACCATAGCATAGCATACTTTATCATTAAGCCCTTCATTTAGATCTCTCATAACATAGCATACAAATCTTATAGCCTTGCATTGAAATCCCAAAGCATCATTTACATCGCACATCATAGCATAGAATAAAAATGTAAAAGGTATGTATGAAATGACTAAAGAAATGAAGATAATAATTTTTCTATTGATACGTGGATCAATAGAAAAATTATTATCTTCATTTCTTATCATTTAATAAAACATTTTCAAATAAAATAATGTGAAGTGTCATTGATCAAAAATGTAAATAATGTAAATGAAGCGGCGCGTATGAATACAAAACAACAACAGCAACAAAATTCAAAATGGATTCGCCTTCAGCTGATGCAGAGCTACTGGGCTGAATTTAATGGATTAAACACAAATAGTGAGTTGAAATCTGAACCAGCTGAATTGAAAACGAAAGGAAAATACATGCGATAGCTTGTGATATCATTCACTGTGCAGAAAAACTCGTATTAAAACTAGTTTTCATGTGAGATCGCTGGAATAACCATCCAAGGAAAAGCGATCGTGGACGAAAATAGCTGATATGCCGACAGAGAATAGTATGTATAAGCGACTTTTGTAACCTTTGTGGTAACTAGATAGCCAGTGATGCACTTAAATGGTATATCAGCCGCTTGGAATGCGCAGAAGGAGTTGATGCATCACTCATAGCTTTTCTTTACGACGCTTATTTTGATGACCGATCATCAACGTGTGTAAATGTAAAAATTATCGTTACCAAATTTGAACAGCAGTGTTACCATGAAAGTTTATAGGCCTATATATTCGTTATAATATTCCTGGGAAAGGAACAGCCAGCCTCGCTGTAAATGTTGATTGATCTCAAGCAGACGAAATCGTGAGAAGACGTTTAATTTTCTATTTCGTGAATCAAACAAAGTGTTTTGTTTATTTTTGAAGGTTAAACTTTCAAGTTTTTATATTCACAAGTTTGCATTTTGTTTGCTGACAATAAAACAGTCACAACTTTACATTTTGTTGACAGTGTTTATCCTGGAAATTCCCGTTCTATAAATAGTGTTAGATCAGAGCAGTTGAGAAAAGTAGATCCGGCAAAAATTTTATTGATGCAGGTATCAAAGAAATTTTTCAACCAATCAGAAGAGCCGATATCTCATAAAACGAATAAATATTAAATGATAGTGAGGTGAACTATAACAACAACCGAAACACTTTTTCATAATGGAACCGCTTTAACATAAAAACGACTTTAGACTTCCGAGAAGTCTCTATTCAATGTACATGTATGTAGGCATATAAGGTTACTTTAAAAAGAACCGAAACACTCTTACGTTGGAACCGCTTGTTTATGTATCATCTATTTTGTTTTTGCATACAAAATGACCCAATGTTTATTTCAATGCCATCTTTTGAAATTAAGATATCTATACTTTATGCAAGAGTGCAAAAATCTGTTCATTAAACCGGCGTTTAAATTTCTGAACTATTCAAAGTTTTCCTTACGTGAGTTCGAAATCGATTGTTTTCCTGGTACTCCCAATCCACACAGCAGTCCTGGGGAACCTCAGCAGACGACAGTTGGTCCTTCTCTACAGCTTCCTTCAGCTTCTTCAAGGCAGTGTCCACTTCAATCATTCGTCCTCCGATTTTACTTGCAATCTTTAACATAATCAAAAGATATTTCTAAACAATGGTACACTAAATACCAGAACTATTGCATTTATCATGAAATCTGAAAATGCTATATTTTCTTCTATTTGATACCACTGTTAACATTAATGATAAAAATGCAATATGTAATGATAACTTAATGAATGTTATGGGTATATCCTAACCTATTGAACTTGTTTTTCTCCATCATTTCTTGTCTCCTGATACTGTATTTTGTTGTACTCGCCCTAATGATCGATGAATTTTCATAAAGAAATACTATATTCTAACAATTGAGCAACATTATCAACCGAGTTTTCAACATAATGTTTAATTTTGGATTTCCTTAGAATTTATACGCAAATTGATACACACTAAACCAAGTTGAAGAATTTTCATGATTTAGAGAGAGTCTCAAGTTCTCTTTAATTGCTTTACCTGAAGGAATGACCAACTGATGGAGTCTGCCAGTTTATCCAACTCAGTGGCAAGAGTATTCCCGCTGATATCTTGGGCATTCTTAAGATTAGCGTGATTCACCACAAACAGACATACTATCAGGAATCCACTTCTCATTGTTTAAGCTGGTATATAAACTATGAATGTGCTACACATATATAAAGAAAGAAAGAAAGATACAACTGTCTGATTTTTAAGTTCATTAACATCTTTGAATTTACGGATTTTTCCAATGTTAAGCAAGTTTGAGGTTTGTTTACAATGTTTTATGTTTTCATCGATGAGTGTTATTCTAACGTACGAAATGAAACCGGAAGTTAAAAATCAAGGGCACAGGAACAAAACTCAAACCTGATCAAAATAGTGCTTAAGGCTTAACTAAAAAGCATGCAGTAAAATGTGAAGGATAAATAAATCTGAAACGATTTTATCAAAGCGTAAAAAAAATCTTGTAGAATTGGGGTTAAACGATATCTTAAACTTTTATACTAAAAAGCATAATTGTAAAAGTTCTTACAATTTAACATGCTAATCTTATTAGCTTATATAACGTTTGTATGAAAGTGATTTATTTAATTTTCTTTTTCTGAAAAGTGATGGGATTGTTCGTATACTTAAACAAATATGTCTTCCATTTTCAATAAGTAAATAGAGTGATAAATATCAAAGATCATTTATATAAAGATACATAAACAGTCTAGAAAGTTCTATAAAAGACCTGATGATGAATTAATCAATTTCATAATTTCAGAAGAATATTAACCTTACCTTCTCCGCGATCTACATTATGTTTTTCTTTCTTCCAACTAGGGTAACGATCAATGATATTTTCAAGACTTTGAAGTTAACCTCACAAGTTTGGTGTATAAATCCCTTTTAGCTTTTCAATCGGGACACAAAATATGTCTTATAAAAAGGTTTAAAGATCTTTCTCCAAAATCAATATCTCGTATGTTTAATTTTATGAGGATCTTTGCAGGTTCTATAAACCCCAAACACAGTTTTATTCATCTATTTACGTTATGCACATAATTTAAAACAATTTCAAGTCATAAAATTGGTTTAAAGAAGAAAGTTATCAGCTAACTAATATTGATTTAAATATATTTTTTATTGTGTACAAAATACAAAGCATTTCAGTTTAAATATATCAAAAAGTGGCGACAAAATTTTGATGCGAAAATTAAGTGACAAAGCACCAAAAGGACAAAAGAAAATCGGCAAGAAGCAAAACAACGAAACATCGTTGAAATGTTGAAAACATTGCGAGCGGCATTACACAGTGATACATCTGATTGCATTCCCGACTCCAAGACTTCGTAGCTGTAGGGTGAAACCTAGGTTATTGATTCTGTATTTTAAACTACAGACGATCATTATTGTTTTATGTACTGAAGTTTAGTTTTTAAAAAATAGTTCAAAACTAGTAGACTTATTGTTCTCGAACAATAAGAGGTCTGTCCACCTCATAATTTTTTATGTTTTGCTGCAATATGATAAATAAAACATTTTCTCTGCGTAACTTTATTTAAAAAAAAAACTTAAATTTGTGATTTTTTTTTGGTTTGACGTTGACTTTTGACCTTTATGTCACATTGACTAGTAAAGGTCAACATTTATTTTAAAGAGATTTGATGACCCTACGATGTAAGGTTCAAAAGTTGTAAGTGTTTTTAACAAACTTAAGAAACTTTCAGGGGCGATAATTGCTAAAAGGGGTACTCAGGCCCTTTCGGTTTGATAAACTCAAGAACCCTTTAAGAGCACTGAATACATTAGTAAAAGTTTCAAGTCTCTATCTCTTACAGTTTATGAGAAATAGTGATAACAAGATTTTTGTACAAAAGGGGCAATATCTCTATGGTTGTTTTTTATGTAGGGGCTGAAGGGTTATATTTTTAAATGTCTCACTAAATCCCCGAAAAGATTTTCTGACCATCCTTCTGACAAAAGAGATCAAAAAACTCATCAATTAACAGATTTTTAAATGACCTTGCCCTTTGACCTTTATATTATTTTGTTTGGCCAAGGTAGACGCTTCCATCCAAAGTTGTCCAAAGTCTCTATGACAAATAATAAAAGAGTTGGAAGTGATTTTTTAAACATTTAAATACTTTCAGGAGCGATAACTACCAGAAGGGGGCCTCAGATTCTTTCGGTATGTATGGTCTGAAGAACCCTCTAAGTGTACTGAAGACATTGGTTAAAGTATCAAGTCTCTATTTCTTTTGGTTAGGAGTAGCGATAACATGCTTTTAGTACACAAGGGCAATAAGTTTAAAAGTTCTTGGAGTTTTCAAGCAAAGGGTCATTTGGTACCATAACTTTTAATGGTCAATAACATAAAGAAAAATGTGTTTCAATATCTCTAGAAATAAAAAAGCTGTCTCTGGAAAATAAGAGAAGAAAAAAATAATCAAAAAAAAAACATAAGAAATACAAAAGGTCTTTCACCTAAAAGGTGAAAAGACCTAATGAATGAACTAAAGAATACTTATGTCAATGTTTGGTTATTATAAACATTTATACTTTTTTGAATATATCTTGAATTATGGTATGTTTATAGTAATTCAGTAATACAAAACCATTAAGTAATGAATGAACTAGTTATATAAATATACTGTCATTCAATTTTACGAAATTAAAATCTAGTGGAAAAAGATATGATTTAGACCTGATTAAAAGAATAAATATGTCATACCCCCATCCCCCAAAAAAGAACACCTCTATTGGAAAAAAATGATTAAACATACATTTGTTAACTAAAAAAAATTTCAAACTATTTCTTTAAAATGTGTCACTGATGTGGAACCCAACGAAAGGCCATGTTGAAAAATTATTAAAAGGGTAGGCATTTAATCCTGTTTGGTTTTTTTACTGTATAAAGTTTTATAATACTTAATGAACTTTCATTGTTTGGGGAATGGGGCCACCCGATAATAGGCCTGTATAAATGATCATTAGGCATGTTTGGAAAGAAAGCAGTTTAGAAGTTTTATTTTTCTTTGTAATACAAGTATTTTTTTACCATGTCTTCGTAATGTCGGGTGTGATGACAACCAAATTACGTTTCTGTTGATATTTAGGATAAACAAATTTAATGATATATCTATATGTAAGTGGTGGAGATCAAGAGGGAGAAAAATTAACCCTAACAGCTATTTACTTTTACAAACTCTAAATTTTCATATTAACAACCTTAATCTTTGCCAAGAGGAGGTACATTGCTATTAGAATAATAGATGGGTTGGGAGAAAGGACTGTCTTATTTAAGATAACTCAAATTCTCAAGAACTAACTAACCATGGCCCTATCCTTTTCATATTTAAATTGTATCAATTTTAATTTGATGAGTTATACTAAAATTTAGAGCAAAAAAGTCACTCGTGTGCATTCCTTGTAAACCGTTATTGCATATTTTTCCTGGTGAAATTCTGCACCTAAATTGTAGTGGTGGTAGCCTGAAAGTTGACCGTGCATCACTTGTTTTGTTCCTCACATTCAAATAATGCGCACATTACACCAATGTAACCCATTGCTATGAGAAAACTTTGTATATCGTAGACAGAATTTTTCAGCCCACAGGTTTCTGTTTTCAACGCCAAAATATAAACTCTAAAGAGCACCGTGGCTTCAAATTTCACTCTTTTCTCTTACATTAAAAACTAGTTCCATATAAGATCTCACTGTCAGAATCTCAACATTCTCCATACAAAGAACCAATAAATCAAATTTTCTAATCTAAAAAAAACCATCTGATTTTAATTAAACATAAGTCTCTCTCTCTCTCTCTCTCTCTCTCTCTCTCTCTCTCTCTCTCTCTCTCTGTTTTTATATTGGTAAAAGACTAGACGACTTATTCCAAAAGCTGAAAAGTATATTGTAATACTGGTATAAAACGAGTTCTTTTTATTAACCAATTATGATTAAAACTGAACGTTAACCTGAAGTTAAGTAGATTATTAGTATTCAACATTATACGCATAATGTTCATGCTCCAAATGCGCAACGTTGCAGTCAAAAAAGGAATAATAGTCAAGATATTGTTATATGGACGACTGTTTTATATTTTTGTACAAGTCTTACAGATTAGATACAGGTTAATAGTTTATAGAAGCATTTAATTTACCATCGCATTCTAATTTTAAATTTTCAAACCACTCATTGGACGTTCAAATGATGATTAAATACGCAATTCTACCTTTTTATCTTTTTTATTGAAATGCTAATCAATATACAAAATGCAACATACTTAATCCAAGAATAATGTTCATGATAGTTACAGTTGAAGAGAGAAAAAACTAATAACAAAAAGGAAAAAAAATAAGAAAGTCTAATGTTCAACAAATTGCCAATCAGATCTATCTAAAATTTAAGACATGAAATAAAACATTAAGCCAACTGCTATGAATTAGGAAAGAAAACTCCATATCATTTAGCTTAAAAAGCTATATTTTATCCTACGTTTTTATGCAGAGCTTATTTCTCTAGAAGATTAATATGGTTAAAAAAATGGTAACGACTACCTATTCCTCCTAAGAGATTAAATGGTGACAAAAATGCTAATATGTTATTGTAGCTGAAGTCAAACAAAACGAAAAAACATTTTAATGTCAGATTTATGAAGAATCAAAAGGAAAATCCAAAATGAGTCCCACAATGATTTAAATTAAGATGATTAAAATTTGATTTCTTTCGTAACTTCATTGGAGTGAGACACTTGAACTGATTGCGACATCAAAGAGAAGTGTGACAAGCTTGTTTTAGTAAGATTTTTCATCAATAGTATCTTTTTAAAAAAGTTAAAATTGGGTATTAATCACATATAAATAATATTTACAGTATGATTGCCATGACATCACTATAAAAAACAAGATATCTGTGATCCAATGCTCACTAGTGATACCCCCGCTCTGATGTGAAAATGCAAAATAAGCAAAGTCGACATTTAACAGAAAGCTGGCATCCGATTGGTACAGATATATATCCCACGATATGGCATGCCTATACAAATAGTGTGTTAAAATTTCAAGCATCTGCGATAAATAGCTGCTGAGAAATCTTTGACGGAAATTTGTTTGAAAATGTTGGCTAAAAATAAACAAATTACTCATTAAACAGGAAGTTGACGTTTGATTGATACAAAAATATATTCCACAATATGACATGCCAAAACAAATAGTGTATTAAAATTTCAAGCATCTGCGATAAATAGTTGCTGAGAAATCTTTGACGGATATTTGTTTGAAAATTTTGGCTAAAAATAAGCAAAGTACTCATTAAACAGGAAGTTGACGTTTGATTGGTACAAAAATATATCCCACGATATAGCATGCCTATACAAATACTGTGTAAAAATTTCAAGCATCTGCGATAAACAGTTGCTGAGAATTCTTTGACAAAAATTTGTTTGTAAATTTTTTCTAAAAATAAACAAAGTCGTCATTTAACAGGAAGTTGACGTCTGATTGGTACGAAAATATATCCCACGATATGGCATGCCTATACAAATACTGTGTAAAAATTTCAAGCATCTGCAATAAATAGTTGCTGAGATAAATGCGACAGAAATTTTTTGTTACGGACGGACAAACATACAGAAGGACAGACAGACAGACACACAAGGGTAAAACAGTATATCCCATCTCCTTCGGAGCGGGGGTATAATTAATAATTCAAATCTGCCTTTGGGATTTAAAAAAAATGTTGATTTATAATATATTTAACAAGTGTAAATATATATAAAAATCATGGATGACGTCATTCTATTTAACCTTTGACTATTTTCATGTGCCCTTGAAATTTGTTGTGCATAAAGTCAGAACACTTGTGATGCTTACGCTTAAATTCCATGGCTTTACTATGAAAGGAACGCAATATACTTATTCTTGAATTATAGAAGGTAACAAAATGCACAAAATTCATTTGAGCATTTAAATGTGAGTTTCAAAATTATCAAAATACGCTCTATCTCGATTTTTTCTGTTTTATGTAAATGAACACCACCATCTTTATTTGGTTTTTTTAAGATAACTGATTAAAACTAACTGTTACAAGCAGTTGTGCCATTGTTTTGTGTATTTAAGAAACTATTTCAAATACATGTAATTAATTTCACGGGTGTTTCGAACTCCCTAATATCACCAACACGAAATATATAGGAGATTTTTAGGTTTTCAGTAGTTTCTATAATACAGATCATTTCTGATGATACCTTCAGTGTTTTCGGGTTCCCTTTCTCTGATGTTTTTTAATAAATTAAACACTGATAATAACATAATATCATTAACTATTTCTAGTTAATTATGAATTTAAATCGATGTTTGGTTTCTCTACGTGTTCTTACTCTAATCTAAACCGATTATTAAATCATGCATTGGAATTATATTTGTTTCTCTTAACTGATCTTGTTTATAAAGCACTTGTGTAATAAAAAAAGATATCTTTCGTTGCTCCTATTTTAAACCTCTTCTCTTCTAAAAGATCTTAATTGCGTTTTCTTTTACTATCTAAATATTATATGAAATGTTCTTTCCGGTATTCTTAATGTCTTTCGTGACATTCCTTCTTTGGAAGTCTTCTATACTGCACTTCTATATTGCATTGCTGTTTTATATCACAATTCTGTTTGTGTTCCGTTCTGAATGCTTATCAGCTGTCGTTATCAGAAACTATATATCAATATACTGTGTACTAGTGAGTACTACACACTGGTCTTTCATAAGTTGAAAACAAAGAGTGTTCTTTTATGTCTTATTAAAAATGCTAAATTATAAAAAAATTACCTATATGTAAAAGAAAAAAAAAATAGTTAATAATCTTTGTCAGATTGTGTACGCTAAATTTAAAAGTGTTTAAGTGTAAATAACTAAACTTCTAGAAAACATTTCTATTCATGCGTTTTTTCCTTGCGAAATAATTTGAACATTATCTTAAAATTTGGCGTGTACGATATTTGGCGGAAATTAGTTTTTGAACAAATTGGGGTAGATTTGACTAAGCGTATTACAAAATGTGACTATTCTTTTACATATATGTATTGCATTTTGCGATGTACTTGAATTAGCGGAAGCCGCGTTCCGCCAAAAGCGCTAAATAGAATACACAGCCAAATGTAGTACGTTTACAGTATGTTGATAAATCCTGTTTTTATTTTAAACTTATTTTTGCTTGATATTGTTTCCAATGTTCTTTCTTTATCTCTAAAACAGGTTTTCTTTCTTCTTGGAGAAATTGATTGTAATGAGTGTTTTTCTCTTCAATCAATCCCTTTAATTCTTCTTGATTGGAATGTTGAAGCAGTTTATCAAAGTGATAGGTTCCAAACACGATTAGAACCATTCTCTTTAAAACTTCATGTTGTAATCTGTATTTTGATGTATCTGCTTCCCTGACCACAAACTCCTTCAATAGTAAAGATGTAAAATATTCTCTATTTCTATCTTCATTGTTAGTTCCAGAGTTTGAATCATTTGCAGTTTCATTGATATTATCCTCACTGGTACCAGGGCGGCATGACCTTAGTATTTTAAACAACCTGCCGTTTGGAGCGTTGACATTTATCTCCATTTGATTAAGACTTATGTAAGCCAACATCAGAAACTTTTCATTATCTTCTGAATTATGCATGTCCTCTAGATGCATCCTTAGATGTTGTAGAGGACGATTACAAAATACAATTGGACCGACATTTTGGAAATCACTACATCTTGAAAACAAAACACATATTTCTGGATATCCTAATGAATGGTTCTTACCTTTTAACGCTAGCTGTTCAACTTTACTGAAAACTGTATTTGGACTGAAACGTTCAAGTTGTGAGTGCAATATTTGAGTACGATCCCCTTTTGTTAACGTTTTTGAAAGATCTATAAACTTCACCTCCTTGTATGGTAAAAGAGACCTGACGAAATTATATAAATGTTCCATATCTTCATCCAGTGTAATGATTATGAATGGTTGTGTCCCAGAGTGTGACATATTTTCAAATAATGTCTTTATTTTTTCCCCTAACTGATCCTTTTCAACGTTCGTTATTTCCTTTAAAATCGCTCCATCAAAGATAACGGGTTGATTACCAACATCGAATGTTGAAGAATTTTGTATAATAATTGGATGTGTATTGGTGACAGATATGTACACTTGTTTAGCTGTGGACGTTTTTCCAGACCCCCACTGTCCTACCAAACAAAGTAATTTTCCACCATTTTCTAAAAAATTTACTCCTTTATGAAACGCTGCTGATTTGTAGAAAGGCTCCTCTGAAGCTGGTTGATAAAAAAAAAATGCAGAAAATTATCACTATAAAAGGAGTATTTGAAATATTTCACTTATAATCATGTTTTTTTTATTTAAATTTATTCATACCAAATTGTGAAAGCAGTGGATTACTTTCTTCACATCGCTTCTGATTTTCTTCTAAACAATACAGAAAAGAAAAAAAACATTTATCTCCCTTAAACTTATTTCACTTTTAAGAGAACACTTGGAACAGTATTTTTAACGTTTTACAAAACTTCTCCAAATTTTCTAAGTTAAAAGTTAAACTCCTTTTGATGTTTAAGTTTTTAAATATGATTTATTAAAGTTTTTCTCTATTTATTCCAATGTAAATATTCCACACCCACCCTCCCAAAACCATCGTGGCCCCACTCTTCACCCAGGGATCATGATTTAAACAAACTTGAAACTACAATACCTAAGTATGTTTTAATACAAGTAACTGCTTTTATGGTCAAACGGATATTTAGAAAGAGATTCTTTTTTTTTTTAATCTTTTATTCTTATATGCAAAATTCCGACTCTCTGTGTAACCTCACCCTACCCATGGGGATCATTATTTAAACAAAATTGATTATACACTACCGGAGGAGGCTTTTAAAGAAGTAACAGATTATTTTGCCATTTGTTATTGGGAAGAAGATTTTTAAAGAGTTTCTCTATATATTCGTATGTAAAATTTCGACCCTCATTTTAGCCTTACCATACACAAGGGGATCTTGAATGGAAAAAAACTTGAATAGATCGCGCCCACGCTTGTTTTTCTGGCCAATTGGTTTTTAAGAATAACAATGTTGAAAAACACAAACAATTTAATAATTCTTAATTGTGTCCCCTTTAAAGGGGACGTAGCTCTTTATTTGAACAGCCTTGAAAGCCTTTCCCTCAAAGATGTGTTATGCTAAGTTTGGCTGAATTTTGCCAGTGATTCTAAAAAAGAAGATGATAATGTGAACATTTTACAACAACGACAACAACATCAACGAGGACGACGATAGACAACGGACAAACCTTTGCCTTAGGTGAGGTAATATCAACTAAACTTCTAACAGTTGTACTAACCAGCTATTAGATATGAATTGCGATTGTTAATAATGGACGGCATTAAACTTTTGAAATAATAACATCCCTTTCAGAGATAACGTCAGTGACATGCATTAACGATATGGAAAGATATTTAATTAGAAGTAGTTTTCCAAACCATGTGCTAATAAAGATTACATAATAGGTACAACTTGTTAAAACCACAAATAATGACTTACTTCTCGTGAAATTTCGCCGAATTCGCCACACAACACGCCAGGCAATGAAAAGAAGACAAATGAATATTAATACCACTCCAACAAGGATCCATAGAAGCGGTAGGACATTATCTTTAGAAACTCTAAAAAAAAAAAAAACAGAGAAAAAATTAAGACCATTTGTGTACTAAATATCTAACTTTTCATTTTTTTAAATCATAAACTACCATGAGGTTGAGATATAAGCATTTAATACAATTATTTTTCACTTAACAAGTGATAAGTATACTGTTGTGTTTAATGACGAAAATAATCCGGATTCGATCCTAAAAGTAGTTTCATGTATGTTACTTCACTTCCATTCATGTATATGTCTTCCGAGGTCATAGTACACTACAGGAGCATGTTATTTTGTGTTATAAGTATGTCTGCATTGAGAAAACATATAATGCTTGCTTTACTTTTGCCGACATTTATAATGCACAATGTCTGAAATTTTGAATATTGTAATGTTCGTCAGTTAAACTGGACTAATGTTAAACATGAATTGGCATAATTTTTTACACTTAAGTTTTACGAATAATAGTGTCAAGCAAGCGTCAAGTCAATAAAGTTATAAACAATATGGAGGCTAATTACTTGGTCGATTATGTTATAAAAAAGCAGACCTATTGCTTGTAAAAATATGTAGAAATTCAGTCATTCTAGAAAATGAAGTGTTCAACGCTGATTCACTTGTGTGTCTCTATTGATCACATTTCCTGACAATTTCATTAACTTTTAAAGTTTTTGTAATCGGCTTCGGCCGATCACTGTTGTGTCCATATGAGGCATCCGGCAAATGCTTCCACGTGCGCACACATTCCGCTTGCATAAGTAGTTCTTATAAAAACTTGAAGTTTGGTTTAGTATTTATATGACATTTTACTCGGTTTTATTTCAATTCATTTACTTTAAGAGATGCAAAGATACATAAAATACAGTTCGACCTGTTAATTCAAGAATGCACATTTTGTCTCAAGTAAGAATTTCGATCGGAAGACTCATTCAGTAATGCAGTTGACCTCGATTAACTGACCTCAATCATACGAAGATGCTCCATGAACTGACATCGATCTATTGATGTTGCATAATGTTAGTTAGGAAAACAGCTTGATTTATAAACAATGTTACGTTATAATGCGACTACAATAGCAAGTTATGATGGTATTCAATGTTTTTCAGTCGCATTAAATTATTTTAATACAACTCTTTTTTTGTATACGTGTTAATGCTCTTTGAACTGATGAAGAACATTTAATAATTACGTTAAAAACATAAAACTAGACAAAGGAGTTTACGAACGGCTTTCCCCAAATTTATTTCAAAATTAAATTTGTTGACGGTTTATAATGATGAAATTAGGGTGTACAGATTCAAAATATTCTATGTTTTTTAAAAATACAGTACTTTTTAAATTATTTTACATCAAACTGATCATGTTGATTGCTTCTAGCTTTCAATATATCTTCATTGCCGATCCTCTACGAGGAGGCATTCTTCGTCAACACCTTTGACTTGTTAGTGCACATTTACATTTGCCTTCTTTTTTTTCACATAAAAAACATAACGTTTATATAGAGAATAAAATAAAATTAAACCTATAATAAAAAAATTTCAATTGTATTAAAGTAACTGTTTTTGGCTTATATAATTGGTTAATAAACAGGGCGGAATCTTTTATCAACGATGTTCATGAATAGATATTTATTTGTACTTCTTTTGACATGTTTACCTTATCTTATTAGCAAACTATCGTTTGTAGTTAAGTATATATACATTACAAAAAAGTAAAAAAAAACAAAAAAAAAAACAAGTAGTTCTAGCATAAAAGAGGTAAAACCTACCTAATGGGTTTTTAAAGATAGAGTACCTTTCGTGATCTTTTGTGAAAACCATCTGTTATCTCGGACTTTTGTCGCTGTCACATTATCTTTTGAACAGTGAATTTCTTAGGGTTAAACTATGTACTAAATGGAATTTTTGAGTTTTTTTTATCTCTCAATAGGACAGTTAGCATGATTACAGGACGATTATAATGCAGAGTTTGCCGAAGGTGTGTGTTGGGTATACAACAATTGTCAAATTTGTCGCAATGTTCGTTATAATCATTTTCAAATCATGACTTCTACACAAACAGTATTTTTACAAACCACTTACATACAAGACATACCATAAAATACCATCTATTAAAAGCAAATCTGCGTATTATATTCTAAGTTTAACAGTCGTTCAAGTGTGCATTATGCTCATTAAATGTTCTAAAATGATGTTATTTTTTTCTTGATCTATGATTCTCTATATCCCCTCTCAAGACACAGAGTTTGGTTCTCTAGAATGTAACTTTGTTGATATACATCGGATTTGAGATATTCATTTTGAAAGAAAAAGCTGAAAGTATATGCTGATCTTACTGTTCATCTCCCGTCATCTCCTGATCCGGAATAAATGTTGTATTTAAACATACAGGATCTGCAAGGAGATATTTATTAAAAACCTTTCAATAGTACGCAATGTATCATATAAGTGAAATAGTGTAGTTATATAAGGAATAAGGAATTATTCTTTGAGTATTATGAGATGATAATTTCGGTCGGGGCGTGATCAAATCCAATAAAGCCCGAAGGGCTTTATGATAGATTTGATCACACCCCGACCGAAATTACAACCTCATAATATTCAAAGAATGATTCCTTATTACTTATATTTATATAATTTTAAGCCATCGTATGATTAAACATATAATTATGAATAAGCAAACCCCGCTGGCGCCTCAATTTGGCGTCATTTGTATTATGGGTTATATAAAACAAAATCGATACGTAGTGTTATCACAAAGACACTGGAAAATGTAAATATATATATATATATATATATATATATATATATATATATATATATATATATATATATATATATATATATATATATATATATTCACAATTCATAATATAACAATTTATTGATCATAGGCATAGAGCAATTGGTTTACAACATGTTAAGAACACTTTATAAATCAATAAACAATTAGAAACTCCAAGAAGTATCCTTTTCTCTTAATAAAAAATGAACCTTGCTGTTTGACTATAATAAAATGAAAAAAAATGACAATTAAAAACTGTCAACTATCTCAAAAATCCATTAAACGAAATACAAATTCAAAGCAGAGGAACATGGACCTCTAAAACGATAAAGGTAGGATCAGGTGCCTAGGAGGATTGAGCATCCTCTGCTGATCGCTCACACCCGCCGTGTGCTCTTTGTCGTATTCAGTTGTAGACAATTTGGTGATTAATTAAGGTCTTACAATTAGTATGAAAAACGTCAGTCAGCATGCGACCAAGTAGAAGTCTATTTGCTGACAAAGTCGTCGTATCGACCATAGAACGTACGAAAAGATGATTCAAACGAGACATGGATAAAAAGCACGCTTTTTAAAAAGAAATGATTTTGCAATAGGATCTGTTATTCATACATATACGAAATTTTTCACAAACAAAAAACACTCCAATATATTCTTCAGAAATTTTGCATATTTAAACAAAATTTGTCATTGCTTAAAAATACTGTCACATGCATTTGAAATTCTGATAAAGAAAACTTTTAGTTCCGTGAAAATTGATTTTCTACATATAAAAATGTCGTCTTTCGATCAACATGTGAATTCATTTTATTGATTTGATTTTAACATACTTTATTATGCAAATATACATTTGAATAAATGGATTAGGCAGCAGGCAATGATTATTTAAGCCTTTTCCATAATTTTCATTATATAAACATAACCTATCCGAGATATGTGAAGCTTTTTGAACTGTGCAAACCTAATACAGTTGTGTTTGTAATACTATTCCACGTTTTTTTATTTCAACTCTTAGTACTATTTCAAGTTCTGAAGTACCCGTAAACCTTGAAAATTAACCGGATTCAAAAATAAGCCGGTTTTGTATATAAGCCACTTATTTCTTGCACTTAAATTACTGAAAAAAAAATAAGCCTGAAAGATTTTGGACTACTATAAAGTCTCATGTGTAGCATGCACCTGTGTATATAATTCCGTTAAAAATCTGCTGTATCTATGCATTATACATAGTGTATTCAATTTGGTTAAAAGTGATAACGTACGTTTGTGAATCTGAACCAAAGCAACCAACAACGGTTATTATTTAACTGATAATTAATCCAATGATTTGATTATCGTAAAATAAACTTTGTGAAGAAATCGTCATTATCAAATCATACAAATGATCGGTGTCCATCAGTATGCAAAACAATTCTGGCATCACGGGACATGAAGAAATTAATTTTTTAATCAAATCATAATGATTGCTTATCTTCCTATACATATATAAACTGTGAAGTCCGACAGGACAGTGCATGCTTCAAACACCGTAAATTGTTAAAAAAAACATTGACCACGCAACGAGTCATCAGGTGGCTGGTTTCGTAATGGCGAATACACTGGCTAGAACTTCTTAGATACAAAGAACAGTGGTCAAGGAGAGTTAATATTCTAATACATGGAATGAAATTCAATAAAAAAAAATACTTTATTACTTTCCAGATTTATCCAAAAGTTGTATACCATATTTGGAACAATCAATAGTTAACAATCGATCAATTACAATTAATATTGTTTTGTTAATAAACCGTTACTATGATCTCATCGTTTACGGAATTTTTGCATTGATAATAAGCCGCGATTTGAAAATAAGACGGTTTAGAAAAGTTCCAACTCTTTTTTTTACCCAAAGTTAGAATAAGCCGCGTTTTTTTCAAGTTTCTAGGGTATATCAATATATGTTTTCAAATTTGAGAAATTATAAAATTTAGCCTCTTACATTTGTAGACCTCATTTGACTGAAACTGTTCCTCTGGGCACGATCCAGAGGACACATTACATGGAACTACATCGAGATTGTAAGAACCAGTGATGTATTCAGGACAGAAGTCTATGAAAAGTAATAAATCAAAATGTTAAAAAAAATACAGTGAAACAGTCACGTTAGATAATCGCCAAAGATAAACAAAACTTTTCCTTAAGTAAAGTTAAGTCACGATCACAAGACAAGAAGGAAATAAATGTATTTCAGTTATACAACACTTTGTTTAAGTTTTAAATATTCTTCCTCATTTAAACAATGTATTGATTTTCAAAATATTTCAGTACCAGTGTTTAATTTATAACTTAAAAAAAGGTATTTGTACTACCATTGAAAAAACAAGACAAGAGTGTTTTCACACTCTGTTGATATACTGAATAACGTTTGTGAAGATACAAGAAACAACAATGTAATAATATTGAACAATAGTGCATTCAGAATTTATTAATTTGATGTTTATGCTAAAAAGATCATCAAATGCGTCCAAGCGGATCGTATCTTTATGTTCAATCATGTTAAATCAATGTAAAATCGGTTCTTTTGTACACGGTTATATAGGCTTAAAATACTTACTTGGTTGGACCCAGATAGGTTGTATACATATCTCACCTATTCTTTTCCTATCATTTTTTACACAATGATAAACATTTGTGGAACTTTGGCAGTTAAATAAAGCTTTATCCTCTTCATACGATGTTTTGTCATAAGCACAAGGAGTTTTTCGTACCTCAAACATGGCTTCTATTAGCGCTTTTGATTTATTTATAGCATTAGACATGTGACATGTTTACATTTTATCGATTTTAGTTTCATGTTTTTTTTTCTTTTTCTCGCAGGGTATACATCATATAACTGCTTATGTTGAAAATCGCATGATATTAATTTACATGAAAATAATGGATGTAAAATAATACATGTCTATAATATCCATTTAAGGGTTATAGAGATATTATTTGCTAAGACAATAAGGAAATGGAATGCAGTGATTGGTTAATTGTTTGTATTTCTACGCTTGTTCAATGATATTTCACTTCCTTAGTTTGGACTGGTAAATTGCTTTAAAATTAAAACTAATTTACTATTTAAGGACAAAAATCTATAGTTCTACTGACGGGTCGACATGTCGCAAAGTTTTACTGCATTACATACCATAAAATCTTGTTGAAGCATTGACTGACAAACCCTATTAATTCAGAAACTTTTTGTAAAAAAAAAATTAAGTCATTAAGTTCTTAGAAGAATTTGCTACTAATGTCCTTTGTAAACCAATTATATTTCATTTAAGTATTATTTTTGGATGCCGTCAATTCTATGACACACCAAGCTGTGCAGACAAATTATCATACCGCGCGGTATTCCATTTGTCTGCACCGCTTGGTGTGTCATAGGACCGACGACATCCCAAAATAAGCATTCAATGCTTATATTTATATTTTCATACTAATGTCTATTTGCATTAAATATGTTATATCGCCGCTATAAAGCCATTAATTACGCTCTTAGTCAGAGATATGAAATATACATGGAACAGCCATGTTAAAATGTTATTTACATGTAGTTAGCTTCCGCGACAAAAATATAGTGCCAAAAACATTGTGAAAAAAATCTTTTTTATTAAGGAGTTAATATATGTTAATGATTGTTTGTCAAAAGTACAAATCAATTGGGTTACGTAAGATTAAAAGTTTCATAAAATATTTCAAAAATATAAAGACGTTTATATTTGTGTTCACGGCGCATGAATTAGCAAAGTGTATTCATAGAAAATTGAATGTCGCAGATTTCCAATACAAACATAAGGGGAAATATGCATTGATTGTAAATATAAAGGTATCAAGAATGACATTTCACTTCTTTCAGGAAAAAGTAGAATAAAAAATAAAACTGATTTGCGAAACTTAAAACAATGTATCAATTTGATATTCAGCGGCCTAAGTATTAAGATTTTTTAAAAACATAGCAAGCAGATATACTTGGCACACATGGCATAATAGAATGCAAGGTATTTTTTTATCCTAAATGTGAATTGTTCCTTTTTATTTCCTGTATCTCTACACGGTTGTTTATACATAACTGTTTTGCATATCAGGGAACGAGAAATGCGTCCTTCCTGTAAAACAAATATCTTGTTGCAATAATTAAAAACAAAATGAATTTTGCTAGAATATTACTCTCTTAATAAGTAAATAAGTTTATTTTTTTATTTACTTAACAATCCCCACTTAGGATAGAATGCAACAAAAATGATAAACAAAATAGTATGAGAATAAACTTCATATATATTTTTCTATACTTTCTATACTTTCACAAATCATAACCACGCTAAAACCTTTACAAGTTACTTACCTTATAAGAGATATGAACCGGTGCTTTTATTGGGGTTGTTGTTTTGTGTAATATTTTAGAATAAAAAAAAGGATTAACATAACTTAATTTTTAAAATTTTATTAAGTCATACCTCTCTCTTTTTAAATTATCTTTGAAAATTTTACAATTAGTAACGTTTTCGTTGCACGTTTTCTATTGAAACAAGTGGTTGAACTCATATTTGCGTGTTCGTTCCATTAAACCCTGAAGGAAAAGATTTTTAAAAAGTAAGGGTGAAAACATCATGAAACTGTTTGGCATCTTTGCTCATACAAACCGCCATCGTATATGAAATCTGATAAATATATATATACAACAAATTCCTACTGTATTAATTCATTTTCACTGATTTTGTGTTGATTTCTTTTCCAATATTACACAAATTATTTTTAACAATATTTCTATCCAATAAATACATAATCATTAGACATAGTTTTAAAATGAAATACATCCATTATTTAAACCAAACACATGTGTACATGTATATACAAATTTGACCAATAAATACATACCACAATTCATGAAAGATATCTAAATGATATAATCATATTTGATTAAAACCTTCAACCAAATAAGCCATCAGACTTGCTTATCAATATAGAATTAGGTATACATAAATTTACAAGTGCAACAAACGAGTTACACTAACTAACATTTACAAAAGACACAAGTGGTTGACAGTTTAATATACAAACATTTAAAAACAGATTAACTAAAATATTGAAATAACAATTGTTAAAATGATATTACGTCGTCGATATACCTAAAGGTTGAGTTGAAAGCCAAAGTGAGAGAGTTATATTTTCACGTACAAGTTTTTGTTTGAAGGAACTCTTCTTCATAAGAATACAAAAATAGATCTGCTAGCAATGGGGCACAAATGGTACCCATGGGAATTCCAACAGATTGTTGGAAGACTTGATTTCCAAAAACTACATAGATGTTGTCTATCAGAAACTCAAGCATCTTTTTAATGTCAACTTTTTTCCGACATACTTACCTTATAAACGTTTTATACATCAGATTTAATATACGATGCAGAATAAGTGAATCATAAATATCTGCTCAAAAGTAGAGATGATTGCTGAATAATGTTGCTTAATCTATTCATCGACACTCATATAAATATATTTGAAACCTGAGGATTGTGAGAAAAAAAACAAGAGGCCCAGGGGCCACATCGCTCACCTGAGCAACAATTGCCTTAATTCTGATCAAATTAGCATTACAGTATCAAAATATCCTGACACCTGAGTACAGTAGATATTGCTAAAAAGAATTGAAAATCTGCCAATTTTATCCACCTCTTATTTTTTGGTAAATACCAAGCCCCTTTTGTTGTTGTAACTGTAAGAAGATTATTCTCTATTCCTATATACCCCCCTCCCCTCCCATTTCGTGGCCCCACTTTTCTCTAGGGAACCATGGTTTCATCAAACATAAATCTGCATAACCTGTGCTTTCACACTAAGTACTGAGTTTTGGACCGAAAACTTTCCCAGAATATTTTTAAAGATTTTCTCTATATATTCCTATGTAAAACTTGATCCCCTAATTGTGGCCCCACCCTACCCCCGGGGTCCATGATTTGAATAAACTTGAATCTACACTATCTGAGGATGCTTCCACTCAAATTTGAGCTTTCCTGGCCTAATAGTTTTTGAGAAGAAGATTTTTTTAAAATTTCTCTATATATTCCTATGTGAAAATTGATCCCCCAATTGTGGTCCCACCCTACCCCTGGGGACTATGATTTGAACAAACTTGAATCTACACTACCTGAGGATGCTTCCATTTTGATTTGAGCTTTCCTGGCCGAATAGTTTTTAAGAAAAAGATTTTTAAAGATTTTCTCTATATATTCCTATGTAAAACTTGACCCCCCTCTTGTGGCCCCACCCTATCCCCGGGGACCATGATTTTAACAAACTTGAATCTACACCATCTGAGGATGCTTCAATTTTAATTTGAGCTTTTCTGGCCTAAGAGTTTTTGAGAAGAAGATTTTTAAAGATTTTTTTCTATATATTTCTATGTAAAACTTGATCCCCCTCTTTTGGCCCCACCCTACCCCCGGGGACCATGATTTGAACAAACTTAAATCTACTTTGTCTGAGGATGATTCAACTCAAATTTGAGCTTTTCTGGCCTAATAGTTTTTGAGAAGAAGATTTTTAAAGATTTCCTTTATATATTCCTTTGTAAAACTTGATCCCCCTATTGTGGCCCCATCCTTACCCCGGGGACCATGATTTGAATAAACTTGAATTTACACTTCATGAGGATGCTCCCATTTTAATTTGAGCTTTTCTGGCCTAATAGTTTTTGAGAAGAAGATTTTAAAAGATTTTCTCTATATATTTCTATGTAAAACTTGATCTCCAAATTGTGGCCCCACCCTATCTCCGTGGACCATGATTTGAAAAAAACGTGAATCTACACTACCTGAGGATGCTCCCATTTAAATTTAAGCTTTTCTGGCCGGATAGTTTTTGAGAAGAAGATTTTTAAAGATTGTCTCAATATATTCCTATGTAAAACTTGATCCCTCTCTTGTGGCCCATCCCTACCCCCGGGGACCATGATTTGAACAAACTTGAATCTACACTACCTAATAATGCCTCTAAACAAGTTTAAGTTTTTCAGGCCGAATAGTTTTTGAGAAGAAGATTTTTGAAAAATACCAACACATTTTCAATAATGCTCAATTAACCCCCCTTTAAAGAGGGCGTGGCACTTCATTTGAACAAACTTGAATCCCCTTTACCTAGTGGTGCTTTGTGTTAAATTTGGTTGAAATCTGTCCAGTTGTTCTTGAGAAGAAGATGAAAATGTGAAAAGTTTACAACGACGACGACGACAACAACGACGACAACGCCGACAGACAACGGACAAATTGTGATCAGAAAAGCTCACTTGAGCCTTTGGCTCAGGTGAGCTAAAAAAAGTGTATCAAAAGATATAACTATTGCTTCTTAGAATAATAAACATTATTTAATATTTCCTTTGTTTCATATTTCAACATTTTGCTTATTAGCTAAAACTCCTGAGTATTTTTCATTTGTGGTATTCCGAATTCTGTTTAATTCAACAAAACTAATTCTGAAATGATATTGAACATATTTATTTTCCATATAAAAGCATTAATATCTAAACTGACAATAAGTAATCTCTGTTGTGTTCATTTTCGCAATTTTATTTACACTCTTCGTTATGGAAATCTTGGATAGTGTCGTAATGATCACTCTCCCATAGTTGTTTGTTTATCGTGTTGTAGGTATGAATTGGCTCAAGGTTGGTATTGTCCACCACGTCAGGTTTTAATTTGCGAACGACGAAAATCACGACGACGACTATTAAGATGTCAAAGACAAATGTACCAAACGTTACACCGACATATAGCGATTGATTCCCGTTTGAGGATGACGGCAGCTGGCACTCGGATCCACAGCACTTTTCATTGCATTCTATGAAGACAATTTTTGGTATAGCAATTATATTTGATAATTCTTAAATGATTGATATTGTACATATAAATTAATAGTTTTCAACAAAAAGTAAGGTCTTAATAAATGTTACGTGCATCAAATCATAAATCTATCTTAAGGAAGGAGTCTTTTCTGGTTTTCGACTTGTCAAACATAAATTTGATTAAATGTTCATTAATTCAAGATGAAAGGAAATTAAAATAGTATATTTTTCTTTCTTTTTAAACTATCATACAACTTGGCATAGAAAAGTAATCAATGTTTAGAATCTAACAAGAACTATATTTTTGGCGGAATATTGGCGTAGGAAAATATCACATGTATCGCAATTCAGAATTGCTGCAGATTAATGAGTCTGTTTTAGCATTTTAAAAACAATAATATTAATGTTGGTTTTTTTACTAATGTGAACTAATGATATTATACTTGGGATTCAGAATATGTTTTTAAAATATGATTTGCCTATCAAATCACATTTTTATAAGCTTTTTAAAGCGCCCATTTTATACATTGACTTTTGTGAAAAAAACACTAAAATCAGTTTTTCTCTCTTATTAAATGGTCAATATATTAGCCTTTCTGTCAATTTATACCTTTATATAAAGTCTTCAATAAAAATCAGAAATGTTTTATCATTGGAAGCATAAAAAAATAATCAAAATTACTTCAAAATTTAAGAAATTTAGAGGAAATGCGGGCTAAGCAATATCAGTTTTAGTATAAATATTAATTCCATTTGAGTAGTATAAGCTAATAGACATTCTGATATTCTATCATTTCATTGAAGAAAAGACTCTTCAAATCTTAAACAAAGAGCTACACTTATTTTCATCATCCTTTGTGTTGAGGGAAAAGGTAGTGACCTTGACCTGACCTTTATGCGAAAACAAAAAGTCAAATTTGATTAAACTGATAGAATCATTTGGTAATATGATCCAATGGACTGTGTCAAAATTTCATGAATTTCTTATTATAAGAAGTATGTTTAATTCCTTTATTTA
Source organism: Magallana angulata (assembly GCF_025612915.1). NCBI lineage: Eukaryota > Metazoa > Mollusca > Bivalvia > Ostreida > Ostreidae > Magallana > Magallana angulata. Next base: position 2,023,318 of record NC_069111.1, on the reverse strand, counting down.
TAATTTTATGGATGCACTTTTTTGTGGACAGTAAAACTATTGAAATGAAATTCATTCCTCAACGACAAAAACGAATATTGATGACAAACCATCTTTTAGACATTGTTGAGATGGACATAATTCCTTCAGGCCGCAAAATCCTTTCAGGAGGTAACCCTTTTTATCGCTAGTACACCAAGAACAACTTGATGTGCGGAAACACTCACTAACAAACGAAAAAAAAATATTAAACGTGAAGTTGTAAAGATTAAAACGTTCACATCTGTACAAATTAGTGGCCTACAATCCGTTCATGTATAATTTCATTTAACATTATTGCCTTTAAAATTTATATGAACTATTGGGCAAAACAAATTTAGTTGGAATGATCCAGCAATTAATATAAAAGATGTCAAAAATGTGAATATTTGGACGGACAGATAGACTGAAGGTCAAACGAACGAGGTAAAAGCGGTAAATAATGCTTACTTCTCTTTAAAGAAGCATAATTAAGAAAAACAAAAACTTAAACTAAAATTCTGCAATAGAACTGCACTTATCGTTTTTTACTTATAGCGAGCGAAGCTAGCTCTAAGAACCAGTGTGCGCGGGAAAAAGAACGAGCTAAACCTATAGATTCATCAAACAAAATGTTGTGTCAACGTCCCATAATGCTCTCTAATGGTTTCACCCGTTGTGCTATGCTAAAAATGGCCGACATTTAACTCGTAATTTAGGGCGTCTTTACGTTTGAAGAAACGTTCTGAGTACTGCTCAAACTTTGGCGAGATCCAAGAGATTTGTTACATGCTTCCATACCTTCGTATTGTGTCGAGATACGTAAACAGCGACCAAAAAGTTCATGGATGACGTCACAGTTCTCTCGCAATATATTTCCCGCGATAAACTAGAGGTGGATCAAATATCTGTAATGCGAGTACTAAATAGCGATTTAAGTATAGACTGCGATACCTGCCTCAGATGATGTTTTTAAAATTTGTGTTCGTAGGTTTTGATAGAGAGATTAAATATAATAGCAAGAGCCATACTTTACTGTCATATCGATCCAATTTTAAGCTGATTTTGTATGCATGTTCAGTAAATATAAGTAGGGAAGATTTTTAAAAAATAGGTCATTTTGAACTAAATAAAGAATAACAAAGAGAAAAAATAAAAAGTTGAAAAATCTGTTGTCAAACAATTAATTCAAAATGGAAAATGGGAAATTACACACCTACAAACAGTAACCGGGGGCACGGATACAACGTTGTAATTTGACTGCAAAAATAAACAAATAAAAAGAATATGAACCAGGTAGAAAAAAATACAATTCAGATAACAACAAGGTACCCCCAAACTAATACTGTATTTATCGTTAACAGTTTTGACAAAATCAAACACGAATTACGTTTTGACAGACTGATCAATTCTCTCCAAAAGTAGAGAACGATTTTAGGTGGAAGCAAATCTATGTATTTTGTAAGAATTTTTTTAAACTTAGAAATATATCTTCCTTGTCTGTCTTTCTTTCTTTTTCCCTCTCCCCCTCTGTCTGTCTGTTTGTCTCTCTGTCTCTCTCTCTCTCGCTCTCTCTCAAATTCTATTACAGTTGATAACTAATAACATGACAATGATGCAAGGTATGTGTAATACTTGCTAGCTGCGCTCGCCCCAACCGTAGCACCGTTAAAGATATTTTAAATAAGAATCAAGTGCTTGCCTTTCTGTTTTTCTACATTCACAACTAGTGGAAAAGCACGTTGGTAGATTTCTAGTTTTATCCTCTTCCGGTGTACTCACTGACCTCAGTGTTGGTAACTGGGGACTACATGGACTAAAACCGTCCCTAACGACAAAAGTTAGTATAACACACTTATTTCTATCATATACATGAACATGTATGTATATGATTAATCTTTAAATATTCATTATTTTTGACTATCTATTCTTAGAAGGATCTACTTTCAAAGCCATATTTATTACTTTAATCCAAGTTTTTTGTAAAGTTCGTGAAGTATTTAGAAAAAAGAGCTTACATATTGTCTCCCGACAAAATGCAACTAAAATAGATACCGAGGCCTGTTTAATCCGACGGCGACAACTCTTGTAATTTGTCATAGACTTCGACAACGTGTTAATGATCACGTTTAATACTTACATATTGGATATCTATCGTGGGTACTGAAACAAAATTTCGTACGATAGAGGCAAATTAAATCATAGTTCATTCAATACGCCATTTCTGATTTCCAAAACTCTCAACTAAATATGAACCTAAACCATAAAAAAAAACTCCATATCTGCCGTCAAAAATAGTGCAACGGCATTGTAAATGCAATCAGCTATCATATTCGGAGTAAGCAAACCAAATACAAACTAGACCTTTACGAAAAAATTCTGATATTGTCAATATCATACAAATCAGAGAAAAAAAGAGTTTAAACAAGGTTCTTACATGGTATCATATTCATTCTTGCATTCGTTGAAGGACAGTTCTTTGTAACAGAGGCAATTACATACTCCTGTGCCACACTGTATTGAGCTATGTGACGTATAGGGCTGTATATAAAAAACAAGGTAAAAACATGCAAATTAAGGTATTTATCGTGCAATATCAAACCTTAGTATTGTTAGATAATGTATCAAATCAAATAGTGATAAAGAAAATGAGAGACTGAAAAAGGTGACAATGTAATCATTACAAAAAATTGTGAAAAATAGAAGCAATGTTTTGTGCCATATTTATTTTTTAAAAAGTAGAAGTATATAAAGTACTTAATTCTCATTAAAGTTTAAGAAAGGAAGAAGTGGAAAAGAGGAGGCATATAGAGAAACAATTTGTTTATTTCAAGTAAAAAATGACTATTATTATTCCTTAAAATAAAAGTCTCAGTGCACATGAACGGAAAGGTCTGACGTACCCCTGACGTGCAACATGTTTCTTCGTCCTGCAGGCGTCTATGTTTAAGAATAATATAAACGTTTGACCCAGATACTGGACGCAGTTCATATCTTTCATCCGAGTCAAAAAATCCATTTGAAACAGACTTCGGCAGCTTAACCTGTCAAAATTAATGGGTTTTTTTTAAATAATACGCGATTCTTTTTTTAAGTTTCTATGATATAGCTTTAATTCTTTTAGTGAATCGTTTACCTTTTTATCACTTAGCTAATCAAATAGCCTTAATAGACGTTCCTAGTTCATATTGCAGAATTGACTTAGTAAGGCAATTTGACCCATCCATCTCCAAGGAATAAACATTATTGGCAACATCTATTAATTTAGGGTTATACATAATTGACGAATCGTAGTGTCTCTATTTGTTTACTATCCGACTTTGTTGCTCTTGCATCTTTAAAGTTGACTGCTATCGTTTTAAATATATATTATTTTTACCCTAAATGTGAACTGTTCCTTTTTATTTCCTGTATCTCTACACGGTTGTTTATACATAACTGCATTGCTTATCAGAGAACGAGAAATTCTTTCCTCCTGTAAAAAAATATTTTGTGACTACAAAATTAACAAAACGAAATTTTCAGACTATCACCATCTTAATCGGTAAATAAGTGTATTGTATTTGTATTTGTATTGTATTTGCTTTACAATCCCCACTTAAGATAAAATGCAAAAAAATACTTTAATGAAAATATCGTAATCACGTTTAAACCTATACGAATTACTTACCTTATAAGTTATATGAACCGGTGCTTTTATTGAGGTTGTTGTCTCTGTGTAAAACGGATGCAAAACAATAAACCCGCTGTTGTCGATCACGATACAACTAAATACAGGAAGTATCACAGAATGCAGAAAACCAACGCAAATTTTAATATAAATGTTTGTTAAGATACACCAGGTAGAATTAAGATTAAAATTCATTATGCATAAAATTACGATTATAAACAATGTGATTTGTTTACTAACGTAAAATATGAAATGGGAAATACAATAGAATACAATAAAAAAAAAATCGTAAATTTTAATATAAATGTTTGTTTAGATATAATTGGTAGAATTGAAATTAAAAATTATGTTGCATAAAAATACGATTGAAAACAACGTGATTCGCTTATTAACGTAAAATATGAAATGACGATTAAATATGAAATAAAAACTAAAGAGAAAGTTGAAAACAAACGTAAACTTCATTGCTAGTAAATGGCATAATACTTTACAAATCAAATAAGATAATGTTACTAAATATAAAAATCTAAACTTTTAAAGAAATCATAACTTTACTAAAATGAATTGCCAATCGACTTACATGTAATTAGTTTTGTTTGCACAAATTGGATATTTATCTTCCAGTATCTGCTTAAAGTAAAATACTGAGAAGTCTGTACCTATCACTGCTTCCAGTTTTCTATCTGGGTTGCTTCCTCTGCAAAAAAAGTAAAGTGAACGCAGAGTGTTTCGAACGGCGTTGATTCCAGAAAATTTTCAACCTAAAGTTTTGACTGACATGTCCGGTAAGATCGTAAAATGTGGGGTTAGGACAATATCGGTCGTGACTTGAATGAGGAAGAGAAAATCTTTTAAATAAAGTGTTATTGAGTAATTTTAAGTGATGAAACTAAAACATTCTTCGTTAACAATGAATTGTCATTGACATATATGTACTTCAGACTTTAATTTTGTATTTATAGTCAGTGATAGGATTTGAATGAAAAAAATCGTTTTGATAATTTATTGTTAAAATGACCTGCGCACATTAATAATGCATGATGATATTTTACAGTAAATGAAACTTGCATGAAATATTTTTCTGAATTTGTAATTTGAAATGAGGTCTCTTATTTTTCAGCTAATTACCAATAGAAACACGTAAGCTGTAAAAATAAAATGATTGCAGCAAAGTAGAAGCTGTTTTCTTTTATCATGGAGATAAACAAGCGTCCCATTTATAATCTTATTACTAAACTTCTGAAGATACAGAAAAGTAATACTACAAACACATACATTGTTATTTTTATTTGAAAAAATAATTTATTATATAGGAGCTATCATTGGAAGGCCGCTTATATCAACTAACATTTTCATTGAAACTTTGATAAAAAATCATAGTTTTCAAAACATTTATCTGAAATAAAATGAAATTGTGTGTATGTAAAATATAACAAGTATTCCTTTTAAAAGAATGATCGGCAATAATGATATATTGATAGCTAGAAACAATCAACATGATCAGTTTGATGTAAATTAATCAAAAAAGTACTGTATTTTTACAAAACATAGAATATTTTGAATCTGTACACTATAATTTTATCATTATTAACCGTCAACAAATATAATTTTGAAATAAATTTGGGGAAAGCTGTTCGTAAACTCCTTGTCTACTTTTATATTTTTAACGTAATTAATAAATGTTAATGTATCTTCTTCAGAATACTGAGTAGGGCTCTTCAAAGAGCATTAACACGTATATAAAGAAAGAGTTGTATTAAAATAATTTTATGCGACTGAAAAACATTGAATGTCATCATAACTTGCTATTGAGGTTGCATTATAAAATAACCTTGTTTATAAATCAAGCCGTCTTCCTAGCTACTATTATGCAACATCAAAAAATCGAGGTCAGTTCATGGAGCATCTTCTTATGATTGAGGTCAGTTCATCGAGGTCAACTCCATTACTGAATGAATCTTTCGATCGAAATTCTTACGCATGAGACAAAATGTGCATTCTTGAATTAACAGGTCGAACTGTATTTTGTGTATGAGGTAAATGAATTGAAATAAAACTGAGTGAAATGTTATATAAATACTAAACCAAACTTCAAGTTTTTATAAGAACTACTTTCTTGGAAGCATTTGCCGGATGCCTCATATGGACACAACAGTGATCGGCCAAAGCCGATCACAAAAACACAGTGGATAAGGCACCAATGTTTTTCATGATTTAAACAACAAGAAGATTGTTCAACATGCACGTCCTATATTCACTGTTTCGTAAATATCTCCATTTTATTAAGCGTTTCATTTATTTTAACCATTTACAATTTATTTCACACAAAGATTGTATGACTCATTTTTGTTTAAATTTGGCCGAGTGGCTTAAAGAAAAATTCAAAAATGTAAAAAGTTTTTAAAAAACACGGATAGAAAGACGGATGGACATCTCAACGGACTGACGACGGACAACAAATGATCAGAAACGCTCAGTTGAACCTTCGTTTCAGGAGACCTAAAAATGACATATTAAAATGGTCAATGATTTATATCACATTATGTACACGGAATTTAATCATGTTACATGAAATAGTTTTTATATAAATTCCTAAGCTTTCATTAATCTTTGTCTACACGTTACGTAATGTTCAGTTGTCATTCCGTATGAAATGCTATGAATCAAGCATTTCTGTAACGTTCAATTGTGGTTAACAAAAAATAGCCAGAAGTTTTTTGGTTTTTTTTCAACTGGATGCTCTGTTTAATTTTCTTTGAATTTGTCTCCACTGTTCTCCATTAATCTCTAAAACAGGTTTTGAGTCTCGTGAACTTGTGAAAAGATTTCTAAAATATGATTTCTTTTGAATCCACCCCTTTAAATAATCTTGTTTGGAATATTGAAGCAGTTTATCAAAATGATATGTTCCAAACACGATTAGAACCATTCTCTGGATGACTTCATGTTGTAACTTGTAACTTGACGTTTCTGCTTCCTGAATTATAAACTCCTTCGACAGCAATGATTTCACATATTCTTTATTTTTGTATATAGTTTTAGGCTTAGTTCCAGAGCATACATCATTCTCTGTATAACAATCTTCTTTTTTTGTGGTTTTAGTAGACTCCATTTGTGTTGTAATCCTATCACTTTCATTCTCACTGGTACCACAGCTGCAGGACCTCAGTATTTCAAAAAGTGTCTCGTTAGGGGCGGTGATATCTATCTCCATTTGATTCATACTCATATATACCAGCAACAAAAACTTTTCATTATCTTTGGATTCATGCATTTCTTCAAAATGTGATTTTAAATAATGTAGTGGACGACTACTGAATACTATTGGACAAATGTTTTGGAAAGCAGCACATCTAGAAAACAATGCACATATTTCTGGATATCCTAATGAATGTTCATTGTTGGCTAGTGCAAGATGTTTGACTTTACTGAAATCTTTATTTTGAGTGAACGTGGTAAAATGTGATTGAAAAATTTCAGTTCGATCATCTTTTGTTAGTTTATTAGAAAGATTTATGAACATGGTGTCCTCTTCGCCGTGCGTAAGAGATATGACCAAATTATAACAATGTTTCATATCCCCATTAAGTGTAATTATTATGAACTGTTGACTTCCAAAGCGTGACATGTTTTCATATAATGTCTTGATTTTATCTCTAAACTGGTCCTTTTCAACCTCCGTTAATTCTTTAGAGATTGCAGTATCAAATATAAGGGGTCGATCATTAAGACTGAATGTTAAAGAATTATGTATAATAATTGGAGGTGAATTGATGAAAGACTTGTACACTTGCTTAGCTGTGGTCTTTTTTCCAGACCCCCACTGTCCTACCAAATAAAGAAATTTTCCACCATTTTTTATAAAATTCACTCCTTCATCAAACGCCGCTGATCCGTAGAAAGGCTCATTTGAAGCTGGTTAATAAAAAAATGTAGAACATTATGACTATTAAAGGGGTATTTGAAATATTTGACTCATAATCATTTTTTTATGTTTTTTTTATTTAAATGTATTCATACCAAATTGTAGAAGCAGTGGATTACTTTCTTCACATCGCCTCTGAAATTCTTCTAAACAATACAAAAAAAAACATTTATCTCTCTTAAACTTATTTTACTTTTAAGATGATACTTGAAACATGGGCTGATATTTTTTGTAAAAATAAATGCATACTTTGAATTTTTTTTAAAACTATTGACAGCACATGTCTACGTCATCGTTATGTCGTAAATAGGCTCTATGTAGCTTAAACAAAGTATCGCTATTGACACATTTAATTGTTTTCACTTAAGATCTGACATTTTAACCTGTTGGTCCTCTTTGGCGTTTTAAGTTTGTACTACCGGTACTATCTTACATTCAACTTTGACTGTATCAATTACTTCAGTACAATGCTGATAATGTTGTCTTGCATAAAAACCATGCTACAATGATATCAATTGTGCTTACAAGTAGACATTTTGTATCTTTGCCAGGATTACACTAAGCGTTACATTGATAAAAAATACTACACAATTGCATTGATATAAAAATCGGAGAGTTAAGCAGTCATCAATAGTCATCAATAGTACAAAGTATTAAACGCACTTAAAGACGTTGTTTACTCAGGGTTTGTGTTCTCAAATTCAGATTGTTATAAAGTTCAATGTCATGAGTACAATTTGTTCTAAACACTAAAATTATTCATGAACTGAATTATTATTGACAAACCATTCGATATTTTTACTATATTATGGAATTAGGCTCAAACAAAGTTGGACTTTTAGCAAAACAGAGGAAATTCGGACTAAATATTTTGAATAGTACTGTATTATTCAAAGTTAAGATTTTATTTGTTAGTCAACATAATTTTGCTTATGTTATGTTGTTTTTATCTCACTTTTTCGTTTAGATATTCGAATGGCACCCACTACAAAAATATTGAAAAATGCATAAAAACGATAAAGGACACCATATCTCAAACTTTTGATCATTGACCTCATATAACTTTTATGCCTGCAGGGTAAGGCTAATATACCTAGTTTAATGCTTTAAATGTTTTAGTACTATCATCATTCAGTTTTTTGTAAAATTGAATAAAAAAGGGGTAGGAATTTGAAAAATGATAGAGGAAATTCGGACTAGAATATTCATAAAAATTGTGAATGAAAACTTAATGATTTGTGTCTGTTTTGTGTCACTGCCATTCATAAACTGTATTTCATTTTTAAAAGAGTTTAGCAATTTGTATTATTTTCACAATGAAGAAAATTTTTATGATAGTGTAAAATTTTTAAGGACTTTTCTTAAATTTTCAAAGAATATTCAATGGCTATTATCTCAAAAAGTAGATATTGACCTAGTTTTGTGAAAGTGAAAAATAGCACTACCGTGATAGGTCTTTAACACACAATAGATGGTTTTTCATTATCATCAGTGGAATTTTTTTTCATTCTGAGTAAACGTATACCTTAACCATAAAAATTATCAATAAATATTTCAATATGAACACAATGTATCATATCTATTCTCAATTATTCGATAACATACAATTAATATATGTGAAAAAGAACGTAAATTAGAAAATAGTTAATTACATCTATAACAGTGGCCCACAATTCATGGGAATAGCAATTAACCTAAGCATAAAGGTGAATTTAATAATATTGATTTGCCTAAACTGCATTAAATACATATTGTCAATTTGATTACCTTTGTGCACTTTTCAAAAGACTTGTCTACCCTTCATTAAAAATTCATAGGTATTAAATTTTACCATATATTCTAACCAAAATGGTGCAACTTTAGATACAGATTAAAAATTCAAAACGATCTTCTGGAAAAAATTCTCTTCTTTTTAAACAACGCTTTATTTACAATTTTCTAGTATACACACGTGCATCCAGCAAGGCGTGAGACTTTGTTTTACTTGAAGTTACACATCTGCTTGGAAATCAAGCCTGGACCTTTTCAGCCCCTTCGGAAACAACACGCATCAAAAATTCAAATGACCTTGCATTATTAAAAAAACTCGGATAGCTAGACCTCTTACAAACTGTTTTTCATCTCATCAAAAAAATTAGCTCCTCTTGCGTGCGAAAACGCCCCAAATTCAAAGTGTAATTCGGGAAATATTTTGCCCCAGCCATGTGAACCATCAGTTTAATACTGTCATGACACCATAAAATATGAATATTTCAATGTTTTAATATTTTTTAAGAAAGGAAAACTTTACAAAAAATGTTACAAAAAGATTTGCAAGAAAGAGAGTCGTACTAAAACGATATTTTTTAAAAAGAGGCTCAGGGCCACATTGCTCACCTGAACAACCATAGCAATAACTTTTCTTTATAGTATCAAATACAAAACTTTTAGGCAACGTAGTGGCGTATAACTTGTCTTTAAAGATTAATAATTTTGCTCCATTTTTTTAAATAAAAAATTAAATTCCTTTCGATCTTTAGGTTTTCAAATATGATTTATAATTTTTTTTCTCTATTTATTTCAATGTAAATATTCCACACGCCTACTCCCCAAACCATTGTGGCCTCACTCTTCCCACCACTTTGTGATCCCATCATACCCCCAGGATCATGATTTAAACAAACTTGAAACGACAATGATTAAGTATGTTTTAACACAAGTCACTGCTTTTATGGTCAAATGGATATTTAGGAGATTTTTTTTAAAAAATCTCTTTTATTCCTTAATGTGAAATTCTGGCTATCTGTGTAATCCAACCCTACCCATGGGGATCATTATTTAAACAAAATTGATTGTACACTACCTGAGGATGCTTTCGAAAAAGTGAAAAAAAAATGCAATTTGTTTTTTAAGAAGATTTTTTAAAGATTTTCTCCATATATTCTAATGTAAAATTTTGACCCTTATTTAAGCCTTACACTACCCAAGGAGATCATGAATTGAATAAACTTGAATCTACACTACTTGAGAATGCGTCACCACTTGTTTTTATTGCCAATTGGTTTATAAGAATAAGTTTTTTGAAAAACACGAACAATTCAATAATTCTTAATCATGTCCCCTTTAAAGGAGACGTGGCTCTTTATTTGAACAACCTTGAAAGCCTTTCCCCCAAGGACGTTGTGTGCCAAGTTTGGCTGAAATTTGCCAGCGGTTCTTAAGAAGAAGATGACAATGTGAACATTTTACGACAACAACATCAACGAGGACGACGACAGACAACGGACAAGCCTTTGGCTTAGGTGAGGTAATATCAACTAAAATTTTATCAGTTGTACTAAGCAGCTATTAGGTATGAATTGCTATTGTTATAAATGGACGGCTTTAAACTTTTGAAACAATAACTTCAGTGAAATGCAAGAAAAGATATTTAATTAGACGTAGTTTTCCAAATCATGTGTTAATAAAGGTAAAATAATAGCTACAACCTGATAAAAACCACAAATAATGACTTACTTCTCTTAAAATTTCGCCGATTTCGGCACCACACAACACAGCATGCAATGAAAAGACAGATGAATAATAATACCACTCCAACAAGGATCCATGGAAGCGGTAGGACATTATCTTTAGAAACTCTAAAATAAACACAGAAAAACATAAGACCATTTGTGTACCAAATATTTCCCTTTTTACTTTTTTTTATCAAAACTACCATGAGGTTAAGATATAAGCATTTATTCAATAGTATTTTTTACCTAACAAGTAATGAGCATTACTGTTTTGTTTAATGACGAAAATAATCCGGATCCGATCCTAAAAGCAGTTTCGTGTATGTTAGCTCACTTCCATTTATGTGTATGTGCTCACAGTATTTTACCGATAGAAATCGTTTGTCTTCCGAGGTCATAATGCATCACAGAAGCATGTTATTTTGTTTTATGAGTATGTCTGCATTGAGAAAACATATTATGCTGTTGCTTGCTTTAGTTTTGCCTGCATTTATTTTGTACTATCTCTGAAATTGAAATATTGTTATGTTCGTCAATTAAGTTGGTCTAATGTTAAACATAAATTGGCTTAATTTTTATACTAATGTCTTACGAATAACAGTGTCAAGCAAGCGTCAAGTCAATAAATTTATCAACAATATGGAGGCTAATTACTTGGTCAATTATATTATGAAGAAGCATGCCTATTGCTTGTAAACATATGTAGAAATTCAGTCATTCCAGAAAATGACACAGTTTGCGTGTTGAACGTTGATTTATTTGTGTGTCTCTATTGTTTACATTTTGTGACAATGTCATTATCTGTTTAAAGTTTTTATACTCTACGAGGAGGCATTCTTTGACAACACCTTTGACTTGTTAGTTCACAGTTACATGTGCTCCCTCTTTATTTCCACAAAACAAAACAAAAACATTTATACATGTATATAAGGTAAAATAAAACTCAACCTAGTATACAATAATTTTACATTTTTTAAAGTAACTGTTTTGGTAATTTAATTAATTTATAAACAGGGCAAAATCTTCTATCAACGGTGTTCATGAATAGATTGTACTTCTTTTTACCTGTTTACTTTATGTTATTAACAAATTATCGTTTGTAGTTACATGTAACTATGTATGCATTACAAAAAATACAAGTCCGATCAAAAAAGAGGTACAAAACAAATTAATTGGTATTCACAGATGTAGTACCTTTAGTGGTTTTTTGTGAAAACCATGTATCTTATCGGGATTTTGTGGATGTTACATTTCTTTTTCAACGGTGAATTTATCAGGGTAAAACTAATTTGTAAAATGCTTTGAGTCTTTTATCTCCCACTGGGACAGTTAGTTTGATTACAGGCAAATTGTAGTGCAGAGTTTGCCAATGGTTGTGTTAGGTATACGACAACAGTCAAATGCGTCGCATAATTCGTTTTAATTATTCTGAAATCACTTTTACATAAAACAATTTTTTAACAAAACACTTACATACAAGACATACCATAAAATATCATCATCTACTAAAAGCAAATCTGCGTATTTTATTCTAAGTTTAACAGTCAAGTCTGCATTATATTCATTATTTTTCAATAAACGATGTTAATTTTCTGTTGATCTATAATTCTCTTTATCCCCTCTTTAAACACAGAGTTCGGTTTAGACTGAAATTTTGTTGATATACATCGGATTTGATATATCTATTTTGAAAGAAAAAGCTAAAAGTATATGCTGTTCTTACTGTTCATCCCCTGTCATACTCTGATCCGGAATAAATGTTGTATTTAAACATACAGGATCTGCAAGGATATTGTTTTTAAGAAAAATTTAAATAGTGCGTATTGTAATATATAAGTGACATGATGTTATAATATATTCACAATTCATAGAATAAAACTTGTTGATCATAAAAAAGAGCATTCTGTTAACAAGATGTTAAGAACATTTAATAAAATCAATGAACAATTTGAAATGAATAAATGACAATAACAAAATGTCAACCGTCTCAAAGATCCATAAAACGAAATACAAATTCAAAGCAGAGCAACACGGACCTCGAAAAAGATAAAGGTAGGATCAGGTACCATGGAGGAGTGAGCATCCTCTGCTAACCCCTCATACCCGCCGTGTGCTCTTTGTCGTAATGGGGAAAAACGGAAAAGTCCGTAGACAGTTGGGTGATTAATTATGGTCTAACAATTAGTATGAAAAACGTCAGTCAGCATGAGACCCTGTGGAAGATTGTATTTGCTGACAAGGTCGTTTTATCGACTCTTATTAACTGAGAGACAAAATCACCATAAGCAGGGGATAAAGGTATATTGCTTATGTAATACATAATCGGGTTTGGTGTTCTGATAATTTTTATATCATACGGCTGTTATCTTTAATGTTAATGGTAATGTGCGAGGATAGTCCTGATGACACTAGTATATATAATAGGGCTCTCGAGTGAAGAACTGATTCTGTATTCGGCTGTCAAAGGAGCAGGTACGGCGATCAGTGTAATACGACTGCACAGTGTTCGTATTGAGTTAAGCTTTAAATAGAGCGTTGATATTTTATATTTTATTAACTGAGTGTACCTGGCTGCAGCTTGTGTCGGCTGCAGGAATACAGTCCTGTACATATGATATAGGCATAGACCCTTATCAGGACAGATCCTGTGCCTCGGATAGAGTCCCGGGTTACATCACACAGATCATAAAGCCCCGTCCCTTTTATCTTGTGAATTATTTTGTTTTGTATGCTTAAGGATGGGTCATTCTTGCAACTATATCTGTATATATTGACTCGTGATTTTTGTGATAGTTTCACGCCGGTATTAATACAAAGTTTTAAATAGACACATTCCCTAGACTGGTCTAAATCACCAAACCCATAACACGTTACACTACATACGTAATAAAAGTTGACTACAGAAAAATTGAAGTCAACGCATTTATCACAAAGTTTTGTTGTTAGGTTACCATCAATGTCCATTTCCAGTAAAGTTTATAAATATGAAACATATGACGCAGACTCAGTGGTATCTTTTATTTCAAGTTCACTGGGATATATTGAGTCGACGTAAGTATGGAAATAACAATTGTTAATTGATAATACGTAGATAATATACCTGAATGTTGAAGTCAACGCATTTATCACAAAGTTTTATACCTGAATGTTGAAGTCAACGCATTTATCACAAAGTTTTGTTGTTAGGTTACCATCAATGTCCATTTCCAGTAAAGTTTATAAATATGAAACATATGACGCAGACTCAGTGGTATCTTTTATTTCAAGTTCACTGGGATATATTGAGTCGACGTAAGTATGGAAATAACAATTGTTAATTGATAATACGTACACAATATATACTGAATGTTGAGTTGAAGGCCACTGCGAGTGATTTATTTTTTTCACGTACAAGATTTTAAATTCTGCTTCATAAAAATACAAAACAGGTCTGCTAACAATTGGGCACAATTAGTACCTTAGGAAATCCAACAGATTGTTGGAAGATTTGAATTCCAAAAACTACATAGATGTTGTCTATCAGACACTCAAGCATCTTTTTAATGTCATCTTCAGAGTACTTGTGTGTGCAGTCAGAATGGTTTTTAGCAAAATAATTTTTAAGTATTCCAATGACAATGTTAGCATTTTTACGACTTCCAAGAAATATCCTTTCTCTTAGGTAGCAAGGGACAGTTTCGGATACATTACCCGATATATTTTTGTAAAATTGAGAGATGCTGTACTTGAAGGCTTATGAGTGTTGCTAAAATTCATGAAATGGTTTTAATAATTATCATTAGTTAGAGAATGTCTCTTGTTGAAATTCAACTGCAATATGTACAGTGTAGGCCCAATATGTTAGGTACATGAGAATCAGAAGAAAAATGCAAAACTGCGGCTATGACTGTTGTATTGACTTTACACAGTGAAATTGCAAGTGACAGACGGGAGGTTAAATAACACGAAAAGCAGGTGGATGGGACATTGTAAACTAAACACCGGTAAATTTCTGACATGTGATAGTGCAACATGCACACGGTACGGAAGGTCAGTTCTTTGCAGGGAATTAGCTGGGAGGTGGGGGGGAGTCTAAAAGGCTAAAAAATCATGAACAATTAGCAAAATATGAAAGGGTCGAAATCTTATAAAAACCAGTATGTAGAACATTTTACAGGTAACTTTATAAAATTAGCTCCAATATATTTTCCAAAAATTCGCATATTTAAAAAATTTCTTTGTCATTGATTATATATACTGTCACATGCATTTAAAATTCTGATAAACACAACTTTAGGTTCGTGAAAAAAGTTTTTATATATGTGAAAATGTCGTCTTTCGATCAGCATGTAATTTCATTTCATTAAAGTATCCGAGATCTCTGAGGTTATTAGGTGAAAATTTAAAAGAAAATGTGTTAAGTTTTTAAATTTATTATTTACATAGTATGTGTTATGTAATAAGTTAGATATTTTGAGAACTAGCTAAAGAGTTGTCGCTTTTCACCCGCAGTGACACATATCTGCAGATAGTGTAGAAAATGACATGAATGTGTAAACACAGTTCTAAAATATCTGAAGAAATATATATGTAAAAGAAAACGACCAACTTCATCTTAACATAAAGCAACAAGAACATAACATTTATCATGTTACCATGCACCAGGAAGAAAACAAATTTGATGGCTTTTACATACAATAAAACCATTATCCTATTCAAAAAGATTGAAACCAAAACATTTAAAAACATTCAAATGAGTTAGCAATCTTAAAATATTAATTTATGAACGAGTTTTGCGACTTAAACCTTAGTAGTGTTTTAATACTTTTCATATTGTTTTAACTCTTCGGACCCTTAGAAGTTCTGAAATATATTAATATTTGTTCTGAATTTTGAGAAACTATAATTCTGAAAAATCTTACACTTGTAGACTTCATTTGACAGAAACTCTACGTCTGGACACGATCTTGTGGACTCATTACAAGGAACTACATCGAGATTGTAGGAACCAGTGATGTATTCTGGGCAATAGTCTATGAAAAGTAATTAACCAGGATGTTTAAAATCAGATTTTTAGGTTCATTAAAAATAGGCAAGATTGTTTTCACACTGAATGACAAACTAAATAATGTTTGTAAAGTTACAAGAAAATACAAAGTCCGCAGTATTGCAAACAATGCATTACGATTTTGTAAAACATGTTTTGTATGCCAAAAACAAAATGAAATGCGTCTGAATGTATCGTGCCTTAATAATATGTTTATCAATGTAAAATAGCTGATTATGTACCCTGTAATATAAAGTTGATACTTACTTGGTTTGACCCAGACCGGCTGTATGCATATCTCAATGGATCTGTTCCTATTATCTTTGATACAATGATAGATATTTGGTGAAACCTGACAGTTAAATAAAGATCTATCCTCTTCATACAGTGTTTTGCTATACGCGCAATGCGTTTTTCGTACCTTTAACATGGCTTCCATTATCGCTTTTGATATATTTATAGCATTAGGCATGTGATAATTTGTCATGCACAGAAACTGGGTAAACCAATGAAACAGACTATTTATTATATACCTATTATTTTTTATCTTAATACTGTTTATTTTACACATTATGATCCAGTTTTCCGAATCATTACACTGTAGGTTACTGAATCCATATCACCACTTTCTAAAACTGACGACGTAGTGTACATTAAAATCATCTGTCTTTCAGCTTGTTTTAAAAGTTATTTCTAAAGCAGATTCAGTTCAAAAGGCTAACAATTAAAACTACTTAACATGGTTTTGTTTTTATCTTTTAATGGAAGGGTTACTATACATTTATTATTTTAAACGAACTTGACATTAAGATGCAGATCACGTCTCGTTTTATCTGTTGATCCGCGCCTGGCAAAGAGAGTTAACCTTACCCTTTGGCGTCAATCGGTATACAGTGAAAATGCTCTGTAACCAGAAGGTTGCCGGACCGGACAGAGGGTGCAGGTTAAACGAAGTTCAAAAAATACTATCTATTGTCGAGGAAATGAATGATATCCCGGTTTAACCGATATTAATATTAATATAATATAGATATATCATATATGTACTTCAGACTTTAATTTTGTATTTATAGTCAGTGAAAGGATTTGAATGAAAAAAATCGTTTTGATATTTTATTGTTAAAATGACATGTGCACATTAATAATACATGATGATAGTTTACAGTAAATGAAACTTGCATGAAATTTTTTCCTGAATTTGTAGTTTAAAATGAGGTCTCTTATTTTTCAGCTAATTACCAATAGAAACACATAAGCTGTAAAAATAAAATGATTGCAGCAAAGTAGAAGCTGTTATCTTTTATCATGGGGATAAACAAGCGTCCCATTTATAATCTTATTACTAAACTTCTGAAGATACAGAAAAGTAATACTAATAATACATACATACTTATTTTTATTTGAAAAAATAATTTATTACATAGGAACTATCATTGGAAGGCCGCTTATATCTAACGTTTTCATTGAAACTTTGATAAAATATCATAGTTTTCAAAACATTTATCTGAAATGAAATGAAATGAAATTGTGTGTATGTAAAATATAAAAACACAGTGGATAAGGCATCGATGTTTTTCATGATTTAAACAAATAGAAGATTGTTCAACATGCACGTCCTATATTCACTGTTTCGTAAATATCTTTCTTTATAAAGTGTTACACCGGGTTGTTGTTTTAGCTATTTACAATCCATTTCACACGAAAATGTTTTGAATCATCTTTGTTTAAATTTGGCCGAGTGGTTTAAAGAAAAATTCAAAAATGTAAAAAGTTATAAAAAACACGGATATAAATACGGATGGACATCACAACGGACGGACGACGGGCAACTAATGATCAGAAACGCTCACTTGAACCTTCGTTTCAGGAGAGCTAAATATGACATATTAAAATGGTCAATGATTTATATCACATTATGTACACGAAATTTAATCATGTTACATGAAATACTTTTTATATAAATTCCTAAGCTTTCATTAATCTTTGTGTACATGTTACGTAATGTTCAGTTGTCATTCCGTATTAAATGATATGAATCAAGCATTTCTGTAACGTTCAATTGTGGTTAACAACAAAAAGCTAGAAGTTTTGTTTTTTTATTTTCAATTGGATGCTCTGTTTAATTTTCTTTGAATTGTCTCCACTGTTCTCCATTAATCTCTACAACAGGTTTTGAGTCTTGTGAACTTTAAAACAGATTTCTAAAATATGATTTCTTTTGAATCCACCCCTTTAAATCTTGTTTGGAATATTGAAGCAGTTTATGAAAATGATATGTTCCAAACACGATTAGAACCATTCTCTGGATGACTTCATGTTGTAACTTGTAACTTGACGTTTCTGCTTCCTGAATAATAAACTCCTTCGACAGCAATGATTTCACATATTCTTTATTTTTGTATTTATTTTTAGGCTTAGTTCCAGAGCATGCACCATTCTCTGTATAACAATCTTCTTTTTTGTGGTTTTAGTAGACTCCATTTGTGTTGTAATCCTATCACTTTCATTCTCACTGGTACCACAGCTGCAAGACCTCAGTATTTCAAAAAGTGTCTCGTTAGGGGCGGTGATATTTATCTCCATTTAAGTCATACTCAAATACACCAGCAACAAAAACTTTTCATTCTCTTTGGATTCATGCATTTATTTTAAAATGCGATTTTAAATAATGTAGTGGGCGACTACTGAATACTATTGCACAAGTGTTTTGGAAAGCAGTACATCTAGAAAACAATGCACGTATTTCTGGATATCCTAATGAATGTTCATTGTTGGCTAGTGCTAGATGTATGACTTTACTGAAATCTGTATTTCGACTGAAAGTTTTAAAATGTGAGTGCAGAATTTCAATCCGATCATTTTTTGTTAATTTTTCAGAAAGATTTATGAACATGGTGTCTTTTTTGCGGTACGTAAGAGATCTGACAAAATCATGACAATGTTCCATATCTTCATTAGGTGTAATTATTATGAGCTGTTTTCTTCCAAAGCGTGACAAGTTTTCATACAATGTCTTGATTTTATCACTAAACTGGTCCTTTTCAACATCCGTTATTTCTTTAGAGACTGCAGTATCAAAGATAAGGGTCGATCATTAAGACTGAATGTTAAAAAATTATGTATGATTTGTTTAGCTGTAGATGTTTTTCCAGATCCCCACGGTCCTACCAAGCAAAGTAGTTTTCCACCATTTTTTATGAAAGTTACTCCTTCGAGAAATGCTGCAGATCTGTGAAAAGGCTCTTCTAATTCTGGTTTGTGAAAAAACAATTACGTTAATAATTATAAGGATTATTCAGAAGAATTTATTTTTCAATGATGTTTCTTTTGTTAAAAAAGTTCATACCATTTGGTGGAAGCAATGGAAAACTTTCTACACCTCTGTCCACTTTTTCTATTAAAATAGTTTTAAAATGTTTATCTCTCTCTAAAAAGAAAAAGATTGATAACATTCTGACTTTTGAAAGGGACAAGGATACCTACTTATCTAGTCAATATCTAGCCAAATTAAGCAGATTAACTCTGATAAAATTGTAATAATCTAATCTTTAAGCACTCTTTTAATTTTTAGATCGTACTACAGTGATGCAAGTTTGACTGAATTCAGAACTTTTTAGTTAATGAAATTTGACTTTGAAGAGATTTATAAGAATAGATACACATAAATGTCGTCAGTACCCTTATGTCGGGAATTTTGGTTTGACTACATGAATTAAATCATGCTCCAGAAAAAACGTGGTGCTTATTCAACTCTAATTTATTTTTTTCATACCTACCCCCTTCATTATTTATGAACAATTGTACATGATACCAATTCTTTAAAGTTACCTTAATTTATATGATAGAAACAGTTTATTGCATTATTTAAAAGCTATACACGGTATTCAACTAATGAAACATCAGTGAAAAGTATTAAAAAATGATCGATAAATAGTTTGATATACTTTTCTAAATCATTATTGTTTAGGTTATTAACGAAGGTAACGTAATAAATTTAAAAATGTCATAAAAATATGACTAACTTTTTCGCAAATTTTTAAATAAAATATAGCTCAGGATAAGGATGAGGATGAGAAGAATCCAACAAGTGTAACGTCACCGGAATTTACGGTGCCGGTCAGTTTTGGGTTTCTAATTTACTTGGTGATAATTACATCCGGTAAGCTGTTTCTGGGAGACATTATTTCCTGCGCGTCTGGGACGCACAGATCCATTCTGAAGACCCTCTACAGCGTCAGGGACGCTTCGTCATCCATATTTTCGTGGTGCAAAGGCGCAACGATGTATGTCTTTTTCCTTACACCTACATATTTGTAATATTTTCTGATTATTTATTTAAAACTTCATTCGAGATTTTTGGCAAGTGTGTATGAAAGTGCAGTGTGTGATAAATTTTTCTAATTATATTAGGTATAGTAAGAATGTCTATATGTTGTTAAATTTCAGTTGTTACCGTAAATTTCCTGCTATATTGGCTGAATAAAGAATGTAAAAAGCTGGGCGTTTTACTTCAACGTAGAAAATGGGCCTGTGGCAGAACAGTAACAAATCGTTTTGTTTACCACCTCAACCATTCTGAGAGTCGATTGCAGCCTATCCTGGGGATAAGACGACTTTCTGGTGGACAGCAGATTCCTGTGAAGCTGGGATTTCCAACCAACTACCCCCCCCCCCATTTTGGTCCATACCTTCGCTGGAGGATTTTTCGTGGTATTTGTGGTGCATGGTGTTCCTGGACATTGTGTGTATATGTGCAAACACTAGTGACATATCGGTAACTTTATATCAAATAATATGTTGACATTATTTGAAATGAACAATAGTACAGATATTATAGATTGATCATGATAATATGCTATGTCAAATATTTTTTCTGGTCCATTGGTGTTGAATATTTTCTCAATACCAGATAACTCTGTTCTATGCATCAGTACTTTGAAAGAAAGCATTAATTTTCATGTATTCGTGGTGTGCATGTGAATTTGAAAGTTAATTGTGCATTTTTTCTCATCTAACATATCTAATGCCATTTTTAGCATGTGTATATATTTTCAAAATTTCATGGCATAATTTCATGTGAAAATCACTACAGTATTATCAGTATGGCATCTGGTGGAAAACCCATACCCATAGTTGACGAGGAGGAAAGTGAAGAGGAGACAGTTCTTCCAGAGGAAGGTGAGGGAAAACGACTGAAAACGCAGACAAAGAAAGGCATGGAACAGTTTTTGACATTTCTTAAGAAATATAGTTCTCAAGAACAAAAGGCATGGACAATGATTGAAGAAATCTTAGTTGATATAGATGAAAATATAGACCAGAAGAATTTTAAAGACTTACGCAAAATTAAAGCAGAGCTTCAGCAATTTAAACGTACTTACTTTGATTGTGCAAATGACTTTCTTTCATTTCTTAAAAGAACAAACACAAGAGAAAGTAATGAAGAATTTTCTATTCAAGAACCAAGATTTTGTAAACGTTCTGACATCATAGATCAGCTCATGAACCGTATTGAGGACGCCCTTCTGGACGCAGCAGACACCATATCACGAGCAAGTAGTTCCGAAGGATCCCGATCACAGAGTAGAAGTTCTGCCAGTGAAATGTCAAAGTCTCGTGTTCTGTTAAGACAGAAGGCAGAAGCAGAAAAAGCTAAATTAGCTTTCGTCAGACAGCAAGTTGACCTTCAAACCGAGAAGTCAAAAATTGAAGGACAAATACAAATTCTGAATCAAACGTGTTCAGCAGCAATCGCGGATGCAGAAGCCAAAGTGTTCGAAAGAGAAGAAAGTGAAACCAAAAGTGAAAGAAATTCCATCTTAGATGAACTACCCAAAGACAGAGGTCAGCGTGTTGCAGATTATGTGGAAAGTGTTTCTCGAGATCAAGAATCAAGTGTTAGATCACATGTGAACCCAAAAATCGTTCAACCAATTCCCTCAAGTTATAACTTTGATGTTCCTTTAACTCGACCAAAGGAGGATTCAGTGGAAACTGTTACTAAATTTTTGTTAAGGAAGGAAGTGTTGTTATCCCGGTTTAGTAACTTTAATGATGAACCAGAGGCTTACAACGCATGGAAACTAAACTTTACCTCAATCATAAAGGACCTGCAGATTTCAGAATTCGAGGAACTTCAGTTACTTGTGAGATGGCTAGGACCGGAGTCCTCTAAACATGCAGCGGACATCCAACAAGCAAACGCCGGAAAACCTGGAAGGGGACTACGTCAGATTTGGGCAAGATTAGATGAGAGATATGGGGCAATCGAACTCATCGATGATTCATTAAAATCGAAGTTGGCCGCTTTTTCGCAACTTACGATAAAGGACCCTAAAGAACTTTACAAACTGTCTGATCTACTGACACAAGTGGATGGTGTGAAGAAGAACCCTAAATATTCAGCAGCATTATCCTATTATGACACCTCTCTTGGAATTGCACCAATAGTAAGCAAACTTCCTTATCAATGGAGAGAAAAATGGATCAACAGGGCCTCAGAATATAAGGAGCGTCATAGTGTTCCATACCCACCATTTACATACTTTGTGAAATTTATACAAGACTTATGTCGTGTGAGAAATGACCCTGGATTTCAGTTCAGTGAACCAACAAAGAAAGAGACTAAAACCAAAAACACTAGACAGATTCGTTCAAGAAAAACTGATGTTAAGCCGAGCAAGTCAACAGGACAAAGAAAATCATGCTTTTTAGAACATAGAGTTGAATTCAATCATAATATCAAAGACTGTCGTAAGTTTCGTACCCTTCCTATCGGTTCAAGGAAAAAGCTTCTCAAGGAAAATGGAATTTGCTTTAGATGTTGCGATTCCAAAGAACACTTAGCAAGAGACTGTAATGTGAAATTAAAGTGTGACATGTGTCAAAGTGATAGACATTGTGGTGCCTTACATGTTAACAGTTCCCAGGATAAGGAAAATTCGCATGGCGGGGAGAACAGTATATCATCTTTTACAACTAACTGTACTCAAGTCTGTTCACCCGCATTCAGTGGCAAATCTTGTGCAAAGATTATTTTAGTGAACATCTTTCCAGTTGGCCGTGAAGATTTAAAGAAAAGAGCATATGTGATTCTCGACGACCAAAGCAGCAGGACACTTGCGAAGTCATCATTCTTTGACAAGTTCGGAATCAAGGGACAAGAAATTTCATATACATTGTCATCATGCGGTGGTTCGGCCATGGTCTCCGGGAGACAAGCCTTTGATTTCGTTGTATCTTCAATACAGAGTGGCGAACAAATACACTTACCATCAATTATTGAATGTGATGACATCCCTGTTTCATACGAGGAGATTCCAACCCCAGCTGTAGTTAAGCCATACAAACATTTATCAGACTTGGAGTCTGAGATCCCACCAATAGACTATAAAGCAGAAGTGATTCTTATTGGACGGGATGTTCCCAGTGCTCATCATGTGCTGGAACAAAAGATTGATAAACCAAACCTACCTTTCGCACAGCGACTTCCCTTAGGCTGGGCCGTTATAGGAGAATGTTGCCTAGGTAGAGTACACAGACCACAACATGTGGTTGTGAACAAGACTCAGATTTTACCGTCTGGACGAGGAACTCATTTTACCCCATGTTCATCAAATCTGAGAATCTCAACAAATCAAGATGATACAGACATTCAGTGTTCGTGTGAGAATGGAATTCAGCTTTCTCAGATCTTCGAACGCACCAAAGACGATAACATTCCAGGAATGTCAATCGAGGACAGAGAATTCTTAGAAATCATGAAGGAAAAGTGTCATAAAGATGAGAAAGGACATTGGTCAGCTCCGTTACCATTCAAGTTAAACAGAAATAGACTACCTAACAACAGAGAACAAGCGTTGAAAAGGACTTATTCACTGCTGAAAACTTTTAAGCGTGATCCTGTGAAAATGAACTTAGCCATAAAGTTTATGGAAAATGTGTTTGATAATGGATTTGCAGAGGAAGCTCCAGAGATCCAAGAGGGAGAAGAATGTTGGTATCTTCCCATATTTCCAGTATTCCATCCAAAAAAGCCCAACAAGATCCGTATGGTTTTTGACTCTTCAGCCATTTATCAAGGACATTCATTGAACTCTTCCTTACTTCAAGGACCGGATCTTACTAACAATCTACTCGGCGTACTTTTGCGTTTTCGTAAGGAGCGTGTCGCCATCACTGGAGATATAGAACAGATGTTTCATATGTTTCACATTGATGAAGAACACAGAAATTTCGTTCGTTTCATATGGTTTAGAGACAATGATCCTACCAAGTCTCTTCAAGACTACAGAATGTGTGTACATCTATTCGGGAATTCACCGTCACCCGCTGTCGCCACATATTGTCTCCACAAATGTGTAGAAGAACCTTGTGATAGTGATGTGAAATATTATGTTACAAGAAACTTCTATGTTGATGATGGACTGTCATCTTACGATACAGACAATGAAGCTTTAGATATTTTGTTAAGAACACAGGAAATTCTAAGAGATAGAGGTAAAATTAGATTTCACAAATTTGCCTCCAACAGGCAAATTGTTATGGATGCTTTGCCACCAGAGAATAGAGCAAAGGATTTAAGCGATGTACATTTAGATCTACATACAACTCCTGCACAGAGTAGTTTGGGCTTAATCTGGAATTTATCACTAGATGCTTTCATCTTCTCAACAGATCTCAAAGATGTACCAGAAACAAAGCGTGGTGTGCTATCTTGTTTACATAGCCTGTACAATCCTATAGGATTCCTGTCACCTGTCATTTTGGCTGGAAAATTTATTTTTTCGTGACATTACACAGTTACAACTTGGATGGGACGATCATCTTCCTAGAGACATAATCCTGCGTTGGCGGTCATGGCGAAGCTCTCTTCATCACCTATGCGATGTGAAGATACCTAGGCGATATGTTGCAGTATCTATGAAGAATGCCGAAAAGATCGAGCTCCACACCTTTGCGGATGCATCTGAAAAAGCTATATCTGCTGTTACCTACATCAAAGTTACAAACATGGGAGAAACCTACATAGGATTTGTAACCGGAAAATCTAAACTAGCTCTTCACCATGGACACACAGTTCCAAGGTTAGATCTATGCGCAGCTCTTTTTGCAATAGAAATTGCTTCATTTGTCGAGCGTCAACTTGATACACAGATTCATGATATGCAGTTCTACTCTGACAGTCGTGTCGTATTATGATACTTATATAACAAGACCAGACGATTTCACACGTACGTGTCAAACCGAGTCCAACGGATACTTACAAATTCAAAATCAGAACAGTGGACCTTTGTGAAATCAGACCAGAATCCAGCTGATATAGGAACACGTTCTGTTTTTGCAAACGAACTTGCAACATCTGTGTGGTTAACTGGACCAAAGATTATTTTGGATCATAATCTACAAGATTATTCAAAATACCCGTTATTGGACCCTGATAATGACTGTGAAATTAGAAGGACTGTCACTGTAGTTAAGACAAGTGTACTTCAAGGATTGAACTCAAATGTGTTCACAAGATTTTCTACCTGGGATTCTCTAATTCGTGGACTATCATTCATGCGTAGTGTTATTCGCCAGAAAATCAACCTTGAAAAACTCAGTCAAACAAAGCTTTACCAAAGTATGGAGAAGATTGTTATCAAAAATGTACAGTTTGAAGCTTATGGACAGGATATAGAAAGACTTAAGGAGCACAAACCAGTCACCAAAGGTAGTCCGCTACAAAAACTGGACCCTTATCTGGATAACGAAGGTCTGCTACGTGTAGGAGGCAGAATTCTCACCGGAGATGTACTGGCTGGATCCAACGGACCATTATTGTTCCGAAAAAGTCACATGTGGCAAGATTGCTTATAAAGCACCATCATCAGAAATGTAAACATCAGGGACGTCACCTCACTGAGGGCGCTGTGAGATCCGCAGGTTACTGGGTAATGGGTGCCAAGAGACTTATTTCATCATTATTAAACTCGTGTGTAATTTGTAGAAAGTTACGACGTAAACTTGAAACACAGAAGATGGGAAATATACCTGACTTTCGATGCAAGCCATCACCACCGTTCACATATGTGGGAGTAGACACCTTTGGGCCCTGGGAGGTGACAGCTAGAAAAACTAGAGGAGGAGTTGCTAATGCTAAAAGATGGGCAATCTTATTTACATGTTTGACGAGCAGAGCAGTACACATAGAGCTGGTGGACGAGATGACATCCAGTGCCTTTATCAATTCCCTCAGGCGTTTTGTAGCAATGCGCGGTAAAGTCACTGAGTTTTATTCAGATAGAGGAACTAATTTTGTTGGAAGTACAGATGCACTTAACATCAATGCAATCAACATAGAATCTCCAACCCTGAAGAAGTATATGGTGGAAAATGGCTCTACTTGGATATTTAACCCACCACATGCATCCCATATGGGAGGGATATGGGAAAGGATCATTGGAACAGCGCGCAGAATTCTTAATGCTATCATCATGGAGTCAAAGAAACCACTTACACATGATGTTTTGAATACATTTATGTATGAAGTTTGTGCTATTATCAACAGTCGACCATTAGCGAACGTGTCGGTAGATCCAACACAGCCATCAGTTCTTTCCCCTTCAGTATTGCTGACACAAAAGACTGAAGTTGATTATGGACCTTTTCAAGCAGTTGATGTGAAGGACATGTACAGATCATCATGGAAACACACACAACTTTTAGCCAACCAGTTCTGGAAAAGATGGCAGCAAGAATACCTTTACAGTCTTCAAACCAGGCGGAAGTGGACTTATTCTAAGGAAGACATCAAAGTTGATGACGTAGTACTCTCAAAGGATTCTGACACCGTTAGATACGAATGGCCAATGGCAGTTGTTCAACGTACCTTCCCAAGTAAAGATGGACATGTTCGGAAAGTAGAGCTACGCACCGTTAGAAACGGAACTTGTATTACTTATGTGAGACCTATCACCGAGATAGTTCACTTATTTACACCTTAAGGAGAGTGACATTATAGAACGTCAGGCGGGGAGTGTAACGTCACCGGAATTTACGGTGCCGGTCAGTTTTGGGTTTCTAATTTACTTGGTGATAATTACATCCGGTAAGCTGTTTCTGGGAGACATTATTTCCCGCGCGTCTGGGACGCACAGATCCATTCTGAAGACCCTCTACAGCGTCAGGGACGCTTCGTCGTCCATATTTTCGTGGTGCAAAGGCGCAACGATGTATGTCTTTTTCCTTACACCTACATATTTGTAATATTTTCTGATTATTTATTTAAAACTTCATTCGAGATTTTTGGCAAGTGTGTATGAAAGTGCAGTGTGTGATAAATTTTTCTAATTATATTAGGTATAGTAAGAATGTCTATATGTTGTTAAATTTCAGTTGTTACCGTAAATTTCCTGCTATATTGGCTGAATAAAGAATGTAAAAAGCTGGGCGTTTTACTTCAACGTAGAAAATGGGCCTGTGGCAGAACAACAAGAATCCACGTCGTAGAGGAAGTATTATTGCTTATATCTCTAAATAAACACAAAAACCATTAAATTTTGTTGTTTTATTAATAATTATATATCTATTCATTTTTGAAACTCTTAATCAGATTGTAAAATTTACCTTTACCTCAAAATATATAGACTAAATTACATTCATATTTCTTAAGCTATCCATAGGTGATCCTTGTTATTTTCACGGACACAAAAAATCATAGGATGAAATTAAAATAAAGGTTAATTCGAAGGTAGCATTCTATGTTTTAATTCAAATGTTTAACTATCAAAATGCAAAGTATTCAATTTATGTTATATATGAGGAGATGGTGTTTTGAACTTCTTTTATGTTTTAACTTGTACGAGGGCTGTCCAAAACTGTCTTGAACAATCGTGGAGTTTTTTGTCATTTTAAACGGGTTTAATTATAATAATATATTGCCGAAGTATTTGTTTTTAAATTCTAAATCAAATAAGAAGGAGGTTTTCCCTAAAATTGAACTAAAATTGAACTAAATTAAAGGGTCGCGTAGGTACGCACGAACAAGTGTAAAAAATGTCCAAACTTCATAATTGATGTTTGAGGCATAAATATTTAGTTTTATTTAGTTTTATGAAACATATCAAAACTACACAATCTTCAGTATGAAGTATTCAGTACTGTGTGTGTCATTTTCATGCGTCATTTGAAGCCGTTTTTGAATGAGCAGAGGATTTTTAAAATTTATTACGGCAAGAACATGTCTTTAAAATCGTAAGAAAAAGCGACGTCGGCTGAACGCACAAATCAGCGCGCAATCATGGCATTTTGTGTCGACTTGGGTAAAAACCGATAGAAACGAAACAAACGATAAAGGAAACAGAAAAACATAGGATTAGTTGGAGTGATTTCTGATGGAGCGTGCAAATGTACCCTCTGGCCAGTCGGTAAATGCAACATATCACTTCCAGGTAAACCAAGGACTACGAAGTTATTGAAGCGTTGTCCGACCAGGCCCTGCGGCCTGTATAGGCATTGTATATATAATGATAACTCCAGTGTTAAAATGTATATTGCTCTGATTTTAATTGCATACACATGAATATACTCTATATTAAAATATTGAGACCTTTCCTTAAAATGGCGTCATTATTTTGAGTGAAATTGCATGTGTCCAGGAAATTTTTGGGTAGCCATCCTTTATATAAACTGATAAATTAAACTAGAAAGAACATATATACATTGTCTTTCTAACTCATTTAATCTTAGAAATAGTGTTCAAACATAATATAAAATGCACGTAATTTCAAAAAAGAGGAATAGCTTCTTTAAACGCACGTAAATTTAGATATATCTCGCATTACACTCTCCACCAGTGAAAGACATGAAAAAAGATAGTGAAAAGAAACAATAAAGGAATATTTAGATATTTACAGCGCCATATCAAGTTATAACAGTAACAAATAAGAAATAACAATCAGAAATAACTCAATATTCAACAATGAATTGAACACACTAGCAAGATATGCCATCGACCTACTAGCAGTCTTAAAAAAATAATATTTTTGAGAATAAATCATGCTTACCTGTTATTATCAAAAGTTTTGCGGCTAATGGTAGAATCTATATTTCAAGTTAAATGCAATAGAAGTATACATACTGTTCACTACACAAAAACCATGTTATGTATCATAATCACTTTTAACACCACTTTTAAAAAAAGAGAGCCTAGTCATTCTCTTAACGCATAGTGTATATCAGTTTGTAATGTATAATTTATACAATTAATTAGAAAGTAGTACTTACTTTTCATGATCTGTAAACGTTGCATTTAGACACACTGGGTCTGAAAGAACACATCAAGAATTTGAGGAATGTATTTAATAAACAAGTTGGATTTAAATTGAAATAAAAATTTGAGCTATTTTTTTTTATTTCCCCCCGCTTAAGGGGGAACAGAACAATGCAATGTAAAATAGTCTGTCAATAAATTTTTCTTTTTAACATATTAACATTAAGATGTCAACCACAACATATATCATTTTCATGACTACTTTCTTACTTTGCAAGGGAGATATTTTGAAAGGAATTGTCCCTCTTTTTTGGCATTATGATTTTTTTAACAATTTCAATTTTCTGCAATAATTATTTTATTTGATCGAGTTTATTTGCAAATAATATTCATAGATTTTAAGAACGGAAACACATTTCAAAATATATTTATAACATTGGCTTTTTACATTGCAATAACATAATTCTACAAAAATATTTTCACTGACCTTGTATACTTTGTATAATCTCAATATCCGAATACTATAGGCCATATAAGTAGTTTTAGCCAATTATCAGTTTCGAGCTCCTAGTAGTCATTTCTGGTATTAGTGAAAATGGGTAGAATTTAGAAAATTCGATGGAGGAAATTTGGAATAAATTACAGTCAAACTTTGATATTCAAATGTTTGTTGTCTAGGGTTTTTTTTTTTCTCAAATATAATAAGTAGGATAACTCAGTGCTTCAAAATCTCAAAATCGTGTCATGGTTCGAATTATTTCAGAATTTAAAAAAAGAAGGGGGGGGGTAGAATGGATAATCTTGACAGATTTTTGAATAGCATTCAGAGGTCACAAACAATTTACCAAGTCATTTGAAAGTAAAAATTTCAGTTCTTTCGTAGGACTACAATGTACAATTTGTAGGGTTTTTTTTACTCTTATAAAGGAAAGTGTCCACCCCTGAGTAAACTTAATCCTAAATATAAAAGTGATAAGAACAATTTACAGATTAAAATATTGAAATCAATTAATTTGTTTAAAACACTGACCACCATGCGGCATCTGGCATGAATAGGGCCTTTTTTAATCAATTGACGATGCAACTTTGAATGATTTTTTTCCATATGATCTAGTAATTACAAAACTAGCTAACTCTGTGTGTACCGTAAGTTGCAAAATTATGTATGTGAGAAACAGTATCTCTAATATTAAAGTTACCCTGAACGGGTAATTCCACATCCCGCCTTGTGAGGTTTGAAAAATCTTCAAATATTCTTTTGTTTTAATTAGCCTTTTTAAAAAATAATAATAATAAAATAAGAAGCTATAAAATTGACAATCTTACACTTGTAGACCTCAGATGACAGAAATCGTTCTTTTGGACATAATCCATTTGACACATTACAAGGAACACTGTTGAGGGAATTATATTCAGTGATTTACTCTGGACAGTAGTCTATGGGGGAAAAAAACAAGTTATAAATGATAAATACCAATTTTAACGAATCATGAATAAAAATCTTTAAATATAGCAAAAACCCTTGAGTAAAGTTTAGTTATGATATCATATTTACACGTCGTCTATCGATCGTTTGTTTATATTTACCCAAGCATTGTATCACTTTTGTAATAAAGTTTAGCACAAGCTCGGAATATTGCTATTTATACATGTGACCATTGAAATACTGAATAAATTTATAACATTTAAATACAGGCATGTACTATTTGGAAAGTGGGGTTCATACAGAATGTGACTATTTTACATGTAAGCTCTAGAGTTGTCGTGCCTTTATATACAATCATGTTTATAAATTTAATCTGTCTGAAAAAAAAAACATTAAATTACTTACTTGGATCGACCCAAATTGGCTGTGTACATACTGTGGAATCATTAATTTTCGTGGGGGCCAATTTTCGTGGATTGCTGAACTTTTATAGGTTCGTGGGGACGTACTTTCGTGTATTTTCTTATACCTACAAAACGAAATATGACTTTATAACCCTAATATATTATTCGTGGAGGATGTTAATTCGTGGCTGAGAGGAACCCACGAAATCCACGAAAATTGAGCCACCACGAAATCTAATGATTCCACAGTATCTCTCCTAATTTATTCCTATCATCTCGGATACAATGATAAACATTGACTGAACTCAGACATTTAAAGAAGTCTTTATCTTTCTCATATATGGTTTAGTTAAATGCGCAAGGCCCCTTTCGATCTTTAAACATGGCTTCTATCTGTACTCAGGATCTATTTATAGCATTATGTGATAAATTTAGATTCAATCCATATAAGTATATTTTTTACTCGCACCATATACGTCATAAGATTATGTTTACCGAGCATGAATAATAATAAATAGTCATTAAAATTGGAATATGAATAGAAAATAGATACTTTCTACATGCTAACGAATTTTAATCCAGGTGAAGTATGTAGATAGCAGAAGTTATGAGAAAAAAATTCAAAAGTAGTAATGATTGATTTTCTTCTAGTTGTTTATTGCATTAAATATTACTGGATACTGGTGAAAGGATTAAAAAAAAATTAAGATTGGGCCTCAAGAACATAGCCAAAAATTTAATACTTTATGGGGAAATTTTGTAGAGTTACAGTTTCTAACATACAAAAAATTTAATTATTATGGTGCTTAAATCTTGCGCTTTTTTGGGATCAACTTTGGTCAAAATTATTAACTAACACATTTGCTCAAATTAATTAACTTGTGATGTCCTCATGCCTCACACTTTCTTTCCTTAGCCATGCTAATCGGTCAAAGACGGTAAAGTATTTCATAATTTCATGGATATCAACATTTGTAATTTTTACATTGATGAAATCATTAACTTTAATGGGTTTTTGATGATGTTTCAATATTTAGAGGCATTATATGTGACTTGTCTTTAGCCGAATCCCTATTCAGCAACTTTTGATTAAAGTGATGTTTCTTCTTATGAAACTATTATTTTGACAATCTATATAATAACGAAAAACCAAAACAATTATATTTTTATGGGGCTGGATTGGCCAACAAATTAACCTCCAGATCTTCCTTTTTCCTACAATTTTACGGTATGAATAGTAAAGATATAGATTTAAGACAATTCTGAAGTCAATTTTACTCGGTTGGCCTCGTCGATTAATCAGAGACTTTGGTCGAGCAATAGTTACCTACTTGATGAATTATTTAAATAGTGAGTCCTTTCCAAATCAAAAAATGCTACAGCCACTTAATTCTTATCTTAAACTAAAACACATTAAAAAGCTTATGATAATATACTGGAATACCAAATGTACCTGTAAAATGAATTAAAACGTGTTTTATATCTAAATATCATTAGAAAATGTCCTCGTTTTTCCTGGTTTTCTTGTGATGCTTACACATAACTGAGCTCCATGTCATCGAAGGCAAATCAAATGTGACCTGTTCCACGGTAAGTCATTGTCCGTGTTTAATAAACAATCAAAGATTAATAATTATAAATACAAACGTAGTTCAAAAACGTCCGCGTTAAGAAAAAAATTATACTTTAAACTATTCACTTTATTAGGAGTAATCGACTGAGGTTATTTTAGTCGATGATCAGCGTGACCGAGCGATAGTCGAATACTCGAGTACTCGTTGACATCCCTACAAATTAAACAATGAACCACACAAACATTTGCACACCTTTCACACACCTAGAACAATATATGAGAATTTAGAATAAAAAAATTTGAAAAAATTACTGCATAATTTAAAGACACCTCTACACTACCACAAAATAACCTTACAGATTAGTATCCTACTCCAGGGCTTTAGTCCCGTACCTTAATATGGACGTTATCTATTAATTAAATTAAACCAACACAATCATTATCATTATCAATATCATGTAATTCAGATCATCATCTTCATCATCTGCTTCATCGTCTGTTTCATTATCATAATTGTTATTAACACCATCATCATAATTGTCCGCTTAATCGTCCATTTCATCATTATCATCATCATCATCATCATCATCGAAATGGTAAACCTCATTGTTATTAAAATCATTATCATCGCCGTCTGCTTCTTCATTGTCGACAATATCACCACCATCACCACATCACCATCATCATCATCATCATTATGTTCTTCATCATCATCATCAAAACCACCATCATCAAAATCATCGTCATCGACGTCGATAACATTATATTGAATTTGACAAAATTGAAAATGTATTGAAATTTATTGCATTCATTTTTATGAAAAAAGCGAGACATTAACTTATGATGTAATTCATTCTATGTTTAAATCAAGCCTAAGAGTTATGTAATCAAATGAAAAATTGACTTATCAAACATCAAACATCATTTTCAATCAATTTAAAATGGAAAACTTTTCAGCTTGCACTGATTCATAATGTTCATTTTTTAACAAAACTGTGTATATCCAATCTGCATTTTAAAGTTAAAATTGGCATATTATTGTTTTTGAACGCAATGCTTTAATTTTTTAATCATATATTTGTAAATCGTTCATTATAGCAAACGCCATAATATGTTATAGGCTGAAATAATACATAATAAATTTGTTGATCAATTAAGGAGGCCCGGTTGTCAACAAATTAAGTATCAGATTTACCTAAAGAAAAATACAGCAAAAAATTGGCCAAGACCATCGAACCCTTTAAGTTCAACCAAAAGGACGGATATTGTATTTTTTAATTAAAAACGATTTTTACCGTTCTCTTGTCTTGATATATAAAAACTCAATACCAACTTACTAATTGAACAAAGGCTTTTTCTTTGTAAAATGCTAAACATTAAAATTAATCTACTTTGAACTACCATTTTATTAGCTCAATATATAAAAATATTTCATATTTTACATATACTATATCAAAACAAATTAACATAATATTTTGTTAAAAATTGTTCATTCCTGATGTACAAGAGTTCAAATCTATAGACTTTGTTAAACGTATTATATAGGCCTATTACTAAATTATCTCTCTTCTATTTTGCTATTTACACTCTTCGTTATGGAAGTCTTGGATCGTGTCGTAATGATCACTCTCCCGTAGTGTTTTGTTTATCGTGTTGTACGTGTGAACTGGTTCAAGGTAGGTATTGTCCACCACGTCAGGTTTTAATCTGCGAACGATGAAAAACACGGCAACGACGATTAAGATGACAAATACCAATGTACCCAACGATACACCGACATATAGCAATTGATTCCCGTTTGAGGATGACGGCAATTGGCACTCGGATCCACAGCACTTTTCTTTGCAATCTATGAAGAGAATTTTTTGTATAGCTATTTATATTTGATAATTCTTAAATGCATGATATTGAAAATATAAATGAATGGTTTTCAACAAAAAGAAAGTCATCGTTTTGTATAGTCTTAATAAATGCCACGTGGATCAAATCATAAATGTATCTTAATTTATAATTTTAAGGATGCACTATTTTGTGGACAGTAAAACTATTGAAACGAAATTCATTCCTTAACGAAAAAAACGAATATTGATGACAAACCATCTTTTAGACATTGTTGAGATGGACATATTTCCTTCGGGCCGCAAAATCCTTTCAGGAGGTATCCCTTTTTATCGCTAGTACACCAAGAACAACTTGATATGCGGAAACATTCACTGACAAACGAAAAAAAAAACCAATTATTATACTTGAAATGGAAAAGATTAAAACGGACACATTGATACAAATAAGTGCCTACAATCCATTTCATTTTTTTTCTTGCCATTAAAATTTATATGAATTATTGGGCAAAAGAAATTTAGTTGGAATGATCAAGCAAATAAATAAAAGATGTCAAAAATGGGAAAAAGTTTGACGGACAGATAAACTGAAAGTCAAACAGTGTAAAAAGGGGTCAAAAATGCTCACTTTTCCTAAATGAAGCATCATTTGAAAAACAAAAAACAAAAAAGAATATTTGAACTAAAATTCTGCAATAAAACTGCACTTATTGCTTTTTACTTATATAAATAAGAATCAAATGCTTGCCTTTCTGTTTTTCTACATTCACAACTAGTGGAAAAGCACGTTGGTAGATTCCTAGTTTTATCCTCTTCCGGTGTACTTACTGACCTCAGTGTTGGTAACTGAGGACTGCATGGAATAAAACCGTCCCTATGAAAGACGATAGAAGTTAATATAACACACTTTTCTTAGTATCAATGTATATATAATCTTTTGATATTCATCATTTTTAACCATTTCTTAATAGAAGGAACTAGTTTCTATGCCATATTTATTAATTTGATCAAAGAATGCTATTTGCCAAGTTTTTTTTAGAGTTCTTGAAGTATGTTAGAAGAAAGGCTCACAGATATTTTCCCGACAAAATGCTATCAAAAATTAATTTCGATACCTGATTTACCAATCCGACGGCGACAACTCTTTAATTTGTAATAGACTTCAACCACGTGATTATTTATTACATTTTATAAATGCATATTGGTATTTCTATTATTGGTACTTAAACAAAGTTTCGTACGATGAAAGCAGATTAAAAGAAAATTCCTTTAAAAAAAAATCAGAAGATTTAGCACCTTTCATTTAAATATCGTAATCCAAAAACAGAGAGTTTAAACAAGGTTCTTACATGGTGTCGTATTTATTCTTGCATTCGTTGAAGAACAGTTCATTGTAACAGAGGCAATTACATACTCCTGTACACTGTATTGAGCTAGGTGACGCATAGGGCTGTAAATGGATAACAAGGTAAAAACATGCAAATGTATTTATCGTGCAGTATCAAACCTTTGTATTGTGTGATAATGTATCGAATCTAATACTGATGTAAAAAATTAGAGACTGAATGAAAAACAGTTAAACAATGTAATTATTACCCAAAATAGTGAAAAATAGAAGCAATGGTATGTGACATATTATAGCGAAAAGAAGTAGTTTATAGAGTATTCAACTCATATTAAAGTCTAAGTAAGGAAGATGTTGAAGAGAAGAGGCATATAGAGAAACAATTTGTTTATTTCTAGTAAAATATACAATTGGCGAAGACCATTATGTTTAGCACTTTGCAAGTTGATATATATATATATGACTATTATTTTTCCTAAAAATAAAAATCTCAGTGCACATTAACGAAAATGTCTGACGTACCCCTGACGTGCAACACGTTTCTTCGTCCTGCAGGCGTCTATGCTTAAGAATAAGGTACACGTTTGAGCCAGCTACAGGACGCATTTCATATCCTTCATCTGAGTCTAAAAATCCACTTGAAACAGACTTTGGCAGATTTACCTGTCAAATTATATGTTATTTGGTTTTTTTAATTATACGCAATTCTTTTGTTGTTTTTAGTTTTTTTAAGCATTTAGTGAATCATTTATTTATTTTATCACTCAGCTAATCTAATAGCCTTTAATAAGAGTTCCTAGATTACATTGTATAATCGATTTAGTAAGGTCATTTTTCCTATCCATGGCCAAAGAAATAATAATTGGCAAAATCTATTAATTCTGGGTTATACATGTACATAGTTGAAAATTCGGGGTTTTTTTCTCTATTGGTTTATTATCCGATTTTGTTACTCATGTCTCTTTACAGTTGTTGTTATCGTTGTAAATATATTATTTTTACCCTAAATGTGAATTGTTCCTTTTTATTTCCTGTATCTCTGCAAGGTTGTTGATACATAACTGTTCTGCTTATCAGGGAACGAGAAATTCTTTCCTCCTGTAAAACAAATATCTTGTGACTTATAATTAAACAAAAACAAACTAAATGTTCAGACTATCACTATCTTAATCGGTAAACTAGTGTATTTTATTCATTTACTTTACAATCCCCACTTACGATAAAATGCAAGGACAAATTGCCTTAATGAAAATATCATAATCACGTTTTTAAAAATCTTTACTAATTACTTACCTTATAAGTTATATGAACCGGTGCTTTTATTGGGGTCGTTGTTTCTGTGTAAAAAGGGTGCATAACAAGAAACCCGCTGTTGTCGATCACAATACAACTAAATACAGGAAATATCATAGAATACAAGAAACCAACGTAAATTTTAATAAAAATGTTTGTTTAGATATAACTGGTAGAATATTGATTTAAAAATTATGTTGCATAAAAATACGATTGAAGACAACGTAATTCGATTATAAACGTAAAATATGAAATGATGATTAAATATGAAATAAAAACTAAAAAGAAAGTTAAAAACAAACGTATACTTGATGGCTAGTAAATGGCATAATACTTTACAAAACAAAATAATATAATGTTACTAAATACAAAAATTTAAACTTTTAAAGAAATCATAACTTTACTAAAACGATTTGCCAATCGACTTACATGTAATTAGTTTTGTTTGCACAGATTGGATATTTATCTTCCAGCATCTGCTTAAAGTAGAATACTGAGAAGTCTGTACCTATCACTGCTTCCAGTTTTCTATCTGGGTTGCTTCCTCTGCAAAAAATAGTAAAGTGAACGCAGAGTATCTCGAACAGCGTTAATTCCAGAAAGATTAACGTAAAGTTTTGACTGACTTGTCCAATCAGATCGTAATATGGGAAGTTAAAACAAAATCGGGCGTGACTTGAATGATGAAGCGAACAAGAGAATCCTTCAAAGAGTTATTGAGTAATCTTTACGTGATGCAAATAAACAATTCTTCGTTAGTTGTAAACTGACAAAGAAAATAATGTTGAATTAATCAATACTATGATAATGTAGCTGTAAAGAAGTTTTTTTCAAAAAAGTAGGGGAATTATTTTTTTGGCAACGATTTCTATATTTAGGGATTATGTAATGGGGAATTCGGGAATGAAATGCAAACGAAAAGTGTTTAATGAATTTTGATACTGTGCATAGGCAAGCAAGACATGTGGTAGCTTAGTAGAAAAAATGGCTGACAAATTCTCCTTAAGTGAATGATGTTTCACGGTAAATAAACGTTTTCGTATAAAACACACCCACACCCTTTGCAAACGTTTCTACTAGCAAAATAATATCAACCAATATTTAATTGCGGGAAATTTCGGCTTACACTGATTAAAAATGTCAAGGTCTTTTGGCAGGGGGGTTGACTTATAGTAAAAAGGCGATATATTCTTGGATGTTTTGAAAATGTTTTTAAAGATGCAAGTCTACTTTTTAAAAAACTACGTATAGTTTATAAGGCACTAGCGGGGCCAAGCTGTGAGTATGTATGTCTTGTGTGGTCTATTACCTGCCAAAATAGCTAATCGACTATATTGAATGCACCCAAAAGAGGGTTATTAAGATTAAAATACTGTTTCGTTTATTTGAAGAAGCCATTAAAGACCTGTATTTAAAATCCCTTGGAAAAAAAACACAGGAATCTTTGACTGTAATTTCTTTTTTGTTTTCAATCCTTCGGACATATTGCACTACCTTTTTGTAGCACCCTCTGATAATGGATATCATCTTCGAAGACAGCCCACTTAAAAATATCAAACTAATAGACAAATCGTTATGATTATGATTAAATAAGAGAAATATTCCAGTAGATATTCCATTGATACTAATCATTAATATAGCTCATGGACAACGAACAGTTTCGATATGAATTGTTATCCATATTTGGACATTTCTGACACAAATACTTTATAATAATGACGACAGCATATTCACAAGAATTAACTTACCCTTGTAATATGGTCTTTGTGAGAGAAATAATCCTTCCTGATCCCCAAGAATCTTCATATGGAGCAGACAAGACATTTAGCGACTTCTGGGCAGCGGTCCGACGATACCTTTCGGAGGGATACATTATAGTTAACTATGAATATTTCCTTAAGAACTGTTCTTTTTTGGACTCACAAAAAAATGAGAGACGATTTAGTACATATTGATATATCGGATAAGTTCAGTATACAACATAAGACTTTTATGACCTTAAAACAAATTCTTTATATTGTTACCGTTTTTACTCTATTGGGATCCATATTTACACTTGTAATCCCCACGCCGGCTTAAAGGGGCATGGTCACGATTTTGGTCAAAAAATTATTCTAATGTTTACAAAGCCTCATTGAGGCATTTTTAATAGACATCCAAAATTTGAGTATCATTCTTTGAGGTATAAGCGAGTTACAGAGCTTGCAATTCATTGCTATGTAAAAAAAAAAAAAAGAAGCTGTTGTTTACATTTTGAATGTTGAAGTAAAAATTCCTAAAATGAGTTAAACGTAAGGAACTGTTTTTTCATGCAAAAAATGAATAAGAAGATAGACAAATCAGGTAAAATAGTATTTTGGGGTAAATTGAACCTATGTTAACATTATCAGGGGCACGAGCCTTGTTTTCATGTCAAAGAATAGTGAGTTCTGTATCTTGCTTATAACTTAAAAACTACATATAATTAGAAATGCATTCCTAAAGCATCGTGAGTAATAGAAATAGAAAAACAGAATTTGACCAAAATCGTGACATTGCCACTTTAACCAAATAATCGTGACCAAACTAAAATAAACTTAAATAAATTGATCTTTTCAAATTCAATACGAATAACCCCAAAATGTATGAACGGCATAAAAGATACCAAATTTACTGAATTTGGCTTTGACCTGCTCATTAAGAATTTTATGAGGCACTTACCAAGTTCTGAGTTTGTGATTGTAGTCATCCTTTAGCCGTATCCCTGGGTACGTTCTAATCACACCGTCTTCTGTCATGACGTAACGCCAAGCTAGATACGGGGCCTCTTTCTTTGAGGTCGTTGTCCAAAACTTTTCCAGTGGGTAAGTTAACCGTATGGAATTAACTGCTGATGCCTGAATATTGCAAGATAGATCTTTGTTATTTTAATTGCTTCAATTGATCAAACAAATTAAAATCTTCAAACATTTTTTTTTCAGAGACTCCCATTGTAAGGGTTGGTGTATGGGGTCACAAATAAATTGCTGGGATTGTTTTTCTTAATGTTATATAATAATACACCTGATAAAATGAAAATTTATTACGTACTGATGTTTTAATTAAGTGTTATTACTCCACTCTAAATTCCTTGTATCTTTGTATACTACGAACTGCCATACATATATGAAATTCCTGTTTATTTGTATCGATTGTTTAATCGACTTAATTACATGTACTTTTCTTTGTATTAATTATCAAATAATTGATTTGCATTTACATTTTCTTACTTTTAGTCCTGGATTAGTGGTGATGGCTCCAGACAAGTAGTCCTTATACTGCTTTACTCTGACTTCTGTTTCCTTGACTCCAGTGTATGAATACGCCTCAATGAAAGCGTCTGGCGTTAGTTTTACTGTCGATTTTGCTGGATATTGAAAAAGACAAAGATACAGAATGAACGACAAAAGATAAAGGCTGAAAGACAAACGACACACTATTTGTAAGAGATATCTCGATCAAAAGTATATCTTTTTTAAAATGTTCACAAACCTTCTGTAGCATATCTACTAAAATGCCTGCAGAAGGGGGCGGGCCATTGGTTCAAATCCCATCGATGGTAAAGGAAGTCGCCGTCAGAGGGCCTGGTTAAACCATCTTTGTTGGAAACAGTGTTGTTTTGCTTCATAACGATACACAGAGAGAGGTTACTACCTGGAGCCACAATCTGATAATACAAAGCCTCATTTACTACGAAAACGTGTTTTTCACATTTAAGATAAGTGAATGTATGAGAGAATAAATGGGTTGTATTTGTTACCGGGGTCCAATAGTAAACAGCATCTAGATAAACTTTGGAGTCACCCTCAAAGAGTTTCTCTCCTCTAGCCTCTATAATTGTTGTTTTTACAGACGTCTGTGAATCCAAACCCCTATAAAATGAATTAGTACTTTGAATATCTATAATCCATAATCGAATGTGCTAACTGCGAAGAAAAGGAGTCAAAAAATAGTTTAGAAAACAGATATTTCAAGCAGTGATCTTTTTCATCATTCTAGCCAAAACTAAATGATAGTGTGTACAATAAAAGTGATGTAAAAGAGGAAAAAACAAACAGTTCTCTCTGTAATGCACAATACCCACGTGGTTATCTCATAAATATAGATAAAGAATGACAGGCTACACAGAAATAACGAAAACACAAAATAAATTAAGGAAATTGAATACCTGCATCTCTTTTCATTTATTTCCTATGTAGCTTGTGACACGATATTTTATTTGCTAGTGAGCCGGGTGTAAATTTCCGTACATCCTACTTGAGCCGGGGGTAAATAACGTGATATCAAAATGGATTAAATGTGAAGTCACAATACATTAAATGCGCAAACGGTATATCTTGAGAGTGTATAACACCAATAATTGGACAAGGAACATATTCATATGGTTTACACGGGAAATAAATTTGTAATCTAGATCCAATCAAGGATGTTCCAGGATTTACCGCGGGACGTATTCCATGTATGTTATACAACCTGGGGTAAATACCCATCCATCCTAGATTGAACCATGGATAACTTACAGTATCACAGGGACTTTCAAAATCATTTATCAAAAGTCATATTTTTATTGATTAAAAAATGTTTTAAACGTATGGAGTAGTTGTTAAAAATATGTATTTGTATGTTTTAATAAGTATAATTTTCTCAAAGGTATATACATTTTTAAAAGTACACTTACTTTTTCATGGAGTCGATAACTTTTGACACATCACCGGAGGTCTCAAAATTGTATATGTTGTTGATGTCCTGTTCTTGCATTATGATGCCACGAGGGTCGGTAAGCAATGGGTGTAGCAATGTCCTCTCCTCCCCATCAATGATAAATGCATAGGAAAATTCTTCTTTTTTAAGATACAAAATCTCTGCAACCAGTTCACTGATCAAAATGTCCGCGCACACAACTCCAGAAAAAGCCCCGTTAAACGCAACAGGTAGACAACCAGTGATGATTGATTCTATGCAATGACAATACTTACAACATTCAAAATCTTGTATTTTGTATCTACATCAACTGTACATTCATACTTAACTAAGTTATTTACCATGATGTATGTCATGTATATCAAGTATGCAATGGTTATCTATCATATAGGTCAAGTTGGTCTATATCATATAATCTGCACGATGTCTTTAATTCTTTATTCAAATTTATTGAAGACAACCTCACCATTGATAAAGAAATCGATGTAAGGCTGTGTATAAGTTGGGGACGTTGATATGGGCACGCTCAAGTCTACGTAATAGGTTCCCATGATCTCACGTAAGGACGACGTCATAATGTCTGTGATGATCGTTGATTTCCCGCGCTAAAATTGACCAATTATCACTGTATAACTTTCATCATTGACATTGTACTTATGTCAAGATCTAAAATGAATTATTAGCCCTCACTGAAAACATGATTTTATTTCGTAACTTAAAAGAAGAGTTTTATTAAGGCGAACTTATTTGTCATTGTTGTTTCTATTTGTTTACACATTTTTTTTTAGTTTTTAATTTTAGTGAATTGAGTTTTAAAATCATGTGTTTTAAAGCTTTTGTGATTGTGTAAGGGAATTGTATTCAAAAATATATTTTTATCTTACATCGATGATATGATTACAAGTTAGTTACTTTTTACTAGTATGTTAGCGTAATGCTCTGAGGAATTTCTCTTATC
This sequence comes from Magallana angulata, assembly GCF_025612915.1. NCBI lineage: Eukaryota > Metazoa > Mollusca > Bivalvia > Ostreida > Ostreidae > Magallana > Magallana angulata. The sequence continues at coordinate 1,980,398 of NC_069111.1, read as the reverse complement.
ATGACTTACCGTCACAAATCCGTATGTGTTGTTGTTAAGTATCTGCTCGGCCATATTTTTTAATAATTCTTGATCACTAGTTCTCAGACCTGTAAAACAAATTTAAGGGACAAGTAACAAGTTTGAAATCCAGGAATGAAATGGGTATTTAATTTTCACATATTAACTCCCCAATAAATGAAGAATAAGAATATGAGGTGAAACGTTTTTGACTGAAAGAATTTTATAACTTATTAAAGCCAGTGTAATTTTTTGCCTTATTTTTAAGGGGTTTAACCATTTTTCTTTAGTTTTATTTTTATTTAGATACTCCTTTTTACCTTTTTAAATTCTATTAATTAGCCTCTATTGATCTCGGTTTCATTCTTATCCCATTTTACCTTTACCAATGCACATATATACTCTTACATGAATGTGTTTGAGTTCTGCCTCAATGCACCTACCAGTGCCTATACCGTACGTGTTGATTATGACCCTGTTTTGCAGGGCCTCGTTTTCATCTCGTATTACTTCAAGAGGATTTCCTTCTGTATTTTTCCCGGCGCTAACAAATAAAAGAATTTGATCTGCAAGAAGAAACATTTATAATGGTATCGACGTAAAATATGTACTTAATATATATCATACAAGTTTGAAACTACAAAGATCAATAAATACTAATAAAGAAAGGAATAAAAAATATTTATCTTGACAATGTCAATTCAAATGTCTTCTTGTTTATTTGCCTTGCGTTTAATTTGTTACCAAAATCTTTAAAATTTTAACCCCGAGTTCTCCTGAATAAGGTTTAATTTGACTTTCACTCACCTCGGGTTTCTGTATAATTTGTCTTTAATAACAAGAATGCTTTACGGAGGGCATTGACATAGTTTGCTCCACCTTCTCCTGTTTGAGATGACAGAAAATTTCTGAAACTCTTCTTGGTGGCACTGGTCACTGGAACAAGTTGATTTTCGTAGCATCCTCCTAAGGTGTTTGCAATGTCATTGAAAACCACCAGACCAAACTATCAAAAGATACAACAGCTATCGCGGCTGCGTTAACAATTACATTCCTAAATAAACGTGAAAAAAGGCTTTAGGACAGCTCGATAGTCGTGACCAATTTTGGACTAAATTGATCTCCTTTCGAAGAACAGCGCTATATAAAAATATACAAGAATACCAAAATTTAAAAGGAAAACTTTTCTTAATTTCTTCACAGTTTTGGTAATTATAGTAGTTAATTTGTTGACCATCCAGCTTTCTTATATCGATCGTCACATCTTATCTGCTGTAAAGATCTTAATGCAAAAAACGCAGAACATCTTTATTGATACAAGGTTTAAAAAACTACGCTTGAAAACCACAAGCTTGAGATTTCGGTCCTCTTATAATTGCTTTTTCAAAAGTGGAAAAAAAAGGAAGACTCACCCTATCCTCTTCGTCCAAAGTCTCCATTACTGTGAGAACTGCATGTTTAGCTTCGAAAAGAATATCTCCCCGCATCGAAGAGGACATTTCTATGACAACCACGACGTCACGAGGAGAGGAAGTTGTTGTGGACACATAGAAGGGTCTACAATACAAAAACAGACGAACTAAAGAAGTTAAGTTATTTTGAATTTACTTTGTTCATTATTTTATGTTATATACCATTAAAAGTTAATTCGAGATTCCATTTCTAAATAAAACGATCAAAATATGATTTATGATAAATAAATGCACCTAAATATATAACTCAAGATACACCGAACATTTATTAATACTACTCAGGAAATTTTCAATCTTTAACTTTTTTCCTTTGTTTACAATGCTTTACTAAAATATTTCCAATGATCTGTCAAAATCTCAGCATTACTTGTCGAGTTATGAACAATAAAGAGAGCTCATAATTATCTCCAATGTTAACAAGGTTTAGGCAATATTTTGTTAAAAAAGGTAAACTGGTTTACGTTTTGATTAAATCTGATTTTGGTTTTTCTTTCTTATCAACAAATATCCAAAGTTTCTAAGATTTATTAGGGTCAATTTTACTTTAAATCTGTTGTTTTCTATTCAGATATCAAAATGTAAACAACAACTTTGTTTAAGCTTTGTTTTCATAACAAAGACTTAGTAACACTGTATTTTTTTAAGAACTTGACGACATACACTCAAACTTGCTTGGTTATTTGAAATACACCATTGAAGCATTAATAATACCAATCAATATAGAAAAATGAAACAGGAAATTGCATAATATGTTGTTGTTAGAAATGTCACAATTATCTTGATGTTTGAGCAATATCAAATCAATCTTTTTGCCTATTACCCATTCGTTTGGAAAAGATTCTGGAATTCCAGTGTAAGGTCAAACACTTTGGTTCTAATAATTTCTCCCCTGGATATTTCAAAGAAATTTCTTGGCTGAATTTTTATTTCTATGTCAATTATTTTTAGATTAAACAGAACTTATTTTCCATCCTGATTTTTTAATCAATTGTATTGAAAGATTTTAATTTGTTTTAACTCTGTGGGAATGTTTGTTTTGGAAATTCCTTCTTTAATTTTTAGAGGAAAACCCATTATTCACCATCCTGATTTCCGAGGAGGTCGTCTTAAAACTTTACAACTTTATTATTGAGCGATATGGGATTGCATTGGAAATTTGCCAATTTCTATATTTAGATATAACATACTTTATTTATCACCCCGACTTCCTAGGATACGTCCAGTTATCAATATTTTTATTGATATGTCCATATTTGTTGTAAATGTGCAAATTTTTAACATTTTTACCATAGTTTTGCATTTCTGCTTAAGGGATCATCTTTTTAAATGTTTCAAACCTATTGTAAAAATCAAAGTTATGTTTTTCATTTCCCAATTTCTTTTGATTTTGGGTATATTCAATTTGAACAATTGATTTATAACGAAAACAAGAGGCCCATGGGGCCACATCGCTCACCTGAGCAACAATGGGCGTTCAAAAGATATTGTGCCATATGGTCCCTCGGTAGAATAACAAAAAATAAATATTGTCAAGTATTCGAATTTTACACTTTATTTAGCATACACGTAATCTTTGACATTGCACCTTCATGAGATACTATTTTTTACCAGAATAAGAAAATCCTACGCAAGATATAAAACTAAACATTTGGTAGGTGTACACTGTTAAGTTGTTAACTTCCAATTCCCTATATATATTCGTTCTGCCCCCCCCCCCCCCCGTGTAAAGCGATCAAAATATATGAGAGCATATAGGTACATTTTTTTCATCAACTAATTACTAGTTATTGTATTTTTTAAAAAAATATAATAGTTATTGTATTTTATTTAAAAAATACTACATGTATAGATGTGAAAAAGAAAATTGTACTTCAATGTTCTCAATTCCTTAAATTTAAAACATTCAAAAATTTAATTTGTCTTCTCCATTATAATTAAATGACTGTTAATTACCTCGCGTACAAACCAGGATAATTTTCCGCTGTGATATTTTCTTATAAATAGCGATGATTACTTATCCCCGCAACAGAAATGTGTCAGAACTATGGAAACTGTTTTAAAAATGTCGTTTTTTATTTACTCGTGTTTGAAAAACTATCAAAATTGATGTAAATTTCACATTATTTATTGTATAAAGAGGGGGCTCCAGAGAGTAGGTATATACAGAATATCATTCTTTTATTTTGTTTTTACAAGTATTTAACATACTCTAATTCATATAGAATTTCTAATGTTCAACCAAAATTTCAGCGTCAATCGTAGAATTATAAGCAAGATACAGAGCTCACAGTTCGCCTAAGTTTGAGTCATATTTTGTTCACATGAGTTCATTACATTCAGCTTAAGATTTTTAACTTGGTATTTCCTATTCAGCATTCAAAATGGAAAAAAAGAATTGTCTAAGATTTTCAATTTTTTTTATTCACTCAAGACCGGTTTACTGGTATTTGAGGTTCAAAATCAGTTTATACAAATGTACATAAACACAGTCCAGGATCACATGTACAGTAGGAGTAATAATGACGAAAAAAGGTTAAGTTTACAATACAATTAGTTGTTAAAGTTGGTTTCTGGAAGAACAGAGTATAAAAATGTTCTTAATAAATATTGACAAACTTTTTACTTTTTTAATCTTTAGTTTTTAAGATCTGTGTACAAACATAGAATTGTGAGCAAATCTCTGTATCTTGCTTATAATTCGAAGCTTAACACTCAAATATGGTTAGTAAATAGAAATTGTAAACAATTAAACACAAGAAACATGCACTTTAACAAATAAGGAAAACAATTTATTTTTTCGAAATGAATTATATATACATGTATACATGTATATACCTACATATTTCCGTCAGCGATATCAAACTCTATTTAAACTGAATAAACTCGAGAAAATGCCGAGCATCTCAACAAAACCTATTGCATTAATCTACCATTACGCAAAAGATACTGCCGAATTACCGATAGAATAAATTGTATTTCAGTACTTTTTTTATACATCAGATTTTTCTTAATTTGCGCAGGTAAACAGTTAACTGTTTGATTTACCGAAGTCTCTGTTTGATTTGATACGTAAAAATCACGGAATACAGACGATAGTTCCCAGGTTACAAAGCATAAATAATGAAAACGAAACGAAAATCAGAACAAGCTAACACCAACGTCATGTGTGAAAACTGTCAACGCATTGAAATATTTAGCCCCAATTTACTTCACAAAATCGGCATCAATATATTTTGCATGTTTCAAAAATTTCCCTTCATACGCAAACAGTTGCACAACAAGCAAATTCATCAGTCAGATCGACCCTTTTTCGTATAATGTCATGGCTGCTTTAAACAAAGAACCTCGTTTTCGAAGTATGGAATACGAGTCTTGGTAAAATGAGTATGCAAACACGGGCCGTGGCAAAATAAAAGCCAGGGCAGATCGACAATCGTCAATTCCAAATACGCATTATTTTGCACAATATTTACAGAGAATACAAATATACTGGTCCATCAAATATCCTGAAATTTTAATGAGATTGGCAGATTAATAACTGCCAATCTTTTGTTTTGCCCAGACCAAGTCTTGCCCTCCCATTTTACCGGATGCCAAACGTGAAGCTGAAACACGCCTTTCCTTTATTATTATTTTCGTAATAACTCAGACTTGAAACAGAATTAGCACTTAATTTTTGCAATTTATATTTTCCTTCCCATAAGGATAATTTATGCTAAACTACGTTGAATTTGCCTCGGTAGTTCTTGAGAAGAAGATTTTTAAAAATGCACCCCCCTTTTTCTACAGTTTCATGGTTTTCTCCGCTTTAAATACAGATCGGACTTTTATTTCTGCAATTTATATTCGCCGTCCCATAAGGATGCTTTGTGCCAAATTTGGTTGAAATTGGATAAGCGGTTTTAGAGAAGAAGTTCAAAATGTAAAAAGTTTACAGACGGACGGACGGACAGACAGACGGACGACGGACAAAATGTGATCAGAATAGCTCACTTGAGCTTTCAGCTCAGGTGAGCTAAAAACTACATTGAATGTTTTTTATAATTTTTTGATGCTATGTCAAAAAATTCTCTATTATTAAAATATACGACCATTTAAAACTTAAGAGTTATTAAGCACTATTTTAGTATTTTGCCCGATTAGGGCTATAAAGCAGAACTTTACAACTCATAAACCTTTTAGATAATGTTGATTTTAAACCACACATACAATAAAGAAGAAAGGTACATCTAAGACTGCATGAAATTAAGAAAACTGCGAAGTCTTGTTATCAAACTTATAAATCTTTGCCTTTTATATAAAATCAAATCATTTTTCCTTAAAGATGCAGGACCTTGTTGACGTCTAGCTATTTGCTGAACAGGCTTTTGTATTTCTAGTGGTTTTAAAGCAACCATATATACTACCAATGATGAATCAGGAAGTATACAGTATATGTGTTACTCCCAAGGCAATCAGTTTGAAGCAAAGGAGCCAAGCCCGTTTTGACCTCAATTTCAATGTTTTAACGGTTTTAAATAATGTGGTTTTCAAATCCCTGGTCAATGTATTAGCTATTTATACTCAATTAGAAAAAGTAAAAGGGTATATTGTGCCGGTAAGTTGTCAAATGTGTTTTCTTTGCAGTATATTTACCTGAATCGAGGATCGTATGTATCACAATCCGTCAGTTTGGTGGCCGGGTAATTGATGTAAAGACCAGAATTCATTGCAATGTACTGGAATTGGAGGTGCTTCACATCTAAATTCGTTTTCAAGACTGTAAGTATGTTAGTAGATGGAAATCGGATGTTCTCTTGGTTCACATAGGCTGGCTTGCTGTAGCAAAATTTGTCTTCAGACACCTAAATGGAAAACTCAATTTGAGGCAAATGCCACTGATCCACAAGAGAGGGAAATTTCGTAAATATTGAATGTGTTCAGTATGCGTTTTATTTCTTAGTGTGATTTTTATCATAAATGTATTCAGATCCCAAACATTATGCACACAAGATATATTTGTCAACATTCGTTACCTTAAGAAGTTTCGTACTCATCGTGTAAATGTGAGTGAATTTCTTACGTCAGTTCTGAAACGGAGATTTCCCTTGTACTCTCCGTCCACACAGCAGTCCTGAGGGACATAATCAGACGACAGCTGGTCCTCCTCTACAGCCTCCTTCAGCTTCTTCAGAGCATTGTCCACTTCAATCATTCGTCCTCCAATTTTACCTGCAATCTTGTAAATCGTTGGGAAAACAAGTAGGACCAAATACATATTGAATATATCATTTAATGTCACAATATTTACCCTTATTAGATTTTAGACGTAGAAACAATTCATAAGTTTTAAAGTGTTTTAATCATTTGTTTAAATTTCTATCATTATACCAATTTTTTAATTGTAAAGCATTAGGAAAGCGTGATACAGCGGACTCTAGGTTTTTGAGCGATCTGTCTTTACCTCTCGAACTAACATGATTCCATCGATATTTTTCTCTTTGTATTGCAGTTTGTTGTACTCTCCCTACAGGAAACAAAAACATCGTATTAATAAAAAGGTATATTTTTGTTATATCATAAGATTTTCCTATAACAGATAAATTATGAAGCATCAAATTAAAATATAAAGACTTGGCGCTATGAGAGTAATTCTGGATTTTATACAATATCTTTCTAATTACCACGTCAGCTTTGTACAATTTAGTGTGTAGTGAAGTCTGTAGTGCTTTCTACCTGTAGAAATGACCACCCCACTGAATCTGCCACTTTATTTAGTTCATCGGAAAGAATGCCTGCGTTGATATCCTGGGCACTCGTTAGAACCACTTGATTCACAATGAACAGACACACGAACAGGTACGGGACCCTCATTGTTTTACCTTGAGAAGAGAAGGGATTTTATAACAATTTACCAAATTAAACGTTATGAAATAAAACCAATTTTACTGTTGTCGTAAAATTTAGTTTTAAAGTTTTGAAACGTATTATACAATGTAAATTAAACATATCTAAAATAAATAAAAAAAATTCATAATTACATAAACTCGTTAATAACATTACAAAGATCAACTTCATGGTTGTGTAGACAATATGAAAGTTGACAAAAACAAAAATTAGATGAGCTTAAAGGTTTTGACTGTCAGTGCTTGCCGATCTCAAAACCAGTGGGTGACTCTACAATGTTAAAACAACGTCGAGTTCATATCGTCAGCATTATATTATATCTATAATAAAAATACAAATTTTTTATCTCAAAATTCGATATGTAAAGGTGCAAACTACTTGAACTTTAAAAATAAACTTTTTATATAGTGAAAAGGGAATCAAAATCACTTGACTGATAGAAAAATACATTTCAAATTTGAATAAAATTTAGATTACTTACCCAGTTTTAATTCTTAATTCGACAAATTCACAGCTAAGTGAAAACAGTCGTCAAAATAATCACAGTCGGAGAAGGAAGTCCTTCTGCACAGTGCACACACAATACTTGACTTATAATCAGGAAAGGAACACTTCACATTCTCAGTGGACCCTTTGACAGTAGTTAAAATTACATGATATTTTATTATTACCTTGTGAATACAATTGTGATAAATAGTATTGTACAGGAGTTTCCATTGATTTCATATATAACTCATATTGAATCATTGTATATTAGTTAAATGTGTTTTGCTAGATAAAAGTTACAATAAAATGAATCAAATTCACAGGACGGAAAGCGTTAAAGAAGCTGGTAATTTTGCATCTTAAACAATTCGAAGAGTTGTCTTTTCTTAATAAAAAGAAGAAAATTTTACGTTTTGTCAAGATATCTGCGGTACACGATTAATTTTATTTCATGGTTTAATAGAGAAAAGGACTGTGTGTAAGGGACTTATGAGGTATTTTGCATCCCTCTTTTCTAACATTGAAGTTTTATAAAGAGTTGTTTATTTAAACAACGGTGGAAGATGGTTTGAAATGATATTGAAAATGTGTGTAAAAGGTTGTCAATCACAATGACGTAATGTAAAACAAAAATCTTGAAGAATGCTTTGATTTGAGAGATGAATTTAATGATGTTCTGTTGATCGACATATCATTTAATATTTGTTAGTTTGATAAGATTATGGCACTTCTAATTGGTCGAAAAATTTCTTTGATACCTGCATGAATAAAATTTTTGCCTGATCTACTTTTTTCAACTGTTCCGATTTAACAGAATTAAAGAGAAAGGAAAATTTAAAAATAAACACTGTCAACAAAATGTTAGGGTGTGTCTGTTTAATTGTCAGCAAACAAAATACAACTTTATAGATATAAGAAAAAATTTAAAATTTAACCTTCAGAAATAAACAGTACACATTATTTAATTCACTAAATAGAAAATCAAGCGTCTTTTAGGATTTCGACTGCTTGAAATCAACGATCAACATTTACGGCGAGGCTAGCAGTTTCAACTCGAGGAATAATAAAGAACATAAAATCCTATGCACTTTCACGGTAGCACTGCTGTTTAAATTTAGTAACGATGAGTTTTAAGTAAACACACGTACATGGTCATCAGAATAAGCATTGTAAAGCAAAGCTATTATAATTGCATCAATTCCTCAAGCGTATTTCAAGTGGCAGATTATCATACCTCACTCTTTATCTAGTTACCATACAATTTACAAAAATCACACATACATACTATTATTTGTCGGCATATCAACTATTTTAGTCCACGATCGCTTCTTCTTGCACGGTTACGGCCAGTTGCATATACATGTATCTGATTCACATTAAACGCAGTTTCAACGAATCTTGCTGAGAAATGCTCATTTAGATGACGTCATAGAAAAACAGCTAATTGACTACTAATAAGAATGAAGTGAAAGGCATTCTTTGTATAATGTTTTATAAAGATTTCATTTTGATTCAATATTATAAAGAAATTAGTTAAAAGGATGACTCCACTTAGCGCGGGGTTTTGGGTCCTTTTCGGTCGCTTCTGTTGCGTTTATTTCTTAACCATATATCACTTTTGTTAAATTTTTTAAAGAGTCTAATCAATTTCCAACATGAATTAAAATTTTAGACTGTGATACAATGAGCTCATTCTATGTTTTTTTTTTCTATACAATTTTCGAAAAAAGAAGTTCAGCTTATCTGCTTTAGATTAATATGCATGAGAGGTGGAATTGACATTATCAGAATGGTACTAAAATTAGACTAGCATTAATAACAATGCCAAGTATAACAATTTATGTGATCAATCTTTCACCATAACCCTATCTATTCTACAAGGTACATGTATTCTATTTACTATGGTTTTGGCAATTAGACCACGTCCATGTAAGTACAGAAGACTTTAAATCAATGCATGACAACTTAACATGTTCGAAAACATTGTCCTAGTCAGTACATAATATGCTACCTTACACGTCACGTGATAGAAATTAATAATTTCAAAGTAACCCGAGGTGAGAAATCACGTGGTGGTCAACATGCATCGACCCTTGGTTACAACAGGGAAAGCGAAAGTAAAAAAGAAACAGTTTTTTTTTTCTCATTTAAACCATGAGCGCATGCTTGTCTATTAAGCTGCCTTTGACATAACTTTGATAATGCAAATTTATAAAAGTCAACAGCTGAACACCAACTGGCGTTTTTGGTCGTGGCTTATTTATTGAAATTGAATATGCATTTTAACAACCGACCTGCCATTCAGTTAGTGATCAGGTATATGGCTGCACCATAAATCAATCAATCATCACATCAACAATCATTTGTTCAATCAATAAATATAAATCAATCACATCAGCGATTCTTTCAAGTCTTCTAATGGTTAACGTCGGCATGTATGCTGAGGCATTTACCTGTGGCAATACTCTACAATATTGTATAACAAGTTTTAGCCAAGTGTTAATGAAAGCTTGATTGTTAATTCTATAGCAAATGGGTACGATTAGAATCATGAAAATTTAAATATTAAATCTAAATATGTCTGATCACAAAAATTACTGTTTAAAATGTTGGTTTAGTGTCACCCGCATCACCTGATAATCATTTTTTAAGTGGTCAATACTGGATTATTAATTAAATTGATGCAATACTTACAGTAGTTGATCATATATTTAACACAGACGTCAAGGTGTTAGAAAACACATGTGCTGCGGAGTGGCATAGCTCTTAAATGGAAAATAATAAGTTTGAACAAAAGTGTTGTCATATATTATAGATTCACAACAATGACTCTTAAAAATTGTTATGATACTGAATAGAGTTGTCTTTCTTTGTCATGATGATGCTGCACGTTACCAAATTAAATTCTCATCGCCGTCTTCATTGTGATTGTGCTACAAATAATTGTTATGATACTGAATAGAGTTGTCTTTCTTTGTCGTAACGATGCTGCACGTGTTCCAAAATAAACTAGTTCTCATCGCCATCTTTGTGATTGTGCTACAAGTGTAACATAATAACATAAGTAATTGTAGGATCAGTATGTAATTGAAGTATACATACATTAAATATTTGTATAATAGCATGAGGAAATTATGATAACTGTTAATTTTTATTTAATTCTTAAATAGCGAAGAATATACTGCACAACTGATGTTGAGGGATTTTAAAAGCACGTGGGAATAAATTGGGTTAAAAGGCAATACTTACAGTAACTGAGCGTATACTTAACCAATGTATTTTCAATAGATGGTTACTCTATTTGTCAGATAGAATGGATTTACAACCTGTAATTTTGTCTGATGATCCGGCATCATGGACGAAGTTGCTGAAAAAAGGATGCCGAACCCGATATCAATTGCGGCCACCACACCCAATGGTTAAGCTTAAGCTAACCTGATCCTTATTAGGATGACGACTAGAGATAAGGTTGCTTCGGGATAAATTCCAATACAACTACTGTTAAACAGAGAACAATAGACAAACATACGCTGACTATATATGAAGTCAGTATAAAAGGTGGCGTCCTCATTATCGTATGGAGATTTAAGAAATCGTGATGACCCCGGCCTACGAAAACAAATTCGTACTTGGAAACGACATACTTTTATTTAACGCAATTTCGTTAAGTTGCAGTTTAGGTGTTGACCATTTCTAGAATTGAAAGAAAAATTCTTTTCAAAGTTTATTTTTTCGCAAATATCGCATGTCCTTAAGTGCAGTCATCCTTTGTGACATTTATTTGATCTCTCAAATCTAGTCATTTATGCATATATTTGTAATGAAATAGGTTGCAAGTTATTTTAATGTGGTTAAGACATCCGTTAATACTTATGAGGATTAAATGACATTGAAATACTTTCACTAATTTAGAATTTTCAAATTTTACAATATTTTACCAAAATGTGTTTTAAACATCTTTGAAAGGTAACAATTTTAAACTCCTCAGCAGGATTCGAACCCAGGGCTTACAGATTCGTAGTGAAACATTCTTTTTTATCTTTTATTTGTAGTGAAACCTTTAAGGTCAACAGTAAGCTGCCTGCAGGTTTATGAAATTCAGGATATAAATTCTTTCAACGATGCTTCATAACAATAGCTTTGCTTGAAAGGATGTACCAGGGCTTAATATTCTGGTAAACACAATGAAAAATCATGTTTGTAACCGTTAATTTCTATGCAATATAAAGAATATAAGTAAAAAAAAGTATCGGAGTTTGGTCCACGTTTAACTAATGAAATAAATTTAGAATGCCTATAGTCCCTTAACAACGGCACCAAACAAGCTCTTAACCTTCCCTTTAAAATGATGTCAAATTAAATATAGGTATCGTTATTACTTTTCCCATGATTCAATATAGAATGTCAGGTAATTTCTACATAACTCCTTTAAAGTTGTAAAGAAGGACACAGACCGCAATTATGTTTCTCTCTTATTCCTTTATACAAAAATAAATCATATAAAAAATTCCACCGGCTCAAATGAGTTCAAATACAGCATACCTATAGAATGACACAACTAGTCCAACAACATATCCAAACTACAGAAAAATCAATCGAGAGGGGACTGAGATATGACCCCTAAAATAACCGCTACCATTAAAATTTCACTTTCACTTTGGAATTTGTGTAAACATTGGCCTCTTTACACCCTTTCTACTGCGCCTGTAAAGATAATTTTTTTAAAAAATTTCCTGCCTGTATTTTTTTCAAACCTTCTTCTTTCCATCCATGCCATAAAAGAAACCAAATTCGACCATTTAGTACCCCTAGGAATTTTTGAAATAATACATACATTTTTAGAATGGAACTACTTGCGTGGTCAATGAGCACGGGGTAAATATAGTGGTATGTGACCAGTACGGGGAAAAGATTTAACAAATCAATTATAACGTCAGAATGGTTCTAGCACCAAAAACCCACTCTGGGATCATTAACTAGATCTTGGCCTTAACTCACTGCGCTGTGACAATTACGGGAAAGAAACTATTTATAAGATTACGCTTGATTTTATTGTGTTTATTTTGATAAATAGTACGTCACGACATAAAGGTGTCCCATACCACCTTAAATTTGGTTGTTTGAATAAATTCATCAATGCTCCTAATATTTTTCCATTTTCCATACTGTACATGTTTATTAAGTTATTTATCTAGTAAAGTCTCTATAATGGGTTTCCATACACATAGAGTATTCAGAGTGTTGTTCATGGTCTGGTGAATCTAAATTCTGATTAGTTGGTTTGAAGGTGAAAGGTTGAAGTTTTTGAAGGTAGAGTGATTTGGGGAGTTTGATTCAATTATACGGTAACTACTGATAAGGACTTTCTATGTCATGTATCATGAGGTCCACGCAGAAAATATATAAGCGAGGTTAAACCGGATGCTATGGGGAAAATTCAGCCTGCGCTGAGCTAGCCTGGTTTCTGTGTGTAATCGGTAGCTCAGGGAAACAGAATAGCACACGTTTATCTGAATCGGGATCGGGATTGCATATGCACAGATAAGTTCAAAGGCATTGTAATTGTAAAGTTGTCGGTAATCAGTGCAGAAACAAAGTATTCCTTTTAAAGAAATGATCGACATGTGATATGAACTGTCAGTACATGTATTATGAAATAAGTTAATATTATACGAAAGCCGAGAAGGATCATTCGAGATTCGAGATTCGAAATACGAGATTCGAAATACGAGATTCGAGATTCGAAATTCGAGATTCAATATCTAAATTAACCAATCAAATCAAGGATCTGAAAATATGTATCCTAGCGACATCAAACTGTTCTAAATAAAAATCATACGTACATGCTCTTATATACAAATAAATGCTATGTTCACTTCTCCCTACCTAACTAAATAATTATTTGTATTTACTTTTACACAGAATATCTAAGTAGACTAGTAATAATGCAGTGTGCTTCGCGGATCTAAGTGATTTTGTTTGCCCTGGTGCATTTCCACCTGATGCGTTTGAACCCTAAGGTATTTCACCACCAGTAATAGTTTAAAACCCGGGTTTATTCACTCCTTTTGTGTAAAAATGCGGTTATGGTAGAGAACTTCATAAGCGTACATGTAGCTTATTTTTTCTGTAGGGGGTCCTAGGCCAATTTTTAAAAAATTTACTATGTAAATTTAATAAGCTCCAATTTTCCCGAGGAGGGGGTCCAGATCCCCTGACCCCCTCCTTTCTAGATCCCCGCATGAAGATTAGTACATGTATCTAAATAATCTAAATATAAATAATCTGTCCTGTTTCACTAATAAATATAAGCATTACTTATCGTTTTTATGTATGCATACAGTGATACACTAGTACTATGATTAAAAAGAAATCATTGAGATATTATCACATCATACGGAATTATTAATCAATACAATTTTTTTTTCCTTTTCCTCAGTAAACAACTTATTATGAGTCTTACTTTTGGAATTGTTTTCAATATAGAATGATACCTACTCTCTACAATTAAAGGTAGGGATGATAGGGTGCCAATTTGTTGACATTGCCGATTTCTGCAGAGAACAGTAAAACCTTTTATTTGATTGTGCATGAATATTTCAAAATTAATTGTTGTACATATATTTTGTTATAATTCATTCATTGATATATCAACAAGAAAGAATAAAAGCATATGTTTCACAGCCAAGTTAAGTTTCTCTGTAGTTTCCTACCCCCTACCCCCCACCGCACCAAAATTGACAATAATTACATTTTTTTTTTTAAGTAAATCTCTAAAGATGTAAATAAGCACTGCAAACAAAGATGTGTGTATTTAATAATTATACTACTACATTACACTTAGCCAGATAAAATGCAATCAGGATGAAGCTACAAGGGGTGAGTGGTGCAAATTTACCAATTTGTCGCCATACACACAGAACACCAAATAAAGAAACTGTGAGTGGTGTGTGGAATGCATAAAAGATGGCGGCAAATTATCTCAAATAATCAGTGCAAAAACCCACAAATAGGCTGTTATTTGTTACATATCCTGCAAAAACATTGATAAAAAATGTTATCGTCCCATAACATAGCCGATTAAGTTAATGTGTACATATGGTCAACGTACATGTAATTCTAATACAGTATACAAGAAGGCGGACGTATCAGGCGGGGATCCAGACAATTAAATTTCAAAAATGATCGGTTGAATTACATTAAATGCTTTGAAAATTGTTTTAAACTATCGCACGGGTCAAAATGCGTGATAGAAGCTATGTACAGTGTAATTGGAAACTTTCATTTTATATCAATATGTAGTAGTACCTATTATAACAAATGAGAGTATACATGTAGCACAACTGCCACAAGCAATACATGTCCTTTACCGGCACCACCTCCCTCCCCTTAAAAAAATGAAACAATTGCCGTTTTATTTGCTAAAATGTGTGTGATTCAAGATTTTCCTAAAGGACATACCCGATTAGAAGTGAAAAAGAGTCGTACGTTTTAAACTAATTTTGTCAAAATTTTTAGATTCATTTGGTTATATTTTGGTCCATTTGGGTAAATATATGCACCAGCGCAGCTCTAATTTATATATAATCAGGCCATAAATTCAAAATATTTTCAAAAATTAATAGCTTTAAATCCAGTGGATGAAAGAAAAGGAAAGCAAGTCGAACTCTATGAGTGCTGATACCTGTGTTGAATGAATGGTACAGTAGGATATGCGCAAAAAAGTCCCGTCTTCTCTTTCCTACCCTATAATTATTGGAATATTAAATCCGATTATAAGAGTCAAATTAAAAATCAAGTACGGATATGTACCTGTTTATCAAAAGTAAAACTACTCATAATTTATCTACAGTGCATCGTTATGGAGCTACACTATGGAGCCCCCCCCCCCCTCCCCTCTTGAAATGTATTTACTGAAAACAGATTATTGGCGTACAACATCCGCACACAATTTAAAGAAATTTCATGTTTTTTTATCATTTTCGCTAGCTAATGTAAGACATCACAAATACCCCAAACCCCCTCACGGAAAAGGAAATGCTAGGTGATAAAAGAGAGAGAGAGAGAGAGAGAGAGAGAGAGAGAGAGAGAGAGAGAGAGAGAGAGAGTCGATGTAAATCACAGGTGCGCTAACACCGTTAAAATTAAAGCTTGCTAGTTGGTCTGCCCTACCCTAGCTACCTCCTCTCTTTTCTCGTTTTAGAGGCTTATTTATTGTCTATATATGCTTGTAACAAATCAAATCAATTTCGAATTCTAAATCAAACTGAATTTGACACTACAAAACTCTCTCTGTGTTTGTCTGTCTGTCTGTCTCTCTCTCTCTCTCTCTCTCTCTCTCTCTCTCTCTCTCAATCTCTCTCTCTCTCTCTCATATCGACAATGGCATTGCCATACCCTACAATACACTATTCTTATCTGGATTTTTGTCTTTGAGGTTGTAAATCATTATATCTTCTATTGTTTAAAACTTTATCATAACCTATATTTTGACATGTCGATTATTTCATTGAGTTTTGTTTCATAGCTAAAACATTTAGATTAAACAGATCTTTCTTCGCGAGCCGATTTTTACACAGTTGGGGCGAATACACTTCGGGTTAAAATTGTTCGGGGGGAAATACATACAGGGCAAACAAAACCACTTAGATTCGCAAAGCCAACAGTGTTATTTCTAATTTAATTGTTTATACTGTGTGGAGTTAATTCATCAATGTTAATTTAACCATTTTATAACCACTATATAAGAGCTATTAAGACATTTATTTTTTGTAGGAAAAAGCATGTACGTATGATCTTTATTTAGAACAGTGTGATGTTGCTAGGATACAGGTTTCAGATCCATGATTTGATTGGTTAATTTAGATATTGAATCTCGAATTTCGAATCTCGAATCTCGTATTTCGAATCTCGTATTTCGAATCTCGAATCTCGAATGATCCTTCTCGGCTTTCGTAATATTATGCCAAAACTGCAACATGCGTCAATTAGCATATTTTTCAATGTTTTGTTGTTTTCCGTATACACATGTAGCTTAACTTTACTTTTATAGTAGGCGAGGTAGAGTAGTTCCCGATTAAAAATTTTCAAGCATTTAAGTATGATTGAATAATTATGTGACTGTATATAAGAGGAGATTGAATAATTATGTCACTGTATAAAAGTTTAAATCTCAAGAAAAATGCATCAAAATATGAAATCTATTTACACAAAGCTGTCACTGCAAAGTTAACAAAGTAGTGCAAAGTGTAATGTGTCCGCAAATAGTATAATTCGCCGAATGCCTAATACTATGCATGCAATCTTCATAAATGTAGATCATTATTGTTTTAGAGGTATGAACCCTATAAATTCTGAGATAAAAAGTCAGGGCTATACATATGCGTAATACAACGTACAAATTAGTGGTTAAAAGCAGGACAGGTACATAGCATCAGGGGACCCAGGGGGCCTGCAATGACTTTTCTTAAATTTACATACAAATAATTGAATTAACATGGAGATCCCCCCCCCCCCACTTTTATGGGACCATGTAAGAAATTGAATTAAAAATAAGGCAATAATCAGTGAAATTAAAGTTAAAGGTAACACCCCCCCCCCTCCACGGATTAAGAATTTTCAGGATTTTGGAAAGTAATTAGGGTCTTCCGTTTCCAACGGAAGACCCTCTTGTTATTCTTCGGTTTCTTTTTAGGGTCTTCCGTTTCCAACGGAAGACCCTCTTGTTATTCTACGGTTTCTTTTTAGGGTCTTCCGTTTCCAACGGAAGACCCTCTTGTTATTCTACGGTTTCTTTTTCTTTATTAGGGTCTTCCGTTTCCAACGGAAGACCCTCTTGTTATTCTTCGGTTTCTTTTTAGGGTCTTCCGTTTCCAACGGAAGACCCTCTTGTTATTCTACGGTTTCTTTTTCTTTATTAGGGTCTTCCGTTTCCAACGGAAGACCCTCTTGTTATTCTACGGTTTCTTTTTCTTTATTAGGGTCTTCCGTTTTCAACGGAAGACCCTCTTGTTATTCTACGGTTTCTTTTTCTTTATTATTCTTTTTTTTCTTTTTCTGACTTTTTTGGAGCGCTATTTCTCAAAAACTATTCAACCGATTCGCACACAATTTTCAGGACGAATAAAGCATGATCGGTGCTACATATTATAAAATTTTTAAATGATGACGTCACTTCCGGTTTCACATATTGACGATTTTGTAAACTTTTAAGGGTCATTTTGTCCACGCATCTCCTCCGAAACTAATCAAGATAGAAGCTTGAAATTTTCAGGGATTGTAGATGAATGTATGTAGATGTACCCCCATGCTTCCAATGATGAAAATTTGTAAAGGCCTCAAAGCTCGCCTGAACCTGAAAATTGGCACCAAATTTTTTCACGAAATTTTTGCACATTTTCTGTGATATCTTTTGATGTATAAATATTTTGTTAAAACATCTAATGCAAAAGTTGTTTCAAATTACACGGGCTTTTGTTTAATATCAAGAAAAAGGGGCTGGCCCTTCAAATTAGGGGCCAAGAGGGCTGTTAAATATTCTTAAAATAATTCTTTACTGAATAATAATTTGTTATTAATTATAGAAGCAAAAATGTTCATTGTTGGGCTGTTTATCTATACAAAACCATACTTAAGTCATATGCTACGTAATTAGGGGTTTCAAGGGGCCAGAAATTCAAAATTTCGATCATTAATATCTGAAAAAGGAGAAATATTTTGAAAAGCATTGTAGAACAAACGTTGCTTAAAATAATGTTCTGTACAATATGCCAACTTAAATTTTTTTGTTTATGACCCCATTTAGAAGATAAAGGGCCAGCCCCTAAAACACATTTGTAAAGATATCCTAAGAACGGTTAACATTTTGTGAACACTTGTTGAACAAAATATGTTTATATTTGCAAGACCTTTCATTTGATATCAAGAAAAAGGGGCTGGCCCCTCCAATTAGGGGTCAAGAGGGGTCTTAAATCTTCTTACAATAACTTTTTACTGAACAATAATTTGTTATTAATTATAGAAGCAAAAATGTTCATTGTACAGCTGTTTATCTATACAGTACCATAACTAAGTCATTTATTACGTAATTAGGGGTTTCAAGGGGCCAGAACTCAAAACTTTGATCATTAATAACTGAAAAAGGAGAAATATTTTTTAAAGCAATATAGAACAAAAGTTCTTCAAAATAATGTTCCTAACCATATGATTCCAAAAATTTTGTTGTTAGTGGCCCCGGTAAGGGGTTAAAGGGTCGGCCCCTAAAACGCATTTGTACAGATATCTCGAGAACGGTTTACAATTCATGAACACTTGTAGAACAAAATATGTTTATATTAGCGAGACCTTTTATTTGATATCAAGAAAAAGGGGCTGACCCCTCAAATTAGGGGCCAGAAAGGCTACTTAGTATTTTCATAATAACTCTTTTCTGACCAATGATTTGATATTAATCATTAAGCAGCAAAGAAGCTTTTATTAAGCTTAATTTAAAACCGAAACCCGTTTTAAAATAAGACGATGCATTACAGAGATGTCGAGGTTTAAAAATTGATTTTTCCGGAAATTCTGATTCCGCGTCCATGGTTAAAAAAATAGCTTAATGTTTAAAGTAAAATTAACTCGTACCAAAAATAATTGTTAAGTCGTACTTGAACACATTCGGATTTTTTTCTCTTAAGTCGTTCTTGAAATCTGAAAGGTGTTTGTTAAGTCGTACTTAAAATCATTCGTATTTTGTTAAGTCGTACCAGGAATAATTCGATTTTTTTCATATTTTATATTTTAGTTACTCTTGTTATTGGTTTAAGAGCTCTGCTTCTTACAGGAACTTTTAGCTTTACTTCCGACATTAACGGAAGACCCACTCGTTGCTTTGCAACGAGCTTTGCTCTAGTTAGGGTCTTCCGTTTCCAACGGAAGACCCTCTTGTTATTCTTCGGTTTCTTTTTATTAGGGTCTTCCGTTTTCAACGGAAGACCCTCTTGTTATTCTTCGGTTTCTTTTTATTAGGGTCTTCCGTTTCCAACGGAAGACCCTCTTGTTTTTCTTTGGTTTCTTTTTATTATTATTTTATTTTTTATTTTTTTTCTGACTCCTTCTCGGCTTTATATCTCAAAAAGTTTTCATCCGATTTCAATGAAATTTTCAGAGCTTTTGTGAAGTTATTGTGCCTCAAAGATGATAAAGTTTCAGCATTAACGTCACTTCCGTTCAAATTTGGCGGCCATTTTTAAATTTTAAAAAAGTGATTTTGTCCGGAAGAAATCTCCGTTAACTTTAAAGATATCGTTTTGAAATTTTTACTGATGATAGATGTATCAATTCTATAATGTACTGGGGGGTTTAAAATTTTGTTCATCAATTTTGCTCAAAACCGGAAGCAGTTCCAATTTTTGGAAATTTTCATTTTTTTGAACAAAATAAGACAATACTACAGTCTTAAAGAACTTGCCATGGTGAATTCAAATCTGAAATCCGTTTGAAAATCAAACAATGCATTACAGAGATATCGGGGTTTAAAAATTGATTTTTCCGGAAATTTTGACTCCGCGTCCTTGGTTTAAAAAATAGCGTAATGTTCAAAGTAAAATTAACTCGTACATAAAATAATTGTTAAGTCGTACTGTATCACATTCGGATTTTTTTTGTTAAGTCGTTCTTGAAATCAGAAAGGTTTTTGTTAAGTCGTACTTAAAATCATTCGGATTTTGTTAAGTCGTACCAGGAATAATTCGATTTTTTCATCTTTTTATTTTTGTTTCTCTTGTTATTGGTTTAAGAGCTTTGCTTCTTACAGGAACTTCCAGCTTTACTTCCGACATTAACGGAAGACCCACTCGTTGCTTTGCAACGAGCTTTGCTCTAGTTATTATTATTATTCTTTTTCTTTTCTTCTGACTCCTTTTTTGCTTCATAACTCAAAAGGTTTTTAACCGATTTTGATGACATTTTCAGAGATTTTTGCAAGTTGGCGTCCCTCAAAAATGTAAAAGTTTTAAAGAGAACGTCACCTCCGTTTTGACGTTACGTCATTTTTAAAAATTTAAAAAAGTCATTTTGTCCCGGACTTTTCTCAAACACGCTTTAAGATAAAGGCTTGAAATTTTCAATGCTGATGATTTGGTCGATTTACCTCTGTAATAAGGCTCGAAATGAAAATCTGTCACTTCCGGTCGAAACCGGAAGTGAAACAAATTTTTCGAAAAAATGAATTTTCTGATCAAATCAAAAATGAATATGTGTTTTGTAGAGCTTATTAAGCTAAATCTAACACTGAAAACCGTTTTAAGATCGGACGATGCATTACAGAGATATCGGGGTTTAAAAATTGATTTTTCCGGAAATTTTGATTCCGCGTCCTTGGTTTAAAAAATAGCGTAATGTTTATACTAAAATTAACTCGTACCAAAAATAATTGTTAAGTTATACTTGAACACATTCGGATTTTTTTTAATAAGTCGTTCTTGAAATCAGAAAGGTTTTTGTTAAGTCGTACTTAAAATCATTCGGATTTTGTTAAGTCGTACCAGGAATAATTCGATTTTTTCATCTTTTTTTTTGTTACTCTTGTTATTGGTTTAAGAGCTCTGCTTCTTACAGGAACTTCAAGCTTTACTTCCGACATTAACGGAAGACCCACTCGTTGCTTTGCAACGAGCTTTGCTCTAGTTATTATTATTATACTTTTTCTTTTTTTTTCTGACTCCTTCTCGGCTTTATAACTCAAAAAGTTTCCAACCGATTTTAATGAAACTTTCAGAGATAATGTGAAACTATTATCCCTCAAAGATGTTAAAGTTTTCTTGACAACGTCAATTCCGTTTTGACGTAACGTCATTTTTAAAATTTTCAAAAAGTCATTTTGTCCGCGGCGTTTCTCAAAAACGTTTTGAGATAGAGGCTTGAAATTTTCAATGGTTATGATTTAATTGATTTACCTTTGAATAAGGCTCGAAATGAAAATCTGTCACTTCCGCTCGAAACCGGAAGTGAAACAAATTTTTCGAAAAAATGAATTTTCTGATCAAATCAAAAACGAATATGTGTTTTGTAGAGCTTATTAAACTGAATCTAACACTGAAAGCCGTTTTAAAATCGGACGATGCATTACAGAGATATTGGGATTTAAAAATCGATTTTTCCGGAAATTTTGATTCCGCGTCCTTGGTTTAAAAAATAGCATAACGTTAATAGTAAAGTTAACTCGTACCAAAAATAATTGTTAAGTCGTACTTAAACACATTCGGATTTTTTTTTGTTAAGTCGTTCTTAAAATCAAAAAGGTTTTTGTTAATTCGTACTTAAAATCATTCGGATTTTGTTAAGTCGTACCAGGAATAATTCGATTTTTTTTTCATTTTTTTATTTTAGTTACTCTTGTTATTGGTTTAAGAGCTCTGCTTCTTACAGGAGTTTCCAGCTTTACTTCCGGTATTAACGGAAGACCCAGTCGTTGCTTTGCAACGAGCTTTGCTCTAGTTCTTATTATTCTTTTTTTTCTTTTTCTGACTTTTTTGGAGCGTTATTTCTCAAAAACTACCCAACCGATTTGCAGGAAATTTTCAGGAGTGATAGAACATCATCGTCGCTACATATTATTAAATTTTTGCATGATGACGTCACTTCCGGTTTCAGATATAGACGATTTTGTAAAATTTTAAGGGTCATTTTGTCCACGCATTTCCTCCGTAACTAATCAAGATAGAAGCTTGAAATTTTCAGGGGTTGTAGATGAATGTCTGTAGATGTACCCCCGCGCTTCCAATTATGAAAATTGCTCAAGGCCTCGAAGCTCGCCTGAACCTGAAAATTAGCACCAAATTTTTCCACGAAATTTTTGCACATTTTCTGTAATACCTTTCGATGTGCACATAATTTGTTAAAACATGTAATGCAAAAGTTGTTTCAATTTTCACGAGCTTTCCTTTGATGTCAAGAAAAAGGGGCTGATCCCTCAAATTAGGGGCCAAGGGGTCTGTAAAGTCTTCTTATAATAACTCTTTACTCAACAATAATTTGATATTAATTATATAAGCAAAAATGTTCATTGTACAGCTGTTTATCTATACAGTATCATACTTAAGTATATATTACGTAATTAGGGGTTTCTACGGGCCAGAAGTTCAAAACTTTGATAATTCATATCTGAAAAAGGAAAAATATTTTTAAAAGCAATGTAGAACAAAAGTTGCTTAAAATGGTGTTCTTGTCAATATGCTACCTGAAATGTTTTTGTTTATGACCCCATTTAGGAGTTAAAGGGTCGGCCCCTAAAACACATTCGTACAGATATCTCAAAAACGGTTAACATTTCATAAACACTTGTTGAAGAAAATATGTTTAAATTTGCAAGACCTTAAATTTGATATCAATAAAAAGGGGCTGGCCCCTCAAATTAGGGACCAAAAGGGATCTAATGTCTTTTTACAATAACTCTTTACTTAACAATATTTTGTTCTAAATTATAGAACAAAAAAGTTCATTGTACAGCTGCTCATCTATACAGTACAATACTTAAGTCATATATTACGTAATTAGGGGTTTCAAGGGGCCATAACTCAAAACTATGATCATTAATATCTGAAAAAGGAGAAATATTTTAAAAAGCAATGTAGAACGAAAGTTGTTCAAAATAATGTTCTGAACAATATTAAACCAAAAATGTTGTTGTTAGTGGCAAGGGGTTAATGGGTCCGCCTCTAAAACACATTTGTCCAGATATCTCGAGAACGGTTTACAATTCATGAACACTTGTTGAACAAAATAAGTTTATATTAGCAATACCTTTTATTTGATATCAAGAAAAAGGGGCTGGCCCCACAAATTAGGGGGCACAAGGGCTACTAAGTCTTTTTATGATAACTCTTTTCTGACCAATAATTTGATATTTATTATAAAGCAACAAATAAGCTTTTATTAAGCTAAATTAAAAACTGAAATTCGTTTTAAAATCAGACGATGCATTACAAAGATATCGGGGTTTAAAAATTGATTTTTCCGGAAATTTTGTTTCCGCGTCTTTGGTTTAAAAAATAGCGTAATGTTTATAGTAAAATTAACTCGTACCAAAAATAATTGTTAAGTCGTACTTAAACACATTCGGATTTTTTTTGTTAAGTCGTTCTTGAAATCAAAAAGCTTTTTGTTAAATCGTACTTAAAATCATTCGGATTTTGTTAAGTCGTACCAGGAATAATTTGATTTTTTTCATTTTTTTATTTTAGTTACTCTTGTTATTGGTTCAAGAGCTCTGCTTTTTACAGGAACTTCCAGCTTAACTTCCGACATTTACGGAAGACCCACTCGTTGCTTTGCAACGAGCTTTGCTCTAGTTATTCTTTTTTTTCTTTTTCTGACTTTTTTGGAGCGCTATTTCTCAAAAACTATACAACTGATATGCACAAAATTTTCAGGACTGATAAAGCATGATCGGTGCTACATATTATTAAATTTTAAAATGATGACGTCACTTCCGGTTTCAGATATTGACGATTTTGTAAATTTTTAAGGGTCATTTTGTCCACGCATCTCCTCCAAAACTAATCAAGATAGCAGCTTGAAAGTTTCAGGGATTGCAGATGAATGCATGTAGATGTACCCCCATGCTTCCAATTATGAAAATTGCTCAAGGCCTCGAAGCTCGCCTGAACCTGAAAATTAGTACCAAATTTTTTCACGAAATTTTCGCACATTTTCTGTTATATCTTTTGATGTATAAATATTTTGTTAACACATGTAATGCAAAAGTTGTTTAATTTTGCAAGACCTTTAATTTGATATCATGAAAGAGGGGCTGGCCCCTCAAATTAGGGGCCAAGATGGCTCTAAAGTCTTCTTACAATAACTCTTTACTAAACAATATTTTGTTATTGATTATAGAAGCAAAAATGTGTACTGTACATCTGTTTATCTATTCAGTATCATACCTTAGTCATATGTTACGTAATTAGGGGTTTCAAGGGGCCAGAAGTTGAAAAATTTGATCATTCATATCAGAAAAAGGAGAAATATTTTGAATAGCACTGTAGAACAAAAGTTGTTTAAAATAATGTTCTCAACAATACAAACACTAAAATGTTGTTGTTGGTGGCCCCGGTAAGGAGTTTAAGGGTCGGCCCCTAAAACACATTTATACAGATATCTTGAGAAAGGTTAACAATTCCTAAACACTTGTTGAACAAAATATGTTTATATTTGCAAGACCTTTAATTTGATATCAAGAAAAAGGGGCTGGCCCCTCATATTAGGGGCCAGGGGGCTCTAAAGTCTTTTTATAATAACTCTTTACTGAAAAATATTTTGTTATTATTTATAGAAGCAAGAATGCTCATTGTTCAGCTGTTTATCTATACAGTATCATAACTAAGTCATATGTTACGTAATTTGGGGTTTCAAGGGGCCAGAAGTTGAAAAATTTGATCATTAATATCTGAAAAAGGAGAAATATTTTGAATAGCAATGTAGAACAAAAGTTGTTCAAAATAATGTTCTTAACAAAATGATACCAAAAATGTTGTTGTTAGTGGCCCCGATAAGGGGTTAAAGGGTCACCCCTAAAACACAGTTGTTTAGATATCTCGATAACGTTTTACAATTTGTGAACACTTGTAGAACAAAACATGTTTAAATTAGAGAGACCTTTTATTTGATATCAAGAAAAAGGGGCTGACCCCTCAAATAAGGGGCCAGAAGAGCTATTAAGTCTTTTTATAATAACTCTTTTCTCACAAATAATTTAATATTAATCATAAAGCAACAAAGAAGCTTTTTTATGCTTAATTTTAAACTGAAATCCGTTTTAAAATCGGACGATGCATTACAGTAAAATTGGGATTTAAAAATTAAGTTTTCCGGAATTTTTGATTCCACGTTCTTGGTTAAGAAAATAGCGTGATGTTCAAAGTAAAATTAACTCGTACCAAAAAAAATTGTTAAGTCGTACTTGAACACATTCGGATTTTTTGTTAAGTCGTTCTTGAAATCAGAAAGGTTTTTGTTAATTCGTACTTAAAATGATTCGGATTTTGTTAAGTCTTTCAAGGAATTATTCGATTTTTTCATCTTTTTATTATCGTTACTCTTGTTATTGGTTTAAGAGCTCTGCTTCTTACAGGAACTTCCAGCTTTACTTCCGACATTAACGGAAGACCCACTCGTTGCTTTGCAACGAGCTTTGCTCTAGTTATTATTATTTTTTTTCTTTTTCTTTTTTTTCTGACTCCTTTTTGGCTTCATAACTCAAAAAGTTTTCAATTTATTTAAAGGAAACTTTCAGGGCTTATGTGCAATTATAATGCCTCAAAGATGTTAAAGTTTCCATAATAACGTCACTTCCGTTTTGACGTTACGTCATTTTTAAACTTTAAAAAAAGTCATTTTGTCCGCGACATTTCTCAAAAATGCTTTAAGATAGAGTCTTGAAATTTTTTGTGGTTTTGAATTTGGCAATTTACATGTGCAATAAGGCTGGAAATAAAAATCCGTCACTTCCGGTCGAAACCGGAAGTGAAACAAATTTTTCGAAAAAATAAATTGTCTGATCAAATCAAAAATGAATATGTGTTTAATAGAGCTTATCAAGCTGAATCTAACACTGAAATCCGTTTTAAAATCAGACAATGCATTACAGAGATATCGGGGTTTAAAAATTGATTTTTCCGGAAATTTTGTTTCCGCGTCCTTGGTTTAAAAAATAGCGTAATGTTCAAAGTAAAGTTAACTCGTACCAAAAATAATTGTTAAGTCGTACTTGAACACATTCGGATTTTTTTGTTCTCGACATCAGCAAGGGTTTTGTTAAGTCGTACTTAAAATCATTCGGATTTTGTTAAGTCGTACCAGGAATAATTCGATTTTTTCATCTTTTTATTTTAGTTACTCTTGTTATTGCTTCAAGAGCTCTGCTTTTAACAGGAACTTCCAGCTTTACTTCCGACATTAACGGAAGACCCACTCGTTGCTTTGCAACGAGCTTTGCTCTAGTTCTTATTATTAGGGTCTTCCGTTTCCAACGGAAGACCCTCTTGTTATTCTACGGTTTCTTTTTCTTTATTCTTATTATTCTTTTTTTTCTTTTTCTGACTTTTTTTGAGCGTTATTTCTCAAAAACTACCCAACCGATTTGCACGAAATTTTCAGGAGTGATAGAACATCATCGTCGCTACATATTATTAAATTTTTGCATGATGACGTCACTTCCGGTTTAAGATATAGAATATTTTGTAAATTTTTAAGGGTCATTTTGTCCACGCATCTCCTCCGAAACTAATCAAGATAGAAGCTTAAAATTTTCAGGGGTTGTAGATGAATGTCTGTAGATGTACCCCCATGCTTCCAATTATGAAAATTGCTCAAGGCCTCGAAGCTCGCCTGAACCTGAAAATTAGCACCAAATTTTTCCAAGAAATTTTTGCACATTTTCTGTAATACCTTTCGATGTGCACATAATTTGTTAAAACATGTAATGCAAAAGTTGTTTCAATTTTCACGAGCTTTCCTTTGATATCAAGAAAAAGGGGCTGACCCCTCAAATAAGGGGCCAAGGGGGCTCTAAAGTCCTCTTACAATAACTCTTTACTGAACAATAATTTGTTATTAATTATATAAGCAAAAATGTTCATTGTACAGCTGTTTATCTATACAGTATCATACTTAAGTCATATGTTACGTAATTAGGGGTTTCAAGGGGCCAGAAGTTCAAAACTTTGATCATTAATATCTGAAAAAGGAGAAATATTTTGAAAAGCAATGTAGAACAAAAGTTGCTTAAAATGGTGTTCTTGTCAATATGCTACCTTAAATGTTTTTGTTTATGACCCCATTTAGGAGTTAAAGGGTCGGCCCCTAAAACACATTCGTACAGATATCTCAAGAACGGTTAACATTTCATGAACACTTGTTGAACAAAATATGTTTAAATTTGCAAGACCTTAAATTTGATATCAAGAAAAAGGGGCTGGCCTCTCAAATTAAGGGCCAAAAGGGCTCTAATGTCTTTTTACAATAACTCTTTACTGAACAATATTTTGTTATTAATTATAGAAGCAAAAATGTTCATTGTACAGCTGTTCAACTATACAATACCATACCTAAGTCATATATTACGTAATTAGGGGTTTCAAGGGGCCAGAACTCAAAACTATGATCATTAATATCTGAAAAAGGAGAAATATTTTAAAAAGCAGTGTAGAACAAAAGTTGTTCAAAATAATGTTCTGAACAATATTAAACCAAAAATTTTGTTGTTAGTGGCCCCGGTAAGGGGTTAAAGGGTCGGCCCCTAAAACATATTTGTACATATATCTCGAGAACGGTTTACAATTCATGAACACTTGTAGAACAAAATATGTTTATATTAGCGAGACCTTTTATTTGATATCAAGAAAAAGGGGCTGGCTCCACAAATTAGGGGGTACAAGGGCTACTAAGTCTTTTTATGATAACTCTTTTCTGACCAAAATTTGATATTTATTATAAAGCAACAAAGCAGCTTTTATTAAGCTTAATTTAAAACTGAAATCCGTTTTAAAATCAGACGATGCATTACAGAGATATCGGGGTTTAAAAATTGATTTTTCCGGAAATTTTAATTCCGCGTCCTTGGTTTAAAATATAGCGTAATGTTTATAGAAAAATTAACTCGTACCAAAAATAATTGTAAAGTCGTACTCAAACACATTCGGATTTTTTTAAAGTCGTTCTTGAAATCAAAAAGGTTTTTGTTAAATCGTACTTAAAATCATTTGGGTTTTGTTAAGTCGTACCAGGAATAATTCGATTTTTTTCATCTTTTTATCTTAGTTACTCTTCTTATTGGTTTAAGAGCTCTGCTTCTTACAGGAAGTTCCAGCTTTACTTCCGACATTAACGGAAGACCCACTCGTTGCTTTGCAACGAGCTTTGCTCTAGTTCTTTTTTTTTTTCTTTTTCTGACTTTTTTGGAGCGTTATTTCTCAAAAACTACCCAAACGATTTGCACGAAATTTTTAGAAGTGATAGAACATCATCGTCGCTACATATTATTAAATTTTTGCATGATGACGTCACTTCCGGTTCCAGATATAGATGATTTTGTAAATTTTTAAGGGTCATTTTGTCCACGCATCTCCTCCGAAACTAAACAAGATAGAAGCTTGAAATTTTCAGGGGTTGTAGATGAATGTCTGTAGATGTACCCCCATGCTTCCAATTATGAAATTTGCTCAAGGCCTCGAAGCTCGCCTGAACCTGAAAATTAGCACAACATTTTTCCACGAAATTATTGCACATTTTCTGTAATACCTTTCGATGTGCACATAATTTGTTAAAACAGGTAATGCAAAAGTTGTTTCAATTTTCACGAGCTTGCCTTTGATATCAAGAAAAAGGGGCTGACCCCTCAAATTAGGGGCCAAGGGGGCTCTAAAGTCTTCTTACAATAACTCTTTACTGAACAATAATTTGTTATTAATTTTATAAGCAAAAATGTTTATTGTACAGCTGTTTATCTATACAGTATCATACTTAAGTCATATATTACGTAATTAGGGGTTTTAAGGGCCAAAAGTTCAAAACTTTGATCATTAATATCTGAAAAAGGAGAAATATTTTTAAAAGCATTGTAGAACAAAAGTTGCTTAAAATGGTGTTCTTGTCAATATGCTACCTTAAATGCTTTTGTTTATGACCCCATTTAGGAGTTAAAGGGTCGGCCCCTAAAACACATTCGTACAGATATCTCAAGAACGGTTAACATTTCATGAACACTTGTTGAACAAAATATGTTTAAATTTGCAAAACCTTAAATTTGATATCAAGAAAAAGGGGCTGGCCTCTTAAATTAGGGGCCAAAAGGGCTCTAATTTCTTTTAACAATAACTCTTTACTGAACAATATTTTGTTAATAATTATAGAAGCAAAAATGTTCATTGTACAGCTGTTCATCTATACAATACCATACCGAAGTCATATATTACGTAAGTAGGGGTTTCAAGGGGCCAGAACTCAAAACTATGATCATTAATATCTGAAAAAGTAGAAATATTTTAAAAAGCAATGTAGAACAAAAGTTGTTCAAAATAATGTTCTGAACAATATTAAACCAAAAGTTTTGTTGTTAGTGGCCCCGGTAAGTGGTTAAAGGGTCGGCCCCTAAAACACAGTAGTACAGATATCTCGAGAACGGTTTACAATTCATGAACACTTGTAGAACAAAATATGTTTATATTAGCGAGACCTTTTATTTGATATCAAGAAAAAGGGGCTGGCCCCACAAATTAGGGTGTACAAGGGCTACTAAGTCTTTTTATGATAACTCTTTTCTGACCAATAATTTGATATTTATTATAATGCAACAAAGCAGCTTTTATTTAGCTTAATTAAAAACTGAAATCCGTTTTTAAATCAGACGATGCATTACAGAGATATCGGAGTTTAAAAGTTGATTTTTCCGGAAATTTTGTTTCCGTGTCCTTGGTTTAAAAAATAGCGTAATATTTATAGTAAAATTAACTCGTACCAAAATAATTGTTAAGTCGTACTATAACACATTCGGATTTTTTTTGTTAAGTCGTTCTTGAAATGAGGAAGGTTTTTGTTAAGTCGTACTTAAAATCATTTGGATTTTGTTAGGTCGTACCAGGAATAATTCGATTTTTTTTATCTTTTTATTTTAGTTACACTTGTTATTGGTTTAAGAGCTCTGCTTCTAACAGGAACTTCCCCAGCTTTACTTCCGACATTAACGGAAGACCCAGTCGTTGCTTTGCAACGAGCTTTGCTCTAGTTCTTTATTATTCTTTTTTTTTTCTTTTTCTGACTTTTTTGGAGCGTTATTTCTCAAAAACTACCCAACCGATTCGCACAAAATTTTTAGAAGTGATAGAACATCATCGTCGCTACATATTATTAAATTTTTGCATGATGACGTCACTTCCGGTTCCAGATATAGATGATTTTGTAAATTTTTAAGGGTCATTTTGTCCACGCATCTCCTCCGAAACTAAACAAGATAGAAGCTTGAAATTTTCAGGGGTTGTAGATGAATGTCTGTAGATGTACCCCCATGCTTCCAATTATGAAATTTGCTCAAGGCCTCGAAGCTCGCCTGAACCTGAAAATTAGCACAACATTTTTCCACGAAATTATTGCACATTTTCTGTAATACCTTTCGATGTGCACATAATTTGTTAAAACAGGTAATGCAAAAGTTGTTTCAATTTTCACGAGCTTGCCTTTGATATCAAGAAAAAGGGGCTGACCCCTCAAATTAGGGGCCAAGGGGGCTCTAAAGTCTTCTTACAATAACTCTTTACTGAACAATAATTTGTTATTAATTTTATAAGCAAAAATGTTTATTGTACAGCTGTTTATCTATACAGTATCATACTTAAGTCATATATTACGTAATTAGGGGTTTTAAGGGCCAAAAGTTCAAAACTTTGATCATTAATATCTGAAAAAGGAGAAATATTTTTAAAAGCATTGTAGAACAAAAGTTGCTTAAAATGGTGTTCTTGTCAATATGCTACCTTAAATGCTTTTGTTTATGACCCCATTTAGGAGTTAAAGGGTCGGCCCCTAAAACACATTCGTACAGATATCTCAAGAACGGTTAACATTTCATGAACACTTGTTGAACAAAATATGTTTAAATTTGCAAAACCTTAAATTTGATATCAAGAAAAAGGGGCTGGCCTCTTAAATTAGGGGCCAAAAGGGCTCTAATTTCTTTTAACAATAACTCTTTACTGAACAATATTTTGTTAATAATTATAGAAGCAAAAATGTTCATTGTACAGCTGTTCATCTATACAATACCATACCGAAGTCATATATTACGTAAGTAGGGGTTTCAAGGGGCCAGAACTCAAAACTATGATCATTAATATCTGAAAAAGTAGAAATATTTTAAAAAGCAATGTAGAACAAAAGTTGTTCAAAATAATGTTCTGAACAATATTAAACCAAAAGTTTTGTTGTTAGTGGCCCCGGTAAGTGGTTAAAGGGTCGGCCCCTAAAACACAGTAGTACAGATATTTCGAGAACGGTTTACAATTCATGAACACTTGTAGAACAAAATATGTTTATATTAGCGAGACCTTTTATTTGATATCAAGAAAAAGGGGCTGGCCCCACAAATTAGGGTGTACAAGGGCTACTAAGTCTTTTTATGATAACTCTTTTCTGACCAATAATTTGATATTTATTATAATGCAACAAAGCAGCTTTTATTTAGCTTAATTAAAAACTGAAATCCGTTTTTAAATCAGACGATGCATTACAGAGATATCGGAGTTTAAAAGTTGATTTTTCCGGAAATTTTGTTTCCGTGTCCTTGGTTTAAAAAATAGCGTAATATTTAAAGTAAAATTAACTCGTACCAAAAATAATTGTTAAGTCGTACTATAACACATTCGGATTTTTTTTGTTAAGTCGTTCTTGAAATG
The DNA here is from genome assembly GCF_025612915.1 of Magallana angulata. Classification (NCBI taxonomy): domain Eukaryota; kingdom Metazoa; phylum Mollusca; class Bivalvia; order Ostreida; family Ostreidae; genus Magallana; species Magallana angulata. The sequence continues at coordinate 1,948,129 of NC_069111.1, read as the reverse complement.
AGGAAGGTTTTTGTTAAGTCGTACTTAAAATCATTTGGATTTTGTTAGGTCGTACCAGGAATAATTCGATTTTTTTTATCTTTTTATTTTAGTTACACTTGTTATTGGTTTAAGAGCTCTGCTTCTTACAGGAACTTCCCCAGCTTTACTTCCGACATTAACGGAAGACCCAGTCGTTGCTTTGCAACGAGCTTTGCTCTAGTTCTTTATTATTCTTTTTTTTTTCTTTTTCTGACTTTTTTGGAGCGCTATTTCTCAAAAACTATCCAACCGATTCGCACAAAATTTTCAAGACAGATAGAGCAAGATCGGCGCTGCATATTATAAAATTTTAAAATGATGACGTCACTTCCGGTTTCAGATATTGACGATTTTGTTAATTTTTAAGGGTCATTTTGTCCACGCATCTCCTCCGAAACTAATCAAGATAGAAGCTTGAAATTTTCAGGGATTGTAGATGACTGTATGTAGATGTACCCCCATGCTTCCAATGATGGAAATTGCTAAAGGCCTCAAAGCTCGCCTGAACCTGAAAATTGGCACCAAATTTTTTCACGAAATTTTTGCACATTTTCTGTGATATCTTTTAATGTATAAATATTTTGTTAAAACTTGTAACGCAAAAGTTGTTTCAAATTACACGGGCTTTCGTTTAATATCAAGAAAAAGGGACTTGCCCCTCAAATTAGGGGCCAAGAGGGCTGTAAAGTCTTCTTACAATAACTCTTTACTGAGTAATAATTTGTTATTAATTATAGAAGCAAAAATGTTCATTGTTGGGCTGTTTATCTATACAGAACCATACTTAAGTCATATGTTACGTAATAAGGGGTTTCAAGGGGCCAGAATTTAAAATTTCGATCATTAATATATGAAAAAGGAGAAATATTTTTAAAAGCATTGTAGAACAAAAGTTGCTTGAAATAATGTTCTGTACAATATGCCACCTTTAATTTTTTTGTTCATGACCCCATTTTGGAGATAAAGGGTCGGCCCCTAAAACACATTTGTAAAGATATCCTAAGAACAGTTAACATTTCGTGAAGCTATGTTGAACAAAATATGTTTATATTTGCAAGACCTTTCATTTGATATCAAGAAAAAGGGGCTGGCCCCTCCAATTAGGGGTCAAGAGGGGTCTTAAATCTTCTTACAAGAACTCTTTACTGAACAATAATTTGTTATTAATTATAGAAGCAAAAATGTCAATTGTACAGCTGTTTATCTATACAGTATCATACCTAAGTCATATATTACGTAATTAGGGGTTTCAATGGGCCAGAATTTAAAACTTTGATCATTAATATCTGAAAAAGGAGAAATATTTTTAAAGGCAATGTAGAACAAAAGTTGTTCAAAATAATGTTCTGAACAATATGATACCATAAATTTTGTTGTTTGTGGCCCCGGTAAAGAGTTAAAGGGTCGGCCCCTAAAATACAGTTGTTTAGATATCTTGATAACGGTTAACCATTCGTGAACATTTGTAGAACAAAATATGTTTATATTAGCGAAGCCTTTTATTTGATATCAAGAAAAAGGGGCTGACCCCTCAAATTAAGGGCCAGAAGGGCTATGAAGTCTTTTTATATTAACTCTTTTCTGAGCAATAATTTGATATAAATCATAAAACAACAAAGGAGCTTTTATTAAGCTTAATTTAAATCTAAAATCCGTTTTAAAATCGGACGATGCATGACAAAAATATTGGGATTTAAGAATTGAGTTTTCCGGAAATTTTGATTCCACGTTTTTGGTTAAGAAAATAGTATTATGTTAAAAGTTAAATTAACTCGTACCTAAAATAATTCGGAAAGTGTTAATTCGTACTTGAAGACATTCGGGACTTTTTTTTATTAAGTCGTTCTAGAATTTGTAAAGGTTTTTGTTAATTCGTTCTTGAAATCATTCAGACATTGTTAAGCCGTACTAAGAATTATTCGATTTTTTAAAAATATTTTGTTTATTTTCTTTGTAGTTGGTTTTAGAACTCTGCTTATTACAGTAACTTCTATCTTTACTCTCGACACCACCGGAAGACCCACTCGTTGCTTTGCAACGAGCTTTGCTCTAGTTATTATTATTTTTTAGGGTCTTCCGTTTCCAACGGAAGACCCTCTTGTTATTCTACGGTTTCTTTTTCTTTATTCTTATTATTCTTTTTTTTCTTTTTCTGACTTTTTTGGAGCGTTATTTCTCAAAAACTACCCAACCGATTTGCACGAAATTTTTAGGAGTGATAGAACATCATCGTCGCTACATATTATTAAATTTTCGCATGATGACGTCACTTCCGGTTTCAGATATAGACGATTTTGTAAATTTTTAAGGGTCATTTTGTCCACGCATCTCCTCCGAAACTAATCAAGATAGAAGCTTGAAATTTTCAGGGGTTGTAGATGAATGTCTGTAGATGTACCCCCATGCTTCCAATTATGAAAATTGCTCAAGGCCTCGAAGCTCGCCTGAACCTGAAAATTAGCACCAAACTTTTCCACGAAATGTTTGCACATTTTCTGAAATACCTTTCGATGTGCACATAATTTGTTAAAACATGTAATGCAAAAGTTGTTTCAATTTTCATGAGCTTTCCTTTGATATCAAGAAAAAGGGGCTGACCCCTCAAATTAGGGGCCAAGAGGGCTCTAAAGTCTTCTTACAATAACTCTTTACTGAACCATAATTTGTTAATAATTATATAAGCAAAAATGTTCATTGTACAGCTGTTTATCTATACAGTATCATACTTAAGTCATATGTTACGTAATAAGGGGTTTAAAGGGGCCAGAAGTTCAAAACTTTGATCATTAATATCTGAAAAAGGAGAAATATTTTTAAAAACAATGTAGAACAAAAGTTGCTTAAAATGGTGTTCTTGTCAATATGCTACCTTAAATGTTTTTGTTTATGACCCCATTTAGGAGTTAAAGGGTCGGCCCCTAAAACACATTCGTACAGATATCTCAAGAACGGTTGACATTTCATGAACATTTGTTGAACAAAATATGTTTAAATTAGCGAGACCTTTTATTTGATATCAAGAAAAAGGGGCTGGCTCCACAAATTAGGGGCCAAAAGGGCTCTAATGTCTTTTTACAATAACTCTTTACTGAACAATATTTTGTTATTAATTATAGAAGCAAAAATTTTCAGTGTACAGGTGTTCATCTATACAGTACCAAACCTAAGTAATATATTACGTAATTAGGGGTTTCAAGGGGCCAGAACTCAAAACTATGATCATTAATATCTGAAAAAGGAGAAATATTTTAATAAGCAACGTAGAACAAAAGTTGTTCAAAATAATTTTCTGAACAATATTAAACCAAAAATGTTGTTGTTAGTAGCCCCGGTAAGGGATTAAAGGGTCGGCCCCTAAAACACATTTGTACAGATATCTCGAGAACGGTTTACAATTCATGAACACTTGTAGAACAAAATATGTTTATATTAGCGAGACCTTTTATTTGATATAAAAAAAGGGGGCTGGCTCCACGAATTAGGGGGTACAAGGGCTACTAAGTCTTTCTATGATAACTCTTTTCTGACCAATAATTTGATATTTATTATAAAGCAACAAAGCAGCTTTTATTAAGCTTAATTAAAAACTGAAATCCGTTAGAAAATCAGACGATGCATTACAGAGATATCGGGGTCTAAAAATTAAATTTTTCCAGAAATTTTGTTTCCGCGTCCTTGGTTTAAAAAATAGCGTAATGTTTATAGTAAAATTAACTCGTACCAAAAATAATTGTTAAGTCATGCTTAAACACATTCGGATTCTTTTAGTTAAGTCGTTCTTGGAATAAAAAAGGTTTTTGTTTATTCGTACTTAAAATCATTCGGGTTTTGTTAAGTCGTACCAGGAATAATTCGATTGTTTTCATCTTTTTATTTTAGTTCTCTTGTTATTGGTTTAAGAGCTCTGCTTCTTACAGGAACTTCCAGCTTTACTTCCGACATTAACGGAAGACCCACTCGTTGCTTTGCAACGAGCTTTGCTCTAGTTTCTTTTTCTTTTTTTTCTGACTCCTTTTCGGCTTCATAACTCAAAAAGTTTTCAAATTATTTGAAGGAAACTTTCAAGGATTATGTGCAATTATGATGCCTCAAAGATGTTAAAGTTTCCATAACAACGTCAATTCCGTTTTGACGTTACGTCATTTTTAAACTTTAAAAAAAGTCATTTTGTCCGCGACATTTCTCAAAAACGCTTTAAGATAGAGTCTTGAAATTCTCTGTGGTTATGAATTTGGCAATTTACATGTGCAATAAGGCTGGGAATAAAAATCCGTCACTTCCGGTCGAAATCGGAAGTGAAACAAATTTTTCGAAAAAATGAATTTTCTGATCAAATCAAAAATGAATATGTGTTTAATAGAGCTTATCAAGCTGAATCTAACACTGAAATCCGTTTTAAAATCGGACAATGCATTACAGAGATATCGGGGTTTAAAAATTGATTTTTCCGGAAATTTTGTTTCCGCGTCCTTGGTTTAAAAAATAGCGTAATGTTCGAATTAAAGTTAACTCGTACCAAAAATAATTGTTAAGTCGTACTTGAAGACATTCGGATTTTTTTTGTTAAGTCGTTCTTGAAATCAGGAAGGGTTTTGTTAAGTCGTACTTAAAATCATTCGGATTTTGTTAAGTCGTACCAGGAATATTCGATTTTTTTCATCTTTTTATTTTAGTTACTCTTGTTATCGGTTTATGAGCTCTGCTTCTTACAGGAACTTCCAGCTTTACTCCCGACATTAACGGAAGACCCACTCGTTGCTTTGCAACGAGCTTTGCTCTAGTTTTTCTTTTCTTTTTTTTTTTTCTTCCTAGACGCGAACTTTGAGGCTTCATATCGTGCTCATTTCTGAACGGTTTTTGCTCAAATTTTCAGGGCTAATGTACTTTACAAAACACTATCTTCATCAGTTCATAAAAGTTAGAATTCCCTTTCCGTTAACGAGTTATTCCCCTTTTAAAATTTTTTGGGGCCTTTGGTTTCCAGACAAAGGCTCCGAGACTATGATAGCAGGGAATGGGAATCCAACGAATTTGAATAACAAAGACATTGAAGTTGTATACATCGGTTTTTGTTTTTGGATTACGTTCCTTATTTAGGAAAAGGTAGGGGGTTAAAAAACAGGATTCGGAAGAGTGCGAAAATTTAGTCATATTTTCCTTTGTATCTTTTAAACAAAAAATAATTTGTTAAAACATGTAGAATAAAAGTTGTGCAGAATATCAAGGGCTCTCATTTGACACCAATAAAAAAGGGCTGGCCCCTTAAATTAAGGACCAATGGCCCCTAAAAGTTTTTGCTTAATAACTCAAAAACGGTTAGGATTTTGATATGGCTGTCGCTGGAAAAGTTGTTTGTTGGGATCTCATAAAGGTCGTTACAATGTTATTTTGTAAGTGATTTGTGTAGTATGAGTGTAACAAGCTTTACATGTTAACATGTACCTGTTTTCATTTGACAAGTTAACGAAAGTCTTTGCGCGTACAACTGGCATAAAGTTACTGCAGAAAGTATGCTGGTTTATACAAACGGCATTAATTCATAAGAATTTTTTTTTTAGAATACGTGCTTTTTTTTTAGGAGTTTAAGTCATTGTTGTTAAGTTTTTATAATGCACAATGCTTAAAAATGGGATTTGGAAAACAAATCATTGTTAACTTTTTCTTTTCTAGTAAACCACAAAATATGGAATTAAAAACATCTATATATGCATTACATTTTAGTTATAAACTCCATGCATTTAAAATCTACCTTGAATCAGAGCTGTGTGTGTGTGTACCATTACGTAAGCTCTCCCTCGCTAGCGGTCGAGAAAATCGGTCACCATGGTCGCGGCTGGACTACCTAGCGGTCAGCGGTTATCTAATACACGAGAGTTGCGTCTCTCATATATGTGTTTATATATCCGCAAACTCAAGAATTGTTTTCGTTTTGATTACACATATTTATGGATTAAACGATTGGGTGTCAATTAAGAAATCGTTCAGTTAATTAATAAAAGCAATGGCATTCTCAATCTAAAGCAATAATAGACATATATCAATTGTGGGTTTTAAGTTTAAAATAAATAACTTCTATTTGATAGAGTAAGGTCATTATACTGCAATCTTTTCAAAGCTTCCTGGGTTATGAGCTGTGCGGGTCTGTGCGTTGTACCTTTACGTAATCTATCGTTCGCCCACGGCCGAGGATCTCAGCCACGGCTGCACTACATAGCGGTTATTTAATACACAAGATTCGCACACCGAGACGCACACTTCCATGCATATGAACGTGTTTGAGTAAATATAGCCGTAAATACAAGAACTGTTTTAATTTTATGTTATAAAAGTTTGTCCATTTTGTATTTAATTAAATTTGAGTGTAAATGAATATTAATGAACGATATTACTCCAAATCGGAAACATCATCAGACATAAATTAATGGTTGGTTTGTTTATGTAAAATATTTTATAAACTGTTCAAATAATGTTTTAAATCAACAACAACAACAACAACCCCCCCCCCCCCAATATTAAACATTTAAATGATGATCATCCATCGCACATGGCTGAGGAGATCCGGCGCGAGTGGACAAGTGATCCGCGGTCGGTTCGTGATCTTCTACATGTACCTTATCACGCATTCATGTTTCATATTTTGCACGGATTATTATGTTTTCAACTATTATATTGGTTTAAGATGAAAAGATAAATTTATTTTACTTGTACAGTTGATTAAGCATTGATGTATACGAGAGCGTACAAGGTGGTTTAAAAATCAAATCAAATTATAATCAAAGTTCCATATTACATGTTTGTGGTATGTGCTAGCACGATAAAAGAATGTCCAGAGTTGAGGCATTCGATGAATATTTAAAAGAATATTCACATGAGTTTTAAACAACTTTGGATTAGATTCTATCGGTCACATATTAATCACTTCTGTAGTTTTTCTACATGTATACGTTTCATTGTGGAAGCGAACTCATTGCTGCCCCCCCCCCCCCCCCCCTCCTCCCGGCCCGCTGACAGGAGCTCGCGCTGGTATTTTTATTTTTTTTTTGATTGGCGAAACGATATCAAGATCTGTCGAAAATCATTTTTAGTGGCTTCTTCGTATGTGTAACATTTTGTTTCACTTTCCCACCCGTTTGTTCATTCGGTCAGTCTGTGTTTAAAATTGAATCGCCACGTGCGACCGAGAATCTTGTGTCGCTACAGCTCAGAACATATATAGCCCCGGGTCATCAATTCTTATGTAATTGTGTAACAGTTGGAATGGTGCTTTTACTACATAAAATAATAAATAAAAAAAATCATCCACAAAAAATGTTACCGTAACTCAATAGTCAATACCAAAAATAAAATCCGTATGATTACAAACTGAAATCGGTTTTTCAGTATTCGGCGGGATTTGATTTTTCTTCTAACATTAGTATTTTTATTGGTTTTAGAGGTAACGATGTAAAAATACAAACAGTAAATAAATCTGATATTATTAACATTCATAATGTTGAAAAATATTTAAAATTAAATTAGTCACATTCGTTAGGAAACAATGTTATACAAACATCCGATAATTTTTTTTCTATGTCGTATCATTCGCGTAAATAAATATGTCCTTTACATACTCATGTACCTCAGAAAAAATTCAAATGATTAAACAAAAAAGAAAGTTGTAATTACTATTTCGGATTTTTTTTCAAAGTAATTTAACATTGTATTGAAAAGAACAAGAAATAAAAATGATTTAAATTTTTGACTCAATCTTCGTATATATTACCGGCGCTCCTTACATGTATAACGGCGTACAGTGTATAGATTATCATGATCTATTTGAATTAAGTACCATACGTAAAGATTCCCATAATAATTAATTGCATGACTGTGTACATTGTAGGCAAATCCCTGTGCGTTAATTACTTTTAAGACCTCTTGTTTTCCGTCAACAGTGGTTTAAATAATTAAAATGATTACTTGTAAAAATATCTATAATCGGGATTCCAAAGAACTTACTTCCCGCAATTCATAGAAATGATCAATATGTTAATTCTATGTTTACGTTTAATTTTGTTCAAATAATTAATAAATTTACTATCATTTAAATTGTGTGCTTCATCAAATGCTGATTCCGAATACCTGGAAGTCATAAATTTTCCATTGGCTATTGACAAAAAAAGAGACGCTTGACCATCCAATGAAAACAAATACACAGAGTTTGATTGACAGGTTCAGCCAGGTGCAGGTCTCACCCGATGTCCGAGGCTATGTGTGCCGCTTGCGCAAAGCCGAATGGTCTCAGTAAGAGTTATCGATGTCAATAAATAAAAAAAAATACATGCTTATCAAACCATGCTCGTGTAAGTTAAAGTTGATTACGGCTTGTTCCAACAGAAATCATGTTTTGCTAACCGTATTTAATATTTTTTAATATAGCGAATTTTAATATTGTACAGTCATTTTACCGGTAACGAATCAGCATGCGGTTTCGTCGTGCATGCAACTATTATTATCGGAATTACAAATGTTTTTATTTTTTGTTTAAATCGCGTTTCTTTGTCCTTCTAAATTGTAGTATAAAACTTCCGAAAATATAAAGGATGAATTACGGAGACAGTAATTTCAACACCCCCTCCATTTTCCTAGTTTCGAATTCGTTTCCCAGTATCGAATTAAGCGCCCTTTATCACTTCTGGCCGAATATTTTGAGGCAAATTAATTTCCAAAATATACTAGAGGTACATGTTAATGGACTTATAAATGAAGAAGGAAAACAATTGTGGGAATATGTCATTTAAACAAATAACATGATCGTTATTTTCATCATACCGTTTTCCCGTCAAATTGAAATCGGACTTGAACAGTTTTCATTTGCGTTACTTTATAATATTGAATTTTCATAAAAACACTTTATAATAGTAATTGATGATAAGTAGTTGCCATTTTCCTTTGTTTTTCCCGTATATCTATCAATATATGCAGCCAAATAATACTTCTGTCGCAAAGAACCGAAACTATATAGGAAAACTACACGTGGTTCTATTTGAAGTCGTAATTTCATTCAAAGCTCCATTATAATTTGATATGATGCATTATCTTTTTAAATGAATTATATTTACTAATTATCCACTAAATAGGGATCAATAACAAACTTATTTTCATAGTAAGGCTTAATTGTTTTCACACTTTCGTTTTTTCTGCTTTGAACTTCCGGCAGCTCATATGTGGGTCACATTTTTAATTTGTAAACAATTCGGTAAATAATCGTACAAATGGCAAACAACTTCACGCACTGATAGAATATTTATTTCTGTTTTATAATTACCTAGCTAGGATTTTTTAAAACCTCAACTTCGTCTTCAACCAATAATTTTTCTAAAAATTATTCGATATTGGCAAATATTCGTTACCGGTAAAACGACTGTACATGTACCAGTACTGAAACATCGTATAAAAACGTTATATATACATGTACTCTGTAACTAGTCGTCTTTTAATACATATACCTTTCTTTTGTTTGTAAAAAATAAATTAAATTTTGTAAAATGATAAGTATATCATTTCTTCTAGATTTTTTTTCATGAAAATACCTACAAAAGAGTTTTGCCAATCACAAACAGTTTAAAGTACATGTAATGTAAAACACGGGCGCCATTTTGAAACAAATTGTCAGAGAGTTCCGAATAAAATCTGATGAACGTTTCATATTGTTCTCGCACGCTTTGCTCGAAACGATTTACACGCTTTGACCGAAACTCTGCACGCTTTGTCCGAAACGCTAAACGGTTTACACGAAACGCTTCACGATTCACACGAAACGCTAAACGGTTAACACGAAACGTTTCTCGCACGTAAGTCGCACGCTTTTTTGGTGTAGTAGTACGTTTCAGGGTCTGTAAATTTCGTCAGCACGCAACAATTCTAAATTGCACATTGTCTTCATAAATTTAGAAATATTTAAATAAAGAAGTTATCTTAGAGTAAAGGTTACGTGTTTTGTAAACGGGCTCGGTTTAAAAAAAAACCACAATTCCTGACATGACACATGAGTACATACTGTTTATAACAATGTTTGCTATCCTCTGAAAATGTAACTCGCCATTAAATATCTCATTTTTTAAATAATGTTTGTTACGATTACATAAACTGTGTGCGACAAATAGTTTTCCTAAAACATTTTCTTTTTCAAAACACGTTTTATATGCAGGCTTTCAATCACAACACGTTTTTATAACAAAAGCAGAACTGAAAGTTAAGTAATTATAATCGTTTGACACCATATCACATATATTTTCAACTCACAGCAACAACGGAAGACCTACTCGTGGCTTTGCCACGAGCTCTGCTCTAGTTTTTTTCTGTTTTTTTTTTTTTTTTTGGAAACTTGTATGATTCTATACTGAGGACTTGGAGTTACACCTAAAGTAGGAGAGTGTAATAATGATGTTTATCAAAATTATTATTCTATCAGTAATTAACTATTTATTCGGTTGATTTGTAAAGTCATTCCTACAATCCTTCAGTGACTTAGTATGCACTGTACCTGATGTCAATTACATATAAGGTTCTGATACAATAGAATTGGTAACATCTATGTTTTGTGCGACAATCGTATCAACGTATGTGGTTCAAAATGCCTTATATGTGTTTTGAATATTGTTTTACATTAATATATAAAGGCCATAATTATTCATATGTGTGATAAATTTATATATTGACAGTTCTTAATATGAACAATTGATTAGATTTTTATTATCTATTTTCCATTTCATTAAAGTAGTAAATGTGATTGAATTATGAAATGGAGTTATTGTACTTAATAGATGAGTGTGTTGTCTACTGATGTGTATGTGTAAGTATACCGATGTGTTTCAGAGCTATGATATATATTATCTTTCTTCTGCAGTTGCAATAAATCTGTTACGAAGTCTTCATGTTTCCAGTGATAAACCTTGTAACATATAAACCAAGAGATTTGTGCGAATTTCGAGTTACTTTTTTACAATCTATATGAACAAACGTTGTCCAAAGACTTAAATTTAAAATTCAAGGTGCATTTAGTTAGACAATAATCAAAAATTCCTGTGGTGGAATATTTCTACATGTGTTTGTAAACAGCACCAAATGATATAACGATTAAGAATATCAGACCATTTATTTATTAGGTGCAATGTGATGGTTATACACCGAATACCTTAATTGAAGTAAAAAGACATGATTACTAATGGAAGAGAAATTTGAGAAACTAAAAAACAAAATACAATGAAACAATGCTTTTTGAGTTGAAAAATTTCCATTTAACTTTTAATGTTTGTCGAACGATTTCTAAAACAAGCTACATATCATAAAATAATTGTATTAAGTAATCGCTGGGAGATTTTAAATTGTAACCGAATAAGCGATAAAACTAACTTATGAATATAAAATAAGGTGTACATAAATCAACAAGTGCAGCAATAGAGTTACATTAAATTACATTCACAAAAGACATCGGCGATCAACAGTTCAATATACAAACATTTATAAACAGATTAACTATTATTTTATTATCATAGAACAACTATTATATGTAAATTTTTAAATGACAATAATATAATTGTAATATAAGCGTTACAGACCACAATGAAACGAAAACTATCTCTCAATGCTAAAATGACTACCGTATTTTTTAAAAATATTTTTCAAAAATATGTCAACAAAAATGACCTTTATTTAGATCAAGACAGGCTTATCATGGTACTCACGTTTCAATTACATTTTCTATGGAAGTAGTTGCGCAGTTGTGCGTATTTAGATAGGACATTCAAAGATTAGACATCGTACCAAGTGAACGTTTTGGATTGCGTTGATTATGTACCTATAACTATGGTGATCATTGTCAATCGAATGGCTGAATTGCGTTTGAGGTAAGAATTAAAAAAGTATGGTGTCGTCTCTTTTCATAGCAACAGTTTTAAGGATCCCTTTTCTGGGTCATTTTCTCTACTATATCAGAGATTGACAATGTTTTCCATTGATCTTCATTTAAAATCTCTTTTCCTGTTTAACTGCATGTTGACACAGTATTCTAAATCGATAATGTAACCACGAGACGAAAATCTCTCGCTATTCACTTATTTTTGTACCTATACTAGAGTACCTGTTATCATATACATTGTATCGTTTCCCCGTTTCGTTTTTAAGACCTTTTTTTAATTCATTTTAGATCTCATCTCTTTTGTAAAGTTATAAATGTGTTGCCTATGAACATCTTTAAAAACTGACTCAACCGGTATTTCCCTTATCTTGGTTTTTATTATATCACATTTCTCTCCTTTTGAATTATTAGTGGTGTCCATTGTACTTATGTTAACCATTACAATTTCTGTTGTGCTATCCTTCTTCATTATGTTTATCCCCCGTCGCCACCAGAAAGTACTTTATGGTGCACTACTCACTGGAAATAAATCTGTTAAAAACCAAGCTTGTTCCTTTTAATTAATTAAAATTGATTTAATCTCTGCGAAATGAACTAATATTATCGTTATTCCGTATGAATCAAACATGTAGTTTATGCCAGTAATGTTTAATGAGTGGAAAACAAAACGCTTAAAGTTTTTATTCCTAACTCGACGCTTTTCCTAATTTTTCTTGAAATTGCCACCATTGGTCTTGTTTGATCTCCAAAACAGGTTTCATATCTCTAAAATGTTCACATAGATTGCAATTAATTTTTTTTTCTTTAACCCATCCTTTTAAATCTTCTGGTTTTGAAAATTCAAGCAGTTTATCAAAATGATAGGTTCCAAACACTATAAGAGCCATTCTCTTTACGACAGCATGTTGTAATCTGTAGTTTGACGTATCTGCATCCTTGACCACAAACTCATTCGACAGTAAGGATGTCATATAATCTTTGTGTCTATCCTTTTCTTCAAGTGTGCTTTTGAAAATTGAGTCATTCAGTTCATCGCCTATATTTCTCAATTTAGTTCCGAGAGACTTCATTTGTGTTGTTTTGCTGTTGTCATTCTTATGGATACCACATTGGCATGACTTGAGTATTTCATTAAGCATATCGTTTGTGGTGTCAACATCTATCTCCATTTGATTCAGACTCATATAAACCAACATCAGAAACTTTTCACTATCTTCGGAATAATGCATATCTTCTAATTGCTTCTTTAGATATCGTAAAGGACGATTACAAAATACCACTGGACAAATTTTTTGGAATGCACTACATCTAGAAAACAAAGCACATGCTTCCGGGTATCCCAATGAATGACCTGTACCTTTTAAATCTAGCTTTTCAACTTTACTAAAATCTTCATTTGGACTGAAAAATTCAAGTTGTGAGGTCAATATTTGAGTACGATCCCCTTTTGTTAACGTTTTTGAAAGATCTATAAACTTGACGTCCTCCTTGCATGGTGAAAGAGACTTGACGAAATCATATAAATGTTTAATATTTCCATCTAGTGTAATGATTATGAACGGGTTTGTCCAATAAAGTGACATTTTTTTAAATAAAATCTTTATTTTTTCCCTTAACTGATTCTTTTCAACGTTCGTTATTTCCTTCAGGATCGCTTCATCAAAAATAACGGGTTGATTACCAACATCGAGTGTTGAAGAATTTGGTATAATAACTGGATGTGTATTGGTGACAGACACGTACACTTCCTTAGCTGTGGACGTTTTTCCAGACCCCCACTGTCCTACCAAACAAAGTAATTTTCCACCATTTTCTATAAAATTCACTCCTTCACGAAACGCTGCTGATCTGTAGAAAGGCTCATTTGAAGCTGGTTAATAAAAAAAAGGTAGAACATTATGACTATTAAGGGGATATTTGAAATATTTGACTCATAATCATTTTTTTATGTTTTTTTTTATTTAAATGTATTCATACCGAATTGTAGAAGCAGTGGATTACTTTCTTCACATCGCCACTGATTTTCTTCTAAACAATAAAATAAACCATTTATTTCTCTTAAACTTATTTTACTTTTAATATGATACTTGAAACATGGGCTGATATTTTTTGTAAAAATAAATGCATACTTTGAAATTTTTAAAAAAACTATTGACAGCACATGTCTACGTCATCGTTATGTTGTAAATAGGCTCTATGTAGCTTAAACAAAGTATCGCTATTGAAACATTTAATTGTTTTCACTTAAGATCTGACATTTTAACCTGTTGGTCCTCTTTGGCGTTTTAAGTTTGTACTACCGGTACTATCTTACATTCAAGTTTGACTGTATCAATTACTTCAGTACAATGCTGATAATGTTGTCTTGCATAAAAACCATGCTACAATGATAGCAATTGTTCTTACAAGTAGACATTTTGTATCTTTGCCAGGATTACACTAAGCGTTATATTGATCAAAAATACTACACAATTGCATTGATATAGAAATCGGAGAGTTAAGCAGTCATCAATAGTACAAAGTATTAAATGCACTTAAACATAAAAATTATCAATAAATATTTCAATATGAACGCATTATTATAGACTATGAAGGCAAATGTAAAATGTTAATCTATATGTTTTATTTTGTTGGCGAACGTGGCCACCACCTTCGGACTGCCGTATGTAAAATGGCTAGCCCTATCATTAAAACATTACATTATGCATTACATTATAGATTACAGTATGCATTACATTATACATTACATTATGTGTTACATTATACATTACATTATGAATGTCAACCATTGATGACCATTATATCATCCATCACTAATTATGCAACATTAAGACAATTAGTCAACATTATACATTAAAGCATCATGCTCATTATACATTATGACATTATACATTACATTATTGGCTAAATGATTTTGAAAGATAGACAAAACAATACTGGTACTGGGAACAGATACTCAGTATTATTTTGCTATCAAATCTATAAAAACCAAAAGCGTCGCGAAAAATCGCCACATGGTTGTTTGAGTTATGAGAGAACCAGAGTTGGGGTCAATTACTTTGAAAAGTAATTAATTACTTTCAAATACATTGACAATTTTATCAATTACTTACAATTACAATTACATTGATTTTTTAAAATGTAATTAATTGCTCTCAATTACTTTGATAAATGTATTTAATTACATTTCAAATACTTTAGTTTTATTTTTTTAAATCTTGAGAACATATACATATATATTCACAGCATTAAGATATACAGAGCTTTATGTACGGTTATGTTTTTAAAGGTTGTAAAGTTCAGTTCAGATCAGATTTCTTGAAAATTTCTAGAAAAAATTTCTGTAACATTAAATTCATTGAGTACCGTTGAGTTCATTTTTGGTTCTGAATAATATTTTCTCTATAGTGAATTAATTTTTAATCACATATTAAAACTATGTTTATTCAGAAAGTACAACTTTCGGCAGTACAACATATCAGTATATAAATAATAATTGCTATAATTCACAAGAATGAGATATTTTGACTCCGTTAAGTCTAAAATCAATGGGGGTTCTTGGGTATTGGAGGAGTTCACACCTCCACAAAATTAGATCTTTACCTATTGCCCTGGGCAGTGTGTTAACTGTATAAACATATGAAACATTATGGGACATGTAATTATTGTATAAACAAAAGTCCATGCCAAACATGTATAAATTCTATTGATCATTATAAGACACCTTTTTTAGATTTTAAACTTGAAAAAAAAAGTAATTGAGATGTAATTGAAAAGTAATTGAAAATACACAATATTTTTGGAACGTATTTAAATACATTTAATTACTTGTAATTGAAGACAGACTTAATTACAAATTACCTTCAATTACTTTGAAAAATGTTATTAATTACACTCAATTACAAATACTTTTTTCATTTACCCCATCCCTGGAGAGAACAGCCACCGCCAATAACATTGGAGGATTAGCGACGCTTAGTACACTGGCCGTGTTCCACGTTCGCCATTAAAAGAGCAGATTTGTTGCAATGTACTTTGTAAATTGTAGAGTAGTATGTCATTTCCAAGTTCATTTAGATGAACTCCATGCGATTTCTGGATAGCTGATGTAAAAACAACCATTTTGTACAAACAATTTGCTCATAAAGCTGTTAATTCTTTTGGCAGCAAAATTTTGAGATTTTACATTATTGCTATAACGCCACGAAGATCTAGGAAGAATATGAGACCAACCAAGAATGGTGTTTGGAAGCCTGGTCTGAATTCTATGAAATATTTCTTTCATTTTTGTACGTAAGTCAAGAAGAGGAACATTACCAATATCATTTCCCCAACAGTGAATAATTAAAATATCAGGAGAAGGTTCGTACCTCAACAGCAACTGAATTCGAGGGAACAACTAATTCAACGTTAAACCGCCCTTGCCCTGCCAAAGGATGCGATAATTTTGTCGTTGAAGTCCTAGATGAGCTTTTTCTTCAGAAAGGCAAGCGCGTTGGAAAGCCCACTTGATAATAGATGAACCTATTATCCAAATGTTCCTTTCTTGACCTATATAATTTATGATAACAAATATGTATATAAGGAAAAAAAACAAAAATTCTTACTGATTAGAATTTTTTAAATTCTATAGTAGCTTTTGTACGCATTTGATGACCATCTACCTTTTTTCATAATTTCTGATTCAGAATGACCTTTTAAAAAACTATCAGAAGCAGCCCCTATTCGAAAAGAGTGGGAAGTGTAGAGTGAGTTTGAAAGACCTATGATATCTATTGATTTATTCAGTACTGACGTAAACTGATAGCGCGTAAGTGGACTGCCATCCATGTGAATAAAGAGTTGTCCACCAATATTTGGCCTGACCGACAGATATCTTAGTAAAAGCAAAATAGGGCAAATAGCTTGAGTATCGGATTCAACCAACAGAATTGATGAACCTTTTCCTGATTGGTCGGTTTTCGAAAACGGAACAGTAAACTTTAATAGTTTCCTATTAATTGATTGGTCGTTGATTATCTGTATGTCCTTAATGCCTATAATATGGTGAATGTTATTGGTATTGTTCCTTGTAAATTCACCTACTCTCAAAAAGGCATGATATGCCAAAGAAAATGCAGCACAAAATAGGAAGGTTTCAAAATTAGATGAGCAAACATAGCTTGAACTTGATTTGAGCATTTTTAAAATATCTTAAGTTATAGGCAAACGTTGGTCAATTGATTTGCGTGAACGTTTAACACCTTCTCAAAGTTTTCTAACTAGGAAGTATTTTGTATAATCGTTGGTGCATAAAAGTTTGCATTTGAAACTTATTCCAGCTAAATATGATGATATTGTACTATATGCTAAGCCTTTCAGGGACATATGAGCAATGAAAACACATAAGTGGGAAACTGGCGGACCCCAAATGTCGGAAAAACCATAGTCTTTTCGAAAACTTGAAAAAATTCTTAAACTATTATTGTATAAAATTTTTATGTTTGCGGCTACAGAGGTTAGTGTTAGCAGTTCTATTTCAGCTCTGATATCATCCTTGTGAAATCTTCTGGAATGGGCAAAGGATGAACGTCCGCTTCCGGTGCGAACGATCTGAACCTTGTCCACTGTTTACGAGAAATAGAATCGGCGATTGAGTTATTATAGCCACTTATATGCCTTGATTTGAAATAAGTATAATTAATCATAGCATAAAGAACTAAAGGGCGAACCAATTGCATTACTCTTTTCGATTTTGATGTCTTCTTGTTGAGAATTGCCACTAAAGCAATATTGTCTGTATGAAACATAATTTTCTTATTGTGGAAATGGCTTTTGAATAGCATAACTGCCGAAACTATTGGAATAAGTTCTAAAAAAGTAATATCAGATATAATATATGTGTTCTGCCATTCATGAGGCCATTGGAAATAAGCCCACTGACCCTGTAAATAAACGCCGCAGCCAAGTTGTGGATTACCTGCACTATCCGTGTATAGGTGAAGGTCAAAATCGGAAAGCCAATTTATTTCTAAAACATTTAAGCTTCCGTTAAATTGTTCAAGAAAGCTAAGCCAAACACGAAGGTCACTCTTCATACCTTCATTGACCCTTATGATGGGTGCTTAATACCACACATAGCGTCACAGAAACGACGGTTAAAAGCACGAGCTGCAGGAATTGCCTTGGCGCAAAAATTCAAAGTACCTACCAGGGACTGTAAAATTTTTAGTGTTATTTTGGATTTGCCCAAAATCTGTAATATACTATGCTTCAAAGCAATTGTTTTATCCTCAGGTATACTTATAACCATTTTTTCTGTATCGATTTCAATGCGTAGAAAAACCAATGACTTTTTAGGACCAACTGTTTTTTCCTCTGCTAGCGGAATTCCAAAATCTCTATAAGTATTCTTAAAACTTGACATTAACAATTTGCATCCTTCAATATCTTTGGCTGCAAAAATGAAATCATCAAGGTAATGCCTTAATGTATCTTTACCTGTTTTTGTTATTGTCACCCATTCTAGAAAACTAGCAAATTTTTCCCATAGAGCACAACTTATCGAACAGCCCATAGAGAGGCACATATCATACTAAAACTGATTGTTGAATTTAAAACCTAACAACTCTTGGTCAGCTGGATGTACGGGTAATAAACGAAAAGCTGACTTCACGTCCATTTTTGCAAGAAAAGAGTCTGTACCTAAGTTAGCAATCATTTCTAGAACCGCATCAAATGGTGTGTAATGAACCGTGCAATATTGAATAATCTGGGTCAATGAAATCATTCACACTACTTCCTTCAGGGAATGATAAATGATGTATTAACGCCAACCCCCATATTTCTTAGCAACAATGCCTATAGGTGATAATCTAAAATTATGCATAGGTACTTGATCGAATGGACCTGCAACACGACCTAATTCAATTTCTTTGTATATTTTTTGTCTTACTTCCTCTGGGTGCTGTTTGGTTGAAATTAAGTTTTCACATATTGATCAAAAAAGGGGACCAAAATAGTTGATTTTAAAACCATATTTAAAGCCATCCCTCAACTCACTTGCATCCAGAGGTTTAGGATACAAAGAAAGGTAAAGGTGCATATTACACAATTTAATAGGTGTTGTTCCTGGTTTTTTGATAGTTTGTTGTATGGGACTTTTTCCATGAGCCACGTAAAAAGTGAGGAACGGGCTTGTCAGAGCTTGGTTGCGACATAACTGTTTTGTTGTTTTGATATTTTTCATGACATTTAGTTGCCGAGTGTTTACCAGAACATTTCAAACATGTATGACTATAATGACAATATTGTCGCATACAAAACCCCTTATTGTTAAAATCAAAGCATGCATTTCGCTGAGGCGATTGTTGCCCAGGCGCGCTTGATGGTGAATTAATAAACAAAAGCCATAATTCTTGATCGATTTGGTTCCAGGGAATACAATCATTTCTTGCTTTCTTGATGCGAAATTGTCTATCATATTCCCTCCAACCAAATCAATGTGATCGACTAGCAGCAGTTTTTACATTTGCCATATATTTTAGCATCTTTTGTGCTTGATCGGGATGGGCTACTAAGTATATGCTCATGTAAATAAAAAAAGCATCTAGCCATGTTTGGATATCAAAAATTTTGTTTTGATTCACTGGTTTGAAAGACAATTGACCGTTATTCATAACAATTTTGTTTTCCTGGTCATTAACTTGATGTCTATCTAATAAACTGTACAATTCCACGAATTCCCCCTTCATAATTTTTTGTTTTGTAGCATGAGCTACGTGCATGCCGAGTTCATCATTAACGCTAATTATAGCATTGTTAACTTCTAAATCTAAATCTGCATTGTTTGAACGAACATTAATGCAATCAAAACTGGTACCTTCATATGAATCTGGCTCATGTGGGTTGATGATTGTTTCAATTTTTTGCTCAGAGTCCGTACTCGGGCCTGCCAGGGATTCCAAGTTGATTGCTGGTGGAGATTTTTCAACCGGTTGTTGGTTTCTTGAAACCACGCCATTATCTTCCCTCTGGGATATTAATGTCTGGATTGTCTGTGTCAATTCTGTACGAAAGCCGAGAAGGATCATTCGAGATTCGAAATACGAGATTCGAAATACGGGATTCGAGATTCGAAATTCGAGATTCAATATCTAAATTAACCAATCAAATCATGGATCTGAAACCTGTATCCTAGCAACATCAAACTGTTCTAAAAAAAGATCATTCGTACATGCTCTTTCCTACAAATAAATGTCTTAATAGCTCTTATATAGTGGTTATAAAGTGGTTAAATTAACATTGATGAATTAACCCCACACAGTATAAACAATTACATTAGAAATAACACTGTTGGCTTTGCGAATCTAAGTGGTTTTGTTTGCCCTGTATGTATTTCCCCCCGAATAATTTTAACCCGAAGTGTATTCGCCCCAACTGTGTAAAAATCGGCTAGCGAAGAAAGATCTGTTTAATCTAAATGTTTTAGCTATGAAACGAAACTCAATGAAATAATCGACATGTCAAAATATAGATTATGATAAAGTTTTAAACCATAGAAGATATAATGATGTACAACCTCAAAGACAAAAATCCAGATAAGAATAGTGTATTGTAGTGTATGGCAATGCCATTGTCGATATGAGAGAGAGAGAGAGAGACAGAGAGACAGAGAGAGACAGAGAGAGAGACACACAGAGAGAGAGAGAGAGACAGAGAGAGAGAGACAGACAGACAGACAGACAGACAGAGAGTTTTGTAGTGTCAAATTCAGTTTTGATTTAGAATTTGAAATTGATTTGATTTGTTACAATTATATATAGACAATAATTAAGCCTCTAAAACGAGAAAAGAGAGGAGGTAGCTAGGGTAGGGCAGACCAACTACATGTAGCAAGCTTTAATTTTAACGGTGTTACCTGTGATTTACATCGACTCTCTCTCTCTCTCTCTCTCTCTCTCTCTCTCTCTCTCTCTCTCTCTCTCTCTCTCTCTCTCTCTCTCTCTCTCTCTTTCTCATCACCTAGCATTTCCTTTTCCGTGAGGGGGTTTGGGGTATTTGTGATGTCTTACATTAGCTAGCGAAAATGATAAAAAAAAACATGAAATTTTCTTTAAATTGTGTGCGGATGTTGTACGCCAATAATCTGTTTTCAGTATATACATTTCAAGAGGGGGGGGGGGGGCTATATAGTCTTAATTAATTTGTCAGTTATTCTGTCACCACTTTGTTTTCTCTTCGTTTTCCAGGTTTTTTTTATTTGGCTCGGCAAATTAATATAAAACTTTCTGTGTAGCTCCATAACGATGCACTGTAGATAAATTATGAGTAGTTTTACTTTTGATAAACAGGTACATATCCGTACTTGATTTTTAATTTGACTCTTATAATCGGATTTAATATTCCAATAATTATAGGGTAGGAAAGAGTGCATATATTTACCCAAATGGACCAAAATATAACCAAATGAATCTAAAAATTTTGACAAAATTAGTTTTAAACGTCCGACTCTTTTTCAATTCTAATCGGGTATGTCCTTTAGAAAAATCTTGAACCACACACATTTAAGCATTTTTCATTTTTTATGGGGAGGGAGGTGGTGCCGGTAAAGGACATGTATTGCTTGTGGCAGTTGTGCTATACTCTCATTTGTTATAATAGGTAATACTACATATTGATATAAAATGAAAGTTTCCAATTACACTGTACATAGCTTTTATCACGCATTTTGACCCGTGCGATAGTTTAAAACAATTTTCAAAGCATTTAATGTAATTTAACCGATCATTTTTGAAATTTAATTTGATGGATCCCCGCCAGATACGTCCGCCTTCTTGTATATTAGAATTACATGTACGTTGACCAAATGTACACATTAACTTAATCGGCTATGTTATGGGACGATAACATTTTTTATCAATGTTTTTGCAGGATATGTAACAAATAACAGCCTATTTGTGGGTTTTTGCACTGATTATTTGAGATAATTTGCCGCCATCTTTTATGCATTCCACACACCACTCACAGTTTCTTTATTTGGTGTTCTGTGTGTATGGCGACAAATTGGTAAATTTGCACCACTCACCCCTTGTAGCTTCATCCTGATTACCTTTTATCTGGCTAAGTGTAATGTAGTAGTATATTAAATACACACATCTTTGTTTGCAGTGCTTATTTACATCTTTAGAGATTTACTTACAAAAAAAGTAAACATTTGTATGACTTATATGTAATTATTGTCAATTTTGGTGCGGGGGGGGGGGGGGGGGTAGGGGGGTAGGACACTACAGAGAAACTTAACTTGGCTGTGAAACATATGCTTTTATTCTTTCTTGTTGATATATCAATGAATGAATTATAACAAAATATATGTACTACAATTAATTTTGAAATATTCATGCACAATCAAATAAAAGGTTTTACTGTTCTCTGCACAAGAAATCGGCAATGTGAACAAATTGGCACCCTATCATCCCTACCTTTAATTGTAGAGAGTAGGTATCCTTCTATATTGAAAACAATTCCAAAAGTAAGACTCATAATAAGTTGTTTACTGAGGAAAAGGAAAAAAAATTGTACTTATTAATAATTCCGTATGATGTGATAATATCTCAATGATTTGTTTATAATCATAGTACTAGTGTATCACTGTATGCATACATAAAAACGAACTAGTCTACTTAGATATTCTGTGTAAAAGTAAATACTATACAAATATTGACTGGGGTTGAGGGCAACATTGATTATATTAGCCCCCGAGGGACGAAATATTGCCCGACGCGAAGCGGAGGGCAATATTTTCGTCCCAAGGGGGCTAATATAATCAATGTTGCCCGAAAACACAGTCAACATTTGTTTTGTTATATGAAGAAACAAACCAAAATTTAAGAAATTAATTGAAAACAGATCGCCGTAATTATCTCAGCTCAACAAAGAATTCACGAATTCAATTTTGTGCAAAGTTCATTTCCAAAATATCCTCAGCATCAAACGGTCACTTGTGATATTCCGCCGACCGTACGAATTATCAGACAGGTGTTCTATCTGATTTTACTTCACAGTAATTCGCAAATCCTTATATCCGTTATGATAGCAAACCGTTGCATTGCGCGTTCGTTGTTTACTTGCCTTGACTGACTGTCTATTATGACGTCACCTTGTTTTGGAGTCGCGAAGAATTATTTACGTCACCGTTTACGAATCAACAAATCAGAGGCGATTATTTGAAATAGAGGGAATGTTCTCTAGATATTATTCCTAGCCGGTCAATATCTAAAAAATATTGACCGGTCAATATTTTTCGGACGAGCTGATATTACAATTATTGACTATTCGTCTATATAGAGTTATATAGTGAGAATATACTACTGAATATAACAAAAATAATTATTTAGTAAGGTAGGGAGAAGTGAACATAGCATTTATTTGTATATAAGAGCATGTACGTATGATTTTTATTTAGAACAGTTTGATGTCGCTAGGATACATATTTTCAGATCCTTGATTTGATTGGTTAATTTAGATATTGAATCTCGAATTTCGAATCTCGAATCTCGTATTTCGAATCTCGAATCTCGAATGATCCTTCTCGGCTTTCGTAATTCTGGGAGGATCATTTGAGATACAGATGCAGCTACTTCCTCGATGCTGACTCCGCTATTCGTCGGGTCTGTTTGGCCCGGTACGTTTTGAAGTTTCGACCTCTTAGTCCTACCCGGTAGGCGAGCTTTCCCGGCCAATTTCATTTTATCGGTCTGCCGAACATCCTTTGAATGGGAAGCCTGACGGGGCTGCATTTCAAACAATTTTCCTTCACTCAGTCTACCCAGCTGATCTGTTTACAACCGTTGTAGAATGTGACGCAATGAGAAAAAAAGTATGACGTCACAATGTATACGAGGAATGAAATTTCCCAGTATTTTTTATAGTACAGTTAGGTTTGTTCATTGCTATAAAAATCTGATTTATTTTTAAAAAGAAAATAAATTTTAATGTATCATATCTATTCTCAATTATTCGATAACATACAATTAATATATGTGAAAAAGAACGTAAATTAGAAAATAGTTAATTACATCTATAAAAGTGGCCCACAATTCATGGGGATAGCAATTAACCTAAGCATAAAGGTGAATTTAATTATATTGATTCGCCTAAACTGCATTAAATACATATTGTCAATTTGATTACCTTTGTGCACTTTTCAAAAGACTTGTCTACCCTTCATTAAAAATTCATAGGTTCACTACAGTACGTATTAAATTTTACTATATATTCTAACAAAATTGTGCAACTTTAGATAAAGATTAAAAATTCAAAACGACCTTCTGGAAAAAATTCTCTTGACATCTTTTTAAACAACGCTTTATTTACAATTTTCTAGTATACACACGTGCATCCAGCAAGGCGTGAGGCTTTGTTTTACTTGAAGTTACACATCTGCTTGGAAATTAAGCCAGGACCTTTTCAGCCCCTTCGGAAACAACACGCATCAAAAATTCAAAGGACCTTGCATTATTAAAAAACTCGGATAGTTAGACCTCTTACACACTGATTTACTGTTTTTCATATCATAAAAAAAATTAGCTCCTGTTACGTGCGAAAACGCCCAAAATTCAAAGTGTAATTCGGGAAATAGTTTGCCCCAGCCATGTGAACCATCAGTTTAATACTGTTATGACACCATAAAATATGAATATTTCAATATTTTAATATTTTTTAAGAAAGGAAAATCTTCCAAAAAATTTTACTAAAAGATTTGCACGAAAGAGAGTCGTACTAAACGATATTTTTTAAAAAGAGGTTCAGGGCCACATTGCTCACCTGAACAACAATAGCAATAACTTATCTTTATAGTATCAAATACAAAATTTTTAGACAACGTAGTAGCGTATATCTTGTTTTTAAAGATTAACAATTTTGCTCCATTTTTTTAAATAGAAAATTAAATTCCTTTTGATCTTAAGGTTTTCAAATATGATTTATAATTTTTTTTCTCTATTTATTTCAATGTAAATATTCCACACACCCACTCCCCAAACCATTGTGGCCTCACTCTTCCAACCACTTTGTGATCCCATCATACCCCCAGGATCATGATTTAACCAACTTGAAACGACAATGATTAAGTATGTTTTAACACAAGTCACTGCTTTTATGGTCAAATGGATATTTAGAAGGAGATTTTTTTTAAAAATCTCTTTTATTCCTTTATGTGAAATTCTGACTATCTGTGTAACCCAACCCTACCCATGGGGATCATTATTTAAACAAAATTGATTGTACACTACCTGAGGATGCTTTCGAAAAAGTAAAAAAAAATTGCAATTTGTTTTTTAAGACGACTTTTAAAGATTTTCTCCATATATTCTAATGTAAAATTTTGACCCTCATTTTAGCCTTACACTACCCAAGGGGATCATGAATTGAATAAACTTGAATCTACACTACTTGAGAATGTGTCACCACTTGTTTTTCTTGCCAATTGGTTTATAAGAATAAGTTTATTGAAAAACACAAACAATTCAATAATTCTTAATCATGTCCCCTTTAAAGGAGACGTGGCTCTTTATTTGAACAACCTTGAAAGCCTTTCCCCCAAGGACGTTGTGTGCCAAGTTTGGCTGAAATTTGCCAGCGGTTCTTAAGAAGAAGATGACAATGTGAACATTTTACGACAACAACATCAACGAGGACGACGACAGACAACGGACAAGCCTTTGGCTTAGGTGAGGTAATATCAACTAAAATTTTATCAGTTGTACTAAGCAGCTATTAGGTATGAATTGCTATTGTTATAAATGGACGGCATTAAACTTTTGAAACAATAACTTCAGTGAAATGCAATAAAAGATATTTAATTAGACGTAGTTTTCCAAAACATGTGTTAATAAAGGTAAAATAATTGCTACAACTTGATAAAAACCACAAATAATGACTTACTTCTCTTAAAATTTCGCCGATTTCGGCACCACACAACACAGCATGCAATGAAAAGACAGATGAATAATAATAATACTACTCCAACAAGGATCCATGGAAGCGGTAGGACATTATCTTTAGAAACTCTAAAATAAACACAGAAAAAAATTAGACCATTTGTGTACCAAATATTTCCCTTTTTACTTTTTTTATTATCAAAACTACCATGAGGTTAAGATATTAGCATTTAATTAATAGTATTTTTTTACCTAACAAGTAATGAGCATTACTGTTTTGTTTAATGACGAAAATAATCCGGATCCGATCCTAAAAGTAGTTACATGTATGTTAGCCCACTTCAATTCATGTATATGTGCTCACAGTATTTTACTGGTAGAAATATTTGGTCTGATGAGGTCACAGCACACTACAGAAGCATGTTATTTTGTGTTATAAGTATGTCTGCATTGAGAAAACACATTATGCTGTTGCTTGCTTTAGTTTTGCCTGCATTTATATTGCACAATGTCTGCAATTTTGAATTTTGAAATGTTCGTCAGTTAAGCTGGCCTAATGTTAAACATAAATTGGCTTAATTTCTTTATACTTAAGTCTTACGAATAATAGTGTCAAGCAAGCGTCAAGTAAAAACATTTATGTACAATATGGAGGCTAATTACTTGGTCAATTATGTTATGAAGAAGCACGCCTATTGCTTGTGCAAATAAGTAGAAATTCAGTCAATCTAGAAAATGACACAGTTTAAAGTGTTGAACGCTGATTCATTTGTGTGTCTCTATTGTTCACATTTCGTGACAACGTCATTAACTTTTAAAAGTTTTTATCCTCTACGAGGAGGCATTCTTTGGCAACACCTTTGACTTGCTAGTGCACAGTTACATTTGCCTCCTTTTTATTTCTACATAAAACAAACACAACGTTTATATAAAGAATAAAATAAAACTAAACCTAGTATAAAATAATTTTAAATTGTTTTAAAGTAACTGTTTTTGGCTAATTTAATTGCATTTGGTTAATAGACAGGGCGGATTCTCCTATCAACAGTGTTTATGAATAGATATATATTTGTACTTCTTTTGACTGTTTACTTTATGTTATTAGCAAACTATCGTTTGTAGTTAAATATATATACATTACAAAACGCATGTAGTTCTAGAATAAAAGAAGTACAAAAACTACTTAACGGGTTCTTACAGATATAGTACCTTTCGTGGTCTTTTGTGAAAACCATGTGTTTTCTCGGACTTTTTGTCGCTGTTTAATTTCCTTTTGAACAGTGAATTTCTTAGGGTTAAATCATATACTAAATTGAAAATGTGTCAGTCTTTTATCTCTCAGTCGAACAGTTAGCATGATTACAGGCCAATTATAGTGCAGAGTTTGCCGAAGGTGTGTGTTGGGTATACAACAATAGTCAAATTCGTCGCAATGTTCGTTATAAATATTCTCAAATCATGACTTCTACATAAAACAATATTTTTACAAACCACTTTTTACAAGACATACTATAAAATATCATCATCTATTAAAAGCAAATCAGCGAATTATATTCTAAGTTTAAAAGTCATTCAAGTGTGCATAATGTTCATTAAATCTTCTTAAATTATGTTAATTTTTTCTTGATCTATAATTCCCTATATCCCCTCTCAAAACACATAGTTTTGTTTTCTAGAATGTAACTTTGTTGATATACATCGGATTTGAGATATTTATTTTGAAAGAAAAAGCTGAAAGTATATGTTGTTCTTACTGCTCATCCCCTGTCATCTCCCGATACGGAATAAATGTTGTATTTATACATACAGGATCTGCAAGGAGATTTTTTTAAAAACTTTCAATAGTACGTATTGTATCATATAAGTGAAATAATGTAGTTATATATATACAGTATATTCAAAATTCATAATATAACAATTAGGAATGGAGCATTTGGTTAACATGTTAAGAACACTTCATAAATCAATAAATAATTAGAAACTCCAAGAAGTATCCTTTTTTCTTAATAAAAGAATTAAACTTGATGTTTGACTATAACAATGAAAAAAATGACAATAAAAAACTGTCAACCATCTCAAAATCCATCAAACGAAATACAAATTCAAAGCAGAGGAACACGGACCTCTAAAAAGATAGAGGTAGATCAGGTGGCGTGGAGGATTGAGCATCCTCTGCTGACCAGTCCCACCCGCCGTGTGCTCTTTATCGTAATCAGCTGTAGGCAATTTGGTGTTTAATTATGGTTTAACAATTAGTATGAAAAACGTCAGTCAGCATGCGACCAAATGGAAGTGTATTTGCTGACAAAGTCGTTGCATCGACCATAGAACTTACGAAAAGATGATTCAAACGAGACATGTATAAAAACAAGAACGCTTTTTAAAAGGAAATGATAGTGCAATAAGATCTGTTATTACACGAAATTTCTCACAAACAAAAAACGCTCCATATATTTTTCAGAAATTTTGCATATTTAAAAAATTCTTTGTCATTGATTAAATATACTGTCACATGCATTTGAAATTCTGATAAACAAAACTTTTAGTTCCGTGAAATTAGATTTTCTGCATGTAAAAATGTCTTTCGTTCAGCATGTGATTTCATTTTATTGATTTGATTTCAACATATTTTATTATGCAAATATACATTTAAATAAATGCATTAGGCAGTAGGAAATGTTTACTTAAGCCTTCTTCATAAAGTTCATTATATAAACATAACCTATCCGAGATCTGTGAAGCTTTTTGAACAGTGCAAACCTAATACAGTTGTGTTCGTAATACTATTCCACGTTTTTTTTATTTCAACTCTTAGTACCATTTCAAGTTCTGAAGTACCCGTAAACCTTGAAAATTAACCGGATTTAAAAATAAGCCGATTTTGTATATAAGCCACTTATTTCTTGCACTAAAATTACTGAAAAAAATAAGCCTAAAAGATTTTAGACTACAATAAAGTCTCATGTGTAGCATGCACCTGTGTATATCATTCCGTGAAAAAATCTGCTGTATCTATGCATTATACATAGTGTATTCAATTTGGTTAAAAGTGATAACGTACGTTTGTGAATCTGAACCAAAGCAACCAACAACGGTTATTATTAAACTGATAAATAATCCAATTATTTGATTATCGTAAAATGATCTTTGTGAAAAAATCGTCATTATCAAATCATACAAATGATCGGTGTCCATCAGTATGCAAAACAATTCTGGCATCACGGGACATGAAGTTATTAATTTTTAATCAAATCATAATGATTGCTTATCTTCCTATACATATATAAACTGTGAAGTCCGACAGGACAGTACATGCTTCAAACACCGTAAATTGTTAAAAAAACATTGACCACGCAACGAGTCATCAGGTGGATGGTTTCGTAATGGCGAATACATTGGCTAGAACTTCTTAGATACAAAGAACAGTGGTCAGAGAGAGTTAGTATTCTAATACATGGAATGAAATTCAATCAAAAATACTTTATTACTTTCCATATTTATCCAAGAGTTGTTTACCATATTTGGAACAGTCAATAGTTAACAATCGATCAATTACGATTAATATTGTTTTGTTAATAAACCGTGACTATGATCTCATCGTTACGGAATTTTTGCATTGATAATAAGCCGCGATTTGAAAAAAGACGGTTTAGAAAAAAGTCCCAACTCTTTTGTTTACCCAAAGTTAGAATAAGCCGCGGTTTTTTCAAGTTTCTAGGGTATATCATTATATGTTTACAAAATTGAGAAATTATAAAATTAAGCCTCTTACATTTGTAGACCTCATTTGACTGAAACTGTTCCTCTGGGCACGATCCAGAGGACACATTACATGGAACTACATCGAGATTGTAAGAACCAGTGTTGTATTCAGGACAGAAGTCTATGAAAAGTAATAAATCAAAATGTTTAAAAAATACAGTGAAACAGTCATGTTAGATAATCGCCAAAGATAAACAAAACTTGTCCTTAAGTAAAGTTAAGTCACGATCACAAGACAAGAAGGAAATAAATGTATTTCAGTTATACAACACTTTGTTTAAGTTCAAGAAATTCGTCCTCATTCAAACATTGTATTGATTTTACAAAGTAGTTCAGTACCAGTGCTTAAATTATAACTTAAAAAAGGTATTTGTACTCCCTTTGAAAAACAAAACCAGAGTGTGTTCACACTTTGGTGACATACTGAATAATGTTTGTGAAGTTACAAGAAACAACAATGTCTTTATATTGAACAATAGTGAATTTAGAATTCTTAATTTGATGCTTATGTTTAAAAGAAAATCAACTGCGTCCAAGTAGATCGCAGTTTTATGTTTTATCATTTTAAATCAATGTAAAATCGGTTACTATGAACACGGTTATATAGGTTTAAAAATACTTACTTGGTTGGACCCAGATAGGTTGTATACATATCTCACCTATTCTTTTCCTATCATTTTTTACACAATGATAAACATTTGTGGAACTCTGGCAGTTAAATAAAGCTTTATCCTCTTCATACGATGCTTTGTCATAAGCACAAGGAGTTTTGCGTACCTCAAACATGGCTTCTATTAGAGCTTTTGATTTATTTATAGCATTAGACATGTGACATGTTTACATTTTATCGATTTTAGTGTCATTTTTTTTCTTTTTCTCGCACGGTATACATCATATAACTGCTTATGTTGAAAATTGCATGATATTGATTTACATGAAAATAATGGATGTAAAATAATACATGTCTATAATATCCATTTAAGGGTTATAGAGATATTATTTGCTAAGACAATAAGAAAATGGAATGCAGTGATTGGTTAATTGTTTGTATTTCAACGCTTGTTCAATGATATTTCACTTCCTTAGTTTGGACTGGAAAATTGCTTTAAAATTAAAACTAATTTACTATTTAAGGACAAAAATCTATAGTTCTACTAACGGGTCGACATGTCGCAAAGTTTTACTGCATTACTTACCATAAAATCTTGTTGAAGCATTGACTGACAAACCCTATTAGATCAGAAACGTTTTGTAAAAAAAAATTAAGTCATTCTTTGAAGAATTTGCTAATAATGTCCTTTGTAAACCAATTATATTTCATTTAAGCATTGAATGCTTATTTTTGGATGCCGTCGATTCTATGACACACCAAGCTGTGCAGACAAATTATCATAACGCGCGGTATTCCATTTGTCTGCACCGCATGGTGTGTCATAGGACCGACGACATCCCAAAATAAGCATTCAATGCTTATATTTATATTTTCATACTGTTGTCTATTTGCATTAAATATGTTATTTCGCCGCTAAAAAGCCATTAATTACGCTCTTAGTCAGGGATATAAAATATATATGGAACAGCCATGTTAAAATGTTATTTAGTTAGCTTCCGCGACAAAAAATATAGTGCCAGAAACATTGTGAGAAAAATCTTCTTTATTAAGGAGTTAATATATGTTAATGATTGTTTGTCAAAAGTACAAATCAATTTAGTTACCGAAGATTAAAAGTTTCATTTAATATTTCAAAAATAAATATACTCAAAACACGTAAATACGGTTATATTTGTGTTCACGGCGCATGAATTAGCAAAGTGTATTCATAGAAAATTGAATGTCGCAGATTTCCAATACAAACATAAGGGGAAATATGCATTAATTGTAAATATAAAGATATCAAGAATGACATGTCACTTCTTTCGGGAAAAAGTAGGATAAAAAATAAAACTGATTTGCGAAACTGAAAAAAATGTATCAATTTGATATTCAGCGGCCTAAGTATTAAGATTTTTTAAAAACATAGCAAGCAATACTTTTACTACACATGGCAAATTGAAATGCATGGGTTTTTTTTATCCTAAATGTGAATTGTTCCTTTTTATTTCCTGTATCTCTACACGGTTGTTTATACATAACTGTTTTGCATATCAGGGAACGAGAAATGGTTTCTCCCTGTAATACAAATATCTTGTTTCAATAATTGAAAACAAAATGAATTTTGCTAGAATATCACTATCTTAATCAGTAAATAAGTTTATTTTATTTTTTTACTATAAAATCCCCACTTAAGATAGAATGCAACAAAAATGTTAAACAAAAAAGTATAATAAGTTATATAACCAAATAAGCGATCAGACTTACTTATCAATATATAATTAGGTATACATAAATTTACAAGTGCAACAAAAGAGTTACACTAATTAACATTTACAAAAGACACAAGTGGTTGACGGTTTAATATACAAAAATTTAAAAACAGATTAACTAAAATATTGAAATAACAATTGTTAAATGATATTACGTCGTCGATATACCTGAATGTTGAGTTGAAAGCCAAAGCGAGAGAGTTATTTTTTCACGTACAAGTTTTTGTTTGAATAAATTCTTATTTAATAAGAATACAAAAATAGATCGACTAAGAATGGGGCACAATTGGTACCCATGGGAATTCGAACAGATTGTTGGAAGACTTGATTTCCAAAAACTACATAGATGTTGTTTATCAGAAACTCAAGCATCTTTTTAATGTCAACTTTTTTACGATATACTTTCCTTATAAACGTTTTATACATCAGAATTAACAAACCATGCAGAATAAGTGAATCATAAATTTCTGCTTAAAAGTAGAGAGGACTGCTTAATAAGGTTGCTTAATCTATTCATCGACACTCATATAAATATATATTCGAAATCTGAGGATTGCTAAAATACGTGTATCAAAACATATAACTATTGCTTCTTAGAATAATAAACATTATTAAATATTTCCTTTGTTTCATATTTCAACATTTTGCTTGATAGCTAAAACTCCTGGGTATTTTTCATTTGTGGTATTCCGAATTCTGTTTAATTCAACAAAACTAACTCTGAAATGATATTGAACATATTTATTTTCCATATAAAAGCATTAATATCTATACTGACAATATTAACCTTATTACATATAACACAAATTTATCTCTGTTGTGTTCATTTTCGCAATTATATTTACACTCTTCGTAATGGAAATCTTGGATCGTGTCGTAATGATCACTCTCCCGTAGTGTTTTGTGTATCGTGTTGTAGGTATGAATTGGCTCAAGATAGGTATTGTCCACCACGTCAGGTTTTAATCTGCGAACGACGAAAATCACGACGACGACTATTAAGATGACAAAGACAAATGTACCAAACGTTACACCGACATATAGCGATTGATTCCCGTTTGAGGACGACGGCAGCTGGCACTCGGATCCACAGCACTTTTCATTGCAATCTATGAAGACAATTTTTGGTATAGCAATTATATTTGATAATTCTTAAATGCATGATATTGAATATATAAATAAATAGTTTTCAACAAAAAGAAAGTCATCGTTTTGTATAGTCTTTATAAATGCTACGTGCATCAAATCATAAATCTATCTTAATTTATAATTTTAAGGATGCACTATTTTGTGGACAGTAAAACTATTGAAATGAAATTCATTCCTCAACAACAAAAACGAATATTGATGACAAACCATCTTTTAGACATTGTTGGGATGGACATATTTCCTTCAGGCCGCAAAATCCTTTCAGGAGGTATCCCTTTTTATCGCTAGTACACCAAGAACAACTTGATATGCGGAAACATTCACTGACAAACGAAAAAAAAACCAATTATTATACTTGAAATGGAAAAGATTAAAACAGACACATTGATACAAATAAGTGCCTACAATCCATTCATGTATAATTTCATTTTATTTCTTGCCTTTAAAATTTTTATGAATTTTTGGGCAAAAGAAGTTTAGTTGGAATGATCAAGCAAATAAATCAAAGATGTCAAAAATGGGAAAAAGTTTGACGGACAGATAGACTGAAAGTCAAACGAACAGTGTAAAAAAGGGTCAAAAATGCTCACTTTTCTTAAAAGAAGCATAATTTAAAAAAAAAAGAATATTTAAACTAAAATTCTGCAATAAAACTGCACTTATTGCTTTTTACCTATATAAATAAGAATCAAATGCTTGCCTTTCTGTTTTTCTACATTCACAATTAGTAGAAAAACACGTTTGTAGATTCCTAGTTTTATCTTCTTCCGCTGTACTTACTGACCTCAGGGCTGGTAACTGGGGACTACATGGAATGAAACCGTCCCTATGAAAGACGATAGAAATTAATATAACACACTTGTTCTTAGTATATAATCGTTTGATGTTCATTATTTTTTAACTATTTCTTAATAGAAGGAACTAGTTTCTATGCCATATTTATTAATTTGATCAAAGAAAGATTTTTTTAGAGTTATTGAAGTATTTAAAAAGAAGAGCTAACAGATACTTTCCCAACAAAATGCTACCAAAATTGATTTCAATACCTGATTTACCAATCCGACGGCGACAACTCTTCAATTTGTAATAGACTTCAACCACGTGATTATTGATTACATTTTATAAATGCATATTGGTATTTCTATCATTGGTACTTAAACAAAGTTTCGTACGATGGAAGCAGATCAAATGATAATTCCATTCAAAAAAAAATTTAGCACCTTTAATTTTAATATCGTAATCCAAAAACAGAGAGTTTAAACAAGGTTCTTACATGGTGTCGTATTTATTCTTGCATTCGTTGAAGAACAGTTCATTGTAACAGAGGCAATTACATACTCCTGTACACTGTATTGAGCTAGGTGACGCATAGGGCTGTAAATGGATAACAAGGTAAAAACATGCAAAAGTATTTATCGTGCAGTATCAAACCTTTATATTGTGTGATAATGTATCGAATCAAATACAGATATAGAAACTGAAAGACTGAAAAAAGTTGAACAATGTATTCATTATCAAAAATAGTGAAAAATAAGGAGCAATGGTATGTGACATATTTATAGCGAAAAGTAGTAGTTTATATAGTACTAAACTCTTATTAAAGTTTAAGTAAGGAAGATGTTGAAGAGAAGAGGCATATAGAGAAACAATTTGTATATTTCTAGTAAAATATACAATTGGTGAAGACCATTATGTTTAGCACTTTGCAAATTGATATATATGACTATTATTTTTCCTAAAAATAAAAATCTCAGTGCACATTAACGAAAATGTCTGACGTACCCCTGACGTGCAACACGTTTCTTCGTCCTCCAGGCGTCTATGCTTAAGAATAAGGTACACGTTTGAGCCAGCTACAGGACGCATTTCATATCCTTCATCTGAGTCTAAAAATCCACTTGAAACATACTTTGGCAGATTTATCTGTAAAAGTATATGGCATTGTTTTGGGTTGGGTTTTTTTTAATTATACGGAATTCTTTTGTTGATTTTAGGGGTTTTTTATAAGCATTTAGTGAATCATTTACGTATTTTATCACTCAGCTAATCTAATAACAGTTCCTAGTTTACATTGCAAAATCAATTTAGTAAGGTTGTTTTTTCCTATCCATGGCCAAAAAATAAACATAATTGGCAAAATCTATTAATTTTGGGTTATACATAGTTGAAAATTTAGGGGGGGGGGGGGTACTATTGGTTTACTATCCAATCTTGTCTCTTTATAGTTGTCTGATATCGTTTTAAATATATTATTTTTACCCTAAATGTGATTTGTTCCTTTTTATTTCCTGTATCTCTGCAGGGTTGTTGATACATAACTGTTCTGCTTATCAGGGAACGAGAAAATCGGTAAACTAGTGTATTTTATTCATTTACTTTACAATCCCCACTTACGATAAAATGCAAAAACAAATTGCCTTAATGAAAATATCATAATCACGTTTTTAAAAACCTTTACTAATTACTTACCTTATAAGTTATATGAACCGGTGCTTTTATTGGGGTCGTTGTTTCTGTGTAAAAAGGGTGCATAACAAGAAACCCGCTGTTGTCGATCACAATACAACTAAATACAGGAAATACCATAAAATACAAGAAACCAACGTAAATTTTAATAAAAATGTTTGTTTAGATATAACTGGTAGAATATTGATTTAAAAATTATGTTGCATAAAAATACGATTGAAAACAACGTAATTCGATTATAAACGTAAACTAGACACGATCTCGTTGCGAGCAACGAGGAGGTCTTCCGTGCGATTTTTTGAAGGTTATATGACCTTGACTTTGATATTTGACCCTTTATCTCCTTATCGGGGCAACAATAAAAAAAATTGATGGTTGAATTTTGTTAGGAACATCATTCTCAGCGTTTTATTCTATATTGATTTTCAAAATGATGCTTTTTAAAATATTTGTTCTGTTTGAGGTATGTTATCAACATTTTGTACTTCTGGCCCCTTAAAACCCATTAAAAACCCCTTAATACGGAGCTCATGATAAAATAATTATAATATATTGTTAAATAAATGTGAGATGAACATTATTGCTTCCTAAACATATAACAAAATAATTTTCAGTAAAGTGCTATGAAAGAAAGACTTTAGAGCCCTATTGGCCCCTAAATTGAAGGGCCAGCCCCTTTTTCTTGGCATCATACGAAAGTTCTTTTGATATTAAACATATTTTGTTCAACAAGTGTTCAGAAATTCTTTGCCGTTTTAGAGCTATCTGGGATAGGACATTTTAGGGGCTGACCCCTAATCTCCTTATTGGGGCCAGATAACGAAACTTTTATGATTGAATATTGTTTAAAACATCAATCTTGGCATCTTTTATTCTATATTGCTTTTCAAAATATTTGTCCTTTTTGAGATATATTCGATCGAAGTTTTGGACTTCTGGCCCCTTGAAACCCCTAATTACGTAACGCATAATAAAAATTTTATAATGTGTAGTTTTATTAGTAAAAGATGAACATTTTTGCTTCTTAAACATATTACAAAATATTTCTCAGAAAAGTGCTATGAAAGAAAGACTTCAGAGCCCTTTTGGCCCCTAAATTGAAGGGCCAGCCCCTTTTTCTTGGCATCATACGAAAGTTCATTTAATATTAAACATTTTTTGTTCAACAAATGTTTAGAAATTCTTTGCCGTTTTTGAGCTATCTGGGATAGGACATTTTAGGGGCTGACCCCTAATCTCCTTATTGGGGCCAGATAACGAAACTTTTATGATTGAATATTGTTTAAAACATCATTCTAAGCATCTTTTATTCTATATTGCTTTTCAAAATATTTGTCCTTTTTGAGATATATTCGATCGAAGTTTTGGACTTCTGGCCCCTTAAAACCCCTAATTACGTAACGCATAATAAAAATTTTATAATGAATAGTTTTATTAAATAAAGATAAACATTATTGCTTCTTAAACATATTAAAAAATATTTCTCAGTAAAGTGCTATGGAAGAAAGACTTTAGAGCCCCTTTGGCCCCTAATTTGAGGGACCAGCCCCTTTTTATTGTTATCAAACGAAAGCTCTTGAAAATATAAATTTTATTTGCTCTATATGTTATGGTAAAATATTTTCAGGAAAGGAGATAAAGAACGAAAACCATTAAAAATTACATCGTTTTTTCAAACTCGATTTTCGGGTCAAGGCGAGCTTCGACGCCTTTGAAGCCAGACAACCATAAATGCCTTTAAACACATCTACAATCTTTTGTCTACAATCCCTGAAAATTTAGATTCAATATCTTTTTTCGTTTAGGAGGAGATAGCAGGACAAAATGACCCTCTAAAAATCACTAAAACGTCAATATCTCCCGAACGGAAATGACGTCATTAAAATAAAAAATTATATATAAGGTTTTTATCAATATCTACAAGATCTAAAATTTTCACGAAAATCGGTCAAGGCGTTTTCGAGAAATCGCTTGTACAAAAAAGCGTAAGAAAAAAAAAAATAATAAAAGGGAAAAAGAAACAAAGCAATAACAATAAGGTCTTCCGTTGGAAACGGAAGACCTTAAATATGAAATGATGATTAAATATGAAACAAGAGGCCCATGGGTCACATCGCTCACCTGAGGAACAATAGGAATGATAAAATCAGCTTAATGGAGTCATAATACAAACAATCTGCACAATGCACAATAATACATGTAGATCCTGTATAAATAAAATCCATTTTTCCCGCTGGATATTCTTATGCTTATAATCATTAGTCCCTTTTCTAACAGGATGATTTTATAGTCATATCACATGTTGAGTATTGCAGTCCTCAAAAAGATCCTTTACAATTGTTTATATATGGGATATTAAGCTACATCAAACTCTGAACCTTCTTGTGAGGCCGAAGAATTGTCCTGGAGCCAAAGTCTTAACAATTATAAAGAATCATCTGGCTGATTAGTTTCTGATAAGAAGATTTTAAAAGATTTACTCTATATATTCCTAGGTAAAACTTTAACACCCCCCCAAATGTGGCCTCACCCTACCCCCAGGGATCATGATTTCACAACTTTGATCTACAATTAATTTGATTTAATCTACACTACCTGAGGATACTTCCACACAAGTTTCAGATTTCCTGGCAGATTTGTTTCTGAGAAGATGTTTAAATATTTACTCCATAAATTCCAATGTAAAACTTCGACCCCCCATTGTGCCGCAACCTACCCCCAGGGATCATGATTTTCACAACTTTGAATCTACACTGCCTGAGGATGCTTCCACACGAGTTTCAGCTTTCCTGGCTGATTAGTTTCTGAGAAGAAGATTTTCAAAGATTTAGTCTATATATTCCTATGTAAAACTTCGACCCCCCCTTTGTGGCCCCACCCTACCCCTGGGGGTCATGATTTTCACAACTTTGAATCTACACTGCCTGAGGATTCTTCCACACAAGTTTCAGCTTTCCTGGCTGATTAGTTTCTGAGAAGAAGAATTTTAAAGATTTACTCTATATATTCCTATGTAAAACTTCGACCCTCCATTGTGCCCCACCCTACCCCCAGGGATCATGATTTTCACAACTTTGAATCTGCACTACCTGAGGATGCTTCCAAATAAGTTTCAGCTTTCCTGGCTGATTAGATTCTGAGAAGAAGATTTTTAAAGATTTACTCTATATATTCCTATGTAAAACTTCGACCCCCATTGTGGCCCCACACTACCCCTAGGGGTCATGATTTTCACAACTTTGAATCTACACTACCTGAGGATTCTTCCACGCAAGTTTCAGCTTTCCTGGCTGATTAGTTTTTGAGAAGAAGATTTTTAAAGATTTACTCTATATATTCCTATGTAAAACTTCAACCCCCCATTGTGGCCTCGCCCTACCCCTGGGGGTCATGATTTTCACAACTTTGAATTTACACTACCTGAGGATGCTTCCACACAAGTTTCAGCTTTCCTGGCTGATTAGTTTCTGAGAAGAAGATTTTTAAAGATTTACTCTATATATTCCTATGTAAAACTTCGACCCCCCCCCCATTGTGTCCCCACCCTACCCCTAGGGATCATGAATTTCACAACTTTGAATCTACACTACCTGAGGATGCTTCCAGACAAGTTTCAGCTTTCCTGGCTGATCAGTTTTTGAGAAGAAGATTTTTAAAGATTTACTCAATATATTCCTATGTAAAACTTTGCCCCCCCCCCATTGTGGCCCCACCCTACCCCCGGGGTCATGAATTTCACAACTTTGAATCTACACTACCTGAGGATGCTTCCACACAAGTTTCAGCTTTCCTGGCTTTCTGGTTCTTGAGAAGAAGATTTTTGAAAAATTCTCGAAATTTTTCATTAATTTCTAATTATCTCCATTTGAAAACGAGTGTGGCCCTTAATTTTCACAACTTTGAATCCCATTTGCCTAAGGATGATTTGTGCCAAGTTTGGATGAAATTGGCCCAGTAGTTCTTGAGAAGATGTTGAAAATGTGAAAAGTTTACGGACAGACGGACAGACGGACGGACGAACGGACGACAGACAAAATGTGATCAGAAAAGCTCACTTGAGCTTTCAGCTCAGGTGAGCTAATAAAAACTAAAAAGAAAGTTAAAAAGAAACGTATACTTGATGGCTAGTAAATGGCATAATACTTTACAAATCAAAATAATATAATGTTACTAACGTTACTAAAACGATTTGCCAATCGACTTACATGTAATTAGTTTTGTTTGCACAGATTGGATATTTATCTTCCAGCATCTGCTTAAAGTAGAATACTGAGAAGTCTGTACCTATCACTGCTTCTAGTTTTCTATCTGGGTTGCTTCCTCTGCAAAAAATAGTAAAGTGAACGCAGAGTCTCTCGAACGGCGTTAACTCAGAAAGATTAACGTAAAGTTTTGACTGACTTGTCCAATCAGATCGTAATATGGGAAGTTAAGACAAAATCGGGCGTGACTTGAATGATGAAGAGAACAAGAGAATCCTTCAAAGAGTTATTGAGTAATCTTTATGTGATGCAAATAAACAATTCTTCGTTAGTTGTAAACTGACAAAGAAAATAATGTTGAATTAATAAATACTATGATAATGTAGCTGTAAAGAGGATTTTTTTTCAAAAAAGGTGAGGAATTTTTTTAGCAACGATTTCTATATTTAGGGATTATGTAATGGGGAATACGGGAACGAAATGCAAACGAAAAGTGTTTAATGAATTTTGATACTGTGCATAGGCAAGCAAGACATGTGGTAGCTTAGTAAAAAAAATGGCTGACAAATTCTCCTTAAGTGAATGATGTTTCACGGTAAATAAACTTTTTCGTATTAAACACACCCACACCCTTTGCAAACGTTTTACTAGCAAAATAATATCAACCAATATTTAATTGCGGGAAATTTCGGCTTACACTGATTAGAAATGTCAAGGTCTTTTGGCAGGGGGGTTGCCTTATAGTAAAAAGGCGATATATTCTTGGATGTTTTGAAAATGTTTTTAAAGACTAGCGGGGCCAAGCTGTGAGTATGTATGTCTTGTGTGGTCTATTACCTGCCAAAATAGCTAATCGACTATATTGAATGCACCCAAAAGAGGGTTATTAAGATTAAAATACTGTTTCGTTTATTTGAAGAAGCCATTAAAACCTGTATTTAAAATCCCTTGGAAAAAAACACAGGAATCTTTGACTGTAATTTCTTTTTTGTTTTCAATCCTTCGGACATATTGCACTACCTTTTTGTAGCACCCTCTGATAATGGATATCATCTTCGAAGACAGCCCACTTAAAAATATCAAACTAATAGACAAATCGTTATGATTATGATTAAATAAGAGAAATATTCCAGTAGATATTCCATTGATACTAATCATTAATATAGCTCATGGACAACGAACAGTTTCGATATGAATTGTTATCCATATTTGGACATTTCTGACACAAATACTTTATAATAATGACGACAGCATATTCACAAGAATTAACTTACCCTTGTAATATGGTCTTTGTGAGAGAAATAATCCTTCCTGATCCCCAAGAATCTTCATATGGAGCAGACAAGACATTTAGCGACTTCTGGGCAGCGGTCCGACGATACCTTTCGGAGGGATACATTATAGTTAACTATGAATATTTCCTTAAGAACTGTTCTTTTTTGGACTCACAAAAAATGAGAGACGATTTAGTACATATTGATATATCGGATAAGTTCAGTATACAACATAAGACTTTTATGACCTTAAAACAAATTCTTTATATTGTTACCGTTTTTACTCTATTGGGATCCATATTTACACTTGTAATCCCCACACCGGCTTAAAGGGGCATGGTCACGATTTTGGTCAAAAATTATTCTAATGTTTACAAAGCCTCATTGAGGCATTTTTAATAGACATCCAAAATTTGAGTATCATTTTTTGAGGTATAAGCGAGTTACAGAGCTTGCAATTCATTGCTATGTAAAAAAAAAAAGAAGCTGTTGTTTACATTTTGAATGTTGAAGTAAAAATTCCTAAAATGAGTTAAACGTAAGGAACTGTTTTTTCATGCAAAAAATGAATAAGAAGATAGACAAATCAGGTAAAATAGTATTTTTGGGTAAATTGAACCTATGTTAACATTATCAGGGGCACGAGCCTTGTTTTCATGTCAAAGAATAGTGAGTTCTGTATCTTGCTTATAACTTAAAAACTACATATAATTAGAAATACATTCCTAAAGCATCGTGAGTAATAGAAATAGAAAAACAGAATTTGACCAAAATCGTGACATTGCCACTTTAACCAAATAATCGTGACCAAACTAAAATAAACTTAAATTAATTGATCTTTTCAAATTCAAAACGAATAACCCCAAAATGTATGAACGGCATAAAAGATACCAAATTTACTGAATTTGGCTTTGACCTGCTCATTAAGAATTTTATGAGGCACTTACCAAGTTCTGAGTTTGTGATTGTAGTCATCCTTTAGCCGTATCCCTGGGTACATTCTAATCACACCGTCTTCTGTCATGACGTAACGCCACGCTAGATACGGGGCCTCTTTCTTTGAGGTCGTTGTCCAAAACTTTTCCAGTTGGTAAGTAAACCGTATGGAATTAACTGCTGATGCCTGAATATTGCAAAATAGATCTTTGTTATTTTAATTGCTTCAATTGATCAAACAAATTAAAATCTTCAAACATTTTTT
Organism: Magallana angulata; assembly: GCF_025612915.1. Lineage (NCBI taxonomy): Eukaryota > Metazoa > Mollusca > Bivalvia > Ostreida > Ostreidae > Magallana > Magallana angulata. The sequence goes on along the minus strand of NC_069111.1, from coordinate 1,905,875 downwards.
TTTTCAGAGACTCCCATTGTAAGGGTTGGTGTATGGGGTCACAAATAAATTGCTGGGATTGTTTTTCTTAATGTTATACAATAATACACCTGATAAAATGAAAATTTATTACGTACTGATGTTTTAATTAAGTGTTATTACTCCACTCTAAATTCCTTGTATCTTTGTATACTACGAACTGCCATACATATATGAAATTCCTGTTTCTTTGTATCGATTGTTTAATCGACTTAATTACATGTACTTTTCTTTGTATTAATTATCAAATAATTGATTTGCATTTACATTTTCTTACTTTTAGTCCTGGATTAGTGGTGATGGCTCCAGACAAGTAGTCCTTATACTGCTTTACTCTGACTTCTGTTTCCTTGACTCCAGTGTATGAATACGCCTCTATGAAAGCGTCTGGCGTTAGTTTTACTGTCGATTTTGCTGGATATTGAAAAAGACAAAGATACAGAATGAACGACAAAAGATAAAGGCTGAATGACAAACGACACACTATTTGTAAGAGATATCTCGATCAAAAGTATATCTTTTTTAAAATGTTCACAAACCTTCTGTAGCATATCTACTAAAATGCCTGCAGAAGGGGGCGGGCCATTGGTTCAAATCCCATCGATGGTAAAGGAAGTCGCCGTCAGAGGGCCTGGTTAAACCATCTTTGTTGGAAACAGTGTTGTTTTGCTTCATCACGATACACAGAGAGAGGTTACTACCTGGAGCCACAATCTGATAATACAAAGCCTCATTTACTACGAAAACGTGTTTTTCACATTTAAGATAAGTGAATGTATGAGAGAATAAATGGGTTGTATTTGTTACCGGGGTCCAATAGTAAACAGCATCTAGATAAACTTTGGAGTCACCCTCAAAGAGTTTCTCTCCTCTAGCCTCTATAAGTGTTGTTTTTACAGACGTCTGTGAATCCAAACCCCTATAAAATGAATTAGTACTTTGAATATCTATAATCCATAATCGAATGTGCTAACTGCGAAGAAAAGGAGTCAAAAAATAGTTTAGAAAACAGATATTTCAAGCAGTGATCTTTTTCATCATTCTAGCCAAAACTAAATGATAGTGTGTACAATAAAAGTGATGTAAAAGAGGAAAAAACAAACGGTTCTCTCTGTAATGCACAATACCCACGTGGTTATCTCATAAATATAGATAAAGAATGACAGGCTACACAGAAATAACGAAAACACAAAATAAATTAAGGAAATTGAATACCTGCATCTCTTTTCATTTATTTCCTATGTAGCTTATGACACGAGATTTTATTTGCTAGTGAGCCGGGTGTAAATTTCCGTACATCCTACTTGAGCCGGGGGTAAATAACGTGATATCAAAATGGATTAAATGTGAAGTCACAATACATTATGGTATAGTTTGATAGTGTATTACTCCAATAATTGGACAAGGAACATATGTATATGGTTTACACGGGAAACAAATTTGTAATCTAGATCCAATCAAGGATGTTCCAGGATTTACCGCAGGACGTATTCCATGATTGTTATAAAACCTGAGGTAAATACCCATACATCCTAGATTGAACCATGGATAACTGACAATATCACAGGGACTTTCAAAATGATTTATCAAAAGTCATATTTTTATTGACAAAAAAGTTTTTAACGTATGGGGTAGTTGTTAGAAATATGTATCTGTATTTTTAAATCATTATACTTTTCTCAAAGGTATATACATTTTTAAAAGTACACTTACTTTTTCATGGAGTCGATAACTTTTGACACATCACCGGAAGTCTCAAAATTGTATATGTTGTTGATGTGCTGTTCTTGCATTATGATGCCACGAGGGTCCGTCAGCAATGGGTGTAGCATTGTCCTCTCCTCCCCATCAATGATAAATGCATAGGAAAATTCTTCTTTTTAAAGATACAAAATCTCTGCAACCAGTTCACTGATCAAAATGTCCGCGCACACAACTCCAGAAAAAGCCCCGTTAAACGCAACAGGTAGACAACCAGTGATGATTGATTCTATGCAATGACAATACTTACAACATTCAAAATCTTGTATTTTGTATCTACATCAACTGTACATTCATACTCCACTCAGTTATTTACTATGATGTATGTCATGTATATCATGTATGCAAAAGTTAGCTATCATATAGGTTAAGTTGGTCTAACAGGAAATTTTACGTATAAATCATATAATCTTCACACTGTCTTTAACTCTTTATTTAAATTTATTGAAGACAACCTCACCATTGATAAAGAAATCGATGTAAGGCTGTGTATAGGTTGGGAACGTTGCTATGGGCACGCTCAAGTCTACGTAATAGGTTCCCATGATCTCACGTAAGGACGACGTCATAATATCTGTGATGATCTTTAATTTCCCGCGCTAAAATTGACCAATTATCACTGTATCACTGTATAACTTTCAACATTGACTGTACTAATATCAAGATCTAAAATGAATAATTAGTCCTCACTAAAAGCATGATTTTTATTTCGTAACTTAAAAGAAGAGTTATATTAAGGCGAGCTTATTTGTCATTGTTGTTTCTTTTTGTTTACTCATTTTTTTTAAGGTTTTAATTTTAGTGAAATGAGATTTAAAAACGTGTGTTTTAAAGCTTTTGTGATTGTGTAAAGGAATTGTATTCAAAAATATATTTATATTTTACATCGATGATATGATTTCAAGTTAGTTACTTTTTACTTATGTTAGCGTATTGCTCTGAGGAATTTCTCCTATCATGACTTACCGTCACATAACCGTATATGTTGTTGTTTAGTGTCTGCTCGGCCATATTTTTTAATAATTCTTGATCACTAGTACTCAGACCTGTAAAACAAATTTAAGGGACAAGTAACAAGTTTGATATCCAGGAATGAAATGGGTATTTAATTTTCACATATTAACTCCCCAATAAATGAAGAATAAGAATATGAGGTGAAACGTTTTTCACTGAAAGAATTTTTTACTTATTAAAGCCAGTGTAATTTTTTTGCCGTATTTTCAAGGGGTTTATCCATTTTTCTTTGGTTTTATTTTTAGCTTTATTTAGATACTCCTTTTTAAATTCTATTAATTAGCCTCTATTGATCTCGGTTTCATTCTTATCCCATTTTACCTTTACCATGCACATATATACTCTTACATGAATGTGTTTGAGTTCTGCCTCAATGCACCTACCAGTGCCTATACCGTACGTGTTGATTATGACCCTGTTTTGCAGGGCCTCGTTTTCATCTCGTATTACTTCAAGAGGATTTCCTTCTGTATTTTTCCCGGCGCTAACAAATAAAAGAATTTGATCTGCAAGAAGAAACATTTGTAATGGTATCGACGTGAAATATGTACTTAATATATATCATACAAGTTTGAAAAAACAAAGATCAATAAAACCTATAAAGAAAGGAATAAAACATATTTATCTTGACAATGTCAATTCAAATGTCTTCTTGCTTGTTTGCCTTGCGTTGAATTTGTTATCAAAATCTTTTAATATTTTAACCCCGAGTTCTCCTGAAAAAGGTTTAATTTGACTTTCACTCACCTCGGATTTCTGTATAATTTGTCTTTAATAACAAGAATGCTTTACGGAGGGCATTGACATAGTTTGCTCCACCTTCTCCTGTTTGAGATGACAGAAAATTTCTGAAACTCTTCTTGGTGGCACTGGTCACTGGAACAAGTTGATTTTCGTAGCATCCTCCTAAGGTTTTTGCAATGTCATTGAAAACCACCAGACCAAACTATCAAAAGATACAACAACTATCGCGGCTGGGTTAACAATTACATTAATAAATAAACGTGAAAAAAGGCTTTAGGACAGCTCGATGGTTGTGTCCAATTTTGGACTAAATAGATCTCCTTTCGAAGAACAGCGCTATATAAAAATATACAAAAATACCAAAATTTAAAAGGAAAACTTTTTTCTTTTTCTTCACAGTTTTGGTAATTCTAGTAGTTAATTTTTCAATCATCACATCTTATCTGCGGTAAAGATCTTAATGCAAAAAAAAACGCTGAAAATATTCATTAATACAAGGTTTAAAAAACTACGCTTTAACACCACATTTTTGAAATATCTGTCTGCTTATAATCGCTTTTTCAAAAGTGGACAAAATAAAAAAAACTCACCTTATCCTCAACGTCCAAAGTTTCCATTACTGTAAGAACGGCATGTCTAGCTTCAAAAAGAATATCTCCCCGCATCGAAGAGGACGTTTCCATGATAACGACGACGTCACGAGGAGAGGAAGTGGTTGTTGACACAAAGAATGGTCTAAAATATAAAAACAGATAGACTGAAGAAGTTAAGATATTTTGAATTTACTTTGTTCATTGATTTTATGTATAACTTCAAAAGTTAATTCGAGATTCAATTTAATTTCTGAATTAATTGATCAAAATATAATGTATGATAAATAAAGGCACCTAAAACACTTTTTGTATTACTAAAGATACATCAAACGTTTATTAATACTTCTAAGGAAATTTTCAATTTTCGATTTTTTTAATTTAATTGTTTACAATAATTTAGAAAAATATTTCCAATGCTCTGTCAAAATCTCAGCATTACTTGTCGAGTTATGACAATAAAGAGAGCTCAAAATAATTTCCAATGTTAACAAGGCCGATTCAATATTTTGTTTAAGAAGGTAAACTGATTTTGGTTTTTCTTTCTTATGAAAAAAAAATTCAAAAGTTTCTAAGATTTATCACGGTCAATTTTACTTTAAATCTGTTGTTTTCTATTCAGAAATTAAAATGTAAACAACAACTTTTTATAAGCTTTGTTTTCATAACAAAGACTTAGGAGCTCTGTATATTGTTTAGAACTTCACGGTATACACTCAAACGTGCTTGGTTATTTGATATACACCATTGAAGCATTATTACCAATCAATATAAATAAATGAAATAGGAACTAGTATAATCTCTGTGACAAAGTTGTGTCACAGTTATCTTGATGTTTGAGCAATATCAAATCAATCGTTTTGCCCATTACCTATTAGTTTGGAAAAGATACTTGAATACCAGTATAAGGTCAGATACCTTGGTTCTAATCATTTCTTCCCTGGATATTTTTTAAAAAAATTCTTGCCTGAATTTTTACTTCTATTTCAATTATTTCTAGATTAAACAGAACTTATTTTCCATTCTGATTTTCTAGGCAATTGTATTGCAAGTTTTTACTTTTTCTTTTGAACTCTGTGGGAATGTTTGTTTTGGAAATTCCCTCTTTTAATTTTTAGAGGAAAACACATTATTCAGCATCCTGATTTCCGAGGGGATCGTCTTAAAACTTAACAACTTTACTATTGAGCTATATGGGATTGCATTGGAAATTTGCCAATTTCTATATTTAGATAAAACATACTTTATTTATCATCCCGATTTCCTAGGATACGTCCAGTTATCAATATCTTTATTGATATGTGCATAGTTGTTGTAAATGCGCAAATTTTTAAAAATTTTACCATATTTTTGCATTTCTGCCTAAGAGATTATCTTTTTAAATTTTTCAAACCTATTGTAAAAAGTCTCCAAATGACAAATCGTGACCTCCTGGTTTGTTCCAGTTTTTAACTCAAAGTTATGATTTTCAGTGCCCAATTTCTTTCAATTTTGGGTATATTCAATTTGAACAATTGATTTATAACGAAAATAAATGACATTGAATGGTTTTTTTTTAATTTTAATGACAACAAATTCTCTATTAAAAAATAAATGCCCATTTAAAACTAAAGAGTAATTAAGTACTATTTTAGTATTTTGCCTGTTTAGGGCAATAAATACAGAACTTTACAACTCATAAACCTTTTAGATAATGTTGATTTTTAAACCACACACACAATAAAGGAGAAAGGTACATCTACGACTGCATGAAAATAACAATACTGAAAGTCTTGTTATCGAACTTATGAATCTTTGCCTTTTATTATTATTAAATTTAATTATTTTTCCTTAGAGATGCAGGACCTACTTGACGTCTAGCTTTTTGCTGAACAAGATTTTGTATTTCTAGTGGTTTTAAAGCAACCATATATACTACCCATCATGAATCAGGAAGTATACAGAATATGTAATACTCCAGGGGCAATCAGTATGAAGCACAGAAGCCAAGCCCGTTTCGACCTCAATTTCAATGTTTTGACGGTCTTGAATCCTGTGGTTTTCAAATTCCTGGTCAATGTATTAGCTTTTATCCTCAATTAGAGAAGTAAAAGGGTATAATGTGCCGGTGAGTTGTCAAATGTGTTTGCTTTGCAGTATATTTACCTGAATCTAGGATCGTATGTATCACAATCCGTCAGTTTGGTAGCTGGGTAATTGATGTAAAGACCAGACTTCATTGCAATATACTGGAATTGTAGATGCTTTACATCTAAATTCGTTTTCAAGACTGTAAGAAGGTTAGGAGACGGAAATCGGAGGTTCTCTTCGTTCACATAAGATGGCTTGCTGTAGCAAAATTTGTCTTCAGACACCTAAATGGAAAACTCAATTTGAGGTGAATGCCACTGATCCACAAAAGAGAGAAAATTCGTTAATACTGAATGTGTTCAGTATGCGTTTTATTTATTTTTAGTGTAACATTTATCACATATGTCTTTTATCATTAATGTCTTCACATCCCAAATATTAGGCACACAAGATATATTTGTCAACATACGTAATCTTTAAGAAGTTTCGTATTCTTATGAAGCATGATTTATTCAAAAACGTGTAGTGAAAAAAATCACTCGCTGTGGCCTTTCACTTAACGTTCAGGTATATCGATGACATATTATCAATTAACAATTGTTATTTCCATACTTATGCCGACTCAATATATCCCAGTGAACTTGAAATAAAAGATACCACAGAGTCTGCGTCATCTGTTTCATATTTGGATATTTTACTGGAAATGGACATTGATGGTAACTAAAAAACAAAACTTAATGATAAACGCGATGACTTCAATTTTTCTATAGTCAACTTTCTTTACTTATGTAGCAATATACCTTCATCACCTTCATATGGTGTTTTTGATTCTCAGTTAATTCGATATACAAGGGCATGCTCTTCGTATGAACTGTTTCTAAGGCGAGGAAAGCTACTGACAAGCAAGTTGATAAAACAGGACTATCAGTCTCGTTTGAAGTCATCTTTTCGTAAGTTCTATAAGAGCACACGGCGGGTGTGACCGGTCAGCAGAAGATGCTCATTTCTCCATGGCACCTGATCGTACCTCTATCATTTTAGAGGACCGTGTTGCTCTGTTCTGAATTTGTATTTTGTTTTATGGATTTTTGAGATGGTTGACAGTTTGTTATTGTCGTTTTTTTCATTTGTACTCATCGTGTAAATGTAAAAGAATTTCTTACGTCAGTTCTGAAACGGAGATTTCCCTTGTACTCCCCGTCCATACAGCAGTCCTGTGGGGCCTCAATAGACGACAGCTGGTCCTCCTCTACAGCTTCCTTCAGCTTCTTCAGAGCACTGTCCACTTCAATCATTCGTCCCCCGATTTTACCTGCAATCTTGTAAATCGTTGGGAACAAAATACAAATTGAATATATCATTTCATGTCACAATATTTCCCTCTAATAGATTTTTTTGTAGAATCACTACATACTTCGTTTATCATTTCAAAGTGTATCAATCATTTTTTTTTTATTTCGGTCATTAAACTTATCATTAATTGTAAAGGATAAGGAAAGAGTGATACAGCGGACTCTAGGTTTTTGAGTGAACTGTCTTTACCTCTTGAACTAACGTATTTCCATCGATATTTTTCTCTTTGTATTGCAGTTTGTTGTACTCCCCCTACAGGAAACAAAAAAGATCATTTTTATAAAAAGGTAAATCTTTGTTTTATCATTAAATTTTCTTATTACAGATAAATCATGAAGCATCAAGTTAAAGATATCAAGACTTGGCGCTATGAGAGTAATTCTGGATTTTATACAATATCTTTCTAAATACTACGTCAGCTATGTACAATTTAGTGTGCAGTGAAGTCTATAGTGATTTCTACCTGTAGAAATGACCACCCCACTGAATCTGCCACTTTATTTAATTCATCGGAAAGAATGCCTGCGTTGATATCCTGGGCACTCGTTGGAACCACTTGATTCACAATGAACAGACACACAGACAGGTACGGGACTCTCATTGTTTTACCTTGTGAAGAGAAAGGTTTTTTTTATAACAATTTACCAAATTAAACGTTATGAAATAAAACCAATTTTACTGTTGTCGAAGAATTTAGTTTTCAAGAATTGAAAAGTATTATACAATGTAAATTAAACATAGCTAAAATAAATAACAAAATTGTCATAAATAAACTTGTTAATAACATTATAAAGATCAACTTTATAATATTGCTTCGCATTGTAGGCAATAAAAGTTGACAACAACGAAAATTAGATGAGCTTAAAGATTTTGACTGTCAGTGCTTGCCGATCTCAAAACCAGTGGGTGACTCTACAATGTTAAAACAACGTCGAGTTCATATCGTCAGCATTATTTTATATCTTTAATAAAAATACTAATTTTTTATCTCAAAATTTGATATGTGAAGGTGCTAACTATTTGAACTTTAAAAAAAAACTTTTTATATAGTGAAAAGGGAATCAAAATCACTTGACTGATACAAAAAAACATTTCAAATTTGAATAAAATTTAGATTACGTACCCAGTTTCAATTCTTAATTCTACAAATTCACAGCTAAGTGAAAACAGTCGTCAAAATAATCACAGTCGGAGAAGGAAGTCCTTCTGCACAGTGCACACGCAATACTTGACTTATAATCAGGAAAGGAACACTTCACATTCTCAGTGGACCCTTTGACAGTAGTTAGAATAACATGATATTTTATTATTACCTTGTGAATAAAATTGTGATAAATAGTATTGTACAGGCGTTTCCATTGATTTCATATATAACTCATATTGAATCATTGTATATTAGTTAAATGTGTTTTGCTAGATAAAAGTTACAATAAAATGAATCAAATTTACAGGACGGAAAGCGTTAAAGAAGCTGGTAATTTTGCATCTTAAACAATTCGAAGAGTTATCTTTTCTTAATAAAAAGAAGAAAATTTTACGTTTTGTCAAGATATCTGCGGTACACGATTAATTTTATTTCATGGTTTAATAGAGAAAAGGACTATGTGTAAGGGACTAATGAGGTATTTTGCATCCCTCTTTTCTAACATTGAAGTTTTATAAAGAGTTGTTTATTTAAACAACGGTGGAAGATGGTTTGAAATGATATTGAAAATGTGTGTAAAAGGTTGTCAATCACAGTGACGTAATGTAAAACAAAAATCTTTAAGAATGCTTTGATTTAAGAGATGAATTTAATGATGTTCTGTTGATCGACATATCATTTAATATTTGTTAGTTTGATAAGATTATGGCACTTCTAATTGGTCGAAAAATTTCTTTGATACCTGCATGAATAAAATTTTTGCCTGATCTACTTTTTTCAACTGTTCCGATTTAACAGAATTAAAGAGAAAGAAAAATTTAAAAATAAACACTGTCAACAAAATGTTAGGGTGTGTCTGTTTAATTGTCAGCAAACAAAATACAACTTTATAAATATAAGAAAAAAAATTTAAAATTTAACCTTCAGAAATAAACAGTACACATTATTTAATTCACTAAATAGAAAATCAAGCGTCTTTTAGGATTTCGACTGCTTGAAATCAACGATCAACATTTACGGCGAGGCTAGCGGTTTCAACTCGAGGAATAATTATAAAGAACATAAAATCCTATGCACTTTCACAGTAACACTGCTGTTTAATTTTAGTAACGATGAGTTTTAAGTAAACACACGTACATGGTCATCAGAATAAGCATTGTAAAGCAAAGCTATTAGAATTGCATCAATTCCTCAAGCGTATTTCAAGTGGCAGATTATCATACCTCACTCTCAATCTAGTTACCATACAATTTACAAAAATCACACATACATACTATTATTTGTCGGCATATCAACTATTTTCGTCCACGAGCGCGTCTTCTTGCATGGTGACGGCCAGTTGCATATACATGTATCTGATTCACATTAAAAGCAGTTTCAACGAATCTTGCTCAAAAATGCTCATTTAGATGACGTCATAGAAAAATAGCTAATGGACTACTAACAAGAATGAAGTGAAAGGCATTCTTTGTATAATGTTTTATAAAGATTTCATTTTGATGCAATATTATATAGATATTAGTTAAAAGGATGACTCCACTTAGCGCCGGGTTTTGGGTCCTTTTCGGTCGTTTCTGTTGCGTTTATTTCTTAACCTAATATCACTTTTGTTAAATTTTTTAAAGAGTCTAATCAATTTCCAACATGAATTAAAATTTTAGACTTCTATGTTTTTTTTTCTATACAATTTTCGAAAAAAGAAGTTCCGCTTATCTGCTTTCGATTGATATGCATGAGAGGTGGAATTGACATTATCAGAATGGTACTAAAATTAGACTAGCATTAATAACAATGCCAAGTATAACAATTTATGTGATCACTCTTTCACCATAACCCTATCTATTCTACATGGTACATGTATACTATTTACTATGGTTTTAGCAATTATACCACGTCCATGTAAGTACAGAAGACTTTAAATCAATGCATGACAACTTAACATGTTCGAAAACATTGTCCTAGTCAGTACATAACATGCTACCTTACACGTCACGTGATAGAAATTAATAATTACAAAGTAACCCGAGGTGAGAAATCACGTGGTGGATTATAATATTCAACATGCATCGACCCTTGGTTACAACAGGGAAAGCGAAAGTAAAATGCAGTTTTTTTTCTCATTTAAACCATGAGCGTATGCTTGTCTATTAAGCTGCCTTTGACATAACTTTGATAATGCAAATTTATAAAAGTCAACAGCTGAACACCAACTGGCGTTTTTGGTCGTGGCTTATTTATTGAAATTGAATATGCATTTTAACAACCGACCTGCCATTCAGTTAGTGAGCAGGTATATGGCTGCACAATAAATTAATCAATCATTACATCAACAATCATTTGTTCAATCAATAAATATAAATCAATCACATCAGCGATTCTTTCAAGTCTTCTAATGGTTAACGTCGGCATGTATGCTGAAGCATTTACCCGTGGCAATACTCTACAATATTGTATAACAAGTTTTAGCCAAGTGTTAATGAAAGCTTGATTGTTAATTCTATAGCAAATGTGTACGATTAGAATCATGAAAATTTAAATATTAAATCTAAATATGTCTGATCACAAAAATTACTGTTTAAATTTTGGTTTAGTGTCACCCGCATCAATGTGTGACATTACCTGATAATCATTTTTTAAGTGGTCAATACTGGATTATTAATTAAATTGATGCAAGTCAATACTTACAGTAGTTGATCATATATTTAACACAGACGTCAAGGTGTTAGAAAACACATTTGCTGCAAAATCTTCAGAATGGCATAGCTCTAAAATGGAAAATAATAAGTTTGAACAAAAGTGTTGTCATATATTCACAACAATAACTCTTAAAAATTGTTATGATACTTAATAGAGTTGTCTTTCTTTGTCATGATGATGCTGCACGTTACCAAATTAAATTCTCATCGCCGTCTTCATTGTGATTGTGCTACAAATAATTGTTATGATACTGAATAGAGTTGTCTTTCTTTGTCGTAACGATGCTGCACGTGTTCCAAAATAAACTAGTTCTCATCGCCATCTTTGTGATTGTGCTACAAGTGTAACATAATAACATAAGTAATTGTAGGATCAGTATGTAATTGAAGTATACATACATTAAATATTTGTATAATAGCATGAGGAAATTATGATAACTTTTAATTTTTATTTAATTCTTAAATAGCGAAGAATATACTGCACAACTGATGTTGAGGGATTTTAAAAGCACGTGGGAATAAATTGGGTTAAAAGGCAATACTTACAGTAACTGAGCGTATACTTAACCAATGTATTTTCAATCGATGGTTACTCTATTTGTCAGATAGAATGGAATTACAACCTGTAATTTTGTCTGATGATCCGGCATCATGGAAGAAGTTGCTGAAAAAAGGATGCCGAACCCGATATCAATTGCGGCCACCATACCCAATGGTTAAGCTAAAGCTAACCTGATCCTTATTAGGATGACGACTAGAGATAAGGTTGCTTCGGGATAAATTCCAATACAACTACTGTTAAACAGAGAACAATAGACAAACATACGCTGACTATATATGAAGTCAGTATAAAAGGTGGCGTCCTCATTATCGCATGGAGATTTAAGAAATCGTGATGACCCCGGCCTACGAAAACAAATTCGTACTTGGAAACGACATACTTTTATTTAACGCAATTACGTAAAGTTGCAGTTTAGATGTTGACCATTTCTAGAATTGAAAGAAAAATTCTTCTTTTCAAAGTTTATTTTTTCGCAAATATCGCATGTCCTTAAGTGCAGTCATCCTTTGTGACATTTATTTGATCTCTCAAATCTAGTCATTTATGCATATATATGTAATGAAATAGGTTGCAAGTTATTCTAATGTGGTTAAGACATCCGTTAATACTTATGAGGATTAAAGTACATTGAAATACTTTCACTAATTTAGAATTTTAAAATTTTACAATATTTTACCAAAATGTGTTTTAAACATCTTTGAAAGGTAACAATTTTAAACTCCTCAGCAGGATTCGAACCCAGGGCTTACAGATTCGTAGTGAAACATTCTTTTTTATCTTTTATTTGTAGTGAAACCTTTAAGGTCAACAGTAAGATGCCTGCAGGTTTATGAAATTAAGGATATAAATTCTTTCAACGATGCTTCATAACAATAGCTTTGCTTGAAAGGATTACCAGGGCTTAATATTCTGGTAAACACAATGAAAAATCATGTTTGTAACCGTTAATTTCTATGCAATATAAAGAATATAAGTAAAAAAAAGTATCGGAGTTTGGTCCACGTTTAACTAATGAAATAAATTTAGAATGCCTATAGTCCCCTAAAAACGGCACCAAACAAGCTCTTAACCTTCCCTTTAAAATGATGTCAAATTAAATATAGGTATCGTTATTACTTTTCCCATGATTCAATATAGAATGTCAGGTAATTTCTACATAACTCCTTTAGGGTGTAATATCCCTCTGCTATTAATTTTACCATATATTTTTAAAAAAAATTCATATTGATTTTCATGAAAGTCAATATCAATAGATTCAAATGAAACAAATTTGAAGTAATGAAGCGCTGCTAGATTTTTCAAAAATTGATAATGTGTCTAATCATGATATGAAGAAAACTAGACATAGTGAATAGAAAAAGCAAAATTTTACCATCGCAGCATAAAATTAAAAATATTAACTGTATATGAAAATAATGTATAGTTATATACATTGCCAATTCATATTACAAAACATAATGAAGCGCTGCTTTTTAGTTCAGAATAGCACTTTGTTGTATAGGTTTGTAACAAAAATTGCTTGAATAAGCAAGAGTAATCTTTCTTTATCATAGACTATTGAAGGTTTTACATACATGTTTTACATACAGTATATGATAAATTGCCACAGTTTCTTATTTATCAAAAAGGTTTTCTGTTTTTAAATTTGATAAGATAATAGTCCATGTAAATGGATCCAAATGTTTTAGAAATGCTAAAAATGAAAACCAGTCGTGAGAGCATTTTGTTATAACACAAAATATAATTATAATTCATTCACCTTTGTTATCGAGGTATAACCAGAGAGAGAGAGAGAGAGAGAGAGAGAGAGAGAGAGAGAGAGAGAGAGAGAGAGAGAGAGAGAGAGAGAGAGAGAGAGAGAGAGAGAGAGAGCCAAATTTCATCCAAAATTATCTGGCCTAAAACATCAAACACGTACTGTTCATGTACTGAACTAGTACATAAAATTTAATTATATTTTTATTATAAATCATATAAAAAATTCCACCGGCTCAAATGAGTTCAAATACAGCATACCTATAGAATGACACAACTAGTCCAACAACATATCCAAACTACAGAAAAATCAATCGAGAGGGGACTGAGATATGGCCCCTAAAATAACCCCTACCATTAAAATTTCACTTTCACTTTGGAATTTGTGTAAACATTGGCCTCTTTACACCCTTTCTACTGCGCCTGTAAAGATAATTTTTCAAACATTTTTCCTGCCTGTATTTTTTTCAAACCTTCTTCTTTCCATCCATGCCATAAAAGAAACCAAATTCGACCATTTAGTACCCCTAGGAATTTTTTAAATAATACATACATTTTTAGAATGGAACTAATTGCGTGGTCAATGAGCACGGGGTAAAAATAGTGGTATGTGACCAGTACGGGGAAAAGATTTAACAAATCAATTATAACGTCAGAATGGTTCTAGCACCAAAAACCCACTCTGGGATCATTAACTAGATCTTGGCCTTAACTCACTGCGCTGTGACAATTACGGGAAAGAAACTATTTATAAGATAACGCTTGATTTTATTGTGTTTATTTTGATAAATAGTACGTCACGACATAAAGGTGTCACATACCACCTTAAATTTGGTTGTTTGAATAAATTCATCAATGCTCCTAATATGTTTCCATTTTCCATACTGTACATGTTTATTAAGTTATTTATCTAGCAAAGTCTCTATAATGGGTTTCCATACACATAGAGTATTCAGAGTGTTGTTCATGGTCTGGTGATTCTAAATTCTGATTAGTTGGTTTGAAGGTGAAAGGTTAAAGTTTTTGAAGGTAGAGTGATTTGGGGAGTTTGATTCAATTATACGGTAACTACTGATAAGGACTTTCTATGTCATGTATCATGAGGTCCACGCAGAAAATATATAAGCGAGGTTAAACCGGATGTTATGGGGAAAATTCAGCCTGCGCTGAGCTAGCCTGGTTTCTGTGTGTAATCAGTAGCTCAGGGAACCAGACTAGCACACGTTTATCTGAATCGGGATCGGGATTGCATATGCACATATAAGTTCAAAGGCATTGTAATTGTAAAGTTGTCGGTAATCAGTGCAGAAACAAAGTATTCCTTTTAAAGAAATGATGGACATGTGATATGAACTGTCAGTATTATGAAATAAGTTAATATTATGCCAAAACTGCAACATGCGTCAATTAGCATAATTTTCAATGTTTTGTTGTTTTCCGTATACACATGTAGCTTATTTTTACTTTTATAGTAGGCGAGGAAGAGTACTTCCCGTTTAAAAATTGTCAAGCATTTAAGTATGATTGAATAATTATGTGACTGTATATAAGAGGAGATTGAATAATTATGTCACTGTATAAAAGTTTAAATCTCAAGAAAAACGCATCAAAATATGAAATTTATTTACACAAAGCTGTCACTGCAAAGTTAACAAAGTAGTGCAAAGTGTAATGTGTGCGCAAATAGTATAATTCGCCGAATGCCTGATACTATGCATGCAATCTTCATAAATATAGATCATTATTGTTTTAGAGGTATGAACCCTATAAATTCTGAGATAAAAAGTCAGGGCTATACATATGCGTAATACAACGTACAAATTAGTGGTTAAAAGCAGGACAGGTACGTAGCATCAGGGGAGCCAGGGGGCCTGCAATGACTTTTCTTAAATTTACATACAAATAATTGAATTAACATGGAGATCCCCCCCCCCACTTTTATGGGACCATGTAAGAAACTGAATTAAAAATAAGGAAATAATCAGTGAAATTGAAGTTAAAGGTAACCCCCCCCCCCCTCCACGGATTAAGATTTTCAGGATTTTGGAAAGTAATTTTTTTTCTGTTTTTTTTGGAAACTTTTTGGAAACTTGTATGATTCTATACTGAGGTCTTGGAGTTACACCTAAAGTAGGAGAGTGTAATAATGCTGTTTATCAAAATTATTATTCTATCAGTAATTAACTATTTATTCGGTTGATTTGTAAAGTCATTCCTACAATCCTTCAGTGACTTAGTATGCACTGTACCTGATGTCAATTACATATAAGGTTCTGATACAATAGAATTGGTAACATCTATGTTTTGTGCGACAATCGTATCAACGTATGTGGTTCAAAATGCCTTATTTGTGTTTTGAATATTGTTTTACATTAATATATAAAGGCCATAATTATTCATATGTGTGATAAATTTATATATCGACAGTTCTTAATTATAAGGGTGAAATATGAACAATTGATTAGATTTTTATTATCTATTTTCCATTTCATTAAAGTAGTAAATGTGATTGAATTATGAAATGGAGTTATTGTACTTAATAGATGAGTGTGTTGTCTACTGATGTGTATGTGTAAGTATATCTGTGTGTTTTAGAGCTATGATATATATTATCTTTCTTCTGCAGTTGCAATAAATCTCTTATGAAGTCTACAAGTTTCCAGTGATAAACCTTGTAACATATAAACCAAGAGATTTGTGTGAATTTCGAGTTACTCTTTTACAATCTGAATGAACAAGCGTTGTCCAAAGACTTAAATTTAAAATTCAAGGTGCATTTAATTAGACAATAATCAAATTTATAGAAAATTCCTGTGGTGGAATATTTCTACACAAATGATATAATTATTAAGAATATCAGACCATTTATTTATTAGGTGCAATGTGATCGTTATACATCGAATACCTTAAATGAAGTAAAAAGACATGATTACTAATGGAAGAGAAATTTGAGAAACTTAAAAACAAAATACAATGAAACAATGATTTTTTACTTCAAAATTTTCCATTTAACATTTAATGTTTGTCGAACGATTTCTGAAACAAGCTACATATCATAAAATAATTTTATTAAGTAATTGCTGGGAGATTTTAAATTGTAACCGAATAAGCGATAAAACTAACTTATGAATATAAAATTAGGTGTACATAAATCAACAAGTGCAGCAAAAGAGTTACATTAAATTACATTCACAAAAGACATCGGCGATCAACAGTTCAATATTAAAACATTTATAAACAGATTAACCATTATATTACTATTATAGATTAACGTCTATATGTAAATTATTAAATGACAATAATATAATTGTAATATCGGCGTTACAGACCACAATGAAATGAAAACTATCTCTCAATGCTAAAATGACTACTGTATACCATTTTTTAAAAATATTTTTCAAAAATATATCAATGAAAATGACCTTTATTTATATCAAGACAAGCTTATCATGGTACTCACGTATCAATTACATTTTCTATAGAAGTAAATTAATATGCGGGAACTAATTTCACCACCGTGGCAGCAAGACAGCCTCCATCTCCATTGTCGACTAAATTCGCAGTTGCGCGTATTTAGATAGGACATTCAAAGATTAGACATCGTACCAAGTGAACGTTTTGGATTGCGTTGGTTATGTACCTGTAACTATGGTGATCATTGTCAACAATCGAATGGCTGAATTGCGTTTGAGGTAAGAATTGAAAAAGTATGGTGTCGTCGCTTCTCATAGCAACAGTTTTAAGGATCCCTTTTCTCTGTCATTTTCTCTACTACATGTATATCAGAGAATGACAATATTTTCCATTGATCTTCATTTTAAATCTCTTTTTCAGTTTAACTGCATGTTGACACAGTATTCTAAATCGATTATGTATCCACGAAACGAAAATCTCCCGCTATTCACGTATTTTTGTACCTATCCTTGAGTACCTGTTATCATATACATTGTATCGTTTCTCCGTTTCGTTTTTAAGACCTTTTTTTTAATTTATTTTAGATCCCATCTCTTTTGTAAAGTTATAAATGTGTTGCCTATGAACATCTTTAAAAACTGACTTATCCGGTATTTCCCTTATCTTGGTATTTATTATATCACATTTCTCTCCTTTTGAATTATTAGTGGTGTCCATTGTACATATGTTAACCATTACAATTTCTGTTGTGCTATCCTTCTTCATTATGTTTATCCCCCGTCGCCACCAGTAAGTACTTTATGGTGCACTACTCACTGGAAAACCAAGCTTGTTCCTTTTAATTAATTAAAATTGATTTAATCTCTGCGAAATGAATTAATATTATCGTTATTCCGTATGAATCAAACATGTAGTTTATGCCAGTAACGTTTAATGAGTGGAAAACAAAACGCTTGAATTTTTTATTCCTAAATCGACGCTTTTCCTAATTTTTTTTGAAATTGCCTCCATTGGTCTTGTTTGATCTCCAAAACAGGTTTCACATCTCGTAAACGTTCACATGGATTGCAATTAATTTTTTTTTCTTTAACCCACCCTTTTAAATCTTCTTGTTTGGAAAATTCAAGCAGTTTATCAAAATGATAGGTTCCAAAAACTATTAGAGCCATTCTTTTTATAACGGCATGTTGCAATCTGTAGTTTGACGTATCTGCGTTCTTGACCACAAACTCTTTCGACAGTAAGGATGTCAAATAATTTTTGTGTCTATCCTTTTCTTCAAGCGTGCTTTTGAAAATTGAGTCATTCAGCTCATCGCCTACATTTCTCAATTTAATACCGAGAGATTTCATTTGTGTTGTTTTGCTCTTGTCATTTTTATTGATACCACATTGGCATGACTTGAGTATTTCATTAAGCATATCGTTTGTGGTGTCAAAATCTATCTCCATTTGATTCAGACTCATATAAACCAACATCAGAAACTTTTTACTATCTTCGGAATAATGCATATCTTCTAATTGCCTCTTTAAATATCGTAAAGGACGATTACAAAATACCACTGGACCAATTTTTTGGAATGCACTACATCTTAAAAACAAAGCACATGTTTCCGGGTATCCCAATGAATGACCTGTACCTTTTAAAGCTAGCTGTTCAACTTTACTAAAATTTTCATTTGGACTGAAAACTTCAAATTGTGAGTCCAGAATTTGAATTCTATCTCCCTTTGTTAATTTCTTTGTAAGATTTATGAATCTGACATCATCTTCGCATGGAATAAGAGATTTGACAAAACCATACAAATGTTCCATATTCTCCTCTAGTGTAATAATTATGAACGGTTTTTTCCCTGAGCGTAACATATTTTCAAATAAAGTATTTATTTTTTCCCTTAACTGATCCTTTTCACCGTTCGTTATTTCCTTTAAAATCGCTCCATCAAAGATAATGGGTTCATTACCAACATCGAATTTTAAAGGAATTTGCATAATGATTGGATGTGTATTGGTGACAGACTTGTATATTTGTTTAGCTGTTGCCGTTTTTCCAGATCCCCACAGTCCTGTCAAACAAAGTAGTTTTCCACCGCTTTTTATGAACTTCACTCCTTCGTCAAATGCTGCAGATTCGTAAAAAGGCTCCTTTAAACCTGGTTGATAGAAATAATCGAGATAATTTATTACGACATTAGAAGTTTTCTAAACAATCGTTTCATAATAGTGTTTCTTTTATTTTAAGAATGTTCATACCATTTAGTAGAAGCAGTGGTCGTAAACTCTCCTCCTCTTCCTTCTGATTTCGTTCTAAATAATATTGTTAAGAAAATAAGGGTTTGCAAATCTAAAACAAGCAGATTAAAAGCTAAAACATGTAGTGAATTAAATTATTAAACAACAATGAACCAGTGTTAACTAGTAATAATTAAATGAGAAAAATATAGAGTTTCACATTTCCAAATCATAAATAATAAAGTTTACCAAAAAAAACTTGGGTAGCATAGCGATAAGTTTATAAAATATCATTCATACGACAAATAATGACTTACTTTTTGGCCAAATTTTATACAAAACACAGCTCACTAAGAGAAGACTTATCAGAACTGATGCTCCTGCTACGACAAAGATCCATGATAGTGGGGTTATATTTTCTTTAGAAACACTAAATAAAACGCACAAAAATCATTAAAGTAGGTTGTTTGAATGTTGATTACAAACATTACTCTTAACTCTCACTTCAATTATTCTCTAAATATTAGAATTGCATCAAGATATTGCTTTTCAATTGTATCTTTAATGAAACATTAGTAAAAATTATTACCCCGCAAAAACAAGTATTTGATTTCAGAAAGTGTAATTAAGATATTAAAACATAGCATTATATGTTATTGTTGCGAAGTATTATGATGCAAAGTCTTTTGTTCATATTTTATGTTACTTCTTCAGAAAATTTCAACTTTTCAATGAATTGTTAGTAACATACTGTAGAATTCTGATGAGTCAATCTAACAATATATAACATTATAATACATCGGAATAGTATTTGGCATTACACTTATCAATGAAGTATAACATGCACATAAAAATGAACTGAAAATGAAAATAACAATGTTTTCAATATTCTACGTGTCATGATTAGCTAGAATTAGTAACGAACAAGTAATACCAATCAGAAAAAAGTAAACATTACACGATTAGACGGAATAAACACAATAAAGATAACGATATAATATCTAACTAAAGAGTCGAAATTTATCTTTTAAAACACAATCAACAATCACACTGTCAATGCCAAAAGATATCTTGCCTAATAATATTACACAATATATTATGAGTGACTGTAACCTGAACAGTATATGAAGTAAGCATGCAGTTCACAAATTTCATGGGGTTTTTAAAAACTAATTTTTATTATTTAATTCCTTTAAAATAAGTGCCTAGTTTTCTGTAATTTTGTTGATTTATTAGGATACGTGTTATATATATTTGAAAGATTAAAGTTGACAGAAATACTCACTTTACATCACCTGCTATTGATGAGTTTAGACACGCAGGATCTGGAATATGAATTGAAAAAGCATTGTAAGAATACGTTCTGTAATTTAAAAATGATCTACTAACGTACAGGTATTTATAGTTCAACGAATAACCATATTTTTAGGACATGAAACAATGATACATTTTTTTTTTAAATTGCAGGACTTTTTTAAACAATGGGACAATTTAAAACTCTGTTACTAAAATCCTTAACTCTTAAGGAAAATTTGTAATGGATGTCTGAATATAAATAATAACAAGAGGCCCATGGGCCACATCGCTCCCCTGAGCAACATTATACATAATAAGATAAGCTTCATGAAGTCATATTCAAAATATTGGGACAATGAATGATTAAAACAGATCCTGTATTAAAAGACTTTCAAAATTTTCTACCCATGCTCTTATGTTGAGCCCCTTTTGTAACTAGATGATTTCATAGTTATATCACATATTGAGCATTACCATTCTCAAAAAAATCTTTAGTTAAACAACTGTTCATATGAATATAAACCTACATCAAACTTTGAACTCCTTGTGTGGCCCAAGAATTATCCAGGACCACAGTCTAAACAACTGAGAATCAACAAATATCAATATATGTTTGCATATTTGTAATACGATATAATATAATATACCTGAGTATGCTTCCACACAAGTTACAGCTTTTTTGGCCAATTGGTTTTTGAGAGGAATATTTTTAAAGATTTTTCTCTGCATATTTCACCCCAGGTGAGCTAACAATTATTTATGTCTCTGCTAAATGTGCATACATTTGGTATTTCCATCAGCAAAATTAATTTCCGTTTAGACTGAATAGACTAGAGAAAATACTGACAACTAGCCTTAAACACTTTACTCAACTATTACGCAAAGATCATACCGTATTACCATTAGAATTTGTATATTAGTTGTTAATGTACCGTACCCGTTAATGATTCTTATTTTCCGCAAGTAAATAGTCAGCTGTCTTAGTTACCGATGTATATGTTTGATTAATACGTAACAATTACAAAATACAGGCGATAGTTCCCCCAAGTTACAAACCTTAATTCATGAAAGCGAAACGAAAATCAAAACAAGCTAAAAACCACCGTCAAAGGTGAAAATGTCAACGCATTGGAATATTTAATTTCAATTTACTTCACAAAATCGGCATTAATGTATCTTGCATGTTTCAAAGATTCCTTTCGCACGCGAACTGTTCCACAACAACTTAATCCATCTTTGTCAGATGGACGCATTTATCGTTCAAAATGGCCGCTTCAAAGAGGTTTTTGAGATATGGAATCCCGAACCCGAAGTTATAAACTGATCGAAGCCTACCCCTTCCAATTATTATTTTCGTAATAACTCAAATTCGGAAAAAGATCGATTGGCCCTTAATTTTTGCAATTTATTATTTCCTTTCCATAAGGATTATTTATGTAAAATTGCGTAGAATTTGACTCAGTAGTTCTTGAGAAGAATATTTTTAAAAATGTACCTCCCTTTTTCTACAGTTTGAGGTTTTCTCCGCTTTTAATAAAGATCGGTCTTTCATTTCTGCAATTTATATTCGCCTTACCATAAAGATGCTTTGTGTCAAATTTGGTTAAAATTGGCCAAACGGTTTTAGATGTAAAAAAAAAGTTTACAGACGGACAGACTGACGGACGGACGACGGACAAAATGTGATCAGAATAGCTCACTTGAGCTTTCAGCTCAGGTGAGACAAAAACTTGCTAGAAATTACGACGATTTGAACAACTTAAATGAAAGTAAAAAAAAACTGATAAATATAACTTTTCAGTCTATAGATTATTAATTAAAAAGTGTAAATTATTTCCTTATAACATATTGCCTCTACCTGATAGATTTATGCAAAAAACAGGGTTTGTAAAATCTTGAAACATTACATAATAACGGGTAATAGGTTATTTTAATAGGTTATAGGTTGTTTGTTTGTTATCATATTTATTTATTTAAAAGAAACTTCAAGATCCCTGTCAACTTTTGAAACATTATTACATATCTGAAACATTTAATGAAAATCAAGAACTATATATACTAAAAGGTCTTACACTTGTAGACCTCGTTAGATTGAAACTGTTTCTTTGGACATGACCCCGTGGATACATTACAAGGAACTACATTAAGAGCGTTGGCCTCGGTGTTGTATTCCGGACAGTAGTCTATAAACAAGATTTAAACCCTGGTGTAAACTAAAAATGTTAAATTAATTGTTAATAACTGCCATACGTCAACAAAATTTGTTTTAAAGTAAAGTTTAGTCATTATCTAAAAAATTGTGATAAGTAAATAAAAGCAATTAAACTAATAAACAACACGTCCTTCAAACGTCAAGTTCATTTTTATCAAAACAATTTCTGACCCTACGATACTGCATACTATCATTGTTTTGTAATGAATCAGGATGCCAACATGCCTTAACAGTCACTTGAGTACCAGAGCCTGTCGAGAAATCTCATATATGCATTGAACTAATTTTCATTCCGGAGAAAAAATAATAATTAAAATATGGTATTGGCCTGACACCTCCCCTACATTATTACATGTAAAAAGGACTATGAAACCTGTAATTTTTATAACAGACTTTACTAGATCATAATAGAGTGCATGACCTGATTTGAAAAGGTGCAAGACTCTAATAGGAAATAATTTTCCTATATTTATTAACTTAAGATAGCTTTTATGTGTATATGTTATCATAGATCATATAAAGATCGCATATTTTTTTTAACAACCCCACCTCTCAATCCCAGGGGTCATAAACTCTCCTCTATGTCAATTTACCACACGTCAGTATTTTGGCTAGCTAATTATTACTTTACTATTTACAAGTCTATCTGTTTATTTAGAAACTGTTCTGGGTTTTTTGCTGTTTTGTTGTATATAATATAAATGATTGTTAAATTCTTTTAATCATTCAACTTTTTAACTACATAATTTACAATTATTAATTATCGATTATAAAGAAACAAAGGGACGCGTTTCCTTAATCAACTTATACAACACCAACAATCCCCACCAGAGGCTTTCATAATACCTTAAATTTGATTTACAGATTCATTTATTCTCTTTTTAAGTATTTACTTATTTCTTTCATTAAGATTCAATTGCAGAATAAAATAATAAGATATTTTTATATAATATACAACAGTCTCCACTTAAGCCAGAAACACTAGAGGTTTTAAAACATCAAATGCATTAACACTATATTACCGTTTTGGCCCCGCCCTAGAGCCTTAACCTCTACCCCGGGCACATTAAAATTTTGGTAGAGGACTCTCTGGTCTACTTAATTCTGAATTCAGTTTTTCTTACAGATGTGTGTGAGCAGAGTAGAAGATTTTCGAAAAATTGACAATTTTGTCCTGCCCCTAAGGCCCCTATGCATTACACTTTTGGAAGAAATGGCTGTGTAAGTTTTAAAAAGTTAAAAATGTTAAATTGATAACACAAGACGGACGACGACGCACGACGACGGAGAACAACCTATTGCAATAGGTAGGCCAGGTGACTAAAAAATGACTAATGTATTTTTTACAACAACTGGAAATAATAGCTTGTACATGTACACTCGTTTGATTAATGTATATTGGTTGTATCCAGAAAATACAATGCAATACAATATTTAAAAGCATGCATTTAGAGTTTTAAAACATGCTCTGAATACAAAACACAAGACATATACGTTTGACTGTGTTTTATTTTCAAAATACAATTACACTTATTAATGTAAAATGGCTGATAGTGATATTGATTAATACATACTTGGTTGGACCCAGACGTACTGTATACATATCTCACCCAATCTCTTTCCATCATCTTGGATACAATGATAAACCTTGCTGACCGACTTCTGACAATTAAAGGATTCTTTATCTTCGTCATATACAGTTTTATTTAACGCACAAGGCGTTTTTCGTACTTTAAACATGGCTTCCCTTTGCGATCTAATTTATTTATAGCATTAAGCATATGATCATTTAACAGTGATCCACTTGTCACTGAGAGTTATTTTATCGCACAACATGCATATCAAATACTACGTACGATATCATGATAACAAAAGTAAACTATATGCTATCATTACACGGAAATATTTACACCAAGTGTTTGTCCCTAAAAACACTCTCTTGTAACAGTTTTTGTCAAGGCCACATGCAATTTCCGATACTTTTTAAGAATTAATAATTTTCATAAAGAATGAGATCACATAATACACATATTTCCCTTTATGTACAATTTGAGGTTGAACTGTTTGCAAGTGGATTTTTAATTCATCGTTAATCTAAACATGTTATGTTGTAACGTGGATGAGCCAGGCGTTCTCCAAATAACAGTTAAGACAACTTCAGGTTAATAAATTTATTAACAAAAGAACAAATGAAATATATGTACAATAACACTTTCACACCCATACTCGCTCACACCCCATACTCATTCAATTTGCAGTAATTAATAACCCTACTTTAACAAACTTATAAAAAAAATACTATGAATATAAAAAAACCGTTTGACAAACAGATGAACCGGTATATATAGTTTTCTTTAAGTTCAAAATATGGTTGCAACAATTCGATAATTACTTCACTCACTATCTGAATTCCTCGCTGATGTGATGAGGTAGACTTTATTTCTCCCTTACATCCACCGTGGACTCCTTACAGTGCTGTAGTCCTGGACCATAGGCGTCGTGGTGGTGTTCAACATCAGAGTGGTTCTCTCCACTGGAAGTTCTACGTGGTATGACCAAGTCAAAATGCTACAATTTATTACATGTAGGCAACCTGAGTGTGGCAAGATATGATGATACTTGAATAAAATAATCATATGATAAGTGTCTGTCACTAATATGTAAACAAAGTTATGTTTCATAGCAACATGTAAAAAATAACAAAACAAATATGGCGCACACTTCCGGTCAATAAGTTCCGGAGAATCACTTCCGCCCAAGACATTCAAATAAATCAGCAAGTTTTATCTAATACAAAAAAATACGCATAGAATAACGTTCAAAGCTATACCATTCTAATACAAGGCTTTATCGATAGTATAAAACTGGTATTTCAACTTCCATACAAAAGATACGCTCGACTGCTCACACAGGTAAGTTTAACAGGTGAACGCTGGCCAAGGTTATATTTAGCTCAATAAACAAGAATTACTAGTCGAATACACTAAAACTGATACATGTAACATAAACTTACCACGGTCTGCTATCCGTGCCCACTTATAACATGGTTCATGCACAATGCATGCTGCAATATCGCTCAGTACAGCAAACAAGAGCTGCCCTCAAAATCGTGTCTCGTTACACGGCAGCCAACCCGGGAATGACCAGGTGTCAGCGGTTCTACCTGACTGCGCATTTGCAAAGACTTATGGGTAACCCGTCTTACAAAATCAAAGGGCCACGAAGCTAGCCTGGTGCTAGTATACAAGTGATTGTCACATATGTCATAGAAATGTTCTATCAGGTTCGAGCTGACTCACTTCCCCAGGTAGATAGGTGGGTCCCAGTCTCCGTTTCCCGTCTCGTTCATTGTCTCACTCAGTGATTTGTTTATTGTCCCGTATATTTTCATAGTGCAACACGTTTGTTTAAGATTCTATTGTGCTAAATTAACATAAGGAATATGCTAGGCGTTAAATTCGTGCCAAGCGGGTTAACTTTAGATTTGGGTTACTTGGACTTTTTTATGTTGTATCTTGGTAAGGATGGTAATAAAGGGAAGTTTTTAACTGTATACTAGTTTTTTTGTATACATTTGTATATCATTATGCTCATTAATAAAAAAAATCGATCGGTTCATAACAAATGTTTTCATTGTGCTAGAACTTGGAATAAATTTAATGTGACGTTGAAATAGTCGTAAATTGATTTGGTAAAGCACGAAATAAGATGAGCATTGCGATATTATAAGTTTCTAGAGTGTTATTATCATTACGATAAATTGGTGACGTGATTATATCATGGAACATGGAATTTGGTGTAAAAAAAAAAAAGCAATAACCACTACTAGTATACAATTACATTGGTACCGTGACTTAACTCTGGAACCGACAGGCTTGTTCCTGGCAGAGAACGATATCAAAACAAGGGTGAAGAACATTTTAGATATTGTTTAGATTTTGTGGTTTTGCTCTTCTATCAGAATTTTTTTCTGACATACTTGCATATGGCCCTATAAGTACGTGTAGAAGGAAAACATGTGTAGCTTGCATAGTGACCATTTAATGGTGTGAAGTGTACGAGGGTCAATAAAAAAATACGAAGACTTTTGTCATAGCTATGTTACTTTACGTCATATCATTACTAAATTTGGTAGACATAATTTAGCAATAGTTTCAGACAATTTGCAAGAAAAAAAGTTAATAAATTTCTTTATTTGTAAGAATTATTTAGAATTTAATCCTGCAAAAATGAGGTCACGGCGCACGGTCAAAATTTCTGTTATGTCAACAATAAACCATATAATGTTGAAAGTATTATCTCTATAAATTTGGCTTAAAACCAATTTATATTAAAACTTCAAATTTAGTATAGTCATGGTATTCTATGTACCAAATAATGACGGGATATATTGTTTTGTCGAACAGATATTAGTAACTAAAGTCAGATAGTCCTCTTTAGAATTGACTAAAAACATCGCCGTCGCCTGACGTCACGGCGCAACGAGAAGTGCAAATTAAATGGATTTAACTCAGGAAAAAGCCGATACAAGCTGTGAAAATGCTCAATGGTGCAAAAAATAAGTCAACAATTATTTGCAAGTTTGTGTTTAACTGTAATAAATTTTGTGGGGGTGGTGGTCATTGTATTTTGAATATGAGACAGTCCGAAAGAGAGTAGAATATCTGTAAATATTTGGTCATAAAAGAAGTAACGTCAACCAACGTTCAGGGTTATCCTGACTGTAAACTAAGATATACACGGTTAGAAAATGAAAACATTGAAGAACTAACTTATTGTTCTTGAGCAAATGTGTGCAAATAAGATGTTAAGTGGTTCAGTGCCATTTTAAATTGTAAGGAGAAAGGCACAAGAGACTAAGCGTGATATATAGATGTAATATATCTATAAACTGTGCGTGTTTAATTTTGACGTCATGTTTTGAACGTTACCGTGCGCCGTGGTGACAAAACATGTTGTTTTTAAAAAGGGGTAACAAAAATACCGTTTCAATAAATGGACTAAAACTTTGCATATCAATAAAATAAGTGTTAGTGCACAGATTAATCTGTTAACTATGACTTTCATGAAAAATATACGATAGACAGCCGCATTGTCTTCGTATTTTTTGATTGACCCTCGTAAATATTAAAGTCCTAACTTTTATTTTTCTAAAAATCTACGTAATACAGTCTTCAAAGAATGTTATTCTGTGTTATCGATGTCCAATGAGAGAGAAATATGTGATCTACATAAAAAGTGTATTTTGGCTTGGAAGTTCCTAGATAAAGTTTGTTTGCTCTAGATACATGGTCATAGGACGAGACGGGAGAGGAGATTGGTGGCATTTCCGCTATATATTCAAGACTTATCACCATCCTAGTAACACCAGCCAAATAAATATCGTCTGATTTTGGAGACAAGTAAAACGTCAAATAATTCACTCCCTGTTATTTAAAAGAAGTAAACATAAGTTTAAAATTGCATCAGCAGGCTTCTTCAATTGGTATTTTTTTTATTGCATAATATCACACAATACTGCATAATATTAAGGAAGAAACGCTTTCTGTTCTCGTTGATAGCATAAGTAATCTGCAATTTGCTAACTGATTTTATTTTTAAAATGAAATGAGTTTCTTTGTATACTGTATAAGATAACAAGGTATTAATTAAATGTTCTATATTTATTCATTAACAGATTCTCTTTTATATTGGTATGGGTGTTCTAGATGCTGTAGCATATGATATATCCTATACCTTGATTTGCGTGCAGATTGCCTGGAAGTCCGCGGAAATCAGGAGATTCTCTTCGCCTCAATTGTTTAAAAGACTTGTGAATTAGTTCCACCGTCGAGGAGTTCGCTTACGACGTTCTGTAGAGATTGTGCAGTCGCGAAATTATACGGATTGCGAAAGATAGTGATGTCTTCAGTTTCTACAGTGATGAAATATATTTGTGCTGTAATATGATGAATATACCAAATACTTGTGAAAAGTTATATTTCCTGTAAAGTTTACTTATTTCATTTTGAATATTACGTACTTGTACGTCATTATTTTGTGAACTTCTGAAACAATTAATTTGATTTACAGATATTTTAGTGACTTAAAAATTAAAGAAAAATTAAAGTTAAATGATTTATTTCTTTGTGTTTATTCCTGTGTCAATACCTCAATATCTTATTCGGTTTTTGTGTAGGGAGAGTGTCGTGGGATTATATTTAGCATGATTACATGACATGACATGTTCGTCTTTGGCATAAGCAGAACGTATCTACACATATGATTGGTTCTGACCGTTTAATTTACATTCGGAGAGTTTCTGTGTTATTCATAATTATTTGGGAAAACGCTAGTTCGAGTTAAAATATATATTATAGTTGTTCTGACAAGTTAAGAGAAACACACCCCCAGAGCGCGGTGTATGTAAAGTCAGGATTTGCCTTAGTGATGTATATGTTTATGTATGTGAGTGAAAACAGTCGTAATCACAGTCGGAGAAGGAAAACCTTCTGCACAGTGCGTACACAATCAGTGACCCTTTGACAGTAGTTTTAAAAAACATTATATTTTACTTTTACCTTGTGAATAAAATTGTGATAAATAGTATTGTGCAGGAGTTGCCATTTATTTCATAAATAACTCAGATAATATAAAATTAATGAAAAACGTTTTGCTAGATAACAGTTACAATGAAATATATTCATAGGACAGATATCATAAAAGAAGCCGTACATTTTGCATCTGAAACAAATTGAACAGTTATCCTCCCTTAAGGAAAAAAAGATAAAAAACAATTTCTGACAAAATATCTATGGTACATGATGTTTCATTTTATTTCACGATTTAATACAGAGAAAAGAACTGTATGTAAATGACAAATGTGGGATTATGTTTCTCTCGCCTTCAACATTGAAGTTTTGTGACGAATTTTTTTAATGAGGGTGGAAGAATGTTGAAATAATATTGAAAATAAGTGTAAACATCACAGTGACGTCATAATATAAAAAAAAAAACGTCAGGAGGAATGTCTTATTTTGATTATTGTTTTGGAGCGGAATATTAGTGTTTTCCGATGTTTTTTTCGACTGAGAAACATTGAGCACATACTTATTTAAAAAGTACCATTTTTAGTATAATGCGTTTGACCATATTAACAAAATCATATGAAAAAGTCGTAATTGAGTTGACCGGTGCTAAAGTTTTGATAAAGTTTATTTGATAAAGTGTGTATCTTTCAAATTATTCACATAAAATTAAAGACGTGTTTTGAAAAAACCATAATAGTTACTTTCTAAAGAACCCATCAACGGTATATCTGAAGTAAAAAGACATGATTTTTAATTGAAGAGAAATTAGAGAAACTAATGCAAAATTAAATCAAAAGCTGGTAGCTCGGTTTAAGATATGAATGTCAAAAACAAAGAATAAGGAAAATTTGAAAACGTATTCGATATGGTTTCTTGTCTGTACAGTATGCAACTAAATTAATGATACACTACTTCATGGATCGCAGTTCTCAGTACTCATATAGTTTCATTCTCTCAAATAACTCGTTGCATGGTTCGTCAAACTCTTTTCTGTTGTCTGATAATTTACTCTGTACAGATTAAGAATGTGAATGTTTCTTCTTTATCACATTTCTCAAAAGCTTGGTTCATACACTGACTGGTTCCAGCCTGCTGCTTTGGTCTGTTTGGTTTTGATTGTTGTTTTCTAATCCTTATGGAAAGGTTGCTTCTTTATTTTAAATACAGTCAGTTTTCGTAGTTTCGTTGTACAACGTGGCACAACGGCTTGCCTTTGACACAAAATGTTCGCTTACTGATTTATTCTTTGGCCTTTCTATTTTGAACGATGTTCGTTATCACCACATGTCATTTATAACTTTTCAGATCAAAATTTTTATCTATAAATCATAAAAGTAGCCTGTTTTTATTTTTGTTTGATTGAAATAATTAAAATCTTTAGATTTAATAATATTTGTTTTTATTGCTGCGAATTACATTTTAGGTTGAAATTTCATACTGCAGACACTTTTGATTTGATGAGGCGATTGAAATAGGACATACTTATAAAACATTTGAACGTCTCATAATGTATTTTTTTAGGTTTGTTTTAACCCGCTGTCTGTTTATGTATCTGAAATACTTTGTATCTAGCTTAGTTTAAAGGAATCTGTTCACTATCCCAAAAGGTGAGAACAGTACCTTATATCATTACCGTGACCTCATGTGATACTTAGTTTCACCTCTGCCATAGTTTGCATTTGCCTTAAAAATGTGTTTGAAAAACTTGTGTAAACATACGATCGAGGATTTGTTTCAACATGTTCTGACATTTCTACATCCTTGACTTATCTTCAACACTCACCAAAACTATTCAAGATATTTTAATTATTTCCATAAATGATTAATATGCATGGATGAATTCATCGTATATCAATGAAACAATTTATTTTTTAACTGCAACAGTATATTCAAGAAGCAGTTATATCAGACGCGGTTGCTAAAACATTCGGAGAAACTTTCAGAAAATTTGAAATCACAAAATTTATCAAAAGCAATCGCATCAAACTTGCGACTTTTCTACAATGTAGACAACCATTCCTTACGATAAATTAAAGTCCAAGCCTTTTACCATCATTGATTGCTGCTTTTATAATAAAAATTGATCTCTTAAATTTACATGCATAAAAAGATGCTTGTGTTTCTCATTGACAACATCTATGTAGTTTTTTAAAATCAGGTCTTCCAACAATCTGTTGGAATTCCCATGGGTACCAATTGCTCACCATTGTTAGCAGACACATTTCTATATTCATTTGAAGCAGAAATTATTCAAAGACATATACATGAAACTAATCACCCGTTGTGACCTTCAAATCGACATTTAGGTATATCGACAACGTATAATCAATTAAGAATTGAAACTTCCTTTCTTACGTTGGATCGATATATCCCAGTAAACTTTAAAAAGGGGATATCACACAGTCTGAGTCATCTGTTTTATATTTAGATATTTACTAGAAAAAGACATTAATTGTATCCTAACAATATAAACCTTTATGATTAACGTGATGACTTCAATTTTGTTTAGCAATTTAACTTCATCACCTGCATATGGATTTTCTTTCAATCAGTTAAATCGATGCGCAATGACATGCTTTACGTACGATCAATTTTTAAAACAAAGCAAGCTACTGACAAACAAGTTGATAAAATAATCAAGTCTTGAGTAAAGTAAACATTTCGTAAGTTCTATGGTTGATACAACGACCTTGTTAGCAAATACAATTTTTAGCTAGGTCGCATGCTGACTTTTTTTTCAAACTTAATTTTAGAACATTATCAATCACCGGATTGTCTAAATTGTGAAATTCATTCAAGGAAAACAGTTTGTAAAAGAGTTGTCCAAACTTATTTTCGAATCGTTTGTAAATTTGTAACCGTAAGATATCTGGATTTTGTAATATGTTGTGCTTCTATTTATATCTCCGTGTATATCTGTTGGCAGATAACATGAACAAAGATTTAATCTTATTGACTGTAAATGTTAAGAAATAAAGTGTTAAGTGTAAAAAAAAAATCTTCCTTGATAATACATGTACTTACAATGGGTAATTAACCTGAATGAATTGGTTTCGAATGTTATTACCGTTTTAATAAAACAAAATTCTCTCTTGATAGTGTGTTCCTCCTCAGTGACTTTTGATTTATAATCGTGGTTATTTCTGTGAGAGGCGTTTTAACGGTATTTCACGAGAGCAGGATTTGATCATGAGAAACCAGAATCAGTTTGTTTCTCTCTTAGTGATATTCAAAAACAAAATCCCATAATATACTGATTCCTAATTATACGCAAAGAATTAATGTCTGCTTATTAAATCGCGAGTACCAAATCTCGCGGATTTTAAATTTTCGCTTTTATTCACGGAAAGACGAATGTGCAAGGTAACTACGATAAAAATTAGGCGTTTGCGATTTTATATTCTTGCGATTTGATGCAAAACAGTTAAAATTGCTGAATTAAGCATTCGTTAAAAAAGGAATCTACGGAATATATATAGACAGGCCAGACTAGGATCAGTTTATTTCTCCCTAATTGATATGTTAAAAAAAAAAAAAACTACAGAATATAAATGCAGACAGGTAATCCTTCTTAAAATATTGATTAAGATATATATCTAGTACGCTTCATTTCTGTGTATAATTTACCCATCATTTTTCTATTAAACTTTCCAGAGGAGACAGCTTTTAAGGTTTAATTCTTTAATCTAATGAAGCAAGAGATCAAATATCATAGGGTTGAGTGCATTGAATGCTCGGCTGTACGGGCCTTATCTGTTTTAAACCCATTTACAACTAACTATGACTTATTTACTTGCGATGGTCTGGAAACTATTTAGATAAGGCTACTAAGTGATACATGTATGCCGTTTATGTTGACTTTAACTTCGCGAAGAAGAAAAACTATCCATACCTGATTATATGAAATCTACTCTAATGAGTATGTCACTTAGCCAATCGGTTAACTTAATTTTGACTAAGTGATTGGATCCCTCTCCTCAGAAATTTGTAAAGCTGAAGGACATTGTTTCGTACTTTAACAAAATAGATCCAGGAATAAAGTTGCATTAAACACAGAAGGTTATATGAATATACAGCAACTTGTTCAATAAGAAATTTAGTTGTATGTTAAAAATATGTGTTATTGTGTAACAGTGCATTCATTTTTTTTTCAATTATTTGTGAATGTTTTATAAAAGCTGAACTCTGTCTATCACTCAATTTCCCTGGATAATATACAGGTCTACAACTAATAAGGATTGTAAAGCAGTTTCCAAAGGAGACGTGACTGTAAGTACAAGCTCATTAGTCAAGTTGAAGTGTACACGGGAGAAGATGGCCACTTTTAACACCGACATACAGACTATCAGGTAAACAATTATTCAGTTCATAACTGCAACAATAAGAAACAAAACGATGTTCTTAAGGGTATATCCGCTTTATGAAAGATTTGGTTTTTTTCATTAAGCAACCAGAAGGTAGGGATTTTGGTTTGAACACGGTTAACGTAATTATAAAAAAGGGGTTATCCCAAAAACAAAAGGTCTAATACTTAGTACGCCAAACCATATTAAAATAAACGTCAGGAGCGATCCAGCCTCGCTTTATCGTTTTGTATTATCGAAATAGTATATGTGGCAAAGAATCGGTTTCTTTGGTTTTCAATTTTCTCTCTTTGAAATTTGTCCCAAAAGCACATCAACATTTTTAGTTGGAAACGAGCTTCCCGAAACCTCCAGACGTATAAAATCGGGTTTATAATGCTGTTCAAAAGCAAGACACCCAAAGCCACGGTGTGAATAAAACCAAAAGCAGCAGACGTGTTGATTTCCGGAATAACTTGTATCAAACAGTACGGCGAATAGCATATGCAGAAAAATCCAGTGATCATTGAGAGTTTGCCGACAATACCGTTGAGATCATTGTTTGGTTTATAATCTCTCTTGCCCATATATGGACTTGTAAATAGGTACGACATCAGATATCCATTCATCAAAATATTTGCGATTAATATGAAAATGCACGACCACTTGGCAACCATATTGACAGGGAGTCTTGGTGCTAAGTACAGTACTCCACAGTAAATCCCGTATGGAGACTCAGCATCGTAGAATATAAAGTACGTGAGTAATACAGCAATGAACCAACACACGACACACAGGATCAGGAGTAAACGCGTGGTCATGATTTTGTAATAGCTGATGGCGAATCTGATGGCACAACACCGGTCAATGTTAAACATGGTGATGGTCAGTAGGGAGACAATAATGAAGGGGCTAGCCAGATACTTCTTGTGGGTACAGTTGATGGCGATGTCATCGGGAACACACAACACGAGTCCGCCCAGAAGGTCCGTGATACTCAGATTGATGGACAGGATGCGGATCTGTACAAGCATTTTGCTACATCGGAACAGGATCACAATGGATATCAAGTTCTCCACACAGATAGGAACCCCCATCGGTATTATCACGGAGTTGGTCAGAATTTTGGATGACATTTGTATTGTCTCACTTCCTTGTCTGTAGCTCAAGAGGACTTTGTGAATAGTTTCTCTCGAGTGCGATGCTTGGTCTGAAGTGTTAGGCTTACTACCCACGAAGATAAATAAGATCAATAGAGCCAGTAGTGTCAAGAATCCATGACTGATACATTCTTCATATTAAAATATTTTTGAGTTTAGGCTCATTGCTCATTTCAAGTTTTAAAAGATTCTATTAACAAACCAAAGATTCCAATGTGGTGTACATAGAATTCATATAAAAAGGATCAAACTCTCTTAATGATGTTTGACATATAATGATCTCTAAAAATTCGAACATTATATGCTTCGTTTATATTGCTTTTAATAGCCTTTTCCTAGCTATATTGTTACTATTTGCTCCTTTAATTCATAAAACATGCCTTATAAAAGCCAAACATAATGGGTTTTTGGATTTTCTCGATTGTTGCAAAATATAAAGGAAAACTATAAAGCGGTCGTATTTTTCAATATATATTCGTCTTAATGAACTAAATGAGAAATTGAAAGGGTTTTATAAGTATTGCGTGTTATACTACTTTAATGTATTTCATCTTTTAGATGGTCAATATACAAGTTAACTGTTTCTATGAACCAGCTTATTATTTGTTTATTATGACATGTATGTATCACTGTTAGAACTTCAGATAGGAATAAAAAGTTTGTTGAAAAATATATTGAAAAAATCCATCTTTTTATCCAAATCCATATTTGGAATGACCCGTAAAACAAATAAAAAATCAATGAATTCTTGTTAATTTTTAGCCCAGTTGACTTTATCAAATCAATATACATCCCACTCAAATAAGAAAAAAGTGCTATATAAAATGTAAGGTATATACAAGGCTGTAAAATGTTACAGTAAATGATATCATGAGCAAAACTGTTTCATGTTAATTTGGCTATTACATGTACAAATTTTGATTTTCAATAATCTAAATTTTTGTAAAGGACAATATATCTACTGTTAAATTCTTTGCAATTAGATAATGAAAATTAAAAGGTTCTGTTTTTGTTACAAAAATGTGTTGCCCCTATAGATATAATGTTTATTTTGGGGGAATTATAAAATATTAAAGATGAAATTTTTGACCTATTATTAGATAATCGTCTTCAACGGTAATTTCATTTGAATATATATATTTCGTGGGAACGACTTTTATCAAAAAATATCTCAAGCATATGTCCTAAGGCAGCCACCGTAGAAATCACATCAAAAATATGTATGTAAAAAGTAATTACCCAGTGGCGTAATAATGTATAAATGACGTCATGAAGATTGTATTATTTTGTTAAATGAATGTTATGGGGCAAAATGGTGTTTTTTCATGTTTTTTTTTTTTTGAATGGGAAACATCGAGAGCATGCTTGTTCACGTACCATTTTTAAGTGTGCGGTGAATAATCGTACAAAGACATATGTAAAAATTGTACTTGAGCAGACCTGCGCTCTATAGTATCAAAGCCCCCAAAAAATGAAGGAAATATTACTTTATTCTCATTTGTCTAAAGTTGTGGGAATTTGCCCATTTTTGTGACGCCATAGATGAACAGCTATTGGACATTGTTTACTAATATTACGATTGATGTAATTAGCATCCTCTGTTTAATGTTTTGTAAAGATTTAATTAGGATACGATACTATTTAAAAATTGGTTAACATTGAGGGCAGATCTTTGACAATACCAAATAAAATCCTTAAACTTTAAGGTATTATGTTATTACCATTCATGTCTAAGAGAAAGGATACAAAAACTAAAGAGTTAATCATGAAATTGATAGGCATCTTTACTTCGATGTCGTGTTATTTAAGATCATATACTAATGTTTACTAGTACATGTACATCAAAAAAAAAATTCTTGACTTCGTTGACCACTGTTGTAAAAATGATTGAGAAACGGGTTGAGATTATTGAAGAAACTAGAGCCTCTATTAATGTTTGCACAAAACTCGGTCATTTGGTAAAGGAGATTATATTGAATTGTGGGAAGTTTATGGGTCTGATAAGGTAAGAGACAGAACAAAGAAAGTTTTGACTGGCACAGAGCCTTAAAGATGCAGCAAAATCTTGTAGACCCGTTGACTGTCGCAAATGTCTTAAAAGTAAGGGAAATAGTTTAAAGTATCGGCAGATACATAATTCGTGATTTTGCCAAAATTGTTGGCATATCGCAAATACGGATGCATTGTATTTTATTTTAAAGCATATTTTGAAAGTGCTAAAGCTTTCTGCCGAATGGATACCACAAATATTGACAGATGAGAAAAATCAGTTACGTTTACAAACCGCTAAGCAAATTCAATCAAGACGATTCACTGGCGTCGGAAGCAAATTGAAAGTGGGGGGCTAAACTAATCCTCAGAAATATCGCGGAAAAAAACCACTAATTCCCAAAATCATGGAAATCCTCATCCGTGGGGGGGGGGGGGGGGGGGGGGCTAGTATGCCTATGACTCCAACGTCTCAATCTTTCAAGGTAAATTTAGGAACAATTATCTTTGCTGCGAGAAAAAGTGGGGGGGGGGGGGGCTGAACACTCTATGATGATATGTCCCTAATGGTTAGGTCTAACTTTACAAATGCCTATGCGATTCATTCATATTCTTAATTATGACGAAACACTGGATCACTATTTCGAACCAGTAAGAAACATTTGAAACAAAACCTGGCTTACTATGCACTCTTTAACGCCTCTACCTGCCAGAAGAACCATTTTTCATTTTCTTAATCTTAAAAAGTTATTATATGAACGTCGTTACAAGTATGCTCTTGGTTCAGCCGTCAGCCAGTGCCTAGGTGGTCTACCTGAATTAGCGTACCGTGATGCATTTTAGAAATGGATTCAGAAATTGAAATTTTTGACAATTTCTTTGAAGGGATGAAATGCTCTTTCACTATTTGAATCGAATCTTTTTTACTTATGTGATATCGTACAATACACATTATATACCATATTACAATTTCAACCCTAGTACATGACAAGACCAAAAAAAAATGTTTTAGATAATAAACGTACAACAGACACGCTATTTTTCTATCATTGCTTAAAATATAAGAAATTCAATTGTGGTGGCATCTGAAACAAGTTAATCAAGCATGTATTTCGTATATATAATCAAGATTAGATAAGGTAAAAAATCAGTTCATATAAACACATATCAATTAACCGAGGCCAAATCGGCCAGGAACTTCAAACAGTTTTTTCCAAAACGAAATAGGAATATTCATAAAATGGTCGGAGATGCTACGCGCGCGGCTCTGTACGGGATTAGCGGTCAGCTGGAATCCCCGGCCATGGTTCCTGGCATCTGTCCTCAGAGTGACGATTGTGAAGTTACCCTTTGACACCAGGGTTGTGTTGGTCAGCTCCGAGCCACAGTACCTGAGAATACATATGAAGCAATCACTCAGTACTTATTAAGCATTGTTAATATAGAACTGTAGTCCTTATCGCTATACATCTATATTATGCATTCGAAAAAATCTACATAACACCAAACTGTAATTAATCATTTTGACGAATTTCAGTAAGATATGGAACAGTTTTTGTCCTCCTTGTCACCAAAACAAAGTACAAAGTATAACAAACATGATTTCATTTATAAAATCCATCTCCTCACACGGATCGCTCTTCATTCCAAAGGCAATCCATATCATCTCATGTAGTTTTCATTTTTTATAGAATGCGAAAAGGTGCGTTTGTTTTGCATTTTAACGGAATAAGGAACCTGGTGAATCAGTCATGTAACTTTTTATTTTTAATTTTGGCTTTTGATTTGATGAGAATTTATTCAATCGGGGTTTGAAATTCAAGTGAGGTGATTGATCTATCACCTTTGTGTAACATGTATTAAAACACATCAACAAATCATAAATAATCTTTTTTCTGCTTGTAACAAGTATGCATAAATGCACAGCCTACTTCATATTCTCTCTCTCTCTCTCTCTCTCTCTCTCTCTCTCTCTCTCTCTCTCTCTGTGTCTCTCTCTGTGTCTCTCTCTCTCTCTCTCTCTCTTACCTTTTCCCGGGGATAGATACATCTGTCTCCAGTTGAACCTCCAGGGAGTCTGATTGACAATTGTTGGAGTATTCCAGGAGGAAATCCTTGAAGGTAATCTCTATTCTATTGTTTCCGGATATCT
This sequence comes from Magallana angulata, assembly GCF_025612915.1. NCBI lineage: Eukaryota > Metazoa > Mollusca > Bivalvia > Ostreida > Ostreidae > Magallana > Magallana angulata. The sequence goes on along the minus strand of NC_069111.1, from coordinate 1,866,802 downwards.
GGGGAGATAACTTTACAGGTAGGATAACACGGCCATACATGTTGTCTACAACTTTTCATGAGCAACTTTTGCTACATTTTCCTTATATGGACATGGTAAATAAAGAACACTCTTGATACAAAAAAACACCAAATTGTCTCTATGAATATAAATATTCAGTTATTTGTCGACAATGAAGCACCTAACAATTATTTTTTTCACATATGGATTAATCCTGCAAAATTTCTTTGATAAAATCATGTAGAAAATCAATTGAAATTTGACTCAGCAATACAAGATATTTATATTTTGTGATTTGTTAATCATATATAGTCAATGACATTTAGTACATGTTAAGTGTTAACCAAATGTTTGAAATATCATTTTACATTCAGTGTAGATTTTCCCTTATGTTTGCATTGGAAATCTGTGGCCTTTATTTTTTCAGTAACATGCTAAACCTGATCACTGCGTATGAGCACAAAAAAGTCATCGTGCGTTTTGAATAAATTTATTATTGCAAGCTTAGATGAATCGTTTAAACTTACACAACCATTCTGATTTGTACTCATGAAAAACAATCGTTAAATCATATCTATTCGTTCATAAAAAAGAGTTTCTCAACAAAGTTTCTGGCACTATATTTTTAGCCTCGGAAGTGAAATGAATAACATGTTTTATAGCTATTTTCGTAGATGGGATAATCTTGGTTGAAATATTGATGTAAAAATTGATTTTAGCTCTGGTTTAATGTATTAACCATTTGGAGTTTCCGAAGAATTTTATTTTCTTATCAGATTCTAAAGAAGAACGTTTCATTTTTCCGAGAGACAGTGGTTTGGACTGAATATTTGTTGAATTTCTCTAAGTCATTGAAACGTTTTGCAGTGTTGTAAGAAGCACGGAGAAGGGTGACCGAGTGATAGTTGTGTGCTCATCCCTACCTTATAAATAAAGGAAGGCCTTTACTATTAAGTTTTTCTGTTTTTATGATATACTGAATTTCATATGAACAAAACTTTAACGGTGCACACAATCCCTCTAAGGATATATAAATAACATGTGATTGTACTTGGGTTGAGTGAAGATGTAGTTTTTGTCTATATAAAACAAGTAAACTCAAAAAACAGAGAAAGCTCTATAGGAAAGGCCTTTCTTTTTTTTAGTAGGAAGCACTCAACTTTTCACCGAATTTATTTCAATAAACGCCCACCGCCATCACAACAGGGCACGGTTAACTCTCTTTTCAATTTATTTCTTCAATAAATCTAAGCCCGGCAGACTTGTTTTCTCTAAAACATTGTCTAAATGGCATATTTATTGAAACATATATAATTCAATGTATCATTTTCAAATATCACATTTTACCGATGAAGAAAGGTTTTTTTTTTTATATATGTCGGTGGAAAATGCAAATTTTTAAAATACATGTAGTTCATAATTCAAAATGGATACATGTATGTAAATGTTATGAATATTAAAACATAAATTACGAAAAAAAAAATATTGCATGTCTGTCCTAATTTTATTTTTAACTTTCACAGTTATATAGAAAAGAGGAGGAATACATCCAATACATGAAGATAAAACAGAATTGTAAATGCTTTTATATTTTTATGTTTTGTTTATCAAAAGATCATTTCACCGCGAGGCCTAGCAGCAAATACCAATATACAGCCAGGTATTTATTCTGATTTTTTCTATCTTGCTCGGATGATTATTGTTTTTTAATGAGATGAAGATTTTGATTATTAAAATAGTTCTTGGATTCCTTTAATCTGTTGACATGGAAGGGGATCACATTTACGTCGTCTGCATAAAAAAGATGGTACTATGGTGTGTGTGACACTGAGCAGGATATTTGACCCGCTTAAGATGCAGTTTCGTAAAAATCCATATATGATAGACCTTTGTTTAAAGAATATATGATATACATGTAACCACTTTTGTTTAGAGTATAGTTCACCTCTTAGGTGAGAAATTTACCTTTAAAAAATTAATATTCCATTGGAAAATAAAAAAAAATCCCAAAGGAGAACTACCTATCCTACAGGAAACATTGAAAACCTCATATGATTTAATTTTGTAAAAATCGTATAGGAATTATATTTCTTGTAGGAGAGAATTATTTCTTGCAGGAATTTGTTTCAGATGGTTTTCCAATAGAATTTCTATCGGATTTTAAAGACCTGGGAGTTTTGTTCAAATTCTATAGGAATACGAGTTCTTTTCTTTCGGTAGGAAATGCCAAATATCCTCTAGGAAAATTGTTTTTTCTATGAGAAAAATGATTTTCCGGTTGGAATTTATTTTTTAAAGGTAAATATCTCACCTGGCATGTGAGATACAGCAATAACAGAATTGGTTTTAAACTCTTTAAGCGATGGTCATTTAATTTTTGGATACATGCAGCTTAAGCGGATGCAAAAATCCCACCTGGGCACTGGTATAATTGTCCAGCACAGTGATGTGTGTGTTTTGCGGTTTGGGTTTTTATTTTGGTTAACATATAGAGTGTAGTCCTTTAATGATTTTTGTATTCCCGTAGCTCTTTTATACATTGTTAACACAATAAAAGAATGTCGTTTGCTTATATCATATGAAGAGTATAAAGAAACACGAGGCCCATTGGCAACATCGCTCACCTGAGCAAACATAGGCATGATAAAATCAGCTTAATCGAGTCATAATACAAAAAATCTGGACAGTGTAGTATAATACATGCAGATCCTGTATAAATAAAAATCAATTTACCCCTTGGATATATGTTTGTAATCAAGTTCCTTTTCTAGCAGGATTATTTTATAGTCAGTGCTGAATATAACCTTCCACCATTGGTAACGATGGAGACAGCCAAAGATACAACACAATACCCTAATACTTCATTTATTGGATTGCAAACTAAAGGCCCTCGCCTCTTATCTTTCCTACCGAAACATCATATTTAGCAAACATGATTAGAAGGAAGAACAAAAATTGAATAAGTTCTACTGCAATTAAAAGTGCAGCGATTTTGAAAAACAAGCTGACCAAACAATAGTTTCTTCCTTGGTATGAAGCTTTAACTACGTGTGTCTAAAGATTATCTCACTTTTCACATTCAAACAAAATAAATTGATTTCATTTAAAAATAATAATTCTGCTTCTTTTTAAGTTGATCGTGTTTAATAGCTATGTAGCGTAACTTTTCATAATGAAGTGATTTAATTGTTTTGAATTTGAAATGTGGATTTATTTAAAAACGTACAGATTTTGTCTCATGTCATTGAAGAATCAAACTTTGGTCGGCTCATTTTAAATAACATCACTGTACTTCATCCATGTAAAGATTCCTCCTTTTTTAATTATTCTACGTTTACTTTTGCTTGCTAAATAACAATGTTTGGAAAAGAATGGCGACGAATTAGGTACCTTTTGCTGAACCAATTAAAATGATGCATTGAGATTCACTTGGACTGTACCTTTGGGTATCATCTCCCCGTTCATATTGACAGCAGTTTCAGTGCTTACAACCATAATGTCAGCTTTTATTTATTGAAGATGAATTAATGACTATTCGGTCCAATGTTGATGAAATAAATCACTTGTTTAATACGTGTGTTTACGAGAAAACTTATAAATAGAAAAAAAAGTTAATCACATTTTCAACAAAATTCTGTTTCATATCCTATTTACTTAATAAGGTAAAAATATTTATTTCTTGTATTTTTAAAATCTCAATTTTTCAAGTATTAAAATTTATTTTTGTTGATATTGACTATGTTAACAGCCATTGATTTTCTTTTCAAAGTGCGTTGACTTGATCCTAAAATTTACGCACTTTAAACAAAGAAATAATAGTGCGTTATTTTTTAAAATGCGTTAGTTACCATGTCCACATGAGCCCTAACATATAGCATACAGTTGCTATTTTACAGTCCATAATTCTTCTTAAAGCATCTGCATTGTCATATTGCATTTATGTACATGCTTCCACAAGTACATTTGTGCATTTGTATGAATTTTCAGAATTGTTTTTTTTTTTAAATAAAATTGTAATTGAACACATATAGAACATTCCACGAAAGATAATGGCGTTCTTCAGACAATGCAGTCCGTTCATTACCGACTAATGATTGTCACTAAAAAGCGAAGATATTCTGCAAGCAGCTATTGTTTACGGCACCCTTAAAGTATAATTGACAGAGATGTTCAGGTGTGACCAAGTTCAAAAGTTTGCTTACCTTGAAAACGTACTGACACGTGATATCCGGTGGATGGAGATCTGGGTAATTTGGTGACGTCACTTCCACGCCTCTGTTCGTTAGATAAAATACTCCACCGCATGACGGATCTGTTCAAAAGACAACTAAAAATGATTTTTTTTTCATTCTCATCGTAACTGCCCTAGACAGCAAAGAAATGACCACGCAAGGCTCGTATCCTAAAAAGTACGTTTCGAAAAAAAAACTAAGTCTATAATTCAGTAATTTCTTCGACGTTTACGACTATTGTCGAAGACTAAACTTTTAAGAATTTTATTTGAAAAAATATTATTTTTAAAAAAAAATTGTCGCCAATTCCTTTTATTATGATAGCAGTGAGAATGACAAACAAGTAGAACAATACATGATGATCCGGATTCTAGGTAATAAACAATTTTAGTGTCAAAATTCAAGACAGAACCAACTGACCTGAAATGAACAAACATACATACCAAAAGGCGCAACGCAGAGCACCCCGTTATCTGGCTGGAGTCCACAGCTCGTCACAGTTATGGCCGTACCGTTGAAAACAGCGCATGCGCGGTCGGAAGAGAGCTCTCCTGGATTGACAATCCTATAATTAAGATGCATCTCGGTTATTTGTTTTCATAGTTTATTACACTTGAGACATTCATGATTGAGATATAATTTGAGTGCAGACATTACTATATTTACCATTCAGGGTGTTTGAGCTCACTTCCGTCCGCCCACGTGTATAGACCGGAAGTCGTATTAAGTTGTAGCCCTAGCCAGAAAGTTTTAGCAGTTGACAACTCTCTATCCTCGAGAATAAGTTCTCCAGTTATTCTCTAAAAACATGAAATGGATGATTTACACGTTTCCTGTATGACCTTTTCACTTAAGACTGATAGGAAAAGTAAAGTTTCATTGGGTTTTATACTTTAAACCAAATTTATTCGCGTGCGAAAAAAAAAATACGAGATTCATGAGGACCTCGTCTTTGCTTCTGTTTCTCGATTATAACTCTGTTGGATTTGTTTGAGTTTTCTTCAAACCCTCGATTTCGATTAATAATTATTATCAACGAAATATTATATAGGTACATGTAGAAAATTGCAAAATAAAGTGGGTGCAAACGATAAAAACTCGAATGACTTTAAATAAGAAGTTTAGATTCAGCTCTAATTAATAAAGATTTTCGCACCATCAGTTCTGTGTCTGTGATGACCGGAAGCTGCCCACTGTTCTGCTGACAGAGATCGTGCGCCGTTTTCCAGGGCACTGTGGCGTGGGACAGGAACCTGTAACACGTCCCTGCCCTGTAGAACCACCCTGTACGACACGTCCAGTCAACAACTGTACAGAAAGGGAACAATGTAATGAACAGTAGTATTTTTTGTTTAGTAAAATCAGTATTTATGACCTTCTGATCATGACTGTGTACATTTTTTACTAGTATTCATTTTACTCGCAAGTGTATATTTTCATATCATTATCAGAATCGTGTCTATATATCAATCATTATAGATTATCATATGCATTTTTTTTTCATTATACACGATCGTATACGTATACAGTTTTTTACTCAATGTACAAGGTGTGTATCCTTCGACGTTATACATAATTGTGAATATATTCTTATGAGTATAGATGAATGAATACATTTTTTAATCATTATTAAACATAATTGTGTACATTTTTAATCGTTATAAATAAATGTGTAAGTAGTATAAGCCGCCTCGCTGGCCGGGTCAACTGAGTGCACTTTTCAGAGTTGACCCGGCCAGCGATGCGGCTGAAAATCTAGCTCCCTGAGATTTTAAGCTAATAATGCGGGGTGACCAATCTAAAGTAAGCACTTGATCCCATGTTTATAGTTGGCGCATCATAGATCCCGATTTATTAAATGATTTTTTTCCCTCCTTGCAGTATGAAATAATAAAAAAGCGAATAAACAGTCAACATTGGTTTATTGAGAAATGCACGAAAATACGAGAGTAAGCATTTTGACAAAATAGATAGAGAAAAATATTCAAACTTTTTTGTTTAAGACACAGAACAGCAAAGAAAACATCACAAAATCTGATATACCAGCCAGCGACTTCTTTTATTCTATTTTATTTTTTTGTTCGACTTCAAATTTTTACAAACACCAGTACATCTTTTTTATATTTAAGATTTTTAAAACAACAGTTCACCTTTTTTTTCACGGATTATTGTAGAAATCATAATAGACGCAAACACAGTAATAGACCTGACAGATGAAGATACTCGTTCCATACATATTCAGAGATCGTTTAAATGCCATAGACTAAAATCTGATATTCCAGCCAGCGAACAGGTTACACCATAACATGCAAGAGTTTCTATACTTTTTCTCTCAACAAAGCAGAGAACAATGCAGAGCCTTTTTGTGGCGCTGAATAACACTCGTTATATATTTCACTGAAGTACATATTGTCCTTACACGGCATTCTCTGTTTCAGGAAATCTTGAACTTCCCGCATTCTTTGTTCATCATTTTCAGGGATCGTGGCATCGAGCGGTAATTTTAGTAACGCATTTGGTGGTATGGTTAGATCCTCCCTCTCTGGTTTATTCCTGTAGGCCTTTTTAATCTGTTGGAAATTGTAGCGCACTACATCCAGATCCCATTGTGGTAGAGTGTATTCCGCTTTTAGAGAGAAAGTAGCAGCAAGTTTTCTTGGGGAGAGAGGTTCCTTTAGTTTTATCTGTCCCTTGATTTCATTTTGTTCGGCATTGTATAGAAGAGCAAAGCGTGTGCATTTTTCTTTGCATACGTCTCTCAGATCGTAAGTTAGTTCCTTACTTGCCTCTGAAATTTTGATACTCCACGATTTTCTCTTGGGAGATGTTGCAAAAGTTAATAGCAGTTCTTGGCGTTGTTTTTCTTTCTTGATTGCTTCTTTGATGTCAGCTTTCATAGAATCAGTGCTAGTTCCCACATCACGCATCCATCTTCCGCAAAATTCTCCAGGTCTTCTTGGACACATACGCGTATCAGCCCATGAAAATCTAGGCATATCTAACCTCAGTAGAGAGGGTCTTTCAGTGTTTGCCATTTTTTTTTTTAAAACACGTCCGGTCTCTATGAAGTCAGTGAAAGTAATGAGCAATTTTCTCTTATGCAAGCCTCTCTATTCCTTTAAAAGGCATTTATTTAATAATAGATCCGATGCAATAATTATTTTAAAAAAAGCAAATTTCTATAATTGGCCATTATATTTTCCAATTTAAGTGCACGCGGGTCTAAAAATAACAAAAAATATTTTCTTAAAAAAAAAATATATATATATAAAAATAGCAATTTTTCTATTTTAAAAATAGATCCGATGCAATTTCAAAATTAGCGAATTTCTATAAATGGCCATTATTTTTTCCATCTTTAGTGCACGCGGGTCTAAGAATAGTAAAAAAAAAAAATTCTAATAAAAAAATTTTAAAATAGCAATTTTTTCTATTTTAAAAATAGATCCGATGCAATTTCATTTCAAAATTAGCGAATTTCTATAAATGGCTATTATTTTTTCCAACTTTAGTGCACGCGGGTCTAAGAATAGTAAAAAATAATTTCTAATAAAAAAATTTTAAATAACATTTTTTTCTATTTCTAAAATAGATCCGATGCAATAATCATTTCAAAAAAATAGCAAATTTCTATAAATGGCCATTATTTTTTTCCAACTTTAGTGCACGCGGGTCTAAGAATAGCAAAAAAAATATATAATATTAAAAAAATTCTGATAATAGCATTTTTTTCTATACTAATAATAGACCCGATGCAATGTTTATTTTAATAAATAGCAATTTGTTTCTAAAATAACATTTATCGTTTATCTTAATAATAGATCCGATACGATATATTTTATAAATTTCTGTTTAAATAGTAGAGTTTAAGATAATAATCGACATTATTTTCTATTACCCAGTGGCAGTCACAGCAGAGCTATACATTCATCCTAAAATCATGGGAGCCTTTGCGAGTATGGTGCTACCCCAGCTAGATATGCCTTTTAAAGGTTGCGAGTTTGTAAATCTATGTTTAGAATCCGGAGGGTGGGAGGAGAAAAACAAGAAGAATATTGCTGAAATTTCGGAAATTTCACGAGAGATAGACAGCATAGATTTATATAGGAATGTAGTAATGGAATTAGCTCAGAATACCGACAGTCCCGGGAAATTGATGGTCATTCATTACATCGCCGAGGCAGTTAAAAAGCAGTTTTTACCTAAACTGACTGGCGTTTCTTATACAGATTATCAGCAAGATATCCTGGAGTTTATCTTATCCCCCGACAGAAGTAAAAAGTGGATAAAATGTCATCGACTTCATCAACAGATAGAAGCGATTCGTATTACAACCATTCAATTCGGTTGGATGAAGTTATTAAGTCTCAAAAATCTAAAGGAAAACGAGTGACTTTTGATACTGCACAGGATCAAATATATGTTTTACCTCCCGAAGACCGGAGGAGTCCGTGGATGTTCGTGGCCGTAGACCGTGTAAGAACTATGTGTAAATTGAGAAAATTGTTATGGACCTATATCAAACAACAGAGAACTTGAATTTTGTATGTGTGTATTTCACTGTATTCATCGATTAAAATTATTAAACATAACAAAATATTATGTTGTTTATAGTGTGCAAATTCTAATTCAAATTAAAAATGTATTTGTTATTAACAAAATGTTCTGCTTTTCCCGATTTATTTTTTTTATTAAAGTCAGGTATAATATCATGTATTTTAGTGTGTAGTTAAAAAACTGAGTTATTTAACATCAGGGAGTTCAAAGTGACGTCATAAAAAACTATGACTTCATAAGAATCCGTACATTACTGTCATCGATTTCTAGAACTTTCTAGAAAGCCAGCTATATTTTACCACCTTAAACTAATTAATATGCGTTCTAGAACTTTCTGTATTTTGATTTGTCCAATCAGGGTAGGCCACTCATCAGGGTAGGATCTACTGGTAATAAACAAGGGTAGAGTCAAGATGTAACTGCAGATTAAAGGATGTTTTAATTCACAATGGATTTGTTTAAACACATAAGGAATGACTGAAACAAAGGATATTTTATCATGTTTTCCCTTTTTTTCATGTGATTTATATCTGCTGGAGCTTTCTTAGAGTGTTTTTTTTTTAAAAAAATACCGGGAAAACAAAAGAATATACCCCAACGGAATGGGGCTCACCCAGGCGATTTCCTTAAATATCTGTGCGCACTTTGAGCCCATCACTTGTTATCAAGACCATATTCAAAATGTCAAGAATTCATTACATTATTTCGGGGATGCGATACCGGATTGTGCTGTTAGGGGAAGCGCAGCACTTTGAGAACGGGGAGGTGCACTACCGGACCATAGCGGAGATCGAGATCGGGCGGATCTCCCCCCTAGACGTCCGAGGAATGCGGGCGGCACAGCAGCACCAGCAGCAGCCCCCGCCATCGGCAGAGCAGCAGCCCCAAGCAGCGGCAGACCCTCCAGCCCCCCAGTCACCGCCTGCCCAGGCCAGTCCCCTCAGGAGGAGGAGGAGGAGAAGGGAGCACCCTTACAGGCCGCCGGCAATTATCCCCGTTCCTCTCAGGGATATGACACCACCCCCATCGCCGGCCATCCTCCCCGTGCCACGACCTAGCCGCCAGCGGCAAACGGCTAGAATGTCGACTAGCCAGCTGCCGAGGATTCTACATCAGTAGATCAGTAGGGCTTTTTAAAGCCAACCCCCACGGCCCTTTTAAGGGCCACCAGATTTTTAGAAAAGATGCCTCTATTATAGCAGAGAAACGAATTGTTTGTTTTGTCTAAATGTTTTTTGTTTTTCATTCGATTTCATTGTTAAATCATTGTTTCATTGATCTTGCTTTTTTTTTCCAGCGAACCCTGAGACTCTTGGTGTTATTTTGTATGATATATTTATAGATTACTTGTTAAGATATGACAAATAGTCTGTACATATGTCATAGGAAGATACCAACATTTCTTCAATTGATTAATGTTTTGTTTTTTTTAGAGAGAATTATTTCAACTTTATCTTATTTTTTTTTCAGCGAACCCTGAGACTCTTGATGTTTCTTTGTATGATGTATCTATAGGTTGCTTGTTTTTACAAAATAACAGACAACCTGTAGATATGTCATAGGAAGACACTAAAATTCTTCGTTTGTTTGTTTCAATGTTTTTTAGCGGCTCTTCAGTTCCAGTCATAGCAGTATCCCAGGGACGTTTTTTTGATTATGTCTTTGTGGATCATCATGTGGACATTGTTATGAATAAATACAGTACCCCAATGATGATCCAGAAAGGGACCATATCACATCAGCGGATCAACATATCAACGGATGAAAGAAAAGAAATTGGTGATGTCTTTGTTTAATATTATGTGTGATTAATTGAAAAATTAAGTTCAATGATTATGTATAATATTTTACAATGGGACCATATCACAACAGCAGATCAAAAATATACCAGAGAAAAATTGGTGATATCTTTGTGAGTACAATATGAGATCAATTGAAGAATAAGTTCATTGATCTCATATTATATTCCACAAAGTGACCAAAGAATCAGCAATACACTAGTGGAGGAAAAAATGTAGCATCTATGTTGGCTACTTCAAATTTTTAAAACACCAGTTCACCAGTTCACAATTTTGTTTTCATTTTTTACACATGTAATATGATTTTTGGTATATAAATATCAATTCACATATTCTTTTTATATCAATTACTTTTTAAAAGAAAAAATAAATTGATTTCATATTTTTTAATAAATTTATTGAACTATAACACAATCACAAATGCATACATAAGTGAGAATCTATTATATATACACTTATAATTTTTTAACAACAATTAACAGTTTAAATATTCACAATTAAACGTTCACATGATGTCACCCCGTACCGAATTTTGCCCTTTATTGGTTGGCTCTTCTTTAGGGATTACAAGCGCCTCCAAATAAATTTTCCTGCTGAGATTCCTCAGAGTTGTCATGCTCATAAACAGGTAGTCTCTCAACCATGTAGCTACATCCTTAAGGCACTCACGTAGTATGGTTTGAAAATGAAAGGACTCGGAATTTTTTTCCTGAGGTAGATAGATTTTCCACTCATTATGTTCGAATGAAGCAATTATATCTCTTTGAACGCACTCATTCATCAAGCAGACTTCTTTAATGTACTCTTCTCCATTGCGCACTACATCATCTGTGGTCCACTGGCGGTGCTTTTCTATCCCTTTCTGAAGAAAGCGCACGGTCTTCATTTCCTTTAGTTCCATTGCATTTATTTGTGTTGAAAAATAGAGCGCCATACGGCTAGGTGGTTTACTGGCGTTCAATTTCTCGAAGACTATATCCTCCGCTGCCATAAGACTTTCTACAAGACCCAAATATTCCTGTCTCAGGCTTCTTAGGATGGTTTTTTCTTCTTCCTCAGTTTTAATGTAAGGCTCAAAAAGCGGTGGCGTAGAAGTTCGTAGAGATGGAACACATTCCCCTCCGTTGGCTACTTCCATAATTTCCATGTTGTTTGAAATGTCAGAACAAGACGGATGAAATTAAACTGGCGATGCGCTCATTTATATGAGATATTAAATTCTAATATTAGATTATGATATCATTATGACATCATACCTTGTAATCCAACCGTTTTTGATTTAATAATAGTAACTCCTTAAACAGTAGTGTGATATCATTTTAAAAATAAATCCAAAGCAATTTTATGATAATAAATCAGATATCCAACCATAGATCAGATATATTATATTTCTTAAATGCTACAGAAAAAAAATAAACAACATATTTTTTTTTTTAATTAGAATGAACACAACGAAACATCAACAACAATATTAAAACATATTTTGCCAGAAACATTGACAAGTTTGTCCTTGATTTCTTTTAGCTTTACGGTAAGTCTCTCTAAACCACTCAGCTACATAATGATCCCGTTGAAGGGGGGATAACCTCGACGTCTTTGGGAATGGAAAAAGCCAGTCTAAAGCATTCATGTTCCCTCGATGGCGTTGTTGTAAATAATACACACAATATTGTCCACAGACGTCCGTAGAGTAATCCTGATAACGATTCCGATTGTAGTCCCATTGTTGAGCATGTCGAGCTATAAAATCTCTAATTTCATGGTGTAAGGGGGGTAATCCGTATGAATCAAAGTATTCAATGATGGGAGTATTCAAATAAAGGCACACCCAATGCATTCCTGGTCGATCGTGAGGATCTGTATTCACGACGATCGCTTTCTCGTAAGGTCTTAATTGATGGGGAATTAAATCCCTGGGATAGACGCCCGCAAAAGAACTGCCTAAGGATTGTGATAACACGGCTCGTAACTGTCCTGTATCCATAAGTTTTTTTTTTTTTTTTTTTTTGTCGTTTTTAGTAATCTATGTTCACTTCTCGCTGTTTGTTGATTTCCAACAAATTGTCAAATTCGGCATACACTAAACAGTTAAGCGTTTCGGCTGTGTTTTCTGCAAATTGAACTTCGATTCTTAAGTTCCCCGTTTCGATCAGATGAAACTTATCTAGCTGCGCTTCCTGGTCTTTAGTGAAATCAACACACCAAAGTGTGTATCCGTTTTTATACTCTTCCAAGGTAATGTCCGGAGCCCAATCTTCCCCTAATTTTCCGAGCCCTTGATACAGACTCAAGTAAGATCTCAGGTACAGATTGTTCTCAAAATCGGGCTCAAATGGTCTGGTGCTCATACTCTCGCCGTTGATGCTGATTTCTAACTTTTTCACTTTAGCGTTTTTGAAATTAAAGGGGTTTTTGGTTGAATCTCCGTTAAAGGCAGCATTGGCTACAAACCCCAACACCACTCGTTTCGGCATCTGTCCTTGAAAGAGATGATCGCTAATTTTAGATTGAGTGCCCGTGGGGATAGTGAATGTTTTTACTTCGACCCGTCTTAGGGGATATTTTGCTGTTTCAGCATTCAGGCGCTGATTGATGGCATTTAACACGGTTGGAGTAGGCTTGATTTTTCTCACCCACAACAACATATTCTCAATTTTTACTTTTCCACTGCTTAAGGCGGCCGTCATCATGTAGAAATCAGATTTCGCGCGATTGAATCTCAAGCGAAGGTCTACTCCGTTAGGTAGAAATTTATCTTGTTGAAACAAATCAATATAGAGTCGATCCATTAAAATAATTTTTTTACTGTCGTCCACGGCCTTGTGACGTTTACTTAACCCTACATTTCCGGATCCTGCAGGGTAACTCAAGACCAGGTCCGCTGCATCTATCTCAATTTCTTTGGCATCCTCATCATCCTCTTTTGCCCTAACATCAAATGTGTTAGTCGTAAGTTCAGCGGCAGCATAATTAAGATCTTCCATGTGTTCAGCGGTATCTTTCTCCCACAGACTACAAGCTTTCATTTGGGTGGTTAGAGTTCTCGGTTTGTATGAGAGCAATTTCTCCAGGTAGGCTTTGTACGGATAGGTATCCGTTCCGGGGGAAATGACTTTTCCATTGAGACTCACGTCGATTTCCGTGAACAGAGAATGTAAGATATTATTGACGGGAGTCGAGGTACTGTTGGCTCCCGTTAAATTAGTACCATCGGATTTGGTGAATTTACAACAGAGTTGTAGATAGGTTTGTGAGAGATCGAGATATTCATCTCCCTGTCCTTTAATATCAAATTCAATAGGGGCCGTATCAGACTGCAGGGTACTGGAAACAGGGTAATATTCTACCCATTTTGATTCTTCTAAAGCTACGTTCGTGGCAGGGACTTGAAACAGTTCTAAACTGTCCATCCCACACACACATGATTCTCGGTGCATCATCTTGAAGGGGGTATGATGTGTGACTAACGATTCAATGGGTAAAAATGTGTAGGGTAAGGTTGGGGACCGCCTTTTTATAGGTTCAATCAAAGATATCTGCCGTTCGAGATTTTTTAGCTGCGGGTGTCTTAGTTCTTTTTCTTTTTCTTTTGTGGGGGCCTTCCCGGGCCAGAACAATCCCTTGCTTGGGGGGTAAGTATTTCTTTTTCATAGTCCTTCCGGTCCTATGAACGGCCTGTAAACCGCGAGACTTTACGACTTGTTTTAAAGATCCTTTTTGGTTTAAGACATCGAAGCCTGCCTGGGCAGCGCTCTGTAAAGCCTGTTGCGTTCCCGTTTTCACTAAGTCATGTGCACCTTTACGTAAAAAGCGAGGGGCTTGTTGAACTCCCTTTTTCATGAGGGCCTTAGTGCCGTGTTTCATTAAGTGAGGCAAGTGTTTAGCTCCCGTTCTGATTAGTTCAGTGGCGAAACCTTTACCTCTTTGTCCTAAGATCTTATTGACGGTATTATCGATAGCAGTTCCCACTTTTCTCCTGACGACAGGCATCAGTGTCTTATTAAGTACAGATCCGACGATAGGAGCACGGAGGATGGGTAGATTTCGTCTCAGTTGTTGTTCCACGGCATGGACCCCTACGTTTCTAAGTGTTTGGGTACCGTGCCGCCTAAGCCCTTGCATAAATGTTCCTTTATTATTAAGGCTGTCTATGGCGGCATTCCCGGTGACCAAAATACCATGTTTAGCAGCCGTTTTTAAAGCATTTGTAACAAAACCACTTCCTTTCTGACGATGTTTAATTTTTTTTACCAACCCCCCTGCCAAATCGCCGAGAAGGGGAGCCACGGCACTCCCGACTAGGGGCAGTCCTAGTTTTAAAAGTGGTCCCAAAAATCCGTGTCCTCGTTGACGTAATAATCCGCGATGATAATCCATGACGACTGAGGAAGTTGTTTAATGATTCCTTTTTTTATACTTTTTTCTTCTAAGTCTCGACTTTTTTTTCCCTCCTCCTCCTCCTCCTCTTCCTCTCCCTTTCCCAAGCTGAGAGCCTACGGCACTCGCAATGAGTGAAGCAACGATGGGTAAAAAGAATCCACGTCCTCTCTGGCGTCTTCTTCGCCGCGGTGATTGCGGGTACACCATGTTTTTTTTTTTTTTTAAATGTTAAAAATGGTGCGTTTCGAGTCCTTATATAGAGAGGTTTAGTAGTGATGAAAGAAGGCGTAAAAACATTCTATGCAACACATTATACAGGTAACAACAGCAACCAAGATGGAAAAAGTCAAGCTATAGGGATCCATCTGTTTCAATAAAGTTTTTTAAAATGAAGTTTTAAGATGCTTTTTCCACTTATAAAGGGCATCACGGTGCCTAACGGAGTTCTGATCTGTATTTCGATGGTATCGAAATGCTTCTTACTCAATTTCAAATATTCGGCCCTCACAGGCTCCCATTTAGCTTGCATTTGATCGTGAGTACTGTGAGTTACGGGAACGACTCTTAGTAATTTCAAAGCATTAGACCCCACCATCTGAGGTTCTACCACATCGCAATACACGTACATCTGTTTCAAATTCTCGTACAAATCGATCGTGTTTGGAGCTAAATAGGTCACATTGATCCACTTTGTCATGCTCTCATCATTTGTGTTGAAGGCCTTTGTTCCAAACCCCATTTTTAAAGCTAGAGATACTGGGAAGCGAACACTAAAGGGGTTTTTAGTTCGGAGCAGCTCTCCGTTGTACTGATATTCAATCCGATCAAAATTTTCGTAGTACACTAGTTTCATGTTACTCTTCTGTTCTGGATGACCCATGGTTTCCCAGATTCTTTTCAAGCTTAAACTTAGACCCTCATTGATTTCAGAGATTAACGCCTTGGGGTGTACATAAGGACCAGAACGAAATTGAATTCGAAAAATTGTCACTCTTTTATTTTTAATTTCCTCAATTTTAACTTTTCGTCTTGCAGCTCTCTCATCGCGTGCCAAATAAGAATATGTCCAGTCTACTAGTGGGTCAAGTTTAGACAGACGTGTAGTATTCATTTCTTTCATCTGAAAACGATTGATTTTAAAAATGTCGGGATCATCCACAAATGCCTTGAAGTTTTGTGTGACTAAAATATCAAAATAGGATTCGTTTGCTAAAATGTTTTTAACAGAACTCCCGTACATCATTTCAGTCAAACCCATTTGCCATTCTCCATCTGTTAAATCGACTGTCTGAGGTAACAACGTTTTAAACTGAGCTACCGTATTTTCTGGAAAAGTCTCCATCGACCCATCACTGGGTAAGGTCAAATAGAACCCATCACTTCCAGCCATATTAATAATTACAATGAAACAATTATTTTCTAAACCCCTCTATTTATACCTTTATTTAATTTGACAATAATATACCCTCCAATATTCATCAATTTTTTTTTTATTTTTTTTTAACCTAGAAAAATTTAGTCATTTTTAAAAAAAACTTATATTCTGAACCATAACTACATATCAAAATTTGACATTAATAACCACACTTTTTTATACACATATATTTATTTCAAAACAGAAAAAACAAAGAACACATTCATTAATATTTTTTGAATGACAAAAAATCACTAATTATGAGGTTTTGTTTTTGTTTTTAGCCAGTCACACACTCTTGGATCTCCCCCGCTTTACTTTAATCGGAAATGGTCTCCGCATGTATAGGTACTCGTAAGGCACACAGGAGTCCACAAAATCATAACCTTTGGTAATCGTCTCATGAAAGTCTTTAGAACACTTTTTGAAATCATCTGTCCAGTCTCCCTCGATTAGAGTCCATGCAGGTTCGTGGTTTTTTGAAGGGTGAAACACATTCCATTGACATTTGACTTTCCATCGAAATTGTTCATATTTACTTTTGCCAATCATCCGGAAATATCTTTTTCCAGCGGGAATCGGAATTCTTTTGTATAAGTAGATTTTTCTCTCTTCCTGAGGAACGTGAGGATTCTGCATGAAATCATGTAAACAATTCTGTTTAGTAGACATCCATTCTCCCTTAAGGACTCCCTGAGGATCTATAATTTTCCACCGGTACTGTATTTCATTCATCTTAGGTGTGTCTCAGATCACAAAAAACCATGCAGCTTGATCTCAGCGCTCACGCTAATAATAAGTCAGTGACTAGCGCTGCACTTCATATTTAAGATGGAAAAATGATCACGTGACTTTTTTTCATGCAGATTCTGGTTTGTTGGAACTTTTGAGTTGGAGAGTAGGACTGGGCATAATGTAACCCACGGTCGAACTAAGACAAATCATCCAATATTCTCGATTAGAGTCATGTAAGACTAACATGACGATACAAGCGATTATTAATATCAGGCAGATCAGAAGTTGAGCAAAATACACAATTTCAGCTCTAGGAATCTTTTCACCAAACATTTTCCATTGATCACTCATTTGGGAAGTAGGAGATCTGTTTGAGGAATCCATGAGTCAAAGCTAGGAGGATATCCTTTCCAACGCACTTTGATTTCAGTTATGATTTTTTTTCCTACTCGCCGCTTTTTATAGTCTAATATTTCCTCCACTTCATATACATCGTCTTTTTTTATGACTTTTTGCATTTCTGATTCGTAAAATGTTCCTTCTAATTCTTCTCCATGATAGTCTTGTATTTTATATCTGTATGGAACAGCTCCCTGGACTCGACGAGAAATCGTAAATAACTCTCTGGTCCAGTTAGGCAGATATCCCTTTTCAAAAGTGCGTTTAGCTTTACTGATGCGCACTCTGTCACCTTTGTGAAATTTAGGAGTATAGAAAGTTGTAGATGAATTTTTTTTATACAGATTTTTCCACACTTGTAATACATTAGAGGCATTCACATCAGCTGGAGCTCTTTTTATACTGCGATGATACGAGTGATTGTAGGCGAACACAAGATCCGGTAAGATGTCAAGATATCGGCGAGTTTTATGACGGGTGAAATATCTCCACATGCGAGCTTTAAGTGTGCGTTGAAAGCGCTCCACGATACTTGCTTTTGTTTCTGCATTGCGAGTGGTAAAGAAATGAATGGATTTAAAAGCGCGTAAAAACTCCTTGTTTGTGAATTCCCTCCCCTGGTCCGACTGAATGCGAACGGGTTGTCGCCCGTCTTGTTTAATGATCTGTTGTAATCCTCGTATCATTTCCTTCCCTGTCTTTTGCTTTAATGGCACCACCCAAGCATATTTTGAGAGTACATCGATAGCACACAGTAAAAAGGTATAACCCTCGTTCTCTTTCTTTAACTGTGATACATCTGCTAAGTCTAATTGCCATTGCTCATCGATACCGGTCACTCGAGTTTGTTGTCGCTTAAATTTCCGACGAATGGGTTTATGCAGAGTATATGTTTCTTGTTCTTTTAACCATTTTCTAATATCCGTAAGTGATATAGGATACCCCTTAGCACGTACTTGACGGTATAGGGCTTGTACGCCTCCATATCCAGTCTTAGGATCATAATAAATCTCTCGTAATATGTCTTCTAAAATTTTTTTCTTTTTCTTCATTTCTTGCCCAATTTATCCCAATTTAAGATTTGTGCGTTTCCTCTCTTTTTTACTGTCTTTGATACTTTTGGCGTCATAAAGAAGGGAGAAGCTTGTGGTGTAGTAAACGTAAAAGCTTCCTGAAACCCAGTATCGTCGTCATTATCGTCTTTTTCATCTTGAAGGGGTTTAGGGGTACTGATTTTTCCAGGCTTTTGCATGGCTTTTATAATGTTTGGATTCTGTAGGTAATCCGTCGGCACATTGGTTTCTTTCAAGGCTTGAGCAAATTCGTCAATGCCGATCGGAGAGCGAAATGCTCTACGGGATTTAGTTCTCATTGTATTAGTTACCAGATCAACGATATTAGACTGGGGTATGCGTTTTCCTCGATAACTTATTTCTCCATCGGAGTTCCATTTTAAGACTTTAGTTTTTTTGAGGTGATCTAATAGAAGTCCTGCTCTCTTTTGCATCTGTTTGCTTACACTTTTAATCACCTGTTCTTCTAGTTCTGAGGAACTTGGGTCAGCAGCAACATCAGCAGCAGCCCCATCATCTTCGACTGCCTCTTTATCTTTTTCTGCGCTAGGTAATGGTGTTGTAAATGTCCTCTCCTTTCCTTGATCACGGGCTTGTTGTAAATAATTCCGATAACGATGTAATTGATGACCATAGAGGGCTACTTTTTCTTCTGGGTTTAAATCTTCTCTCCCTTGAATATGGTCTAACTGATGTCCTAAGCCAATGGTAGCTTGAAATTCGGGAGATTTAGGCAATTTACCTTTCAATTCTAGTAACATTGCTTCCGGAACTAACACCATTTTACGACTCATGATTTCAAGACAGTAAACTGAGGATTAGGGGAATGACTGGGAAAACACCTCCTTTTTGATTCAATATTAAAGTTCGTCTGCGTTTCTGTACTGACTGTGGTTGAACGAGGCGCCTCAAGATGTGTTTCTGAGGCGCGAGTTTTTTCTTCTGAGACGACTTTAGTGGTACATTACCTTTTAAGAGGTTGTAAGCAATCTCACAAATCTTTAAAATACAGTCATTAGAACAATGCTTTAAAACCTCATTTTTTAATTTTGATGAATATTTAGGCATCGATAATAATTGTAATATCGGTAAATGAGGTTTTAGTCGAGATTCACAACTGCAGGCTTTGTTCTTTTTCTTTTTCTTCTGGTTTGAACCCATCTTTGTTCACAATGATAGCTATATCTAGCTTGTGAGGGTTTTTATACTTTTTTAAGGAGGGGCATAGCCAAGATGAGTAGTTTTTTCGTGTTGATCTCTGGATTTTTTCAGTTTAAATTCCATGGGACAGTAGCGACATTCATATTTTCCTTTCTTGTTCTTCTTATCTGGGTCTTGTAACGGACTGAAACCTGTCACTTTACTAAACAATGAGGAAGATCTCGGGATGTGATGAACAGGAACTTTAATTCTGGGAAACACACTGGATTGAATATCAGGCGTTCTTTGACTCCCTATTGGCCCTGCCATCGCTCTATTCATTTTCATTTGAGCCATGGCTAATGTGGTATTGGGGGAAGGCTGGGTCAAAGGAACTTGTTCAGGAGGCTTTTTCTGTCTTGGAGGAAGTTTTACAATCAGTTTTTGTCCTTTCCGAGAGGTTTTCCTGGGAGATCTCTTTTTTCTAGGAGCTTTCCTTTTGCGTGAGGAAACCTTCCCTATGTCTACCATCCACTGGGGTAACTGTCTCAGTTTAGGAGCCTTGGAATTGATTACTTTTCCTATCACACTCTTGAGTCGTCGTCCTTGGGTTTTTTTTCTTGGTTTAGCTGTTCGGGCTTTGGCCAAATTCCATTTCAATAAATGACGAATGATGACTCCTCCAATAAATCCAGCCCCACCTCGTTTCAGAATAGCTCTTATTCTATTATCATCATTTACCTTTTTATTGGCAATGACCCTTAAATCCTCACGATGTTTATCAATGAAACGCTGTGTCTGTTTATTGATAGGAATGACTCCTTTCAATAAATTTTTAGCCCCGGTTAAAAACCATTTCATTAAGGCTTTTCGCCCCAGCTCAATAATTTCCGCGTGTTTCTCAGGATCTCGTTCATGTTGTAAGCGCCGTAATGTGTGTAGTAACTTCTTTCCAGTCATGATTTCAAATGATTCTGGGTATATGTAAACTCTAATATTTATACTCTAGGCATATACACTGTAAGGGTCTGAAACATGTGACTTCTCAGGCGTAATTCATCGGGGGTCTGAGGGCTTAAATCCACAATCAGGTACCCGTGGGGTATTCGAGTGGCATCATGATAGGCCGAGATTAAATGTGGCATATCTAATTGTCGACTCAACACGACAATTTGAGACTTGTCTCTAGGATTTTTAAACAAGACTAAATAATGAGCGTTTAAACTAATAGTGCGATGTTGAGCTGCTCGATCAAATACATTTTGAGTAATGTAAATAACACTAGTATTCCGATGATGGGCTTTTCTTGTAAACCAATCCACAATAGACTCGATAGCCCTGCCTCCCATCATATCATCAAAAATTAAGAGGTGTCGAGTCTCGATATCTGCTACCAATTTCTCATCATCTTCGGGAATATTGCGTATAAACTTTACGCGATGTTGTAGAGATTCGTAGGCTGGTTGCCATTCTCGATAACACCAGATGATTTTTTCGGGGGATGGGGAGATCCAATGAGTATTTTTTACTAGCTTTTTAACAAATTCAGTTTTTCCCGACTTAGAAGGGCCTGCTACCACCATGGTAAATTCATGTTTCAGTTGAAACGGAGTCAGTGTCTCGTAAGTGTACATCTTAAAGAATGAATGAAATTCATCAGAGGCCTTCTTTTTTATTGAATATATAAAAACAACAACATACATTCAATTTAATAGCCAAAGGGTAATGTCTTATAGTCTTTAGTAATTTGACGCTTGTCATAGACAATCTGAAATGTTTTAGTCAATGGCTTGGTTAAGAGCTCATGTCTCTTATTTCTTTGTATTTTGTGCGGATAGGTTACAATGACGTCCTCTAAGTCTTGATAAATCATTTTTTCTAAGGTGTCTAGGGTGATGATTTGAGAGGCGCGATAATTAAGAGTGATGCCCTTGACTTTCTGTACAATGTTTCCACAGTCTGTTTCAAAAGCATAATTCTTTGGGCCCCCTGACATAAACTTGATAATGTGACCCCCGTCTAATTCATCAGTCCATCCTCCTAAACTGTTGACAATTGTAGGATTAAACTCCCCCTGTTCTTGTTGATAAATGATACTGTCTGTATCGAAATATAACACACGTTCTCCCAGTTTTTCCAATGTCTCATACAAATGTAATCGTGCATGAGCCGTGGTGAAACAGGCTAACACCACGTTACCAAAGGGACATTCTTCCACGAATTCTTTTTTCTCCTCATAATTGATCAATATCATGTCAGAGTTAGGATCCTCCAAATTTTGTAAGAGTTCTACCCCTTTGACCTCTAAGCTGGTATCTTGTAATAATTGTTGAAATTCTGCTTCCTCTGTCAGGTATCGAGATTTCGGTAGCTGGATTCTTTGAGCGAATTTCCCCCACAGACAGTTTAAAAACAGTTTAGCTATAGTGCGTTTGACTGGGTTTTTCTCGACTTCTAGCAAATCTAACATGATACCTTCCCTTTGGTAAATATCATGTATGTATGCTTGTTTCTGTTCTTTACTTTCACAGTCGGGTGGAAATCCTGAAGCTTCTTGTTTGATTTTAAGAAAGGTGTCGATGTAAGCTTTGAACAAGGTCTCACTGCTTTGAGGGAAATGCCAGATTTCGTAAATGTGATCAATTTGGTAGCCAATTTCAACCGCTTTCTGTAGTTCTGTGGTTACCCATGTTCCCGTCAGACACCGATCTGAATCCGAATGTTGACATCTGTACTCGGGGTCTAGAGCCAATCGTTGTTTTGCACAGGTCCGACATAAAGGAAACAGTAATTTACCCCCTGTGCGATAGGGTAAGACGGGATGATACAGACCATGTGGGGGTAAGACGCGACATTTGATCAGTCCGAAGTAAGATCTCACATCTCCGAAATTTTCGGTCAGGATTTCGGGGTGGCCCACGGGGAAAGGTTTGTATTTCAAAACGTAAGGATACAGAGAACAAACATCTACATATCGCATATCTCCCTCTGTACAAAACAAACGAGTAGCATTGGTACGACCGCCGTACAAACTATCTCGGGGATTTAAAGGATCTTGAAAGTCTAAATGCTCTAAAAATGTCTGTAACTCTTCCTGGTTTTTCAGTTGTTGGTCAAATTCATGCTCCCAGATACTGACAACATTGTAACCTTCATCTCGTAATGCTTTTTCCCGTCGTAGAGTCTGCTCGTAGACTGTAGCATAAGTCCTATCAAAGTGATGAGGATGAATGTCTGTGACCCTATCTGGATAACATATAGGGCAGCCATGCCAGTAACAACCGTGGAATTCATACACAGTGTTGTTGACCTCATCGTAGCCATCTACTGTAAAATTCCCGAGTCTGACCTCCCCTCCGTTTTTGGCATGTCGAATAGACTTTTCCCGACCCTCCCAGGCCAACCAACGACATGCTTTAATGGAATACTGTCGAGCGGGATGGTATCCCAGATTAGGAATGATAGCTATGGTGTGTTCAGGCATGAAACTCCGTCGGTAAGCGAGATTTGCAGTGCTGGCAAAGGTTATAGCTTCTTGAAAAGGATTCACACGGACAAGGGTTTGAATAGTTGTTCTAAACTGAGCACAACAACGTCTTAAAATATCCACATCTGAAATACAATAGGCTAGGAATTCTTCTTGAAAATTAAACACATTTCCCTGCTGTTTCTCATACCAAGCGTAGAAAGCTTTGCGTCCCGAGGTACTCATGTCGTCTGGATTGTAGAAAGCGGGTGAGGGATAGACTCCTACATAATTCTGGTTCCGTTCGGTATTGAAAAAATGAGGAAAATATCCTTTTTTTAGTTCCCGGAAGCCGAAAGCAGAAGGCATTTTAGACAATGCAAAAGGCAAAAAGTTGTAAGAATCTATGAATTTTACCCCACAAATTTCCATAGATAATATTTTACTTCCGTTCATGATGACAGAGGGTTTGATACAGGCTTTGTGAACTATATAATTCAAGATAAATTGCCCGTCATACCCTTTAAAATTGTGAGCGATAACAATAGCCCCTTCGTGCACTAACTGTGATACGTTGTTAACCTTGCATTCAGGTTGTAATAGCCACTCTACAAAATGTTTTAAGGTATCTGGTCCTCGAAAGACGTGTTGACGGGGTCCTAAAGCCTGACAATTGGTACAGGGTTCGTTAACAGGTAAGTGATCGCAGTGTTGACAGACACGATGGGCCACACATAAATTCGGGATATGAATACCATGTTCTTGTGTGCATTCGAAATCGAAATAAATGTACAGCTGTAATTTGTCTTTTTTCTTTTTCTTTTCGGGTTTCTTCTGAACGTAACATTGGTGGTCCTTGTCAACAATTTTCTTACAGATCTTGCATTTTTTCTGGCCTCCACATTTGTGATTTGCTAACAATTTTTTAGCCATCCAGGACTGACAGTGCTGGCATCGATCCATCATACTGCAAACAGTGGTGCTAGTCTTAGAACTGTACGGTTTTAAGTGACTCTGGTAACATGTCATGCTCTTAAAAAAACCATGACATTCGGAACATTCGATGCAGCTGCCGTCCGGGGGGCAGGGGGTCTCGCTCAGACAAAAAGAGCAGCGATATTGACAAGTGGTACGATGTTCTTCAATGTGGCTGTATCCTACATCACAATCATCACAGTAATACTGGTGTTCACTAATCCCAGGCATAGAGAGTATAGTATCATAATGCCCTTGATCTAACAACACGTTTAAGCACTTGCCGTTTCCATATCCCTTGTATATTGGCTCTAATTTTAATGTAGAACTGTTTGCTTGGAATTGAAATATCTTCAAGCGAAATTCAGGGTACAACACCCCCTGTAAATTCCCCCACTCTAGAGGTCCACAAGAAGATAGAGTTGAATCACACCCGGCAAGTTCCATCAGCTCTAGAGCTTGTTTCTTTTGAACTGCACTTCTACAATCGGCTTCTTGTATCCGCTTCCATTGTTTTTGCCAGGCGTTAAAAGCTCCGGGGTCCTGTGGTTTTTTACTGTGTAGACGAGCAACTACAATAGCGCGAGGTAAACATAAAGAATCTGTGTTCTGAATACTCAGAATGGACTTTTTCCCTTTTTTGAATTTCTCCTTGTTTGTATATAGGTGTTTTTTCTTATTTCCACCACTTCCATGAGGATACTGGACATGAAAAAAATCAAACTGAACAGCTCCGTCCGTCATGGTGAAATCTCTTTTAGATTGTTGTACCCCTTTTATTTTAGCGAGTAATCCCTCAGCATTTAGATGCTTGCATTGAGTAAATTCATACCAAATGTCGGAATCTAAGGAGGGGTGTCGTATGTTTAATCGCAAATAATCGTCGGGGTCACAACGCATTTGTTCTTTTACTTCGTTTAACATCTCACTTATCACATTCCGAACGAAGGGAGAATGATCTTTCTGAGGTATTGGTTTAAAATTCACATTGTATACATTTTCTTGGACCTT
The DNA here is from genome assembly GCF_025612915.1 of Magallana angulata. Taxonomy (NCBI): domain Eukaryota; kingdom Metazoa; phylum Mollusca; class Bivalvia; order Ostreida; family Ostreidae; genus Magallana; species Magallana angulata. The sequence goes on along the minus strand of NC_069111.1, from coordinate 1,841,621 downwards.
AAATTTACGTGAACGACGACCTCGATCCAGTCTGATCTGATAGTACTTGGATTTTTCTCTCGTTTGGGCCAATTTCTTTTTCCGTTGAAGATTTCTTCTAAAAAGCCGTAAATGCTGAAGTATTTGGTTGTTTTCTTTTCTTAGTTTTAAACGTTCTTGCTTCAATCGATATTCTCTCAAACGGCGTTGCTCGCGGAGAAGACTCTTTTTAATAGATGTGAGCGTCATGATCAATTCTCTTCAAGTGCTTCGATCGAACACGCTTTTTATACATATAGGGAAATGAAATCAGATTTATTTTTAGAAATAAATATATGCTATTTGAAACAATTGTTTTTTAAACAATATATATGCTATTTCGTTATTTAATTAGATATTGCATAGGATCTATTAATAAGATAAAAAATTGTTAATTTTAGAAGAAAAAATTAGCTATTTTTAGAGCCGCGTGCAGCAAATATGGAAAAAAATAATAGCCAATTTTAGAAATGTGCTATTTTTAAAATATCTATTGCATCGGATCTATTTAGTATATAGCAAAAATGCTATTTTAAGAAAAAATTGCTATTTTTAGAGCCCCGTGCACAAGACTGCATAAGATTTATAAAGTAGCACATCGCTGCTTTTTCCCTCAGTCTTGCTCTGACATTAAACAGACATGGCGCAGAAACAACTAGACCGCTTTGATAGTCCAGACCCTGTCTCTGCCAGTTTAAATTATAATCATCCTACCACACTTAGGGAATCTATGAATTATTATCAGTCTATCACGGAATCGCAGGATGCAACGGATCTTGAACTGGCATGCTTGGATCAAGAAAAACCAGCTACTAAAGAAGATCTTGCTCTGCTCATGGCCACCCTAGATGGGAGCATCAACAATCTGATGAATCTCGCCAACGAAATCAGTGAAACCAGGAAAAGTATTACCAATGATCTACAGGCTCTAAGCGAACAAGTAGGTGAAATAAAAAATGAGACCAGGAATACGACACCTGTCACATCAAAAATCCCGACCAGGAAAACAAATCCCTGTTATATCTGCGGAGAACTAGGGCATTGGGCACCTGAATGTCCACAAAAGCAGGATCCTCCTAAAAAAAGCAAAGACAAAGATCCCTGCTATATTTGTCAAAACCTTGGACATTGGGCCTCCGAATGCCCTGAAAAAGAAAATAATCCACCAGCCGGTGACAAGAAAAAAACCTCGAGCCCTAGAAAACCGAATCTGAAAAGAGATAATACCATGCAAATCAACAATGAACCGCTTAAGAAAAAATCAAAGCTAGCTCTCGCAAAGAAAAAGTGACAGTATTTTGACTTTTTGTGTAATTGAACTATTTCAGTATTATTTCATGTAAATTTGAATTGTTTCAGTGTTATTTCATACTTGTTTTTATTTTCATACATTTCTCAATAAACCAATGTTCACTGTTTATTCGCTTTTTTATTATTTCATTATGCAAGGAGGGAAGGAAAAATCATTTAATAAATCGGGATCTATGATGCGCGAACTATAAACATGCGATCAAGTGCTTACTTTAGATTGGTCACCCCCGCATTATTAGCTTAAAATCTCAGGGAGCTAGATTTTCAGCCGCATCGCTGGCCGGGTCAACTCTGAAAAGTGCACTCAGTTGACCCGGCCAGCGAGGCGGCTTATACTACTTGTGTACATTTTTTTATCGTTATTCATAATCGTGTACATTTTTAATCATCATACATAATCTTGTTCATTTTTAATCATCATACATAATCTTGTTCATTTTTAATCATTATACATAATCTTGTACATTTTATGATCATACAACATGGCAATGGCAGTTTACATTTTTTTTATCATAAAACATGACCATGTTTATGACTTAATTTCTATAATATTAACATGTATATTTTCTGTCTATATATAATGTATGTCTACCCCCCCCCCCCCCCCGAAACTGTTCAAAATGTTCTAACAATAAATACATAACTACCAGTATTGCAAAAGACTAGTTTTTCCCTTCTTTTCATTTATTAATATTTAATTAATTAAATCCTTTAACAAATCATATATCTCACTTCTGTTCACTCCAGGAAGGCGCTTTTCGCAGTAGTTTCCATGGTAACCATCAGGACAGACGCACCTACACGGGGTCCCTGACGCTACTCCCCCGTTCTCACACCGCATCCACGGACACTGCCCTAGTATTATACTTTCATGTTAAATACTTAAATCTGATTGGTTTAGACGCAGTTGATAATCCGTTCTATTACCCTCAGCGTTAGCAACACACTTAGCATAACGGGTAACACAACGAATTGTTACATGCGCGTAAAGTATGCGCGTACGGTTCGCCGTGGAATTCACGTCATTTCGGTATAAAATCAGTAAAAAATCTCTAAAATTAAGACATTCAGTATAATAAAATAAATAGTGTCGGTTGACAATGGTTTCCTCGGGGTGTCAATTTCAACTGTTACCCTCCCAAACAGGCACTATTTATATACTGTATTACTAATATAACTAAAATGTACTGTAATGATTATATTACTAAAGTGTGCTGTAATATATGTACTTTTATTACTAAAGTGTGCTGTAATACTCATATCAACAAAATATACCGTAATACTTCTATCACTAAAATGTAATGTAATGATTATATTACTAAAGAGTGTTGTAATACAATGTACTTATATTACTAAAAGGTGTTGTAATACTTATATTACTATTATGTGCTTTAATTTATGTACCATTATTCTAAAGTGTGCTGTATAACTTACATTACTAAAATGTGCAGTAAAACTTATATTACAAAAATGTACTGTAAAACTTTTATTTGTGAAGTGTGTTGTAATACTTATATTACTAAAATGTGCTGTAATATTTATACTACTAAATTGTGCAGTAATACTTATATTACTAAAATGTGTTGTAATACTAAACTAATACTTAGACTTTGTTAAGACAAAGGGAAAAGATGTAGCATCGATCTATTCTTTCTGAAATAACCTAGCTCCTCAAATAAGAAACTTTAGCTTAATAAATGTAGGAGCTTCGCAAATATTAAAAGATAGCATTTTGTGTAAAACTTGAACATCTTACGGCAAGTAAAAATGTGCAATTTGTCAAAAAACCATATCCACACTGCACAGATCTATACGTCCTATGGTGTGTACAGAACGTCTCTAAAACGTATACCTACATGAACACAGATAGGCCCTGTTGATGTACAGGTTGTCTCTAAAACTGACGTCGGCAGCCGTTCCAATGATGGTCTGAAATTCTGGTGCTACTGTTACCATGGTATCATTTCCGTTCTTTGACCAAATCTACAAGAGAGAATGAATCTAAAGTTAAAAATTTTGTGTAAGTCTTTTGTTTGTTTGTAGGTGATTTAATCATTGTAAGATCTTCAATATACTGACATAAGGGTCTATCACCTTAGCATTATAGTGCATTATGCTTTTGTAGTCGTACGGTACGCCGTAGGTAAAATACATGTAGCCTCGATCTGATATGCTCATGAAGTTCCGGTCGGATCCGTTGTTTATATTTTCGGCCCGTAGCGTGATATACTGGTCCCGATCATCACGTGACATCGGATGGATCATCCCGAGGGCGTGTCCGAGTTCATGGACAATTGAAGGTATCTAAAAATTAACATATAAACTAGTTGGATAAGTTAGTAGCATCAATGACGATGCGGAATCCAGATCCGTAGCATCGTTCTCAAAGCGGATGGGCGATACAGAAGGTGGAGGGTTGTACAATCATTCCTTATGTAAGAATTTTTAAATGGACGCTCCCCACCCCTTTTGCTATGTGCATGTCTGCATGCACGAGTGTCGCCCAAGACTTACCCCCATGCAGCCGTCACTGAGCCCGAGTAGTTGAGGTTGCTGGGTGGGATTCCTACCAATGTCTGAAAAGCAACTGTCAAAACAGGGTACTAAACATTAAACTTCATACTGTAACTAAAAACAACTGTCAAATTAAAAGAGGTTACAAAACAAAAAGTTCCTTCGGGCTTTATTTGAATAGACCACGCCCCGACCAAAATAATCACTTTATAATATACTCAAAGAATGATTTTTATTCCTTAATTCCATACATATCATGTCTCATTGAAAGCAATGGGGCTTTGAACGTGAATTTCAAGTAAAAGATGTCTATAAGTAAGTTAAAAAGTGGTTAATATCATTATTGTGGTGAGATAATTGTCTGGGGTATACAGGATGTGTATATTTTTTATATGCGGAATTTATGCTAAGACTGAATGTGTATGATTGCTATATGCTACATGCTGTTTTCGGTTCAATGTTTACATTGTCCTTTAGTCCCCTCCTATACACTACTTTATCAGTTTGAATCACTAGTAAAGGTTGGATAAAACTATTAGTCTTTTTGTAGAACAGACGACAGAAAAACTTGTCGAAAAAATATGTCGAATTCTCCTCTGCTTAATTGACATTTTTTATATCTATGACTTTTATTGAATTTCATATTGCTTTCCTCGCTCCCATAAACATTTCTTACTTGAGTACTATTACATATGTAGTATCTAGATAAATGGACCTCCCTCGTAAATCTTAGGAAAAACTAATAAAAACGTAAGTCTTGCGACAGCTACTGGCAAGAGTATATCAAATGTATATTAAATCAAATACTTGTAGTCGGTCATTGGCCTATATATCCTATAAAAAAAAAATTTAACAATAACACTTATAAATGAAAATTGCTGTTGATAATATTTGCCTGTTTTAGTAAACAGGGAATTGATTCCTAGTCTGATATAGATTAATTTGACTTACTTACGAATTTCTCGATTTGTATAACTTTATGTATGCCTCCGATTGCGCATGCTCAGAGCGAGGGACAAATCGGACGCAGGTCTGTCTCTCCCACCTCTTCATTGCGACTTTTATTAGCGCCTTGGATGGTTCATCTGTAATAACAGCAAATCCGACCATTAAAAGATATCGGTAATCTGAACGTACTGTATATTACGAAAGTATGTAAGTATTACGAAAAGATGCGACAACGCTGGGGAAAGCGTAATTTATCATAAAAAAAAAGACTTCAAACGCCTTTTCAAAAGGTGTATTAACGCGATAAAATGGAGCAAAAAGGCATAATAACGCCTTCAATAAAAGTGTTACGATGCCTTTTTTAATAAAACAAATAGTTTTTAAGGACATTTGATTAATCAAAGTGTATTAAGTTTAGCTTTGACCTAGTTTGGAATATATTACGTTTTTTCTGAACGCTTTTAGGTTTAAATAAACCGTTAACTGTTATATCTCAGAGTTTACTCCTATAATTTTGTAACCTTTTAAAGTAATCAAATAACACGTTTGTAGGTATTTCAGAAATTGAAGAATTAATTGCGCAATGAAAATAAAAATCCGTCACTTTAATTACCATGGAATTTTGATATTGAGTTGAACAGGTCATAGAGCTAACGAGCTCAGTTTTGATCTTAGTCTGACATTTCCGCAATATATTCTTCTTGTAAAAAGAAGCTTGGGATCAAACTCAGCTCATTTTAAGTTTTATGTCCCCGGAATTCAAGGTAACGTCTGTAAAAATGTCCAAGGTCATTACAGGATTAAAACATTACCAAAGTCCTCGGGAATCTCGTACGGCACCACTCCACCGGGCCACGTCCACACGGGCACCACAGACCGGACCCCTCTCCCCCGGGCCCGACCCTGGGCCGACACTCCTGTCTGTCGATGAATGACCAACATCGAGTTATGTCAACTTAATGTTTGATTTGATTGAAAGAAAGCACAAATTTAACAAATGGGTGAAGTATGATATTATTAAAACAAAGCTCACCATATTTATGAATAAAACTAGGATTCCACACACAAGTAGGTTCGACATTTCGAGGAATGATTTTTCCCACAAGAACGATAATTTTGTAATTGCATTAATTTTACAGATGACTTGTAAGTTTCCGCGTGTATTTAAGGCGATCTATCATGACGAGTGATGAATTACACCTTGTTTCTACATTTCTATAGATAGTTTTTATCAGTTGGTTTTTTTTTATAAACTTAAAAGATTTACCGTTACCATTTAACCACATTAGCAAGATAGGACAGGTGTTTGTGGCGATTCGATCTCAGAGGTGGGCTGTAGAGACCAATCACTTCATCATCAATTGATCACGTTTAGAATGGAAAGAGATTCATGTACATGTAACTGATTGTTAATGAAAATTCTATCCATAGATTTATTGATCGATAGATCCATGGATATTTATGAATATCATATTTAGTTTATATTACTAATATGCACATCAAAAACTTCCAATTCTGCAAGGCCACTCACATACTCAAAACATAAAAAAAGCCCCCCCCCCCCCCCCCGCGCCCCATTTTTTAGAAAAGTATTTTGTTTTAAAAAAATGAATGCTGTTCCTCTCATACTTCTAAGAGGTGGGATAAGTAATTAATTTTTACAGATTTATCTGCTACTTGCTCTGTTTCTTTCAATCGTTGTACTCTTGGTTTTCAGAAAAATCACCTTTAATGATCGAGATTCTTCATGTTGTGATATCACGAAATCAAGACAGAGACCAGGGTATTGAACCAAAAAAAAAAATCAGTTGGTAGAAGTAACGACCTGTTGGAACGTACGTATGTTACAATAATAATGAACTGCTGGAACTACGACAATTTCGATTCCCTCGTTGCTAACACTGCACGGGTCCTTTTTTTTTTTACCCATAGAGCTTACACAAAGGGTTCTCCGGTTCTGAAATGTACCGTAAAGTGAATTATTTTTGCGTGATGCTACACTTTAATTGTTAATTAATTTGGCGATTTAAACCAAATCACTTAATTTCATAAAAATTGACAGGTGGGGGAGAGGGTAAGATAGCGCAAAGACCCATTTGGTTAGTCGTAAAATACAATTTCAAGTTTCATTTTTTTTCCAATTCAATCTATTAGATAATGTTTCAATACAAGCTTGCAAAAGCACACTTTTTAACAATTCATGGATTCAGTTTTGGATATTTTTATAACGCGGTGAGAAAAAAATTTCCTTTTGTGGTATCGAACTCACAGACCTCAAATAATGTAGCACAGACCCACTTTAAAAAATTAAAGCCATTGGAGTTCTAAAATATGACACTATTTGGAGATTTTGATACGCATAACAGTTTAAATCAACATATTCCAAGTATTAAATATTTTGAAGTGTTAAATCGATGATATTTCAAATATTTGTTGGTTATCAGATTTATTGATATTTGAATTTTTTTGGTACCTTATCCGTCCGTTTGTAAGCGTTTAACACGCCTTATCCACTCGTCGTCTTCATCTTTAATAAACTTTAAGTGATTTTTTTAATCCCGAACAAACTTCCCAATAATTTCTTCAAAGTGCTAAATTTTAAGCCCGCTAATAAGTCTATTTAACTATTTATAAGATTTTCTATGTGACTAACATTATTCATTCAGAAGCCTATTTCAGGCCTTGCCCTTTATGGTAGAACAAATTCATTCGATTTTTTCTAATTTTATTATTGATCACAGAAAAAAAATGATGTATGAAAACATTCAGCACTTGCAGAAGACGTTCAATTCTCAGGATTTGTTCATCTACTTCATAAAGTTCAAGGTCACAGAGGATAGAAAAGGAACAGTGAATATTGCATAGAGGTTCATGTATAATACTGTAAAACAGCTGTCACGGACAGGACAGTACACAATTTTTTTAAAAAGTTGGTAAAAAATCAAAAAATGTTGTCTATCATATGTTCTAGTACATTGTGCAAGAAAATAAAGAGAAATACATCTGCTTATAATTGTGATTCTCCAATCATTTTAAGCAAGTGATCTTACCATAGACGTCAAAACTGGGGGAGGGGGCTGGGGGAGGGCCCCATCTTTTTTTCGGGGGGAGGGGGGGGGGGTTTACAGTCTAGCCCCCCCCCCCCACTTTCAATTTCCTTCCGACGCCACTGCTTACAATCAGTTTGAAAGAAAGAATCAGGGATTATTAATTATATAAAACATATCAGTAAAGAAAACGTTGGTCAAAAAAATGGTGTTCATTATATATATTCTAGTATATTGTATATCAAGAAAGGTACATCTACTTTTAAAGTGGTCCTCCTATCAAACAATCTATCTCACGGTCTGTTTGACAAGCAGAACCGGGGATCATTGATCACATACTGAGCTACAGCAGGTATAGAGTCTGAGGTCAAAGATCGAATGCCTTATTGTTGATCACATCATATAAAACATAGCAGTAAACATGGTGGTATAACCTTACATTTGCAATGTACTACAGTAAACATCACAGAGGGGAATAACTACAGCTATCAATCAACTAAACACTAGGTGTAGATTATCATAATTATATAATACAGTCCTCACTACGTGTAGATTATCAACTAAACACTAGGTGTAGATTATCATAATTATATAATACAGTCCTCACTATGTGTAGATTATCATAATTATCATATACAGTCCTCACTACGTGTAGATAATCGTAATTATATAATACAGTCCTCACTATGTGTAGATTATCATAATTATCATATACAGTCCTCAAGTAGACAAACAAGGTGACTATTCTCTACAAAACAGCAAGACTGCTGGGGAGTGATCAGGAAAATAATAAAAAATGTGGTGGAAAATGACAGAAGATCACAGTAATATAATAAATACAGAGAACAGCTGTATATAGCACAAAAGTACTGGTACATACATTTATCCTCAGGATATAGACAGCAAAATGAAGTAAAACACACAGGGTGTTTAATCACGGATTTCCCTCATACGTGGAAATGGAGAAATCACAATTTGTGACCTTATGATGAAATAAGTCCAGTTTTTATTCATGATTAGTCCATCCATGAAATACAATGTACAATGTACATGTATTATGGAATCCCTGCATTTCGTGACAGATTATTAAGAATCATTCTAAAAAATTTATTGCTATTATGGGTACCCTTTATGCCCATAAATGAATGATAATCTTGAAAAATGATCTTTTAACACAAAACAGACTTTTGTTTTAGGTTTTGGACAATCTGGGAAAAGATACTACAGTGTCAGTTCTATGTAAAGACGTTAATGGCTTGAGTAACCGAGAGCCAAGCCTAATAAACCTGTAAACAAGTTTTAGTTAGACTTAGAGAGCACTTAATCTAGGACTCTAACAGTTGTCTGGGGTAGACTGTTACCATCTACCACTGGGGGTTTGAACCACTGACCTTAAACACATAAATGTATGTTAATGTTAACAATCATAATATAATTTTGATGGATACAAACATTATAGATACACAAACACTAAACATCCTGTATCTTATATCTCTCATACCAGAAATTAACAAGCACCATTTAAACATTTATACACATGACTAAAACTAACCACTATTCCAAGTACCGGTGTAAAAAACTGACAACATATTTTGAACGGTTTAAAAAAGTTACAAGTTTGTTCATGTTGTTTGCATAGATGGACAAAGAATAAGTAGAAAACAAACAGAAATTGCACAGCAATAATTTACAGCAGCACTCACTGATTTCACATTTAGAAAAGAATAGATGTGAAGTGTCTGTATATAAAGTATTCGAAGTATCTGTATAAAAAGTATTCATAGATGTGAAGTATCTGTATAAAAAATATTCACACATTATGAGGCTGACTGGAGGGAAAACTACAAGAGTTGGGACTAACTTCAGGAAGAAGATTGGTGTCTCTAAATCTACTAAACCAAACATATTAGTAAGAAATCGGTGCACATGTGAGACAAAACTTTGTGGACTTTATAAAAAAAATTGGACTATTACCAGTATCTACTACCAGTACATTGTATGTTAATTTCCACATTTCTCATTTACTTGTGCGATTCATCTAAAATTAATCAGATCAAATGATCCATTTGTTCACTCACGAGTGGATACAGAAGTATGAGGTTTTTTGACTGAGCAATATGACAGTCATTTGCTTGTCATTCCTATTACACCATAAGCAGCTTGTTATATTATTTCTATGGATCAGTTACTTATCAATAATTAATATATGGTGGTAAAAAACATTGTAAATTTCTATAAAAAAAAAGAGGGGTATAGATAAATCAATTAGAGAATGCTGAATTTCAGGCAAAAAAAAAATATAAATAAAAGTGCCCCAAAAAAATCTTGTTCAAGATTCACTTGAGTAATTCATACCTGACTAAAGGTAATGTAACTGCAGGTAATGTAACTTTTAAATTGTTGTAACAATAGAAAAATAGTACATCCTCCTCGCTATTAATTTGTATCAATCAAACATGACCACACCACATGAAACAGCTTTCTAAATCCGTACAATCTAACTGGAACTTTTCATCATGTGCTGGCCCTCATTTGTACTTTCTTTCTGTCGTCGAATAAACTTCTGATGAGTAGGACCTGGGTCAAGGCCACGGACAGCATGATGAACACCTGAACGCCCGACAGGAAGTTCACCCGCTGGAAGTTGTTCTCCTGCGTGTTCCGATCCCGTGCCTCAAAGTTCCGGAGCACCTGTTGATCAGAGCGAGCCTTGTCCAGATTATTGTTCACATTATCCAGCAGTTTCTGAAGGAAAAATAATATCAGCAGTATGAAATTTCAGAGGTCAATTAGACACAATGGTGATTGCTTTCGGATGTAACTGAATATATCTGGCTATAAAAATTGGTACGCTTTATTGCTATGGATGGAAAACCTTTTCATAAAATTGCAGTAACAGAATAGCTTCACCAAGAACTATAGGAAATTGATAGATAGCAGACAATGAAAAGTTATGATTCCTGGAATCAAATTCAAGAAATACCAGGCAAATGAATCTGTTTTTAAAATATTGAAATCAAATGGCTTGAAAACACTGTATAAATATTATAAACATGATGTTGTGATACTGAAGGTCAATTTGCATCATAATTTCGTGAGATATAAAATAAAGTAATGTAAAACATTTTTTTTATTTGCAAGTGAGAAAATTTTGCAAGCTTCATGGGAACCCCTTCATATATATTTGTAAAGTCTATTAACATCTCTGTTTGTCTGAATGTCTACATAGGCCTCAAAATATAGGTGGTGCAAATCACTTTATTACATTGTGGCTAATTAAAGTTAGTTAGCAATCGATCATTTGATAAGTAGTTTAATTGTCTCTTAAGGATCATACCTTACAAAGAAAGCCAACAGACCTACCTTAAAATCCTCCAGGGTCATGTCAACAATGGAGGCTAACTCCTCTTGGGCCGCCTTCCAGTCCTTTTTATCGTCATCTTCATCCTCTTCATCATCACCAGCGATGATTTCAAAGAAGACTAGCTTTCTAGCAAAGTGACTGAAGGAGTTGTCAAAGCAAACCTTGTAAACACCCAGATCAACGGCATCAAGTCTGAAATCAAAGTATTGAGAGTATTGAAATTGACAGAGGGACTTTGAAAAGCATCAATTCAAGTCTGAAATCAAAGTATTGAAAGGACTGAAACTGGGTGATTGAGATGTCAACGCAAACTCTAGGTCATCAGATTCCAGCCTAAAATCAGTTTAAACAACCAACTATATAAAGTTTGAGATAAAATTGAAGTGCTTTTGCTGATTTAGAAGGTTGGAATCTACAAATATACCAATCTTTGATTTCAAGATAAATAAACAACTAAGGCCAAAGAAAAAATTTGTTTCTTTCCGCTTTCCAGACTAACCCTAGCTTTTATCGTCTACTTTAAACTTTTTTTAAGGATTTTTGACTGAAGTTCGTCAATTTCCATTTTTATCTAATTTGGTAAAAAAAATTAATGAAATTTTGGTCACAAAAACACTTCAACAGTTTCTCTCTTCAAATCGGTGTAACTGATGGCTGTATGTCTCCACATGCTGAAGATAGCAATAATTCTCTCATCGCTGGCACTCGGAGGAAGAATCATATATATACTATCATTTTTTATTTTTTTAAAGTGAAAGTAGACAATGGCTTCCCGTAATAAACTTTGCAAGAAAGACCATGCCAGTGTTTGTTGTTTATACATGCATCATGTATCATAAGAATTCGTGTGTTGTTTAAACTTGATATAAAATATAAAAAGTAGTTCTCAGTTTATGACAATCAGCAGTGTCATTATCAAACTGGCACTTATATTGCTAACTACATAATGCAATAAAGAAAAAAAATAAGAAATTTTTTTTTTTAATTCTGACCAAACGACACTACTTTTATTAGCATGAAGGCAGACACAAACTTTTTTTTTTAGGCCCAAGGATAAAAATCTTAAAATATCAAATATTACAACTTTGGCAGATCAATTAGACTTTCATGTTTTCATGACAGTTCTAAACTGAAGAAAAACTCCATGTCATGATCAGATATTTCACTTTATGTGTTAACATTTAAATTATCCCCTATATATCTGCAAAAAGTCGTTAAGTGAATCTCTCTTACTTGTGAACAGCATCACTTTTCATCAGCTCAGACACCATTATTCTACCGTGAGGGGATGTCACCATAAAGTTAATGTCTAGGTCACCTCCATCTATAACCTGGCAAAGAATTAAAAAAAAATAAGTAACCATGTATTTAAGTTCCCTACCAAGATATATACATGTATATAGCAACTAAGAATGTCATTATGTACAATAGCAGGCCTGTGATTATTTGTTACATAACGTGTTACGTAATGTAATAAATTCTCAAGAAGAGGCACAGTAATGTGTAGGGAAACTTTTTTAAAACAACAATGGTAAGATAATGAATAATGACAGTTAAACTATGACATCATATGTTATTAATTTGTATTACTGAGGTATCCTTGGGATTCCTAGGGATTCTTTTGTGTATCCTTGGGGTCTATGGGGTTAAATGTGCCAAAACTTTGATATATTGTTTATATTCGAACAATTTAATAGCTAAATCATAGGTTGTAGTGTCGTGTAAATTATACCATGATTAGGAATTCACAAACCAAGATAACCTAACTCGACTTCTATTAGCGAGGTTAAACCCAGTGTGGTGGTCCTGGCGGTGACGGGCATGAACCACCTGGACCAAACTTGAATGCGCGATGACGTATATATTGCCCTTCACTTGCATGTCGTCGAAGATGAATATATTATAGCTGTACGTTATACCGATCGCTTACTACAATATATGTGGCGGTAATTGCCAAGAAATGTCCTACAAAATATCTGTAGTGTTTTTTTCTCTGCAGCATCACCAGCAACCCACAGTAACAGTTAGCGAGAAACGCTACACTGGGGTCGGTGAACCAAACCATGGAGTAATTCACACTGTCTCAACACCACAAAACAGTTAAAAATGTATGGTATATCTATTACTAATTAAAGATAAACACAACATACTTTGAATACTTGCATATTTACATCCACGATGAGTCCATTTCATAAAGAGAAGAATAAGAAAGTTTGAAGTTTATCTTTTAAATGTTCATCCCATTTCCAAATCGTCGAATTTGTTGTGCATGTCATACTTCTAATACATGTGTTAAATATTGTGTTTGCATATCGTAGCAGCGTGTAAGCAAACCAATATGCTAATAACCAGACATCCGTCGAACATTTTGGGGCGAGTATGGGGATTCAAAGATACAAATAGTCATCAATGGCCAAGATTTGACCCTTACCTACCTGGTATTCAATTTCAAAACTCGTTGGCTTCTTAATCTCCTCATAAAAACACTCTTCGTGACCCGGTTTGACATCTACCGTTAAATCAACTTCTAGTGTGTGCACAGAGATCACAAAATTAAAAATAACAGCAGCTAAAAACTTGAAAACTAAAGTTGTCGGCATTTTGCCACACAGCCCAAATTCTCACAGGAAGTAACAATTGTCGTTGTAATATCTGGCCCGAGATGCCGCAAGATCCGGCAAAAGATACCGATTAGCATAAATTTACAAAAATAATCACGCTAAAATGTGACAAATTTAGAATTTGAATTTTTTGATTGGTTGTTGGAAAAATAGTGTAATGTGTTTTGTGGGTTCTAACCACGAATGATATTAATTTTTCTTAACGTTACTTTACGTTTAGTTTGATTATTATAATTAAATGAAAATCACTTCACTTTGATCACAAATATGATTGAATGATATAATAAATTTTCCTTTTAACCCTCTGTGCTTGAAACCTTTATTTGTCTGAAACTCTACGTTCCAGCAAGTGTGCTGAACCAAAGCCTCCCAGACCGCAGTCTGAAACCTAGTGCCTTAAATCACTCTCTTGGCTTTGTATTAACTACTAGTACAGTACCGAAGAATATATAAATCTCAAATGGTCCGTCTGCATTAATTTGAGACACCGCAAATGAGACCTATAATTCTTACCCGTAGAGCTCCTTTCGCTTCTGCAGCAATCCGCCAACTGAACTCCGTTCAATAGCGCGCCGGCCTTTTATAGCCTCTAAAAAATCGCTTTCCGTCACGTGACTCGGGATCATCGTAACGTTTTATCTAATAACCAAACACAGAGGAAATTATCTGATTCAATGATGCTTTAATTGGAATATTTACTACAATACCCACGCCTCCGAAACTTATGCGTCCCGCATATTGATTGAACTGACGTGCTTTGTACAAACTACATACATATTTTCCAAAAGTTAAGTTTACTCTTATAATTTACAAACATGTGTTTTAACCGAGTGTTATCTTACACTGGCAACTAAGATGATTAGTTAATTTTCATATTCAAACTCTTCTTCCTCTATGATCTCTTCCACGTTCTTGTCATCTTTAACATAGCTAAAGGTGGTCTTGTGAAGTTTTCTCTTTTTGATTCTGGTTTGAGCAGCATGGCAAACATCTTCTGTTTGTGTGCTGGTTGAGCATTTTGAGGAGAAGTGGAATCGTTTTAGGGAAACGTTCTTATCGGGTAAGTTCAGAGGTACCCTTCTCTGAGGAGCAAATACCGGAACCGGTATTGTCGGCTTCCTTATTATCCTTCCTTTCTCTAAGGAACTGCTACATGAATTTTCTTCACCACCCTTCTCTTCTACCTTCTTGATCTCTTGTGGTACCTGACGCTCATTATCTTTCCCAGGCTCATCCACCTTACTTTCTTCAACCACGTCTTCCTCTTCACTAGAATCAATACTACTGGAGCTTGAATCGCTTTCATTGGATACTTCCCCAATTAGTTCTCCTGGGTCTTGCTCTAACCACTCTTTATCATCCTCGGTCTTCTTCTCCAGAACCTCCGCTGGGTGGAACTTCTTCTCATGACGCTGAAGGTAGGAACTCTTCTTAAAAAGTTTACCACATATCTTGCATGGAAACTTCCCTCCATTACACATCAGCAAGTGCTCCCGCCACTTATTGTCCTGAACTCCTTGTTCACACAATGGACACTTGTCCCTCGACTTTGCTTTGGTAATTTTAGTGTTTGGCATTTTCTGAAAATATATAAATAGATACATGTTATTTGTTTTGTCTAGCTAGACTGCAAATCATTTTTTTTTTTTCAAACAATAAACAAAACAAGTTTTATAACTCATAGTCTTCCAACCATTTAGGCGGTCGACGAATTCGCTTTTGCTCAGTCCCTTTTACTAACTCTTGAACAGTATCTAACTCGTTTGTTTCACCCAGTTCGAACGTGTCTGTCTCTTCAGCTTTTAAGATAGATTCATCTCTTGCCTCGGGCGTATCACACTCAAAATTCATTCAGAACTTGCTCTCTTTTCTTTCGCATCCTATCACAGTGAATAATTTGTTTGTCTCCTTTTCTGCCACAAGCTACCGCATAAAGTACATCCGACCACTGTTCAAGCACCTCAAATGGTCCTCGCCAAAACGAGGTGAGTTTTGGAGAGCAACCAACTTTTCTCTGAGGAAAGTACACAAATACTTTATCTCCTTTCTTGAACTTTTCCCACGACATTTTCATGTCATGATATTTCTTTTGCCGATTCATGGCATCTTCTATATGCTGACGGACGACATTGTGTGCACGCTCAAGTCTCTCCCGTAAGATCCAGACCCACTCATTCGGAGTTTCTTCTTTCATGTGTTCAGGCATCTCATACTGCAAGTCTAAAGGTAATGTAGTTTCCCTTCCTAACATAAGCATATTCGGTGTGAATTGAGTAGACTTATGTTCTGCAGACCGGTAGGCCATCATGACATAAGGAATGTGTTCATCCCAGTCTGTCTGATTTTCCTGTACAAATGCACTGAGCATAGAAGTCAATGTCCGGTTGAACCTTTCAACCATACCATCCGACTGAGGATGGTAGGCGGTGGTTCGTGTTTTCTGGATATGAAACAGTCGACATACTTCCCTAAACAATTCGCTTTCAAACTGCCTCCCCTGATCTGAATGTATTATTCTAGGCGTTCCTAGCCTAACAAATACTTCCTCTGCCATTATTTTTGCCACTGTTTTGGCTTCCATGTTTGGCATTGCGAACGCTTCCGTCCATTTCGTGAAGTAGTCTGAAACTACTAAGATGTATCTATTGCCCTTGGCAGTGATAGGTAATTCTCCCAGAATATCAGCTGCAATGCGGTCCATTGGCAAGCCTGATGGTACTAGTTGCATGGGTGCAATTTTCTTTTTATTTGGGTTTTTACGTTTGGTGCAAGTATCGCAGCCTGTTACATACTGTCTCACATCCTGCTGTAGACCAGGCCAATAATATCTTTGTCGAACCCTTGCTAATGTTTTATGTACGCCCAAATGTCCCGATGTTCTCTCATCATGGCAATATCTCAAAATGCTTCTTCTTCCAGATAGTGGTATCACTTGCTGCAGTATATCTTCTTTTGTCTCTAACACAGTCCACTTTCTACAAAGTATTTCGTCTGTTATAGTAAGTCTATGCCACTGACACCACAATGATCGAAGAAAATAACCTTTACTTCGAACGTCGTCAAAAACGGGTCTTCTTTCACTTTCTAGCCATGACTTTACAAGTGTTATGTCTTTATCATGTTCTTGCATTTCCAAAATTGACATTTTGCTTGTGTCTTCAGTCTCTTTCTGTTCGAACAATGCTCGTACCTGCGCTCTGGTTTCCTCAGATTTGCTAGAACAGTAGTCGTTTCCGCATTGTCTACACGGAATCCTACTTAGGGCATCTGCGTTTTTATGTAATCTTCCTGGCCTGTGTTGGATTTGTATCTCGTAGGTCGAAAGTGTCTCTATCCATCGTGCCAGCTGACCCTCTGCATCTTTCTTGTTCATTAACCACCTTAAAGAACTGTGGTCGGTTCTTACCAAGAAAGGTTTGCCGTACAGATAGTGCCTAAAATATTTCACAAAATGCACTATAGCTAGTAACTCTTTTCGTGTTACACAGTACTTGCGCTCGGCCTTAGTTAAACACCGACTTGCATAAGAGATGACTCGCTCATCTCCATCCTGTACTTGAGACAGTACAGCACCCATTGCCATGTCACTAGCATCCGTGTCTAGAATAAAAGGTTTCGTAAAATCCGGATGCGCTAACATCGGAGCTTTAACAAGTTTATCGCGCAAAACTTCAAATGCACTTTGGCACTCCTCTGACCATGTGAATTTATTGCCTTTCTGAGTTAAAGCATGAAGTGGTTTGGCAATGGCAGCAAAGCTGTGAACAAATTTTCTGTAGTAACTACAGAACCCTAAAAAGGACCTGAGCTCTGTGATGTTGCGGGGTTTAGGCCACTTGCGTATTGCTTCGGTTTTCTTAGGATCGGTAGAGATCCCATGTTCCGAAACAACATGTCCTAGATATTCAACTGTTTGTGCAAATAATGTGCACTTTTTGGCCTTCAGCTTTAGCCCTGCAGCAGCCAACTTTTCAAATACCTTCGCCAGATTGTTGTTCATCTCCTCAAATGTCTTTGCATACACAATTATATCGTCCAAGTAAATGAGACAGATATCCCATTGCAGTCCCGCCAACGTGGTTTCCATTAACCTTTCAAACGTTGCTGGGGCATTGCAGAGCCCAAATGGCATTACGTTGAAATGATACAACCCATTCCGAGTTACAAATGCCGTTTTAGCTTTATCATTTTGTTCCATTTCAATTTGCCAGTACCCTGAATGTAAGTCAAGAGTTGAGAACCATTTACAACCCGCAAGCTGGTCTAAAGTCTCGTCTATACGTGGCAATGGATAGGCGTCCTTTTCTGTGATAGCATTTAAACGCCTGTAGTCCACACAGAATCGCGTCGAGCCATCCTTTTTCTTAACTAACACAACTCTAGACGACCAGGGGCTATTGGACGGTTCTATAACTCCATGCTTTAGCATATCTTTAACATGTTTCTCTACTTCAGCATTCATATGCTCAGGAAGTCTCCTCGGAACTTCCCTTATTGGTTTGTTTTCACCCGTGTCAATTGTATGCTTAGCTAAGCCAGTTCGTCCAAGATCGTCGTCAGACTTGGTAAATAAATTTGCATGCCTACCTAAAAGTGACTTCACAATTTTCGATTTCTGTTTGCTCAAATTGGAACAGGTTTTCTTGAACAGAACTTGCAAATGTTCCGGCAACATAGCTGTATTTTCCAAGGTTCCAAGTTCTCCGTCAATCACATCAGCTATTGATGACAGTTGCCCAATTGTTGTTCCTGTTCGAATCATCATATCTTTATCTGAAGGATTCAACAATCTAATTGGAATGGTCTGACCACCTTTCACTAAAATACGGCCAACCATACCTCTATCTGAATTCAGAAATGTTTCGGACGGCTCCACAATGCCAACATCAAAATCCATTCGATCACCGTCTGGCACTATTACTTTTCCTGTCGCAATAATCTCGGATCTTGATGGCAAGGAGATGGTGTCTGAAGCTACGATTCTAAAACAGCCTATTCTGCCTTCGAATTCTAGCGCATGTGTTTCACCTCCCAGTATTAGACTTTTATCACTTAGACTAATAACGCCGTTATTAGCCGTCAAGCAATCTAAGCCCAGGACAGCCTCTACCTTCATGTCTGCAACAATCACATTCTGAAAAATCACCTTCTCTCCAAACTTGAACTGTACCAATGCCTTACCATAGACATGAAGAGGGGTACCTGAAGCGGATAGAATTTCCTGCTTTGTTTCAATAAGCTCTAAACTATTGTGTCTGTTAATAGAATCATAACTCTTCTTTGAGATGAGTGTCACAGTAGCACCAGTATCTACTAGTATCATGACAGGCTCATTATGAACAGTTCCACGTATGTACATGCCAGCTTCGCTTGGTTTCCTTTGAACTCCAACACAACCCTTATTCTGAACCTCTCGTGGAGTCTCATCGTTAGAAAACATTTTAACTTGTCCAGAACGCTCGATTGTGTTCTTATTCATTTTCTCATCGTCTTGTTTCTTTTTATCTTGCTTAGGCCTAACTCTACAATCTTTTTTAAAGTGTCCAATATTACCACACTTGTAGCACTTCAATGTATTTCGTGACGAAACATTCCTTTCTTGGTTTCTTCGTGGTCCATAATTTGTCTGTGCCTTCTGTTGCTGTTTCATCTTATTTATATCTTCCTGCAGAGACTGCAGCACTTCCTTTATCGATTTTACAGCATCTTCCAAACTCTCTGTTTTTGAATCAGGCATTGAACTTTCACTTACTGCTCCGCGGCATAATCCACTGTCTTCATGTCTCTTGCACTCCGATCCCACAAACGCGTGTAGCTCCACCGCATGCCTAATTGCATCGTTTAAGTTTACAGGTCTGGATTGCTTAATCCTGAGACGCATGTCAAAACTTGGTAATGCATCATTAAAATATTCTTTGGCTAGCGTTTCACACACATCCCCTGGAGCCGTAGGATATGCTAAGCGTGTTAAACGCCTAATGTCTTGTCCAAGCTGAGGTATAGACTCAGTTGCTTTCTGCCGTCTTTCTCTAAGTTGTGCCCTATACAGTTCGGTTTGATTGACAGGAGAAAAGCGTTCTTCCAGGGATTTACTCAGCTCTTTGAAGTTCATCTGCAAGTATTCGGGAAGATTCCCAAGCACCCCCTGGGCTTGACCTCTCAAAGAAACGGCCAAATACATTCCTTTCTCTGCTTCAGACCAGTGATTCAGACAAGCGCATGCATTGAAATGTGACCTATAGTCCAACCACGAAGTTGATCCGTCATATGTTGCAGGCTTTAGCTTGCTAGAATTATCCTTTTCTACTGGATCATTTGGCGTTCGAGCTCTATCAGCCTTATACTTCCGTGTTGTGATGTTTGTCTGAACGCGGTGCGGTGTTTCGAAGAACTCTTCATTATCCAGTACAGGTCTCACATATCTGGGACTATATTATTCGAATCATCCTCAGGGTGAGCTTCAAACTTTACTTTCGGACGAGCTCCGCCAAACTCAATACTACTTTTTGCACCCTTTGATTGTGCCGAAGCACCAATGCCAGAATCTCTGGCTGTAAGTGGTGTTGATTCTCTGTGATTCTCTTTTTCTTTCAAACGTATACTTTCGTCTGAAAGTTCCTTTATTTTTTCTTGGAGGAAACTTATTTCTTTATCAATATCATCCATAATTAGATCTAAACTTAATGTTTCAAACTACAAGCAATATGTTTATGGAAAAAAAAATTATAAATCTAATGTTTAGATCATCCCACCGCTGCCACCAAAATTTGTAATGTGTTTTGTGGGTTCTAACCACGAATGATATTAATTTTTCTTAACGTTACTTTACGTTTAGTTTGATTATTATAATTAAATGAAAATCACTTCACTTTGATCACAAATATGATTGAATGATATAATAAATTTTCCTTTTAACCCTCTGTGCTTGAAACCTTTATTTGTCTGAAACTCTACGTTCCAGCAAGTGTGCTGAACCAAAGCCTCCCAGACCGCAGTCTGAAACCTAGTGCCTTAAATCACTCTCTTGGCTTTGTATTAACTACTAGTACAGTACCGAAGAATATATAAATCTCAAATGGTCCGTCTGCATTAATTTGAGACACCGCAAATGAGACCTATAATTCTTACCCGTAGAGCTCCTTTCGCTTCTGCAGCAATCCGCCAACTGAACTCCGTTCAATAGCGCGCCGGCCTTTTATAGCCTCTAAAAAATCGCTTTCCGTCACGTGACTCGGGATCATCGTAACGTTTTATCTAATAACCAAACACAGAGGAAATTATCTGATTCAATGATGCTTTAATTGGAATATTTACTACAATAGATTTAAAAAAGCAAATTGGCGAATTGCTCACCTAAGCAGCAGATCTGAAGGGAGTTTTTCTATTCTTGCATAGTAACTTAGGCTAATTAATATTGAAAAGAAGAAAGGTTTTTAATATATAATTATTAAATTAATTTATAGTTATTAAATTAATATGTAGAAAATTGCTCCTTATGTTATAGTACAGGTGTCTGAGGACAAGATCCACCCCCCCCCCCCCCTTCCGTCCCACACACACAGTGCAGCTGAGCTTATAAGCTTTAAGAAGTATACCTTGAACTTCAATTTCACTGTTCATTTCCTTATTTTCAATTCAAATTTTTACATTGTCCCATAAAAGGGGGGGGGGGGGCAACTCCATGTTATTTCAATTTTTTGTAGGTAAATTTAATAAAAATCTAAAAATCTATGCTGCGTAAAAAAGTGGAGGAGGGGCAGCCCCCACCCCCTGATGCTACATGCCTGGTACATTTGACAATAAGAATGTAAACATTTTTTGAACTGACTTGTTTCTGTCCAAAACTGGCCAAAAATGTTGCCAAAAGATATAAAAGCAATAAATATGGCGTCCTAATCCGTGGGGGGGGGGGGGGGGGGGGGGTAGTATTTAACTTTAATTTCAATCCTCATTTCCTTATTTTCATATCAATTTTTTACATCCATCAAAAAAAGTGGGGGGGGGGGGGGGCAACTCCATCTTATCCTCAAATGTACAAGATAGCCGTACATCCCCTTTATAGTACCTACCTTCTTACAAAATAACAGGGCCTGCATTTTATGGGAGAGCGTCCAATGAGAACAGCTTACTTGAGCTTATAGTGAAGGTGAGTTAAAAGTCTTTAGTGCATTTTTTAAATATTTTATATTAAATATACATAAAATTTATTATAATCATTTACAAAGACACTATCATAACAATTATAACAAATACAAGAACATGCATATAAGGTCCAAAGTGTTGACAAATTAATCATCCTGCATGGATTCATCCTGGGAACCTATATTGAATGTTTCTACATAGTCCCCTCTGGGTATGAATTCCTTATTATCAGCCTCGGGACTAGTCTCTGAAGAAATACTTGTATCTTTCTGAGCAATGTCTGTTTCCTCCATTCCTTCATCAATTGACTGATCTCCCTTCTCCTTTGCTGTACTTTCTTCAGATTTCACATCTTCTTTCTTGTCTCTAGTATTGCTGTCAGAATTCAAATCTTCATTCCCCTCTCCAGAATTCCCATCATCCTTCACTTCTTCCTGTTTTGTTTCACTTTCCTCCTCTTCTTTGGCACGTTTAGATTCCACCTCAATGACATGAGCTTCAAGCTCCGACAAGTGCCTCTCTGCAATCACACGTTCGATTTCACATGGCGACAGAAAACTCTCAGAGCTTGTCAATTTGTTGTTGGTTGTATAGCCAGCAAACTCTGCACCTAAAACAACATAAACAAGTCCATTTAATTGTAATCATTTTTAACAACTGGCAATCCTAATATCAAGTTCAAATTAGGATAGCCAGCTAGTTCCCAATGTTACCCTTGGTGGCATGCAATATTCAAGATTATAAATGCCTGTATGATAGATTATGCATTTACCTGCCATGTAAGCAGCCTCTGAAGCATCATTCACGAGTCTCTGACACACAGACAATAGCATCATCAAGTCCTGGAAAACAAAAACAAGGCCAGGATTAAACAGACAGCTGCATCATCAAGTCCTGGAAAACAAAAACAAGGCCAGGATTAAACAGACAGCTGCATCATCAAGTCCTGGATAACAAAGACAATGCCAGGATTAAACAGACAGCAGCATCATCAAGTCCTGGAAAACAAAAACATGATATGGCCAGGATTAAACAGACAACAACAGCATTAAGTCCTGGAAAACAAAGAGAAGGACAGGATTAAACAGACAGCAGCATCATCAGGTCCTGGAAAACAAAGACAAGGCCAGGATTAAACAGACAGCAGCATCATCAAGTCCTGGAAAACAAATATAAGGCCAGGATAAAACAGACAGCAGCATCATCAAGTCCTGGAAAACAAAAACATGGCCATGCTTAAATGGAAAGCAGCATCACTAAGTCCTAGATAACAAAAACAAGGCCAGGATTAAATGGACAGCAGCATCATCAAGTCCTGGAAAACAAAGACAAGGACAGGATTAAACAGACAACAGCATCATCAAGTCCTGGAAAACAAAGACAAAGACAGGATAAAACAGACAGCAGCATCATCAAGTCCTGGAAAACAAAAACATGGCCATGATTAAATTGACAGCAGCATCACTAAGTCCTAGATAACAAAAACAAGGCCAGGATTAAATGGACAGCAGCATCATCAAGTCCTGGAAAACAAAGACAAGGACAGGATTAAACAGACAACAGCATCATCAAGTCCTGGAAAACAAAGACAAAGACAGAATAAAACAGACAGCAGCATCATCAAGTCCTGGAAAACAAAAACATGGCCATGATTAAATGGACAGCAGCATCACTAAGTCCTAGATAACAAAAACAAGGCCAGGATTAAATGGACAGCAGCATCATCAAGTCCTGGAAAACAAAGACAAGGACAGGATTAAACAGACAACAGCATCATCAAGTCCTGGAAAACAAAGACAAGGACAGGATTTAACAGACAGCAGCATCATCAAATCCTGGAAAACAAAGACAAGGACAGGATTAAACAGACAGCAGCATCATCAAGTCCTGGAAAACAAAGACAAGGACAGGATTAAACAGACAACAGCATCATCAAGTCCTGGAAAACAAAGACAAAGACAGAATAAAACAGACAGCAGCATCATCAAGTCCTGGAAAACAAAAACATGGCCATGCTTAAATGGAAAGCAGCATCACTAAGTCCTAGATAACAAAAACAAGGCCAGGATTAAATGGACAGCAGCATCATCAAGTCCTGGAAAACAAAGACAAGGACAGGATTAAACAGACAACAGCATCATCAAGTCCTGGAAAACAAAGACAAGGACAGGATTTAACAGACAGCAGCATCATCAAATCCTGGAAAACAAAGACAAGGACAGGATTAAACAGACAGCAGCATCATCAAGTCCTGGAAAACAAAGACAAGGACAGGATTAAACAGACAGCATCATCATCAAATCCTCGAAAACAAAAACATGGCCAGGATTTAACAGACAGCATCATCATCAAATCCTCGAAAACAAAAACATGGCCAGGATTGAGAGGGTTGGATGGTTAATGCCATTTTTAGACTATAGTAATCTCTGTAAGACGAGCTCTGTATAGAGATATACAAAAATATTAAAATTTTCAAATTAATATATTTGGAATTTTTTCAAACTATATTTAAAATAGTTTATTTGGCAATGTTTTTACCATCTTGTCTCCTTGACCTGCAGTTACTTAGTACAACTATACACACATGGCTGAACAATCAACATTCTTCTTGTTAGTCAATTTGTTTTTAATGTCCAAAAGTTAAATTATGTTTATCTAAATCAATTCAGCTGTCAAATTAAATGGGTGCAAGTGACCTAGGCTCAACAGATGTAGGTATGCCCACTGACATCGTCACGCTGTACCAACAGATGTAGGTATGCCCACTGACATCGTCACGCTGTACCAACAGATGTAGGTATGCCCACTGACATCGTCACGCTGTACCAACAGATGTAGGTATGCCCACAGATTGTACCAACCTGTCTCTTCTTCTTCAGGGACTTGACCTGGATCCTGGTCTCTACAATAAGTTCCTCCATCTTGTCCTGATCCGGATGACCCGGATTCTCCAGTCTCATCTCTATCAGCTTTATCATGGTGTAAATCCCCTACATCAGACACAAAGATAAGCAATAACAGGCAAACATGAAAAACTTCAATACCAATTATAAATACTGTAAACAGGGAAACATTCGCCCCCGTTTTATTTTTGCCCCTTTCGCCCTCGTTGTAAGCGGGCAAATTTAAGACTGGCCGAACTCTAATATCTCATAATATCTCTTTTTAGACACAACTGTGTCTGGGCGAATTCAAGATGGGGCGAAACTGTTTGCAAATGTAAAAAGGTGAATATTACACGAGGTGAAAATAACCCTGTATGCAGTAAGCTCTAACACGTTGTGATACTGATGGAAAGACAAACAAATACCCGTAAGTAAATACTGTAAAGGTCTTCAATTCCATGCTTTTTGATATTTCATGACTGTGAAATCATGTTTTTAATTATAATTATATATTAATAAATTATGCAGAGTACGGAAATCAAAGTTACGAAAGTACTGATAGGTAGCTGATTCAATGCATTTCACGTTTCTTTAGATTTTTTTGGTACATGTTTCTTCTTTTAAACATTTAAATGCAATATCCTTTATTGCCTTTTTCAAATAAAATGAATTAATTACTAAATGATGTACCTTTGAGTTTTTGTTCTCTGTTTTATTGAGTATCATGGTGACATAAGACAGAAGAGCTTTACCATACCCTTGTGTTTTTCGTCTATGTTACTGTAGAAGCATATATTTCATTGGATCAAAATTTCGTTGTTTTTAAACCAAATTAGATTTCGTTGGCATTTAATTTCGTAATATCATAATCTCTTTGTATTCATTAATACAAAGAGGTTTAACTGATCGTCATGGATTTAATTTTGTTGATTTATATTGCCAACGAAAATAACAAAATTAAATCCTCAACGAATATTTCTGCTTCTACGGTATATAGAGAACTATTGTGACATACAACATAAGGACTGTATGCTACATTTGTGTATTCACTTACAATAGAAGAACTGTATCATACCTTTGTGTATTCTTTGTGTTATATAGAGAACTATTGTGACATACAACATAAGAACTGTATGCTACATTTGTGTATTCACTTACAACATAAGAACTGTACCATAACTTTGTGTATTCTTTCACTGTGTTATATAGAGAACTATTGTGACATACAACAGAAGAGCTGAAAATTTGTGTTTTCTTCTCTTTGCTATATAGCTCAACGGTGACATACTTAGAAGGATTGTATCATGCATTTGTGTTTTCTTTCTCTGTATTATACAAAGTGTGGTGACATACGATAGAAGAGCTGTACCACGCCTTTGAGTATTCCTTCTCTGTGTTGTAAAGAGTCATGTTCATGACAGAAGAGTTGTACCATAACTTAATCTGTTTATTTCTTCTGTGTTATATAGAGCCATTGTGACAAACAACATAAGAGCTATGCTATACCTTTGTGTATTCCTTCTCTGTGTTGTATAGAGCCATGGTGACATATGACAGAAATGCTGATGCTGCCTCAGCACTTGCCACACTTGAGTTTTGGAGGAGCTTGGACATGGCATAGTCATCAACATTTGGAATCTATAGAAAAGAACTCTATATATATTAAGATTTGTGAAACATTTGTATTTTATCTTATATATCAATGACTGTAATTCCCCGATAACTTTCTGTACTGGAAACCATTCTTAAAGTTATTCTAAGGGCCATCATTCAACTAACTGCTTATTTTTATTTACATGTAATTGTCAATTGTTGAAAATTATAGTTTTCACACAAACTTTGATATAAACTTACTTTTCCTACTTACAGAACCCAATTTGAACCCGAGGAAGGCAAATAAATTTAAAAAAATGGCCTATAAAGTGCTCCTACTGATAATTTAGTTTTTATGAAATTGTCATCTTTATTGTGTTAATATTATCACTTTCAATTCACCATTATCTATAAGCTGTCATTACTCAGTGTCAGAAAATATGCTCGGTCTATACATGTAGTAATGTGAATATTTTTAGACCGACTTGTCTATGTAACGAATGCGGCCTGTGTTCTACCTGTAGTCAAATAAACGTTTTACACAATACCTTTTATACCTTTTTTTTTAAAATACCCTGGGGGGGGGGGGGGGGGGTCCAATTACATGCTCATCTCATAATTTTCTAACCATCCAAACATTTTCTTTCTTGCAATTATATATACCAATTATTTACTAATAAAGATAGTAATGAATATATTTTATTATCTTTGTGGTGAAAAACAATATTTAATAAACATTGTCATTTTTGAAGATTTAAGTGTCATCCCGGTAATTTTGTGTGTCATTTCGGTAAAAACTGTCATTTCGGTAAATACTGTCATTTCGGTTTTCCTAGTTAACTCAGGGTTATGGAATGAGATTTCCTCCCGAGTAAATTCGGGCTAATTGTTTACCTCCATTGCACTGACCACTGGCATTAAACATAATGTCACTGAGGACCCTGTAAAGATCTTGAGGAAGGTGCTACCACCAGAAAAAGTCGGCAATTTTCTACCCAAGACCTGTCGGACACATGACCGCAGGGCGCGAATTCTGACCCATGTGTTGCGAATCATTCCAACCGGATGTTTACGTTTTTAGCGCATGCAAATGACAATCGTTCTTACTCGGACGATTCCGGCGACGAAAATTACCTACCAGCGGAAATGACCGATCGAGTATTACGACTTACAACATATTTATAACTCGGTGCCTCATGGCCTCACCCATCTGCTTGTATCGAAAAAAGATAGACCACTGTTTTTAAAAGAGTTCATTACCACCTTTGTTATTAATGTCTCTCACCTGTCAGTAAATATACAGGTATTTACCTTTTAAAAAAAATCCTACATGAGAAGATATACTGAATAGTTCCCATAGGAAAAAAATTGCCTGAACGATATTTGGCGTTTCCTACCGGAATAATAGAACTTGCTATAGGGATATAAATACCGATAGGATTTGAATAAAACTCCAATAGGATTTTAAAATCCGATAGGACATATTAATTTCCTATAGGACAACTCCCTCTCTGAACTTCAGATTTCTGCAAGAAATACTTTTCTCCTATAGGAAATATCATGAATTCCTAAGGATTCCTACAGGATTTTAAATATTTCTTGTAGAAAAATTTTTCAGTCTCGTATGCTATGGGAATATACATGTATTATCTTCGGCCTGTGGGATATTAAATTTTTCAAGGGAAATATATCTTGATCACCTGTTAGGTGAAACACACTAAAAGCAAAAATGGTTATATATACTCTCCAGACAATGGTCTATCATTTGGTACATGTATGAATGGATTTTAACAAAACTGCATTAAAAATGCCACCTTGGCACTGTCATATATATCCTGCAAAGTCCTTTATATTAAGTATTTGTCGACATTTGGCATGTTGACATAATTACAGTATGCAGAAAAATAACTGGAATGTTAGGGACCTAAAATATTTTTATATGCACAGATGGGAACCGTAGGATTATGGAGGGTAATCGTGTTCAAAAATCCAGACATGTAAACTTGTAAATCCGAATATGCAATCGTGTTGATGTGTGAACCTGAGCATGAATATGTGTAATTCTGATCGAGTAACCTATAAAACTCGGGCGTAAACACGTGTAAGATTTGACTCAGTTCCTTCGCATGATGCACATTTTGCAACTTTATTGTTTACATTAGTTAATTAAACCTTCAACTTTGCACACTTTCAATCCGTAGTTTCTGCGTTCGTAACTCCAGGTTCGGCAATATCACATCTGACATGATACAAATTGACAAATGTAAAGTCTACAAGTTTGTCGAATTTTGACATGACCTTATATGGCAACTGCCTTGCTACGGGAAAAGGCATGCCGTAACCGCCGGACCGGAATGAACGAAAATTAAACATAATATTCAGCTTAACTGTTGCAATAAGCTTTTACTGAACGACACCTTTTCTATCGAAAACACCGGTATTATTTTTAGAAAAAATAATTGAGGTATGATTGAAACTGGACCAAACAGGAAGAGGTTCATGTAGAAAAAAAATCGTTGCCGATGTGACGAATGCGCTAATTTCCGTAATATAATTCTCATGGAATTATAAAAGGAAATGCCTAATATCTTATATCTCTAAAAAAAAAATGACATGTAATTTAAACTGGAATATAAGTAAATGCGTACTCTTTTCTAGAAATGAGACGGATCAAGAAATTTCCTAAGGGGGTAAATATATTTTGAGCGGCATTGGGTTCGAAGACCGCCGTGAGGTCCCATGTAACTCCATTGCTCTGAATTCTAAGAATTTTGAGAGTGAATTTTTAACCGGGTTTCCGACTATTGAAATAGTAAAAATTGCAGACGGGTGAATGGCTGTCAAAAAGGTACCCTTATTGTACCGATAACTCCTCGAACAGTTTTCAAGATAGGAAGTTGTTCTTTTGCAGATAATTTATACGTATATATCAGAAGTATGCAAATTGCTAGGATTTTGATTTCTGATAATTTATAAAAATATCAGCTGTTGAACTTAGTCATTTTTGGGCAAAAACATTGCATATAGAGTACCCCATTTTTACTCTTGTTATTTTTCTGAAATAGTTAGAATAAACGACCTGCAAGGATTTGGTAATTTTTCGCGGAAAAATTTATGTTACTTTACATGTATTTATACTTTTTATTGTTGTGTAAGTAAAAGATAAATAATAACACAATCTTCAATAATAATAAAAACTAGAGCAAAGCTCGTTGCAAAGCAACGAGTGGGTCTTCCGTTAATGTCGGAAGTAAAGCTGGAAGTTCCTGTAAGAAGCAGAGCTCTTAAACCAATAACAAGAGTACCTTAAATAAAAAGATGAAAAAATCGAATTATTCCTGGTACGACTTAACAAAAACCGAATAATTTTACGTACGACTTAACAAAAACCTTTCCCATTTCAAGAACGACTTAGCAAAAAAAATCCGAATGTGTTACAGTAGGACTTAACAATTAATTTTTAGGTACAAGTTAATTTAACCAAGAACTTGATACTAATTTCTTAACCAAAAACGCGGAATCAAAATTTCCGGAAAAATCATTTTTTGAACTCGTATATCTCTGTAATGCACCGTCCGATTTTAAAACGGCTTTCAGTGTTAGATTCAGCTAAATAAGCTCTATAAAACACATATTCATTTTTGATTTGATCAGAAAATTCATTTTTTCGAAAAATTTGATTCCCTTCCGGTTTCGACCGGAAGTGACAGATTTTCATTTCCAGCCTTATTACAGAGGTAAATCGATTATTTCATAAACATTGAAAATTTCAAGCCTCTATCTTAAAGCATTTTTGAGAAACGCCGCTGACAAAATGACTTTTTGAAAATTTTTAAAATGACGTAACGTAAAAACGGAAGTGACGTTTTCAAAGAAACTTCACAAACTTTGAGGTATTATAGTTTCACACAACCTCTGAAAATTTCATTAAAATCGGTTGTAAACTTTTTGAGTTATAAAGCCGAAAAGGAGTCAGAAAAAAAAATAAAAAGAATAATAACTAGAGCAAAGCTCGTTGCAAAGCAACGAGTGGGTCTTCCGTTAATGTCGGAAGTAAAGCTGGAAGTTCCTGTAAGAAGTAGAGCTCTTAAACCAATAATAAGAGTACCTTAAATAAAAAGATGAAAAAAATCGAATTATTCCTGGTACGACTTAACAAAAACCGAATAATTTTACGTACGACTTAACAAAAACCTTTCCGATTTCAAGAACGACTTAACAAAAAAAATCCGAATGTGTTACAGAACGACTTAACAATTGATTTTTAGGTACAAGTTAATTTAACCAAAACTTGATACTAATTTCTTAACCAAAAACGCGGAATCAAAATTTCCGGAAAAATCATTTTTTGAACTCGTATATCTCTGTAATGCATCGTCCGATTTTAAAACGGCTTTCAGTGTTAGATTCAGCTTAATAAGCTCTATAAAACACATATTCATTTTTGATTTGATCAGAAAATTTATTTTTTCGAAAAATTTGATTCCCTTCCGGTTTCGACCGGAAGTGACAGATTTTCATTTCCAGCCTTATTACAGATGTAAATCGATTAAATCATTAACCATTGAAAAT
Organism: Magallana angulata; assembly: GCF_025612915.1. Classification (NCBI taxonomy): domain Eukaryota; kingdom Metazoa; phylum Mollusca; class Bivalvia; order Ostreida; family Ostreidae; genus Magallana; species Magallana angulata. The sequence continues at coordinate 1,810,606 of NC_069111.1, read as the reverse complement.
TTCAAGCCTTTATCATAAAGCGTTTTTGAGAAACGCCGCGGACAAAATGACTTTTTGAAAATTTTAAAAATGACGTAACGTAAAAACGGAAGTGACGTTTTCAAAGAAACTTCACAAACTTTGAGGTATTATAGTTGCACACAACTTCTGAAAATTTCATCAAAATTGGTTGTAAACTTTTTGAGTTATAAAGCCGAAAAGGAGTCAGAAAAAAAAATAAAAAGAATAATAATAACTAGAGCAAAGCTCGTTGCAAAGCAACGAGTGGGTCTTCCGTTAATACCGGAAGTAAAGCTGGAAGCTCCTGTAAGAAGCAGAGCTCTTAAACCAATAACAAGAGTAACTAAAATAAAAAGATGAAAAAAATCGAATTATTCCTGGTACGACTTAACAAAATCCGAATGATTTTAAGTACGAATTAACAAAAACCTTTTTGATTTTAAGAACGACTTAACCAAAAAATCTGAATGTGTTTAAGTACGACTTAACAATTATTTTTGGTAAGAGTTAACTTTACTATTAACGTTATGCTATTTTTAAAACCAAGGACGCGGAATCAAAATTTCCGGAAAAATCAATTTTTAAATCCCGATATCTCAGTAATGCATCGTCCGATTTTAAAACGGCTTTTAGTGTTAGATTCAGCTTAATAAGCTCTACAAAACACATATTCGTTTTTGATTTGATCAGAAAATTCATTTTTTCGAAAAATTTGTTTCACTTCCGGTTTCGACCGGAAGTGACAGATTTTCATTTCGAGCCTTATTACAGAGGTAAATCGATTAAATCATAACCATTGAAAATTTCAAGTCTCTATCTTAAAGCATTTTTGAGAAACGCCGCGGACAAAATGACTTTTTGAAAATTTTAAAAATGACGTAACGTAAAAACGGAAGTGACGTTGTCAGGAAAACTTTAACATCTTTGAGGGATAATAGTGTGTCATTATCTCTGAAAGTTTCATCAAAATCGGTTGGAAACTTTTTGAGTTATAAAGCCGAGAAGGAGTCAGAAAAAAAAAGAAAAAGTATAATAATAACTAGAGCAAAGCTCGTTGCAAAGCAACGAGTGGGTCTTCCGTTAATGTCGGAAGTAAAGCTGGAAGTTCCTGTAAGAAGCAGAGCTCTTAAACCAATAACAAGAGTAACAAAAATAAAAAGATGAAAAAATCGAATTATTCCTGGTACGACTTAACAAAATCCGAATGATTTTTAGTACGACTTAACAAAAACCTTTCTGATTTCAAGAACGACTTCACAAAACAAATCCGAATGTTTTCAAGTACGACTTAACAATAATTTGGGTACGAGTTAATTTTAGTTTGAACATTACGCTATTTTTTAAACCAAGGACGCGGAATAAAAATTTCCGGAAAAATCAACTTTTGAACCCCGATATCTCTGTATATCTCTGTATTGCATCGTCCGATTTTAAAACGGACTTCAGTGTTAGTTTCAGCTTATTAAGGTCTACAAAACACATATTCATTTTTGATTTGATCAGAAAATTCATTTTTTCGAAAAATTTGTTTCACTTCCGGTTTCGACCGGAAGTGACAGATTTTCATTTCCAGCCTTATTACAGAGGTAAATCGACCAAATCATAATCATTGAAAATTTCAAGCCTCTATCTTAAAGCGTTTTTGAGAAACGCCGCGGACAAAATGACTTTTTGAAAATTTTAAAAATGACGTAACGTAAAAACGGAAGTGACGTTTTCAAAGAAACTTCACAAACTTTGAGGTATTACAGTTGCACACAACCTCTGAAAATTTCATTAAAATCGGTTGTAAACTTTTTGAGTTATAAAGCCGAAAAGGAGTCAGAAAAAAAAAATAAAAAGAACTAGAGCAAAGCTCGTTGCAAAGCAACGAGTGGGTCTTCCGTCAATGTCGGAAGTAAAGCTGGAAGTTCCTGTAAGAAGCAGAGCTCTTAAACCAACAACAAGAGTAACTAAAAGAAAAAAATGAAAAAAATCGAATTATTCCTGGTACGACTTAACAAAAGACGAATGATTTTAAGTACGACTTAACAAAAACTTTTCCGATTTCAAGTACGACTTAACAAAAAATTCCGAATGTGTTACAGTCTGACTTAACAAATATTTTTGGTACGAGTTAATTTTACTTTTAACATTACGCTATTTTTTAAACCAAGGACGCGGAATCAAAATTTCCGGAAAAATCAATTTTTAAACCCCAATATCTCTTTAATGCATCGTCCGATTTTAAAACGGATTTCAGTGTTACATTCAGCCTAATAAGCTCTACAAAACACATATTCATTTTTGATTTGATCAGAAAATTCATTTTTTCGAAAAATTTGTTTCACTTCCGGTTTCGACCGGAAGTGACAGATTTTCATTTCCAGCCTTATTACAAAGGTAAATCGACCAAATCATAACCATTGAAAATTTCAAGCCTCTATCTTTAAGTGTTTTTGAGAAACGCCGCGGACAAAATGACTTTTTGAAAAATTTTAAAATGACGTAACGTAAAAACGGAAGCGACGTGGTCAAGAAAACTTTAACATCTTTGCGGGATAATAGTTTCACATTATCTCTGAAAATTTCATCAAAATCGGTTGGAAACTTTTTGAGTTATAAAGCCGAGAAGGAGTCAGAAAAAAAAAGAAAAAGTATAATAATAATAAAAAGAAACCGAAGAATAACAAGAGGGTCTTCCGTTGAAAACGGAAGACCCTAATAATAACTAGAGCAAAGCTCGTTGCAAAGCAACGAGTGGGTTTTCCGTTAATGTCGGAAGTAAAGCTGGAAGTTCCTGTAAGAAGCAGAGCTCATAAAATAATTAAATAGTAACTAAAATATAAAAGATGAAAAAAATCGAATTATTCCTGGTACGACTTAACAAAATACGAATGATTTTAAGTACGACTTAACAAACACCTTTCCGATTTCAAGAACGACTTAACAAAAACAATCCAAATGTGTTCAAGTACGACTTAACAATTATTTTTGGTACGAGTTGATTTCACTTTAAACATTACGCTTTTTTTAAACCAAGGACGCGGAATCAAAATTTCCGGAAAAATCAATTTTTGAACCCCGATATCTCTGTAATGCATCGTCCGATTTTAAAACGGGTTTCGGTTTTAAATTAAGCTTAATAAAAGCTTCTTTGTTGCTTTATGATTAATATCAAATTATTGGTCAGAAAAGAGTTATTATGAAAAGACTTAGTAGCCCTTCTGGCCCCTAATTTGAGGGGTCAGCCCCTTTTCTTGATATCAAATAAAAGGTCTCGCTAATATAAACATATTTTGTTCTACAAGTGTTCATGAATTGTAAACCGTTCTCGAGATATCTGTACAAATGTGTTTTAGGGGCCGACCCTTTAACCCCTGACCGGGGCCACTAACAACAACATTTTTTGTATCACATTGTTAAGAACATTATTTTGAAGAACTTTTGTTCTACATTGCTTTTAAAAATATTTCTCCTTTTTCAGATATTAATGATCAGAGTTTTGAGTTCTGGCCCCTTGAAACCTCTAATTACTTAATATATGACTTAGGTATGGTACTGTATATATGAACAGCTGTACAATGAACATTTTTGCTTCTATAATTAATAACACAATATTGTTCAGTAAAGAGTTATTATAAGAAGACATTAGAGCCCTCTTGACCCCTAATTTGAGGGGCCAGCCCCTTTTTCTTGACATCAAATAAAAGGTCTTGTAAATATAAACATATTTTGTTTAACAAGTGTTCACAAAATGTTTACCGTTCTTGAGATATCTGTACAAATGTGTTTTAGGGGCCGACCCTTTAACTCCTAAATGGAGTCATCAACAAAAAAATTTAAGGTAGCATATTGTACAAAACATTATTTTGAACAACTTTTATTCTACATTGCTTTAAAAAATATTTCTCCTTTTTCAGATATTAATGATCAAAGTTTTGAACTTCTGGCCCCTTGAAACCCCTAATTACGTAATATATGACTTAAGTATGGTACTGTATATATGAACAGCTGTACAATGAACATTTTTGCTTCTATAATTAATAACACAATATTGTTCAGTAAAGAGTTATTATAAGAAGACATTAGAGCCCTCTTGGCCCCTAATTTGAGGGGACAGCCCTTTTTTCTTGATATCAAATAAAAGCCCGTGCAAATTGAAACAGCTTTTGCATTACATGTTTTAACAAAATATTTATACGTCAAAAGATATTACGGAAAATGTGCGAAAATTTTGTGAAAAAATTTGGTGCTAATTTTCAGGTTCAGGCGAGCTTCTAGGCCTTGCGCATTTTTCGCAATTGGAAGCATGGAGGGAAATCTACAGACATTCATCTACAATCCCTGCAAATTTCAAGCTTTTATCATGATTAGTTTCAGAGGAGATGCGTGGACAAAATGACCCTTAAAAATTTACAAAATCGTCCATATCTGAAACCGGAAGTGACGTAATCATTTGAAATTTTAATGATCAGTAGCAACATTGATGCTTTATAACTCCTAAAAATTTGGTGTAAATCGGTTGAATAGTTTCTGAGAAATAACGCTCCAAAAAAGTCAGAAAAAGAAAAAAAAGTATAATAATAAAGAAAAAGAAACCGTAGAATAACAGAAGGGTTTTCCGTTGAAAACGGAAAACCCTAATAATAATAGAAAGAAACCGAAGAATAACAAGAGGGTCTTCCGTTGGAAACGGAAGACCCTAATAATAACTAGAGCAAAGCTCGTTGCAAAGCAACGAGTGGGTCTTCCGTTAATGTCGGAAGTAAAGCTGGAAGTTCCTGTAAGAAACAGAGCTCTTAAACCAATAACAAGAGTAATTTAAATAAAAAGATGAAAAAATTCGAATTATTCCTGGTACGACTTAACAAAATACGAATGATTTTAAGTACGACTTAACAAAAACCTTTCCGATTTCAAGAACGAATTAACAAAAAAAAATCCGAATCTGTTTAGGTACGACTTAACAATTATTTTTGGTACGAGTTAACTTTACGATAAACATTATGCTATTTTTTAAACCAAGGACGCGGAATCAAAATTTCCGGAAAAATCCATTTTTAAACCCCGATATCTCTGTAATGCATTGTCCGATTTTAAAACGGCTTTCAGGGTTAGATTCAGCTTAATAAGCTTTACAAAACTCATATTCATTTTTGATTTGATCAGAAAATTCATTTTTTCGAAAAATTTGTTTCACTTCCGGTTTCGACCGGAAGTGACAGATTTTCATTTTGAGCCTTATTACAGAGGTAAATCGATTAAATCATAACCTTTCAAAATTTCAAGCCTCTATCTTAAAGCATTTTTGAGAAACGCCGCGGACAAAATGACTTTTTGAAAATTTTAAAAATGACGTAACGTAAAAATGGAAGTGACGTTGTCAAAAAAACTTCATCATCTTTGAGGGATAATAATTTCACATTATCTCTGAAAATTTCATCAAAATCGGTTAAAAACCTTTTGAGTTATAAAGCCGAGAAGGAGTCAGAAAAAAAAAGAAAAAGTATAATAATAATAACTAGAGCAAAGCTCGTTGCAAAGCAACGAGTGGGTCTTCCGTTAATGTCGGAAGTAAAGCTGGAAGTTCCTGTAAGAAGCAGAGCTCTTAAACCAAAAACAAGAGTAACTAAAAAAAAATATGAAAAAATCGAATTATTCCTAGTACGACTTAACAAAATCCGAATGATTTTAAGTACGACTTAACAAAAACCTACCTGATTTCAAGAACGACTTAACAAAAAAAATCCGAATGTGTTCAAGTACGACTTAACAATTATTTTTGGTACGAGTTAATAATACTTTGAACATTACGCTATTTTTTAAACCAAGGACGCGGAATCAAAATTTCCGGAAAAATCAATTTTTAAACCCCGATATCTCTGTAATGCATCGTCCGATTTTCAAACGGCTTTCAGTGTTAGATTCAGCTTAATAAACTCTACAAAACACTTATTCATTTTTGATTTGATCAGAAAATTCATTTTTTCGAAAAATTTGTTTCACTTCCGGTTTCGACCGGAAGTGACAGATTTTCATTTCCGGCCTTATTACAGAGGTAAATCGATTAAATCATAATCATTGAAAATTTCAAGCCTCTATCTTAGAGCGGTTTTGAGAAAAGTCCGGGACAAAATGACTTTTTAAAATTTTTAAAAATGACGTCACGTCAAAACGGAGGTGACGTTCTCTTTAAAACTTTAACATTTTTGAGGGACGCCAACTTGCAAAAATCTCTGAAAATTTCATCAAAATCGTTTAAAAACTTTTTGAGTTATGAAGCAAAAAAGGAGTCAGAAGAAAAGAAAAAGAATAATAACTAGAGCAAAGCTCGTTGCAAAGCAACGAGTGGGTCTTCCTTTAATGTCAGAAGTAAAGCTAGAAGATCTTGTAAAAAGCAGAGCTCTCAAACCAATAACAAAAGTAACTAAAATAAAAAGATGAAAATATCGAATTACTCCTGGTACGACTTAACAATTCCGAATGATTTTAAGTACGAATTAACAAAACCTTTTTTTGATTTTTTGAACGACTTAACAAAAAAAATCCGAATGTGTTTAAGTACGACTTAACAATTATTTTTGGTACGAGTTAACTGTACTATAAACATTACGCTATTTTTTAAACCAAGGACGCGGAATAAAAATTTCCGGAAAAATCAATTTTTAAACCCCGATATCTCTGTAATGCATCGTCCGATTTTAAAACGGCTTTCAGTTTTAGATTAAGCTTCATAAGTTCTACAAAACGCATATTCATTTTTGATTTGATCAGAAAATTCATTTTTTCGAAAAATTTGTTTCACTTCCGGTTTCAACCGGAAGTGACAGATTTTCATTTCGAGCCTTATTACAGAGGTAAATCGACCAAATCATAACCATTGAAAATTTCAAGCCTCTATCTTAAAGCGTTTTTGAGAAACGCAGCGGACAAAATGACTTTTTGAAAATTTTAAAAATGACGTAACGTTAAAACGGAAGTGATGTTTTCAAAGAAACTTCATAAACTTTGAGGTATTATAATTGCACATAATCTCTGAAAGTTTCATTAAAATCGGTTGTAAACTTTTTGAGTTATAAAGCCGAAAAGAAGTCAGAAAAAAAAATAAAAAGAATAATAATAACTAGAGCAAAGCTCGTTGCAAAGCAACGAGTGGGTCTTCCGTTAATGTCGGAAGTAAAGCTGGAAGTTCCTGTAAGAAGCAGAGCTCTTAAACCAATAACAATAGTACCTTAAATAAAAAGTTGAAAAAATCGAATTATTCCTGGTACGACTTAACAAAATCCGAATGATTTTACGTACGACTTAACAAAAACCTTTCCGATTTCAAGAACGACTAAACAAAAAAAATCCGAATGTGTTACAGTACGACTTAACAATTAATTTTTAGGTACAAGTTAATATAACCAAGAACTTGATACTAATTTCTTAACCAAAAACGCGGAATCAAAATTTCCGGAAAAATCATTTTTTGAACTCGTATATCTCTGTAATGCATCGTCCGATTTTAAAACGGATTTCGGTGTTAGATTCAGCTCAATAAGCTCTACAAAACACATATTCATTTTTGTTTTGATCTGAAAATTCATTTTTTCGAAAAATTTGATTCTCTTCCGGTTTCGACCGGAAGTGACAGATTTTCATTTCGAGCCTTATTACAGAGGTAAATCGATTAAATCATAATCATTGAAAATTTCAAGCCTCTATCTTAAAGCATTTTTGAGAAACGCCGCGGACAAAATGACTTTTTGAAAATTTTAAAAATGACGTAACGTAAAAACGGAAGTGACGTTTTCTAAGAAACTTCACAAACGTTGAGGTATTATAGTTGCAGACAACCTCTGAAAATTTCATCAAAATCAGTTGTAAACTTTTTGAGTTATAAAGCCGAAAAGAAGTCAGAAAAAAAAATAAAAAGAATAACTAGAGCAAAGCTCGTTGCAAAGCAACGAGTGGGTCTTCCGTTATTGTCGGAAGTAAAGCTGGAAGTTCCTGTAAGAAGTAAAGCTCTTAAACCAATAACAAGAGTAACAAAAATAAAAAGATGAAAAAAATCGAATTATTCCTGGTACGACTTAACAAAATCCGAATGATTTTAAGTACGACTTAACAAAAACCTTTCCGATTTCAAGAACGACTTAACAAAAAAAATCCGAATGTGTTCAAGTACGACTTAACAATTATTTTTGGTACGAGTTAGTTTTACTTTGAACATTACACTATTTTTTAAACCAAGGACGCGGAATAAAAATTTCCGGAAAAATCAATTTTTAAACCCCGATATCTCTGTAATGCATCGTCCGATTTTAAAACGGCTTTCAGTGTGAGATTCAGCTTAATAAGCTCTACAAAACACATATTCATTTTTGATTTGATCAGAAAATTCATTTTTTCGAAAAATTTGTTTCACTTCCAGTTTCGACCGGAAGTGACAGATTTTCATTTCGAGCCTTATTACAGAGGTAAATCGATTAAATCATAACCATTGAAAATTTCAAGCCTCTATCTTAAAGCGTTTTTGAGAAAAGTCCGGGACAAAATGACTTTTTGAAATTTTTAAAAATGACGTAACGTCAAAACGGGAGTGACGTTCTCTTTAAAACTTTAATATTTTTGAGGGACGCCAACTAACAAAAATCTCTGAAAATTTCATCAAAATTGGTTAAACACTTTTTGAGTTATGAAGCAAAAAAGGAGTCAGAAGAAAAGAAAAAGAATAATAATAATAACTAGAGCAAAGCTCGTTGCAAAGCAACGAGTGGGTCTTCCGTTAATGTCGGAAGTAAAGCTGGAAGTTCCTGTAAGAAGCAGAGTAACTAAAATAAAAAGATAAAAAAATCGAATTATTCCTGGTACGACTTAACAAAATACGAATGATTTAAAGTACGACTTAACAAAAACCTTTCCGATTTCAAGAACGACTTAACAAAAAAATCCGAATGTGTTATTGTACGACTTAACAATTATTTTTGGTACGAGTTAATTGTACTTTGAACATTATGCTATTTTTTAAACCAAGGACGCGGAATCAAAATTTCCGGAAAAATCAATTTTTAAACCCCGATATCTCTGTAATGCATCATCCGATTTTAATACGACTTTCAGTGTTAGATTCAGCTTAATAAGGTCTACAAAACACATATTCATTTTTGATTTGATCAGAAAATTCATTTTTTCGAAAATTTTGTTTCATTTCCGGTTTCGACTGGAAATGACAGATTTTCATTTCCGGCCTTATTACAGAGGTAAATCGACCAAATCATAACCATTGAAAATTTCAAGCCTCTATCTTAAAGCGTTTTTGAGAAAAGTCCGGGACAAAATGACTTTTTGAAATTTTTAAAAATGACGTCACGTCAAAACGGAGGTGACGTTCTCTTTAAAACTTTAGCATTTCTGAGGGACGCCAACTTGCAAAAATCTCTGAAAATTTCATCAATATCGGTTTTAAACCTTTTGAGTTATGAAGCAAAAAAGGAGTCAGAAGAAAAGAAAAAGAATAATAATAATAATAAAAAGAAACCGAAGAATAACAAGAGGGTCTTCCGTTGGAAACGGAAGACCCTAACTAGAGCAAAGCTCGTTGCAAAGCAACGAGTGGGTCTTCCGTTAATGTCGGAAGTAAAGCTGGAAGTTCCTGTAAGAAGCAGAGCTCTTAAACCAATAACAAGAGTAATTTTTAAAAAAGATGAAAAAATCGAATTATTCCTTGTACGACTTAACAAAATCCGAATGATTTTAAGTACGAATTAACAAAAACCTTTTTGATTTTAAGAACGACTTAACAAAAAAATCCGAATGTGTTTAAGTACGACTTAACAATTTTTTTTGTACGAGTTAACTTTACGATAAACATTATGCTATTTTTTAAACCAAGGACGCGGAATCAAAATTTCCGGAAAAATCAATTTTTAAACCCCGATATCTCTGTAATGCATCGTCCGATTTTTAAAAGGTTTTCAGTGTTAGGTTCAGCTTAATAAGCCCTACAAAACACATATTCATTTTTGAATAAATCAGAAAATTCATTTTTTCGAAAATTTTGTTTCACTTCCGGTTTCGAGCGGAAGTGACAGATTTTCATTTCCAGCCTTATTACAAAGGTAAATCGACCAAATCAGAACCATTAAAGATTTCAAGCCTCTATCTCAAAGCGTTTTTCAGAAAAGTCCGGGACAAAATGACTTTTTGAAATTTTTAAAAATGACGTCACGTCAAAACGGAGGTGACGTTCTCTTGAAAACTTTAACATTTTTGAGGGACGCCAACTTGCAAAAATCTCTGAAAATTTCATCAAAATCGGTTAAAAACTTTTTGAGTTATGAGGCAAAAAAGGAGTCAGAAGAAAAGAAAAAGAATAATAATAATAATAAAAAGAAACAATAGAATAACAAGAGGGTCTTCCGTTGGAAACGGAAGACCCTAATAATAAAAAGAAACCGAAGAATAACAAGAGGGTCTTCCGTTGAAAACGGAAGACCCTAACTAGACACGATCTCGTTGCGAGCAACGAGGAGGTCTTCCGTCCGATTTTTAGGATAAGGAATGACCTTACTCTTGATCTTCGTCAACGAAACTTATCCGGAAAAGGAGGCGGAATCTATGAGTGTAATGGGTGAAAGACTATCTATCCCTTTGGTGTGCCTTATTTGAGGGATCAACTCCTTTTCATTCGTTTTCGTTAAAAGGTATTTTTGTGTACCGCTAATAAGTGTTTAGAAATTGGTTACCGTTTTTGAGATATCTGGGAAAAATCGTTTTGATATCCAGTACTAAAACTCCTTTAAGGGGCTAGATAGCAAACAATATATGGTTGTACATTATAAAGTGTTGGACTTCTGGCCCCTTAAAATCCCTAATTACATAACATAGGAGGAAATGATTACCATGTGTAGGTAAATAACCTTAGAATGAAATTAATTGCCTCTATAACGTATCGCAAAATATTTCACACTAAAAAGTTATCATTAAAATTTTTTAGAGCCCCCTCAGTCCCTTATTTGAAGAGCCAGCCCCTTTTTCTTGATTTCATAAGAATGTTCTTGTCAATTTAAACACATTTTGTTCAACAAGTGTTTACAAATTTTGTACCGTTCTCGAGATATCTTGAGAGGGTCGTTTTAGGGGCCGACCCTGTAACTCCTTTTAGGGACCGCATAACAAAGAAATTATGACTGCAGATTGTTACGCTCAATATGTTGAGCATCTTTTGTTCAATATTGCTTTTCAGAATTGTCCTCTATTTTGAACTATTGAGCATCAAAGTTTTTGACCTCTGGCCCCTTAAATCCCCTAATTATGTAACATAGAAATTAATGATTGCCATGTGTAGGTGGATAACGTTAGAATAAACATAATTGCTTCTATAATGTATCACATAATATTTCACGGTAAAAAGTTATCATTAAAAGACTTTAGAGCTCCCTCAGCCCCTTATATAAAGGACCAGCCCCTTTTTCGTGATTTTAAATGAAAGCTCTAATCAATTCAAACACTTTTTGTTCAACCAGTGTTTACAAATTTTGTACCGTTCTCGAGATATCTTGAGAGGGTCGTTTTAGGGGCCGACCCTGTAACTCCTTTTAGGGACCGCATAACAAAGAAATTATGGCTGCAGATTGTTACGCTCAATATGTTGAGCATCTTTTGTTCAATATTGCTTTTCAAAATTGTCCTCTATTTTGAACAATTGAGCATCAAAGTTTTCGACCTCTGGCCCCTTAAATCCCCTTATTATGTACAATAGAAATTAATGATTGCCATGTGTAGGTGGATAACGTTAGAATAAACATAATTGCTTCTATAATGTATCACAAAATATTTCACGGTAAAAAGTTATCATTAAAAGACTTTAGAGCTCCCTCAGCCCCTTATATAAAGGGCCAGCCCCTTTTTCGTGATTTTAAATGAAAGCTCTAATCAATTCAAACACTTTTTGTTCAACAAGTGTTTACAAATTTTGTACCGTTCTCGAGATATCTTGAGAGGGTCGTTTTAGGGGCCGACCCTGTAACTCCTTTTAGGGACCGCATAACAAAGAAATTATGGTTGCAGATTGTTACGCTCAATATGTTGAGCATCTTTTGTTCAATATTGCTTTTCAAAATTGTCCTCTATTTTGAACTATTGAGCATCAAAGTTTTCGACCTCTGGCCCCTTAAATCCCCTAATTATGTAACATAGAAATTAATGATTGCCATGTGTAGGTGGATAACGTTAGAATAAACATAATTGCTTCTATAATGTATCACAAAATATTTCACGGTAAAAAGTTATCATTAAAAGACTTTAGAGCTCCCTCAGCCCCTTATATAAAGGACCAGCCCCTTTTTTGTGATTTTAAATGAAAGCTCTAATCAATTCAAACACTTTTTGTTCAACAAGTGTTTACAAATTTTGTACCGTTCTCGAGTTATCTTGAGAGGGTCGTTTTAGGGGCCGACCCTGTAACTCCTTTTAGGGACTGCATAACAAAGACATTATGGTTGCAGATTGTTAAGCTCAATATTTTGAGCATCTTTTGTTCAATATTGCTTTTCAAAATTGTCCTCTATTTTGAACTATTGAGCATCAAAGTTTTCGACCTCTGGCCCCTTAAATCCCTTAATTATGTAACATAGAAATAAATGATTGCCATGTGTAGGTGAATAACGTTAGAATAAACATAATTGCTTCTATAATGTATCACAAAATATTTCACGGTAAAAAGTTATCATTAAAAGACTTTAGAGCTCCCTCAGCCCCTTATATGAATGGCCAGCCCCTTTTTCATGATTTTAAATGAAAGCTCTAATCAATTCAAACACTTTTTGTTCAACAAGTGTTTACAAATTTTGTACCGTTCTCGAGATATCTTGAGAGGGTCGTTTTAGGGGCCGACCCTGTAACTCCTTTTAGGGACCGCATAACAAAGAAATTATGGCTGCAGATTGTTACGCTCAATATGTTGAGCATCTTTTGTTCAATATTGCTTTTCAAAATTGTCCTCCATTTTGAGATATTGAGCATCAAAGTTTACGACTTCTGGCCCCTTAAAATCCCTAATTACGTAACATAGGAGTAAATGATTGCCATGTGTAGGTGGATAACGTTAGAATGAACATAATTGCTTCTATAACATATCACAAAATATTTCACAGTGAAAAGTTATCATAAAAAGACTTTAGAGCCCCTTCAGCCCCTTATTTGAAGGGCCAGCCCCTTTTTCATGATGTCACATAAAAGGTCTTGACTTTACAAAGATTTTTTGTTCTACATGTTATAACAAAATACAGTCGAGGAAAGAGATATTGAAAGAAAACCATGAAAAATCACGACGCTTTTTTAACTCTAATTTTCGAGCTCAGGCGAACTTCAGCCCTATTGGTCACAGGAAAATATAAATACCAAATGTCAGATCTACAACCTTTTGTCTACAATCCCTGAAATTTTGAACTCAATATCTTAAATCGTTTAGGAGTTTACCCCTGGACAAGCCGACCCTCTGAAAATCGTTAAATTGTAAATAACTCAAAACCGGAAGTGACGTCATCATTAAAAAAAAAATCCAATAAGGTTCAGATCATTATCTATCAGACCTGAAAGTTTCATGTAAATCGATGGAGTAGTTTTAGAGAAATTGCGTACACAAAATTGGTTGGAAAAAAAAAAGAAAAATAACTAGAGCAAAGCTCGTTGCAAAGCAACGAGTGGGTCTTCCGTTAATGTCGGAAGTAATGCTAGAAGTTCCTGTAAGAAGCAGACCTCTAAAACCAATAACAAGAGAAACTAAAATAAAAAGATGAAAAATATCGAATCATTCCTGGTACGAATTACCAAAATCCGAATGATTTAAGTACGACTTAACAAAAACCTTTCCGATTTCAAGAACGACTTAACAAAAAAAATTCGAATGTATTCAAGTACGACTTAGCAATTATTTTTGGTACGAGTTAATTTTACTTTGAACATTATGCTATTTTTTAAACCAAGGACGCGGAATCAAAATTTCCGGAAAAGTCAATTTTTAAACCCCGATATCTCTGTAATGCATCGTCCGATTTTCAAACGGATTTCAGTTTCGTATTCAGCATGACCAGCTCTACAAACCTCGTAAACATTTGAAATTAAAACGAAAAATTCGAAAATTCAAAAATTTTAAAACGCTTCCGGTTTGGTCCGGAAGTGACGGAAACTAAATTCCAACCTTATGTCCAAATAAAAACGATCAATGCTTCAACACAGAAAATTCCCAGTCTTTATCTTAAAGCGTTTTTGAAAAACGCCCTGGACAAAATCACTTTTTGAAAATTTAAAATTTGACGTAACGTAAAAACGGATGTGACGTTGTAAATAAAAATTTAACATCTTTAAGACACAATAATGCTACATCATCCCTGAAAGTTTCATGTAAATCCGTTGAAAACTGTTGGAGATATTAAGGTTTAAAAAAGTCAGAAAAATAAAGAAAAAGAAAAAAAATAATAATAAAAAGAAACAATAGAATAACAAGAGGGTCTTCCGTTCAAAAACGGAAGACCCTAATAATAATAATAGAAAGAAACAATAGAATAACAAGAGGGTCTTCCGTTGGAAACGGAAGACCCTAAAAAGAAACCGAAGAATAACAAGAGGGTCTTCCGTTGAAAACGGAAGACCCTAATAATAGAAAGAAACAATAGAATAACAAGAGGGTCTTCCGTTGGAAACGGAAGACCCTAATAATAATAGAAAGAAACCGAAGAATAACAAGAGGGTCTTCCGTTGGAAACGGAAGACCCTAAAAATCAAAGTACTGAAAGTACTGAAAAGCGCTAACCTAGCTTGGTTCTAAGAAAATTTACTGTGTGCATGCGTAGGCGGAAATAAGCCTTATTGAAATTTTGGTTTATGTTTAATGAATATCAATTTAAAGTATCGAAGGCCAGATTTCTTTAAATATATGTTACTTTCTAAAGATGATGTGAATTAAAGCTGAACACGACTTGTATATGGATACTTGCCTGAAAAAAAGATATGTTAAAATCACAAATTATACCTTTTGAAGAGTAATTTATCACAGTATTTGACATTTTCCTGCAAAGAATCGATTTTATTTTTCTATATTTTAGCTTCTGAATACGCACTATATTTTTTCATCACTGCGTAGCATCCTGTGCTGATGTACGTAAGCCCCGCAAACCAATCGTATCTACTCGGCCATTTCCGTCACCCAGATAACTGGTTCCCTATACCTCTTACCAGTTTAAATGATGTATATTTCTGCTCATAGAGGGCAGTTATTCCTTGCACCGGAAATAGAAGTCTAACGACAATAAAGCGCTGAGCTATGCTTAGCGCTTTAAAAACTAGCGCATATTTTTTGTGCGCCGTAAATTGAAGTTTTACTATGGGAGGCACTGTAGCTCAAAGATCGTCCATCTGTATTTTTAGACAGGGAGCTACAGACCTGCAGCTAGTTCACAAGTGGCTGTAAAGCTGTATTATACTAGCTCTCCAGAAAATTTTCATCAGCCAACTTCACAAAGTGAGTCTGTATTGAACCGACATTCAGGACGTCATACTCAATCCCGTAATAATTGCTTAAAATAATTTTTAAAAAATGTCAATTTTTACCTGCATGATAGGTTTTTTTTCCTATATATTGCCGACAATGCAAAGAAACATTTCTTAAAATAATTTATACACATTTTAATTTCACGACATGCAGTTAACCTTATATTTGGAATTTTTATTCATTTTTTTAAAGAGGGTGTCGCTTCTTATGTCTCATATTACCGGGTAATCACAATCTCAAAACCAATGTCTTTAATCAAATAGTTTGTTTTTTTTATCGATAACTTTGCAACTCAGCTGACGGACCCCGTGTAATTTTTCGCGTGGGGGGGGGGGGGGGGGGTCTTGTCACAACTTTTTGGTAGCGATAAGGATGCATTTGGAGATATTTTCTAATTCAGCCGAGGCCTATACTTTAACAATTTGTTGCATGTACTCTAATAACAGTGGCGTCGGAAGCAAATTGAAGGGGGGGGGGGGGGCTAAACTAATCATGAAAAATATTGACAAAAATTCCCATAATCATGAAAATTCTAATCCGTGGGGGAGGGTATACCAATAACTCCAATCTTACCTGCCCAATTTTCCCCCCAAATCATGAAATTCCTAATCCGTGATGGTGGTGGTTGGGGGGGGGGGGGGGGGTGTGCTAGTATACCTACTATGACTCTAATTTTCAATATCACTATTAATATTTCATTCTCTTTAAGGTCTTTTAAGGAACAATTTTGTTTGTTGCGAGGAAAAAGTAGGGGGGGGGTGAATCCTCCCTGTTGCTATGTTCCTAATGGTTAGGTCTTACTTGGCAGAAAAAGTGGGGGGGGGGGCTAAGTTCCCCCCTCCCCTTTAGGCCCCCTCCCGGTTCAGACGCATATGAAGAAAAATGCGTATATATCTTTATACACGTGTATTTAAACAAAGTCATTAAATGTAATTTTTTTCAGTTCTAAGAGGATATCTGAAGCCGATCGAATTTTTTACTCGCATCTTTTATACATTCTCTTGATAAAATGTGCACCAATCTCATAATTTAATTTTCCGAAAAATAATACTCTATGAAATGTTGTTATCCAGAGATAATATGATTATAGGCTTGCCTAATATTTTTTTTCTATTTATTCCGTCCCTATTCCGGCGATAACGGCATGCCTTTACCTGCAGCTAACCTTTTTTTATCAGTGACGTCACTGTTTCCATATAAGGTCATGTCAAAATTCGACAAACTTGTAGACTTTACATTATGTCAGATATGCTATTGCCCAGCCTGAAGTTACGAATGCAGAAACTACGGATTGAAAGTGTGCAAAGTTGTAGGTTTAATTAACTAATGTAAACAATAAAGTTGCAAAATGTGCATCATGCGAAGGAACTGAGTCAAATCTTACACGTGTTTACGCCCGAGTTTTATAGGTTACACGATCAGAATTACACATATTCATGCTCAGGTTCACACATCAACACGATTGCATTTTCGGATTTACAAGTTTACATGTCTGGATTTTTGAACACGATTACCCTCCATATAAAATTGCATGCACTTCAAGTTTCGTTACAAATCGTTCTTTTTTCTCAATTTTAAAAACCGTATTATCAAGGGAACCTTCAAATTTTAAAATTTGTTGGAAAGGTAAAAAATTTTAATCCCCAGCGGGAATCGAATTCATGACTTACAGATTTGTAGTAAACCCCTATACCCACTGCACTACGATGTAGGTCATAACTTTGGGAAAGAATTAAACTATTTATAAAATTACACTTTATTTTATTGTTTATTTCGGTAAATAGTTCATCAGAACATGTAAGTGTCCCATACCATCTTAATAGCATTTGTCAGTGTGTTCAATCAAGAGACATAAAGCCAGTGTACATGTACAATTTTTGTCTTAAGTCGAAGATTGCCTCATGACCCTGGAGCCTTATCAATAACATACTCAAGGCCAATACATTAGTTCACTGACCAACTAAACAATATTTGAGGATGATTTTTTAAATGAAGGTTTACTAAAGGGGCTGCTTTAATGATTGCAGTGCCACTCTCTCTGATCTGAGTAGAGTGTTATTAAATTCGAACCACTGCCCCATGCCCGTTGAGTAGCGATTTAGATACATTATGAAATTACCGCATTGCAGGCTTAATTGCAATGGGAATATCTGAAACTGCCACCCCGGAAAATATTGCTGTAGCATGCAATACCAATACATTGCCTGTTTACAGCATAGGTACTCGACAACGTGGTTTTGCAGTAAATCGAACACTCCTTGCATTACAATTGAACAAGCGAGTGTTTGGCCCACGACATAGATTATTAATAAAGTACTAACTTCATATTGTTCAAATACATATCAAAGTAGTCAAAAGTGCAGTGTCACATGCTCCAATTAAATCCATAAAGCACCCGTAAAGGTCTCTTTGAACAAGCGATGCAGTTTTTGGAGCATTAATAACATACCATTTTTTAATGAACTCAAATTTGATTCCGATTAGGTACTACATGTATTTGCAAAAAAATTTGACATGCATGGATTCCTTCTATTTTACTATCTATTAATGTATTTTTATGATTTATGTCTTTTGGGATAAATTAAGTCCAAGAAACATTCAGAATAATGTTGAAAATCATTAAAAATTATAATGCATAGGCAATGAACTTTTGATATACAATGTTAGAAAATATTGCTAAGACATCAAATTCATTAAATACTGCGGATTTCTTATTTGTCAGACTGCAAGAAATTATGATCATCTTAATTAAAGGTCAGTGGTGTATTCCAGCCTCAAACTCGGATCGTAAGCATTCATATATTGCGTATAAGGACTATGCATGTAAGAGATGATAAATAAATGACAAGTTGAGTTTCTTATCTTTTTTATTTATTTATTAAAGCCAATACTCAAACTAAAACAGACATTCCTTGCTACACCCTATCACAATGTTTCAGACAATGTTGGCAATGATCAACGTAGTAAACCATAATGGGCTGTTTTAATGGCTCCCACATCTCTAGCTTTAACTTCACAGATTGCAACCATCACATTTACACGTGTAACAGTTAAGCTAAGTCATTTAATAGGAGATGTAAATACTGGACATGCATTTATCATTTACGCAACAGTCTAAACTGGTTCTTATCAGTAAATTGGTCAAATGGAGGACCAGCCATCACAGGCTTTTATAGTTGTGTACAACCTTGTAAGTTATACAATTTTTGAAATATCTCACATTTTAAAAAAAAAAATACAATTGATTGTGAATTTAGAATTTGCGAACAGTTTCCATCTTTCATGATATGGTCTAAAATAGTGGGTGGGGGGTTAAGTTTATATTTAAAAGATTTTAAATAGTTAACTACACCAGATCTTCTCAATATACACATATACACAAACATATACAAACATATTAAAAGTTATAAACTTACTCAAGTACTAACTGAACAACATTTGAGGGGGTATTAAAATCTTTAAGAAGTCATACAGTCAATGATACATCATATAACTTGTTCACTCCAAGAACAAACACACATACATATATATCTACAATGAACTCATCAAACTTGGAAAAAAAATCAATTACATCACCTTGAAAACCCAGACCACATTGATTCTTTGTTACAGACATTATGGCCCTTTAAACTTAAAACATGATGGCCCTTTAACCTTAAAGTCAATCAAAGTAAATATAAGTTTATCTACTGACATAATGTAATTTTCAAATCAAACAATTAGTTATTGGGGCTTCATAATTTTTGACATTCCACTTTATTCACATTTCAAAGTATTATTTAATTCTAAATTTAGTTACATCCAAGGAAATATTCATATCATGATTGATAAGAGTCTAAATTATTGCAACATATGAGCACCTTTAAAAAAACGAACAAACGAACAGATTTAAATCAAGTTGCTAACAAATATTGGCTAAAGGTCTATCATTTCTACATAACAGATCCCCTACTGGTCTGGGGTGAATGCCTTATTTGTATTATTACACCAAAAAGCCTCCACTTTATATAGTATTTTATACCAGTACTGTCATTTACATTATTTTAAATAATATTAAACAAGTTTTGTTATGCATCTGTGGACCCTATGATAAGTCCAAATGCAGAATGAATTTGCAAATCAACCCAGAAACTGTGTGGATCAAAAAAAGAACTTGGTAGGTGTCTCATCTAAATAAAAAGAAAAAAATTGACTTGAAATGAGGTCATACTTTAGATGACAGTGC
The DNA here is from genome assembly GCF_025612915.1 of Magallana angulata. Lineage (NCBI taxonomy): Eukaryota > Metazoa > Mollusca > Bivalvia > Ostreida > Ostreidae > Magallana > Magallana angulata. Next base: position 1,790,864 of record NC_069111.1, on the reverse strand, counting down.
TGGTAGTTGGATGTTGCCATTGTTACATCACAGTACTTTGATTATTATAACCCCCAAGAAAAACAGAGCAATGGAAAGACTTAATTACAGGATGTATGGAATCGAAAATACTATATAACAGTTCATAGATACAATATCAGACAAACCAAAAACAGTGACAATTGTAACAGGTTTATATTACTCTATTATAACAGGTGCCCCTCAACGGGTGCTTGGGAATGTCACACACTTCCACAGAGAATACACTCAATTCTCTACATCTGCAGTATACTGAGGAATCATCTTATTTCATGAGGGTCAATGTTTGTGAATAGACTGGTTGTGGACATAATTTTGCACCTGAATGTCCTAGAAAACAAACTTCCAAGTAAATCAAAACTTGTACAAAGTAAGTGTGGATGTGAATTCACTGATAAGTGGCATCCACAATTTTCGCGAACATTGAGCAACCATGAACAGTGCTGATTTCCCAGTATCTCCATTATATACACTACCTAGCTATACTTGAGTTTATACATCATCTATACATGGACAGAATTATGCCTGTGACACACTCACACATTCACTTAAGCCTCATGCCTTATCTTCACATACATACATCTCTACCAAAGGTTCCAACAGTTTACTCTCAATAAGAACAGAATGAATATTCTACCATTAGTTTATCATCCACGTTATTGTTTCACGCATTTTATGGCTATGTTGATACTTGTTGATTACCAATTTTGATGTATTTCACGGTTAAGCAAAAACATGACACCTTTTTTTATGTCTAATAATTCGTGCTTTTGACAAAATACACAAAAATTGATGGCCATAAACATTGATAAATCCATAGTGAGTTTGAGATTGATATAATGTGTGGGTAGTTACAAGTATACAGAGAACCCGATCCTTCGTATATAAATACAGGTATATATATATTCACCATCCATACATATTGAATACAAGAGTGAAGTACATGTATCAGAGTAACAGGATTGTCAACAAAAAATGATCTAGCACTACACACAGCTATATCTCGGGCTACAAGCACAGCTCACCATATAACTCTGTCCCTGTATTGGCAACAACAAACAGCACTTGGCCAATGATAAGTGTTTTAACAGTAAGTACAGAGAACTGAATCGTACTACAATGTACAATAATCAGGATACATTCAAGATATACAGTACAATATACAATACTGTATGTAAACCTGCAACACATGCTACATTTTGTGGTAGTTTATTAGAAGCATACCGCTAATGTACACAAACGATCAAGCTACGTTTATTCTCAACATCTCAGACCAGATAGTAACACCCTCATCAAGGGGAGACAATCCTCCTGTAATAACAACCTTACAGATACAGATCAAATACTTGGGTAACAAATGGTTCAAACACACAAGTCTTATGTATTGTTAGTTAACTGCTGGTACAGCAAGTGAAGTAGTATTTTAGCATTACATTGGCTGTAAAAATACTGAGACTGGACAATCACATATAACACTGTAACAGATCAACTTCTAATCACATTTCATCACTCCTCTGCCAGATTTCCTTCCATCACAGCACGAGTCAGCTTTCCTCTAATTAAAACTCAATGTGAGATTTTAAGTTTGGCTCCTTCAGCTGGAGTAGTTGTATTCAATGAGGTAGTCTGGGTAAGCTTGACTGCTGTCAAATATAACAAACACCTTTGGATTGTGGATATTATCCACGCACGAGTCATAACACTTCCCGTATGGGTCGTTGACGGGGTCGAGGGGCGGGGGCTTCCTGTAGGTGCTACTTCCTCCAGTGAACCTCCCTACAAGTACTTTTGCCATAAACATTTTGTGGAGTGTTTTCTCCCCTGATTCTGCTGGACGATGATGAAAAGGCTTTGGCGGAAAGTGTTGAATTGAGTGCAGAGCATGAAGCTTCCTTGTATAAACAGAGCTCCCTAAAGGATCTATGGATGTTGAAGAATCTTGTTGAGAAGGCCCAGGGTTCATTTGCTGAGAAGGCCCAGGGTTAATTTGTTGGGAAGGCCCAGGGTTCATTGCTTGTGATGGCCCAGGGTTCATCTGTTGTGAAGGCCCAGGGTTCATTTGTTGTGATGGCCCAGGGTTCATTTGCTGAGAAGACCCAGGGTTCATTGCTTGTGAAGGCCCAGGGTTCATTTGCTGAGAAGTCCCAGGATTCATTTGTTGAGAAGGTCCAAGGTTCATTGCTTGTGATGGCCCAGGGTTCATCTGTTGTGAAGGCCCAGGGTTCATTTGCTGAGAAGGCCCAGGGTTCATTTGTTGTAAAGGCCCAGGGTTCATCTGTTGTGAATGCCCAGGGTTTATTTGTTGAGAAGGCCCAGGGTTCATTTGTTGAGAAGGCCCAGGGTTCATTGCTTGTGATGGCCCAGGGTTTATTGCTTGTGATGGCCCAGGGTTCAGCTGCTGTGAAGGCCCAGGGTTCATTTGCTGAGAAGGTCCAGGGTTCATTTGTTGAGATGGCCCAGGGTTCATCTGCTGAGAAGGTCCAGGATTTGTTGTTGAATTTTGCATTGAGTTTGGCTGGTTCTGGACATCTGAGGAGACACCCGCTATGGTTTGCAGAGACTGGGGCTGCATGAACCCACTGGAATACTTCCGGCTGGCAAATGCACTCTGACTTCCATTTTGAAACAAATTCTGATTGGTCAGAATGTTCGGAGAGCTGCTGGAACTTGAGGCATTCTGAAAAGGCTGAATGCTTGGACCACTGAACTGATTTGGTCCTCCATTCTGTATATTATTGCTTGAGGAATTGGAATTAGATGAAGCATCCTGGGCAGTTCCTGTGGACAAAACCTGACCAGGAAACAGTTTATCATTCAGACTTGACGAATGGCCACTGTGCATAGCAAGGGCAGTCGCCAGTCTTCTAGTGTTACACTTAGACAGGTTTGTCAGATTTGGGTCAGTAGGCAGTGCGGCATTGTGCGTAAACTTTGAAAACCCTGACCCTCCAGCAGCAGAGCTTGAAGAAGCAGCAGGTGCCCCATTACTGCCGTCACCCGCAGTTCCGTAAAGCCTTCGCCTGCTAAATATGCTGGACGGGACGACAATCTGATTGGGCAGGGACACAAAGGAGAAGTGGGTGGAGTTCTGGAAGGGGACCATGCCCATCTGGAGCAGCGTGCCATGCATCATCTGAAAACTGCGGCGACGGTCTGCCTTGTCTGTGTACTGGTGAGAGTAGGAGGAATGGGCAGCAAAGTAGGAACCTGTAACAAAGAGCACCTGTCAATCACAGCTGTCAATCACAAACTTGTGTGGTTGGTGGATAGGCTACACGGTATGGATGGTTGAGATTATACAGTTCACCAGTATTTTGAGCAAGGTTTTCAATTGCGAGATAATGTTTCTGTTGATTGTGGTTTAAAATGTGGATTTAAAAAAGTATTTGAATTTTTGATTTTTTTCATGCAAGTCTTATTCGAATGTCAAAATATACAAAATGTCAAACCAGGATAAATCTTTTCCAAAGTGCTAGGAAGCAAAGATTTATTTGGAAAATACGGTACATAAATTTAATGATACAAAGGATAATTAAGAGGTCCAAAATCCGCTTAAAATCTCTATCATTTCAGTTGCTGAGTAAACAAATAATGAGACAAAAATTCTTGCAAGTTATTTTGGTTAATGAACCTTGAAAACAGTTTTTCAATACAATAACTAAACTGTATCTCAAATCAAAGATGGCTGAACTAAGAAAACATTTAATACAATAATTAATTGCATGAAAAATGATTTTGATTCATGGTCAAGTTACTTATTAATGAATTAATATGAAAAATCTCATTGAACTAAGGTATCTCACCATGACCATAGACGGTGCCATTTTTGCCGCAGACTCGCCAGTCAAAGCCCTTCCTACAGATGGCTTCCAGCACCGAGGCGTGCGTCCCGTGGAACAGGTATTTCTCCACTACCGCTAGGCCATCATTTTCATGTATCATCTCAGTCCTTTTACTGATAAACAAAAAAACAGAAATCTTTAGGTTATCTTACTGACAAACGTAAAAACAGATAGAGTTGGACAGGCACTCTTACATCATTTAAGAATTCTTTAAGGAACATTAGTAATTTAGATTCAAGATTCTCATTGTAGTGTTCGCTCTTCTTTTCTTTGATATGTATCTGAATTAAATGTGATAAAAATGGCCGCAATTGTTGAATCAAAATTTTTCAAAAACTTTGCCAAAGGAAAGACACACAGTCTAAGCCAGCCCTTCATATCAAATTCGAACTCCCATAAAGTGAAGCGCTATTGCTTTACTTCTCGACCTCTCTCAGTAGGCTTCATCTACTTACACAGTGAAGTACTTCCACTGTATGGGGTTCTGAATGCGACTAATCTTTACAATATCTGCCTGAGGGAAATGAAGAGTCTCGTAGAACTTGGAACACACTTCTATGTATTCTGGAGAGTCTGGAACCAAGTCCACCATCACATAGCCCTGTAAAGGTAACTGTTACACATCACTACACTAGTCTATTTATAGCCCTGTAAAGTAACTGTTACACATCAGTATAATAGTCGATTTATAGCCCTGTAAAGGTAACTGTTACACATCAGTACACTAGTCTATTTATAAATGCAACCACAATATATTTCTTATCATTATATACAAAAATTTCATTTATGAATCTTCACACTCAAAATTAAATGTGGGTTAAATAGGCTTTAAAGCTTCAATCCCCCGCCCCCAAATTTTTATACAAAAAAATGACAAAACAAATGTCATAAATGCATTGTTATAAATACAGTATACTGGAAATCCTCATAGATATTTACTTAACTTACTTACAAAAAAAAAAAAAAAAATTTCTCTGAAAAACATATCCACAGGAAATAATGACTGTATCAGATATAAACAACATGCAGAAATATTCAGGACAATAGATACATGTAGAAACATTTTTGTCATAACTGTCATTTCATTAACATTAAGACGAATCAATTTTCGTGGATTAAGAAAAATCCAGTGTTGAAGATATTTAAATTTGTGGAGTTTTTCTTTTGATGTCATTTCTAATAATTTTTCATTTCTGATAAATGTTTCATTTTATAGATTCATTCACAATAAAATCCTGGAAAATTGTTGATTGAGGAATATTGATGAAACTAGAAATAATATCAATTCATTTCTTCTAGTAATGTTAACCCAGAGTAAATAATATCCATTTATTTCATTTAACAATGTTAATCCGGAGTCCATTAGCCATCTGCAGAGATCCATACGATCTGGAGCACTGACCTGTCTTGGATCCATATAATCCCAATGTATCGGCCAGTCGGTTGGGTTTTTACGACTGTCCTCGGACTTCTCCTCCCAGTTGCTGGTCCTGTTGTCTGGTTCCTGGTCCTCCAGTGCCGTGTCATCGGAGGTCTTCTTGGCGATCATATTGGCGATGTACTCGATGTAGTCATCGTCTAGTTTAGTCTCAAGGATCTCTACAACCATGCTGGGTAACGACTGCTTTAGTTCACCTACACACAGAAAGAGAATTTAACCCACCTACACAGACAAAGAATTTAACTCATACATACAGAAAGAGAATATAACCCACCTACACAGACAAAGAATTTAACTCATACACACAGAAAGAGAATTTAACCCACCTACACAAACAAAGAATTTAACTCATACATACAGAAAGAAAATTTAACCCACCTACACAGACAAAGAATTTAACTCATACATACAGAAAGAGAATTTAACCCACCTATACAGACAAAGAATTTAACTCATACATACAGAAAGAGAATTTAACCCACCTATACAGACAAAGAATTTAACTCATACATACAGAAGGAAAATTGAACTTGCTTACACTAGAGAATTTAATTCACCTACACACAGATTTTACTTTTAAGCTCACATATGCTCAGATAAAGACTTTATATTACCATCACAAAGAGAGAGACTTTATATATCTACACAGACAGAGAATTTATTTCATCTACACAGATTCTGATTCACCTATACAGAGAGACTTCTCAGTTAATCAAGGCTGTCAGAACAATGCAGAATGAGGTACAATATCAACATGCCAACAATCATCTTCACTAACCAATTGTTTGATTTGTATCCCCTCATCACCACCTATATCAGCCAGGGCGGAGTTGAGGGGATTTAAATTGAACACTAGGCTAGTAAAGATATCCATGCGAGCAGAAATACTAAAAAAAAATTATGTAGTTATTAAAAACTATGTACATGTGAACTGACACATGTTTTGTTAACATTCAAAACTTAAATCTTCCTGATACTATTTATGATATTTTACAGTTTGTTACTATTTATAGATTTATACATTTTCCTTTTCCTATTAATAGCTGTTGTTTTTGTTGTACTCACTCATTGGATAATAACTGTCACAACCTCCCTGAACACAAAACAATGATTTCTGTAAAAAAAAAAAAAATACACAAAAAAGATACAGTAATGCTCACATGAATCATGATACCAAAACACATAACTGAGACCTACAGTGTATTATTCAGCATTTTAAATAATACCTTCACCTTAAGTGTATTATTTTGGCGTGTACGGTATTTGGCAGAAATTAGTTTTTTAACAAGTTGGCATGGATTTGAATACGCATATTCCTGAATGTGACTAATTTCATATATATGTGCATGTCATTTAGCACTGTACTTGATTTGGCGGAAGCCGCATTCCGCCAAAAACGCTAAATAGAATACACAGCCAAATGTAGTACGTTTACAGTATTACTGTACATAAAAACAAATAAACTTCTCCTTTATGCACAAATTTTACATAAAATCAGACACCGTTTATTCGAAATGCTTCAATCTCTATAAATTTTCTTTACTGGTACATGAATTAATTTGTAAAGTATTAAAAGCTTGTTATTATTGTTAAGATAATTTTGAAATCAAAGTTAACTTCTGTATACAGGATTGTTTTTGCCCTGCAGATTTTTTTTTGGTCCATCTACACTTGCAAAGTGTTTTCTCCCTCCCCCCATATTTGAATTCACCCTGACAATAGAATAAATGATTGATACTCTACCTAACACAATTTTGAATTTGCCATATTAAATTTGTCTGCTGACAACAAGGACAAAAATAAAACAGGGGGCGAATATTTCACTGTATATAGTGCTCATTGAGTTCCCTTTTTTTTTTTTTGGTAAAATAAACTCCGATATTATGTGTCAGTGACAGTCTGGACAACTGATTCTGTACCTTGGTTTTGCCGGTCAGAACAAGTTTGACTTGTTCCTCCAGACAGAAAGCACAGGTGGGATGTCCCTGGATACACCTGGATATCCGGAACCCCAGCAGTGAGATGTTACAGCTGGTGCATTTCTCTGACCCCCAGCTACTACAGGAAGGCTGGGGAGAGGTAGGGTGACTGGCGGCACTGAACCCAGGGTCACTGGCTTGTCGGAAGCAACTCTGCTTCTTTGGAGGCAGGTGCTTGGTGGAGGTCTCTATGGATATACTTAGAGAGCGACCCGTGATAACGTGGGTAGCAGGAGGTCCCCCCTGGGCCCCAGCGGACAGGTTTTGGTTGCTATCACAACCATTATTGTTCGTGTAGGAACTAGAGCCCGATTCTGACAGGAAATCCAAGTCCAACGCCTTCCATGCTTCACTGTCGAATAAATCTGTCTCTTTTTTAACCTTCTTGGCATTGAACGAATCATCCGTGGAGGAGGATAGAGACCGTTTACAGGACTGTTTGTTGTCGCTGTCTGAGGAGAAGTCGACCGGAATGTCGCCGACGCTGGTATTAGGGGGAATGACCGTGGGAACAGGCACAGAGCCCAAAACAGACAGATCAGTGGCAGACAGACTGGGCCCAGGCATTAAAGAGCTCTCAAACAGATCCATCTTCTTGTGGTACGGATCAAGGGTTTTAGAATCAGAATTATCACAGTTAGAGGGTACACAGAGGTTGTCTGACTTGGACAGTAGTTTGACGTTTGAGGAAAACGACTCTTTAAAGAAGTTTGTAAAGGTATTAGCAGTCTGCTCTGCAATGATCATGGTAGGGCTGCTAGAATCCAAATCAAGATCTGTGTCATCACCGGAGCACTTTTTTGACGACAGATTGAGAGGTGTGGCCACGGCTGATGAACTGTCCTCGTCATCACAATCATCAAGAGATAGGTCCACCTGAACCTCGCGACGCAAGCTCTGACAGGAGTGGACCGACTTGGATCCTGCCACACCCCCTGTCCCCATCTCTAGCCTTTGGACTGGCTTGACCGTTGTCTCCGCGACAATAATTACATCTAAATCCTCGTTCTTTTCCTCCCGGAGAATTTCAACATCACTGTCACTCTCATCTAAAAGAAATCAATACAACATTAAAATGTGCAATACTTATACTATGGTATGTGAATATGCGAAAGTTCAATAAAAAAAAAAAAAAAAAAAAAATCTACCCTAGCATGCAAGTGTCAAGTGACCTACAGTACGCTGTTCTTATATCACTCAATATATTCAATATCATAAATAATAAAATAAAAATCTGTATGGTGTTCTAGGTTTTGCTTCATAGAAATTTTGTCTTAAAAGGTTCGGTGTTCAAGACTAAATAACCTAAATATGATTATCAATATGAACTTCAGTCTTGTTTTGATGTCAACATCAGCACTTATAAACTGCTCCTAGCTTTAAAAGAACCACTGGCTTTTCCTATCAGATGTTTTATCTTGGCAGATATTTCAACTCATTACAGCTGCAAAAGTAACTGATATGATTTAAAGCATGCATTTCTATGTAATGTTGAACACAAATATTTGTTGTGGTTCAATATTCATGGATTTCTTAATTTACATCTTCAACAAATAATTAAATTTAGTGATAATTAATTTTTTTTTTAATTATTCATTAGACAACAAAATTATTTTTCAACGAACCTGTCAAAAACTAGCAACTTGGCCCCTTCAAATTTATATGTTTCCACAATACAAGTGATAAATACACAGGGCCCTTTTTAAGCACCCTGCTTCGTGAACTTTTCCATCTTAAGCCCCCCCCCCCCTCCACAACACCCTCTATTCCAATGTAAGTCATACACAACACAGTTTTCCTTTTTTATGCCATACAAAATTCAATACATGTACCACTTTACTTCTTTCTTCCTTCCCCATAATATAAAAAGATACATATTTATCCAATATATCATCCGTGCTCTTTTAAAGATACTCCACATCCACTATATATATAATGAGTCCCCCCCCCCCTATTTTTTTAGTATGTAAACTTTTTCATTCACATAAGTTCTCGTTTGCATGGCCCAAACCCCACCTACATTGTAAATCATTAAATGTGTAATTCATTGATTAGTTTATTTACTAAGTAACAGATCCTCTACTAAGCACCCCGTCCCCTTCTAGTTACCTATCAGTTAGTGATAGGCTCTAAGGCTTGGTGTATTTTTACAATGTATAACATACATGGATCAGTGCTCTTTTCCTTTGTATAAATTTTACTATAAGCATGTCATTCCAAATCTAAACATTTGGTATTTTATTACAACATACATCCCCAGGTTTGAAGGCAGACATGACAATTGCTCTCACAGTACCAAACATCACATGTGATCATATTTAATTATAAAATTAAATGTCTGTACATGTATTACTTTGATCACCTGCTGCGGTAGACTTATTTAGAATTTGTTTACTGAAAATAATTACGTGTTTAATGATATTATTTTCCTCTTTGAGCCTCAATATAAACACAGTTAATCTGTGAACACTGTACAAGAAGCCCAACATCAGAACCCATTTTAACAACAGCTTGGACTGTGGGTAGTTGCTTTAAACAGCAATGTGACGTAGGCCTGTTTATTTCATTACTAGCTCCTCAGATATGGCGCTTTGAAATCAAAAAGATTTGTCTGGTTTTTGAGCTAAGACTATGCAATCAGTGTATATTATGCAGATTTATGCTTGAAACCAGCGTCATCTTTAACTTGTTCCTAGACAAGAAATAGATTATTACATCCTACTAAAAGTCCACGGTCTTGTTAAAATGGTTCTCTCTTTTCATTTTCGTTATTTTTCCTTTCAAATTTCTGTGGCATTACTAGTACACCTACACGCCTTGACCTGGAGTTTATAACATTCATAAACTAGGCAACAGTACCATTCACAAATAAAACATGCATCACTGTAAACAGGAAAACAAAATAAGCTCATTCAATACAGTACATTATGTTATCTTAGGTACAGCTTAGTGTCTACGCTCTCTCTCTCTCTCTCTCTCTCTCTCTCTCTCTCTCTCTCTCTCTCTCTCTCTCTCTCAAGAACTGAGATTTTATTTGGATTGGATTATGCTTTTGTACTAGTTTGTTTCAAAGTTCAAAAATTAATTTTCCTTTCACTGATTCCCTTTGACATTGATCCAACAAATAACTGCTATATAACTGAAGTTTGCTTTCACTTTCACTTTCTTTACCGTTATCTTGGCACATGTGGGAAATTACTCAATTTCAAAATTTCTATTAACTTTTTTCCTTATAAATCTAATTATTACACAGAATCAATATGGTACTATTACCTAGAACTATTTATTTTTTAAAATATTTTATATATTTTTCTTCCTACCAACCCCCAAGTAGTTTTATTTTTAAGTGCTTTTTACACTGTGTGATAATGCCATGATAAAAAAAAATTATCATATTCTATTGATAACTTTTATCAGACAAGACCAATAAAAAAAGGTAAATTAAAATAATAATTGACATTTTTGTGACGGTGGTGTTTATCACCCAACCCCGGGTGTATTTTTCATGTTAACTGCATGGACACACAGAGATGACTTAAGACAAGGTCTGATTGTGCCTGGAAATTTCCATCATTTCCTCGTGTTCCTGGTTAAATTGTTCATCAGGATAACCTTCAAGTGATAGGAGTGCCATGAGTTTGCTAAAACATCAGCTTTTATTTACAGACCATATCAAATTGCGATCAGTGTCAAGTCTACATTTCCATTTTTCCTTTTTCATTCAAATTAGGATATTTTTATACATGGAAATTCAAAGACAAGAAACCAAAAATTAATCACTAAATCAATAGAAGTATACAGTACAAGAGTTTAGTGTCTATTTCAACGAAAACTTGTGTTTAGGCCCATCTTATTCAATGTGGCTGGCCCACTCCCAAAAATTGTATTCTTAACTTCGATCACAACTGCATTTATGACTCGGACCAGGGGGTCCAAGAAAGATCTGTCAGATGTGAAATTTCAAATGAAAAACACAAACCAAAAACTGTACAGTGTCTACGGAAGATCTAGAACAACACAACCGTCAATACCGCCCCAATCCCCTTAGATCCACCTAAATTGATCTTCCCAACTTGTAAACATTGAAGAATCCAATGGCGTACTTATGAAATTTTGCTTAATTTGAAGACGGAATCCTCGCCCTTTTCTTTATATAAACCTACCGTCCGAGGCAATGACGATTGCTAAACTCTCCGATGTCGCCATCTTCTGAGGAAACCCCTCGGGAATGGCCGTATTTTATCAGTAATGCCCCATTCTTTTCCACACCAATACACTCAGAATGAAGAAGGATAAAACCGGAAGTTATTGTGAATGAAGTCACGTGGTTGGATCAGGAATTTTTGTGCGTGGATCTAGAGTTTTAGAATGTAATATAATATTTTCCAAGAATAACTTTTGCAATTATTGACGTGGTATATACAGTTTCTCAGTTTTCATCATACAGCAGTTAAAGTGATTGTGGATCTACCAGCGAATGGTACGGAGCGAAAAACTTGAATGTCTGGTGTAGACCTGTGTTCACTCCAGTAATGTTCCAATTTCTAACTCCCTTTGTATAAATAGATATAGCACAATAAAACACATACACATGTTATAAACACTGCATGAGTGAAACCTCATCCTTTAATATATTGAGGGTGGATTTTCATGCGCGGAACCAGAAAATTTTTCCAGGATGGCGGGGTCAGACGGCTATTTGAGTTTACCGGGAGGAGGGGGGTCCGAGGCATATTTTGGGTAATTTAAAAAAATTCAATTTTGCAGAAGGGGGGGGGAGGACACCCCCCCCCCCCCCTAGTTCCGCGCATGAATTTTTTTGTTTGTTTGTGGGGTGTTTTTTTTGCTCAATTAAATCACATCAAACATCCATCATATTTTTTTGGGGGGGGGGGGGTGTACTGTCATTTTCCATGCCTCAATCTATATCACTGTAAGTCGTCCAAAGGCAAAGCAGAACCCCTTTTTAAGGATATATTTTCTTAAAGCACACAGACGTACATATAAAAAGCTTTTGTAAGACTCATTTTGATTTTGCTACTCCAGTGTCTGTCTACGTGTTAAAAATCGAACAAACCCAAGAATTTTTCCCACAAAAACTATAAATAAACAGGAACACACCTACTCGCTCGTGTTAACTTTCTTTTAAAAAGAGAGAACATAAATAGGCATTGTGCCTGCTGTTCAATCCATTTCAATGTATTTATATACTTGAACAAAATACTTCTTAAATTAAATTAACTTTCTTTTAAAATTAAATATAATTTCCCTAGAACATTGGTTTATATTTAAAAATGATGTCCGTATTTCGTTAACTTGTGTTTTTTTCTTTATATATAAATAAGAAGGATAACTGTCATTAAAAATAAACGTAGGTGTAAACACTTGTACATAAAATATTGCCTTTTCTTATAATTGTTTTTTTTTTTTTTATTTAATAGGTTCTCACTGTAGTTATATATATATCTCAGTCGGGAATATAGGAATATTGTGTAAATATGACGCGGACTCTGATCCGGTTTGGGCGGGGTAAGGGAAAGCTTTACAACATAGAACATTAAAGTACATTACATTGAACTTTACCTGGATTATATGCTCAGCTATGTAAAATGCCATTGATGAGCGAGATTAGATTTAATTTGTCAAATCTTTTATCACCATGGAGGCTACATGTAGGATTTCAAATATTTGACAAAGGACACTAGACTCCTCCAAACTAAGACCACCACAAAGGATTACCCATAACTGGTCACAGTATCGAAGTGACTCATATCACAAACCACGACAGGAACCAATAATTCTTCATCCCCGCATGCATGCATCGACCTACAAAGGAATTGGTGGCCTAGATATCCACAAAGGGGTTGGCGTCCTAGATATCCACAAAGGGTTTGGCGTCCTAGATATCCACAAAGGGTTTGGCGGCCTAGCTATCCACAAAGGGTTTGGGGGCCTAGCTATCCACAAAGGGTTTGGCGTCCTAGATATCCACAAAAGGTTTGGCGGCCTAGATATCCACAAAGAGTTTGGTGGCCTAGATACCCACAAAGGATTTGGCGTCCTAGATATCCGCAAAGGATTTGGCAGTCTAGATAGCCACAAAAAGGTTTGGTGGCCTAGATATCCACAAAGAGCTTGGTGGCCTAGATACCCACAAAAGGTTTGGCGGTCTAGATATCCACGAAGGGGTTTATCACCACAGATATCTATAAATATTTAACCTCCACATGGACTCGCCAACTTCTGAAGGCGAAAGAAACGCACAAATCTGATATCAACAAGCTTTGAGCGTCACAGTCTGTAAAAATCAAAGACTGTTACGGATATCAACATATCTATGACCATCGCAAATATCCAGAAATGTTCCACGCATCCTTTACCGCCCGCAGAGGCAAAAATTCTTTGACTGGACTGTTCCGAAACGACAGACAAATCATTAGAAGTATTTTAACAAGACGTCGGACTTTCGGTAGGACTTATTAAACTATTTTTTTCTTGCGGGAAAACAAGTTAAAAATGACGCTGGTTTCAAGCAAAATATATTCACCAATTGCGTAATCTTAGCTCGAAAGCCAGACAAATCTTGTTGATTTCAATGAGCCATGGCTGAGTGGCCAACGATAAAATAAATATGCCTACTATACGTCACATTGCTATTTGACACAACTACCCAAAGTCCAAGCTCTTGTTAAAATGGTTCTGAAACTAACGCATTTTAACTCTTCACACAATTTTCATATCAACCACAAAAAGAGAGAACAAGTAGTAGTTTTTAATCATAACATTACTAGCAAGAAAAAAAACTGTTTAAATTTGTGAAACCATGCAGCAAATCACTTTTTGTCCCCCATAAGCCCGATTGTTATGTCTGTAGGTAGACGTCGATTCACCAACCGTGGACAATTGGATGGACATAATAATAATCGCAGGCAAACAATTTTCATTGCGTGCTTTACAGTTTGAGATAAAAAAATAATAATAACATTTTTAACAAACTCGTCGTTATTATTTTTTTTTTTTTACAGGTAATCTATTCGGACAGTATATAACCATTGATATCACCAAGACTTTCTCAGTACATCACACGAGAGGCTATTCAGTCCAGATTACAGGACACCCCCTCACCTTACATTTAATGGATTATTGTACAACATAGAAAATGTTTGTTTGTAAGACAGTTTATTAGAACCACGGGATCTTTTGACCTGTTTTTGCGACCTCCTGTATCCTTTAGAATTAACCATATTGTTTTTTCGTGATAATGCAGTTCACGGGAAGATAGAATAAGTAAACAGAGCCATTATCTTTATTTAATCTAATTCCCACCTTTCAGGTGACACCAGTACCTGAGGAACGCATTAAAAATCATCAAAAATTCATCATGTTTCGCAAACCTTCCTTTGACAGGGTAAAGGAAAATGATGCGGGTATCACAACAAAGTTGTTTTCTGTTTTTGTCGACTCGAGATACAGATATGACTGGTGTGACAATCTGTCCCACTCACTTAACACCGTCAAATAAATTGTAGTAGTCAAAACTTTCGCACACCATCCGTAATTCAAAAAAATCCTAACATACCAGAATGGCAACCCTCGCTCCGCTAGTCAAAGGATTGGGGTGACATTTAGTGGCTACATGTCGCAAATTGACAGCGTTGTGACACTCAAAAATGAAAGAATTATTGCGTATTATATGTTTAATAATAAAGGTTTGAAAAATATTTGGGACTCAAAAAGGTATTTCTAGTAAAAAGAAGCTGTTTAACTCAAACTTCAATCTTTTCATGCTACGTTAAAGATTAAGTACATCTAAATTCCCAACATTCGACTTCTGAGTGGGGTAGGGTTTTTTTTATCTTCAAGCAGCTGTCCTCTAACAAGTCAATACTTTGGCCACATCACCAGAATGTCAATGACCTATTTCCTTATTCGAGTATAAATTTCATAATTTTTAATCACAATCAAATGCAAATATTTTTAATGGCACCCAAGTCGAACATCTTAAATTCAGATGTTATACTGTAAGTTCAAACAAATGTATTTCAGTGTATACAGGTAGTACACTGGCAGAACTTGTAGATTTTTTACTTTAGTACTACTTACACTCAAACGATACGGTTGAGTAGCGCGCACTACTACTGAAACCCGACATAGATGTAATACCCGACATAGAGGTCTGCTCTGAATGAAATCCAAACGCGCACTGCTTCTCAAACAGGAAATCCGTGCCTTTTTATACTGCAGGAGTTAAAGGTCAACATTGTGAATATCAAATTTTTTTGGTGACGTTGGTTGCCACGTGCCATTTCAAAATTCAAAATTATCAGGGATTGGCTAAGTCACGTTTTACTTCTTCTAAATTCCGCACCCCGATTGAGAAAGATTGATAAGCATAGCATTTTATAACTCACGCCTTTTACAAATACTGTAGTTTTTATGGATATCGGCATACAAGGGGCGGTTGAAGTTTATACTATATGATAACTGTTCTATTTATGGTTTGTACCCCACTTTGGTATTATAATCTTTCTTTGTGCGAGTGTGCGTGTATGTAGGGGGGCGGGGGGGGGGGGGGGGGGTCATGGGCTTTTTTTCTTTCTTGTATATACATACGTATCTGAAGTTTTGCTTGTAAGGATTTTTAACTTTTAAAAATTATTTACCAAAAACTTTATTGTGACCAGGCGATGGCTGACAGACCCATTAATTATTGCACTGTTTCCTAACCACTATACATGTAGTTACCATCCTGATTATACGGGCGAAAAATAGTTCTTAAAGAATGAATTTCCAATAGTTAAAGATAACTTACAACATTTGAACTTTACAGTAATATCTCCAACATTTAGTGAAACCATATGTTAATTGTTCCTCCCTTAGATATGACAATAGATAGTTACTCATCAAAGACAACAAGGATGAGTGGCACACATTACGATAGATACCCGACATAGTTGTGATACACGGTGGGTGATTGCCCTGACCCGAATACAGTCGCACACAAAAATGTTGGAAATTCAGGTAACAGCGTATTTAAACTATAATGACTTTAAAAAAATGGTTGCCTTTTATCAAATGACGTAAACCACAGGCACCTGTTACAAATTTTTCTCAGAAAAAAATTATATATACCTATAATTACAATGTAACTAATAATGTATTACTAAATATAGGGTATTTGTGTTTATTTTGAGAAAAATATATAACGTCGAGTGCCTGTGACGTAAATGTATCGTGGTTTCCCAATAACGATTCAAAAATGTTGGCATTTATTGTTATCTATATAACTAAAGTCTTTTTACTTGATATATTCATCTCTTACTTTCTTAAAAATGACTCAAATTTACTTAATTTTACAACCATTGCGAGTTCCGGGAAAGATGGATCACTTCAATGACTGTAAAATCGTCATTTGTTATTCTGATAAAATAACTAATTATCATATTTCTTTACATGTTAAGTTGGGCATTGTTGTTTGATGTCAGAAACTGGTGCGGGTAATTTAAGTAAATTTTCTATTTAAAAAAAGATTCTTTTAAAAAGACATTACTTTTTAGCTCACCTGAGCCAAAGGCTCAAGTGAGCTTTTCTGATCACAGTTTGTCCGTTGTCTGTCGTTGTCGTCGTCGTAATGGTCGCTGTCGTTGTAAACTTTTCACATTTTCATCTTCTTCTCAAGAACCACTTGGCAGATTTCAACCAAATTTGGCACAAAGCACTCATAGGTGAAGGGAATTCAAGTTTGTTCAAAAGAAGAGCCACGCCCTCTTTAAAGGGGAGATAATTGAGAATTATTGAAAATTTGTTGGTATTTTTCAAAAATCTTCTTCTCAAAAACTATTTGGCCTGAAAAGCCTAAACTTTTGTGGAGGCATCCTCAGATAGTGTAGATTCAAGTTTGTTCAAATCATGGTACCCGGGGGTAGGGTGGGGCCACAATTGGGGGATCAAGTTTAACATAGGAATATATAGATAAAATCTTTAAAATCTTTTTCTTAAAAACTATTAGGCCAGAAAAGCTCAAATTAAAATGGAAGCATCCTCAGGTAGTGTAGATTCAGATTTCTTCAAATCATGGTCCCCGGGGGTAGGGTGGGGCCACAATTGGGGGATAAAGTTTTACATAGGAATATATAGAGAAAATCATTAAAATTCTTCTTTTCAAAAACTATCAGGCCAGAAAAGCTCAAATTAAAATGAAAGCATCCTCAGGTAGTGTAGATTCAAGTTTGTTCAAATCATAGTCCCTGGGGGTAGGGTGGGGCCATAATGGGGGGATCAAGTTTTACATAGGAATATATAGAGAAAATCATTAAAAATCTTCTTTTCAAAATCTATTAGGCCAGGAAAGCTCAAATTTGAGTGGAAGCATCCTCAGATAGTGTGTATTCATGTTTGTTCAAATCATGGTACCCGGGGGTAGGATGGGGCCACAATGGGGGGATCAAATTTTACATAGGAATATGTAGAGAAAATCTTTAAAAATCTTTTTCTCAAAAACTATTAGGTCAGGAAAGCTCAAATTAAAATGGAAGCATCCTCAGGTAGTGTAGATTCAGGTTTCTTCAAATCATGGTCCCCGGGGGTAGGGTGGGGCCACAATTGGGGGATAAAGTTTTACATAGGAATATATTGAGAAAATCTTTAAAAATCTTCTTCTCAAAAACTATTTGGCCAAGAAAGCTCTAATTGGCGTGTAACTATCATCAGATAATGTAGATTCAGGTTTGTTCAAATCATGGTCCCTGGGGGTAGGGCGGGGCCACAATTGGGGATAAATATTTATATATAGAGAAAATGTTTAAAAATCTTCTTCTCAAAACTATTAAGCCAGGAAAGCCCAAATTTGAGTGGAAGCATCCCCAGATCGTATAGATTCAAGTTTCTTCAAATAGTAGTCCAGGGGTAGGATGAGGCCACAATGGGGGATGAATTTTTACATAGGAATATATATAGAAAATCTTTAAAAATCTTCTCTTAAAGACTATTTGGCCAGAAAAGCTTAAACTTGTGTAGAGGCATCCTCGGGTAGTGTAAATTCAATTTTGCAAAATCACAGTCCCTAGTGGTTGGGCGGGGCCGTGATGGCGGTTTGAATTTTTAAATAGGAATATATAGAGAAAATCTTTAAAAATATTCTGGGAAAGTTTTCGGTCCAAAACTCAGTACTTAGTGTGAAAGCACAGGTTATGCAGATTTAAGTTTGATGAAACCATGATTCCCTAGAGAAAAGTGGGGCCATTAAATGGGGGAGGGGGGTATATAGGAATAGAGAAAAATCTTCTTACAGGTACAACAACAAAAGGGGCTTGGTATTTACCAAAAAAAGAGGTGGATAAAATTTGGCAGATTTTCAATTTTTTTGTAGCAAGATCTACTATACTTAGTTGTCAAGATATTTTGATACTGTAATGCTAATTTGATCAGAATTAAGGCAATTGTTCCTCAGGTGAGCGATGTGGCCCCTAGGCCTCTTGTTTTATTTTCATCTGAAGTTGTGCTTTCTTGGTGAAATAAACAATGAAATTTTATACCGTGGTGCTATCATACCGATAAAACAGAAAATCGCTGCATGTCTCTTTTGTTTGTTTGTTTTGTTGTTGGGGTTTTTTTTTGGGGGGGGGGGGGGGTATTTTTTTTTCGATGGAAAGTCTTTTGTATTATGGCCAAGTACTGTACATGTATATATATTCTTAAAGGGGCATGTTCACGATTTAAGCCAAATTTTATTTTCCTATTTTTATTATTTACAATGCTTTAGGAATGCATTTCTAGTGATCAAGTGGAATTTGAGAGCCAGTCGTAGAGTTATAAGCAAGATACAGGGCTCACAATTCCTTGTCATGTAAACAAGGCTCGTATACCAGAAAAAAAAATCTTATTTTAGTTGATTTGTCTGTCTATTTATTCATTTTGAGCATAAATAAACAGTTCCTAACGTTTAACACATATATTCTAGGTCTAAAAGTGACCTAAAATGAAATAAAATTAAGTTTTTACTTTACATTCAAAACGTAAACAAAACCTTCATTTTCACTGCAAAGAAATGCAAGCTCCGTAACTCGCATATGACTCAACGAATAGCACCCAAATTTTAGTTGACTACTAAAAAGGCCTTAGTGGAGCACTGTAAACATTAAGATCGGAAAAATATTTAATACCATGGTGTTACTATACCGATAAAATGGAAAATCACTGCATGTTATTTTTTTCTCGGCGGAAATTTATTCATTGTATTGTGGCCAAATACTGTACATCTATATTTAAAGGGGCATGGTCACGATTTGGTTAAATTTTCTTCTTTCTTTTTTTATTATATTTACAATGCTTCAGTAATGTATTTATACTGATCAATCAAAATATGAGTGTCAATCGTAGTTATTAGCAAGATAGAGAACTCACAATCAAATTATTCTTTCTAATGTGAATAAGGCTCGTGCCATGTTTTTGTTTACAATGGTCCAATATACCGGTAAAAGTTTTATTTTATAAGCTGATTTTTTTACCTGCTAATTCGTTTTGAACATAATTTAACAGTTCCTACAGTTTGTTATTGATAATGGGTTATGGTTCTTTTGGCAATGAGTTCGATATTCAGAGTTGTTGTCAATGAGCAGTGAGCGTCGCCAGTCCTCTGAATAAATGATCATGTGTAATGGGATGATATCATTAAGAGGTGTCTTCTAATTAGTACATTAATCTACAGAACACTAACAGGAGTCTTAGTATAATAGAACGGCCACCCTTAAACAATAGTCTACTGATATTGTATTTTAGTCAGTAGTAAACTGTCGGTATGATATATAGTAAATTCCTCATTCATACCACAGAAAACTATAACAAAACTCTTAAGGTATTTAATGTATATTGAAGGGATATTGAACAATTTTGAATCATTTTAAACTAGTTAAATTTGTATTGCTAGATAACTATCAAAGTGAAATGAACCAAATTCATATGACAGACAACATATAAGGAGCTAGTCATTTCGGACTTTTTTTTTTTAAAGAGTTATCTTCCCTTGATGAAAAAAAGAAAATTTTAATTTCGTCAAAATGTCTGCGGTAAATGATTCATTGTA
Source organism: Magallana angulata (assembly GCF_025612915.1). Taxonomy (NCBI): domain Eukaryota; kingdom Metazoa; phylum Mollusca; class Bivalvia; order Ostreida; family Ostreidae; genus Magallana; species Magallana angulata. The sequence continues at coordinate 1,770,503 of NC_069111.1, read as the reverse complement.
ATTCATATCTAAATAAAGAAAAAGTTTATGCATGTATTAACCAAAAGAGTTTTAGGAATTTTAAGTTACTTTTTACAATATCTTAATAAAACATACATTGCCCATAGACTTCAATGCAAAATTCAAGGTGTAATTAGTTGGACCATAACCAAAATTTTGAAAATTCCTTTAGTGGAGTATTTTTATTTTATAACACCTTCAAAATGATATCATGATTAAGAATATCGGACCATTCATTTATAAGGTACAAAATGTGGTCATTATACATCGAATTAAACATCAGTAAAGAAAGATACATGTATCTATATAGTGTGTTGTACAACTTTTACAGACATAAATGATAATGGATATCTATCGTGTTAATTGTTCTTAGCAGCTGTAATATCTGGATATCAAACGTAATGTGCTACCAGTAATTACTGGATATAAAACGTAATGTGCTACCAGAAATTACAAGATATCATACGTATTGCAATATCAGAAATTAATGGATATCAAACTTATTGTTCTACCTGTAATTACATGATATCAAATTATACTATATCAGAAATTACAGGATATCAAACGTATTGTACTACCAGTAATTACATGATATCAATCGTATTGTACTACCAGTAATTACAGGATATCAAACGTATTGTTCTACCAGTAATTACTTGATATCAAACGTATTGTACCACCAGTAATTACAGGATATCAAACATATTGTACTTTCAGCAAATACTGGATATTAAACGTATTGTACATGTACTATAAGTAATTACTTGATATCAAACCTATTGTACTACCAGTAATTACAGGAAATTAAACTTATTGTACTATCAGCAAATACTGGATATTAAACGTATTGTACTATCAGTAATTACATGATATCAAACCTATTGTACTAACAGTAATTACATGATATCAAACCATTGTACTATCAGAAATTACATGATATCAAAACATTGTACTACCAGTAATAACAGGATATCAAACGTATTGTACTATCTGCAATTACTGGATATCAAACTATTGTACTATCAGAAATTACAGGATATCAAACGTATTGTACTACCAGTAATTACTGGATATCAAACGTATTGTACTACCAGTAATTACTGGATATCAAACGTATTGTACTACCAGTAATTGCAGAATATCAGGCGTATTGGGCTAACAGTAATTACTGGATATCAAACATATTGTACTATCAGCAATTACTGGATATCAATTGTATTGTACTACCAGTAATTACTGGATATCAAACGTATTGTACTATTTCAAAGACATAAGTAAATATTGTTTATCAAGCGTATAGAGTCATCTAAGACTTTATCAATTGATAGATATATACACAGCGTGTTGCACTATTTCTAGGACATCAGTTATAAAAGGTTATCTAGCATGTCGTTATATCTCATAAACATCAGCGAATAAAAGTTATCTAACCTGAAGTACTTAATCCAAGATGTCAGAAATTAAAGAATATGTAGCGTGCTGTAATAGTTATTTGAATATATCTAGCGAGTAGCACTAGTACTAAGACCTCAGTAATTAAATGATATCCAGAATGTTGTAATCTTTCTAAAACATTTGTAGTGTTCCAGTACAAAAGTAATTAAATGAAATCCGACTTGTAGTACTAAATCTAAGGCATCAGTAATGAAAGAATACATAGCGTGTTGTTATACTTCTAAAACATCACATTTACGGAGATCTAGCGCGGTGAACTATTTCTAAGACATTAATAATTCAAAAAAAAAAAATTATATAGCGTGAAGCGCTAGTTCTAACACATCAATCATTAGGGATATCTAGTTGTTGTATTAGTTCTATTACATCATTGATTCAATTTCATTTAGCATGTTCTATAATTTTCAGTCATCTAGCGTGTCAGTAATTAAATGAAATCTAGCGTGGTAATTACTTTTTTTAATGCACTACTAATTAAATACTATAGTTCATCTAGCTAGCGTGTTGTTTTATTTCTTATACATTAGTTATTCAATTAAATCTAGCGTGTACTTTTTCTAATACACAAGTGATTAAAGATGAATTATATCTAAAGTGTTGTACTTTTTCTAATACACCGATTAAAGAATTCATCTATAGCGGTTGTTTTATTGTTCTTAAGGCATCAGACATAAAATGGTGTTTAGTGTATTATACTATTTCAAAAATATCAGTTATAAAATTGGTTGTTGTATTCTTGTGATAAAAGTGCTAAAGTGCTAGAGACGTGTTTTATTATTTTCAAAGATTCTAAGACTTTAGAAATTAGAGGATATTTTGAATAAAGCTTATTCTGGGGCCATGTACTTTTCTAATGTTAAATCGACATCAGAAATCCACAGCTTTCTGATTACAGGATATCAGTCGAGCTGTTGTAATCTTTTGCTGTCTAATGAGGGACACCGTGAATTACTTCTGAGACACCAGTAATCCTTAGCCCCTCTTCCATCAGACACGACATCGCTGTCACTAAACACCACGTGCTTCCTGGCGCCCGATCACTCGGCTCTAACTATTACATTCGATTTGTCACATCTGTTGTGCGTAGATTTATACTCTGTATTATCCGTAGACAGACTAGATGATTTAAACTTTTTTCTATAATCTGTAAGACATGGCCAGATTCTGTGACGGGTGATTTCCTCCAAGTCTACCTTCGATGTCGACATTCCTTCTTCTTTCCAAGAAAACCATTCACTGAGCGCCGGATGGGTTAAACATCTTTCTTGATCAGTTTACGAAAAGATAACTTAACATCTGTTGAACACATTCAGTCATTTTTTGAGGTTGAGTGCTTGTTATAACATTTATGATATTTTAGAGGTATTGTCAAGTATTGTCAAGTGCTGCCTGCAGTTTTCCGTTAGGTGGTCCCTACCTGTAGGCCCGGTGCCTCTGTCCGTGGTAGAGGGTGGCGTCAGCAGATTTCTCCATGCGCTGTAAGTACATTTTATAAGTTGATATGTAGCTTAGATATTTTGATGGAGTCATTGATACTAGTGTAAGATCATGGTTTAGTTGTACGTGGGTATTGGCTATCACTGGTTGATACATGGGTACTGGCTGGTATATAGATATGTACTAACTAATATCTGGGTTCTGGTGAGTGTATCGCTGCTTGCTGGTATATAAGTACTGGCTGGTACATGATCACTAAGTAGTATATGGCTATAGTGGCTTGTATATTGTTGCTTTCTGGTATTTGGGTATTCCGGTTGGTATATGGATTCTGGCTGGTATGTATGTATTATATGGTAAATTCATGATAGTGGATGGTCGGCGGGTGTTGACTGGTAGATAAGTACTGGCTGGTATATTAGTACTGGCTGGTATATTAGTACTGGCTAGTATATTTGTACTGGCTGATATATTAGTATGGCTGGTATATTAGTACTGGCTGGTATATAAGTACTGGATGGTATATCAGTACTGACTGGTATATTAGTACTGGCTGGTATATTAGTACTGGCTGGTATATAAGTACTGGATGGTATATCAGTACTGACTGGTATATTAGTATGGCTGGTATATTAGTACTGGCTGGTATATAAGTACTGGATGGTATATCAGTACTGACTGGTATATTAGTACTGGCTGGTATATTAGTACTGGATGGTATATTAGTACTGGCTGGTATATTAGTATTGGATGGTATATCAGTACTGACTGGTATATTAGTACTGGCTAGTATATTTGTACTGGCTGATATATTAGTATGGCTGGTATATTAGTACTGGCTGGTATATTAGTATTGGATGGTATATCAGTACTGACTGGTATATTAGTACTGGCTAGTATATTTGTACTGGCTGATATATTAGTATGGCTGGTATATTAGTACTGGATGGTATATCAGTACTGACTGGTATATTAGTACTGGCTGGTATATTAGTACTGGCTGGTTTATTAGTACTGACTGGTATATTAGTACTGACTGGTATATTAGTACTGACTGGTGGTAAATAAGTACTGGCTGGTAAATGAGTATTTGCTGGTTAATACGTGCTTGATAGAACATAAGTATCGGCTGCTGTATCTGCAAGAAGGGTGGTTTTTGTTGGGTTGTACTGGTCTGCGGTATAAGGTGTATGGCTGATATTTTTGCGGCGGGGCGGTGGTCTGTGTTTGAGAGGTTCTTTCAGTCTCTCTTCTCTATCACAACTTCTCTCTGCCGATTCTGTGGGTTAACCTCGCCGTCTCTCTATCATCGCCCCTTCCTGTCGTGTCTGTGGGTTAACATTGCCGTATATCTATCATGGCCCCTCCCTGTCGTGTCTGTGGGTTAACATCGCCGTCTCTCTATCACGGCCCCTCCCTGTCGTGTCTTTGGGTTAAGATTGCCGTATATAACATTTTTGAATAAGTTTTCTCGTTATGTAACAAATAAGATGATTTTATTACTTTGCCCTGTAAATTGGTAATCACACCGGAAATAGTTATATTGCTCTACCGGAAAAAAGTTAGATTTCACAGGAAATGGTTATATCGCCCTTCCGAAACTGTTATATCACCCTCGCGTGCAATAATTCTGCATATTAATTACGTTGGGTCCGATATTTAGCTAAGAAAACGGAAACAGTTCCTCAAAAATAAAAATGTCATGACAGTGTCTGCTATTTAGAGAAACTTCCTTTAATTGTTTAATTTGAAAAATGATATTCTTTTTGAAATCATCGATCAGTATTTTACAAGAAAATTGATTTGTAAGATATGAAGATGCATTAATAATTGAAATAACCAGTTGATGAGGTAAATATATTCTTAAACAGATTTTTATTTTTTAAAATGTTATATAACATATATTACATGTCTTCTCGGGCGACAATACCAGAATATTTGTCCCTCGGTGACAGGAAAGCCCTAGAGTGTTATGTCACCCGATGGCGAAGGCAAAGGGCGACATAACACTCTAGGGTTTTCCTGTCTCGGGGCAAATATTCTGGTATGTCGCCCTCGGATCCATGTAATATAAATTATGTATAGTATCTATCATGGCCCTTCCCTGCCGTGTCTGTGGGTTAGCCTTGCCGTCTCTCTATCTCGGCCCCTCCCTGCCGTGTCTGTGGGTTATCCTCTCCGTCTATCAATCACGGCCCCTCCCTGCCGTGTCTGTGGGTTATCCTCTCCGTCTATCTATCACGGCCCCTCCCTGCCGTGTGTGTGGGTTAACATTGTCGTCTCTCTATCTCGGCCCCTCCCTAACGTGTCTGTGGGTTAACCTTGCCGTCTCTCTATCACGGCCCCTCCTGCCGTGTTTATGGGTATCCTCTCCGTCTATCTATCACGACCCCTCCTGCCGTGTCTGTGGGTTATCCTCTCCGTCTATCAATCACGGCCCCTCCCTGCCGTGTCTGTGGGTTATCCTCTCCGTCTATCTATCACGGCCCTCCCTGCCGTGTCTGTGGGTTATCCTCTCCGTCTATCAATCACGGCCCCTCCCTACCGTGTCTGTGGGTTATCCTAACCGTCTCTCTATCACGGCCCCTCCTGCCGTGTTTATGGGTATCCTCTCCGTCTATCTATCACGACCCCTCCTGCCGTGTCTGTGTGGTAACCTTGCCGTCTCTCTATCACGGCCCCTCCCTGCCGTGTCTGTGGGTTATCCTCTCCGTCTAACTATCACGGCCCCTCCCTGCCGTGTCTGTGGGTTAACCTTGCCGTCTCTCTATCACGGCCCCTCCCTGCCGTGTCTGTGGGTTATCCTCTCCGTCTAACTATCACGGCCCCTCCCTGCCGTGTCTGTGGGTTAACCTTGCCGTCTCTCTATCACGGCCCCTCCCTGCCGTGTCTGTGGGTTAACCTTGCCGTCTCTCTATCACTGCCCCTCCCTGCCGTGTCTGTGGGTTATCCTCTCCGTCTCTCTATCACGGCCCCTCCCTGCCGTGTCTGTGGGTTATCCTCTCCGTCTCTCTATCACGGCCCCTCCCTAACGTGTCTGTGGGTTAACCTTGCCGTCTCTCTATCACGGCCCCTCCCTGCCGTGTCTGTGGGTTAACCTTGCCGTCTCTCTATCACGGCCCCTCCCTGCCGTGTCTGTGGGTTAACCTTGCCGTCTCTCTATCACGGCCCCTCCCTGCCGTGTCTGTGGGTTATCCTCTCCGTCTATCAATCACGGCCCCTCCCTGCCGTGTCTGTGGGTTATCCTCTCCGTCTCTCTATCACGGCCCCTCCCTAACGTGTCTGTGGGTAAACCTTGCCGTCTCTCTATCACGGCCCCTCCCTGCCGTGTTTATGGTTATCCTCTCCGTTTATCTATCACGGCCCCTCCCTGCCGTGTCTGTGGGTTATCCTCTCCGTCTCTCTATCACGGCCCCTCCCTGCCGTGTCTGTGGGTTATCCTCTCCGTCTATCAATCACGGCCCCTCCCTGCCGTGTCTCTGGGTTAACCTTGCCGTCTCTCTATCACGGCCCCTCCCTGCCGTGTCTGTGGGTTAACCTTGCCGTCTCTCTATCACGGCCCCTCCCTACCGTGTCTGTGTAGTAACCTTGCCGTCTCTCTATCACTGCCCCTCCCTGCCGTGTCTGTGGGTTAACCTTGCCGTCTCTCTATCACGGCCCCTCCCTACCGTGTCTGTGGGTTATCCTCTCCGTCTATCAATCACGGCCCCTCCCTGCCGTGTCTGTGGGTTAACCTTGCCGTCTCTCTATCACGGCCCCTCCCTACCGTGTCTGTGGGTTATCCTCTCCGTCTCTCTATCACGGCCCCTCCCTGCCGTGTCTGTGGGTTAACCTTGCCGTCTCTCTATCACGGCCCCTCCCTACCGTGTCTGTGGGTTATCCTCTCCGTCTCTCTATCACTGCCCCTCCCTGCCGTGTCTGTGGGTTAACCTTGCCGTCTCTCTATCACGGTCCCTCCCTACCGTGTCTGTGGGTTAACCTTGCCGTCTCTCTATCACGGCCCCTCCTGCCGTGTTTATGGGTATCCTCTCCGTCTATCTATCACGGCCCCTCCCTAACGTGTCTGTGGGTTAACCTTGCCGCCTTTCTATCACGGCCCCTCCCTGTCCTGTCTGTGGGTTATCCTCTCCGTCTATCAATCACGGCCCCTCCCTGCCGTGTCTGTTGGTTAACCTTGCCGTCTCTCTATCACGGCCCCTCCCTGCCGTGTCTGTGGGTTATCCTCTCCGTCTATCCATCACGGCCCCTCCCTGCCGTGTCTCTGGGTTAACCTTGCCGTCTCTCTATCACGGCCCCTCCCTGCCGTGTCTGTGGGTTAACCTTGCCGTCTCTCTATCACGGCCCCATCCCTTCCGTGTCTGTGTAGTAACCTTGCCGTCTCTCTATCACTGCCCCTCCCTGCCGTGTCTGTGGGTTAACCTTGCCGTCTCTCTATCACGGCCCCTACCTGCCGTGTCTGTGTAGTAACCTTGCCGTCTCTCTATCTCGGCCCCTCCCTGCCGTGTCTGTGGGTTAACCTTGTCGTCTCTCTATCTCGGCCCCTCCCTACCGTGTCTGTGGGTTATCCTCTCCGTCTATCAATCACGGCCCCTCCCTGCCGTGTCTGTGTGGTAACCTTGCCGTCTATCTATCACGGCCCCTCCCTGCCGTGTCTGTGTGGTAACCTTGCCGTCTATCTATCACGGCCCCTCCCTGCCGTGTCTGTGGGTTTAATCTTGTCGTCTCTCTATCTCGGCCCCTCCCTACCGTGTCTGTGGGTTATCCTCTCCGTCTATCAATCACGGCCCCTCCCTGCCGTGTCTGTGGGTTAACCTTGCCGTCTCTCTATCACGCCCCTCCCTGCCGTGTCTGCGGGTTAACCTTGCCGTCTCTCTATCACGCCCCTCCCTGCCGTGTCTGTGGGTTAACCTTGCCGTCTCTCTATCACGGCCCCTCCCTGCCGTGTCTGTGGGTTAACCTTGCCGTCTATCTATCACGGCCCCTCCCTGCCGTGTCTGTGGGTTAACCTTGCCGCCTTTCTATCTCGGCCCCTCCCTACCGTGTCTGTGGGTTAACCTCGCCGTCTATCTATCACGGCCCCTCCTGCCGTGTATGTGGGTTAACCTTGCCGTCTCTCTATCACGCCCCTCCCTGCCGTGTCTGTGGGTTAACCTTGCCGTCTCTCTATCACGCCCCTCCCTGCCGTGTCTGTGGGTTAACCTTGCCGCCTTTCTATCACGGCCCCTCCTGCCGTGTCTGTGGGTTATCCTCTCCGTCTATCTATCACGGCCCCTCCCTGCCGTGTCTGTGGGTTAACCTTGTCGTCTCTCTATCTCGGCCCCTCCCTACCGTGTCTGTGGGTTAACCTCGCCGTCTATCTATCACGGCCCCTCCCTGCCGTGTCTGTGGGTAAACCTTGCCGTCTCTCTATCTCGGCCCCTCCCTACCGTGTCTGTGGGTTATCCTCTCCGTCTATCTATCACGGCCCCTCCCTGCCGTGTCTGTGGGTTATCCTCTCCGTCTGTCTATCACGGCCCCTCCCTGCCGTGTCTGTGGGTTATCCTCTCCGTCCATCTATCACGGCCCCTCCCTGCCGTGTCTGTGGGTTAACCTTGCCGTCTCTCTATCACGGCCCCTCCTGCCGTGTCTGTGGGTTATCCTCTCCGTCTATCTATCACGGCCCCTCCCTGCCGTGTCTGTGGGTAAACCTTGCCGTCTATCTATCACGGCCCCTCCCTGCCGTGTATGTGGGTTATCCTCTCCGTCTGTCTATCACGGCCCCTCCCTGCCGTGTCTATGGGTTATCCTCTCCGTCTGTCTATCACGGCCCCTCCCTGCCGTGTCTGTGGGTTATCCTCTCCGTCCATCTATCACGGCCCCTCCCTGCCGTGTCTGTGGGTTATCCTCTCCGTCCATCTATCACGGCCCCTCCCTGCCGTGTTTATGGGTATCCTCTCCGTCTATCTATCACGGTTAACCTGTAACCTCGCCGTCTCTCTATCACGACCCCTCCTGCCGTGTCTGTGGGTTATCCTCTCCGTCTATCTATCAGGGCCCCTCCCTGTCGTTTCTGTGGGTTAACCAGACCCTTGGAAGGACAATCAATGAATGGATTTGAAAGATTAATGCATGTTGCAACAAGGCCGACCAAATTCCATTGTCTAATGGATTGTCTTCCTTCTAATGTTTGGCAGGTTCTTAATGGCGATAGCGTTTTGGGGGTTTCTTCCTAATTTAAGTGGGAAGAAATCAGTTGCGGCCACGGGTCGAACATTTCTGTAAATTGAATTATCTGTTCGTTAAATGACTATAAGTGTTTATTGAGAACTCAGCCCTGACAAAACGCTATCCTTTCTCCACATAGACGTGTTGATTTAACTATAATAACGGGATCGATATGCAGGCTTGATTGGTTTGTTAACTGGAGGTGTATCGTTTCTCCCGTCCGCATTGTATTTCGTCTGTCTGTGTGTAGCGCACTGTCTCTGCTAGGTGGGCGGGGCCCCAGCACACGCAGGCATTGATCCGTGTCAAGTCGCAGCTGCCAGATGCTGATGTGCATTACCTAACTTCCATCTATCGAGGCTTCTCTGGCTTTACTGCTTTAATGAGTGGGGAGAAAAGTCAATTAGCCCCGCAGTGCGCCTGGTAGCCTTTGATTAGTTGTCGTTTGAACTTTATACCTGTGTTCTTGTGTCTCTCTATTTTGTGGTTGGAGTTATCCAAAGGAAAAGAAAAATGAGCAAAGGATATTAAATTAAAGGTAAAATTTATTTTATTTAATAATCAACTTTGGCAAAGTTGTTTTTATTTTTACTTCATTGTAAATAATGCCAAATAAATTTATAGAGAGAGAGAGAGAGAGAGAGAATGAGAGAGAGAGGAGAGAGAGAATATTCAGCAGTCAGTTAAACTGGTATCCTTTTTCTGGTCAGCATCATTTAAATATTTGACCAATCGACCACTGGGCCGGTCAATTTGTGCTTAACGTAAATTTAATGTACCTTAAAGTTCTATAGATATAGTACATGTATACTCTAAAATCAGTTTCATGCAGTGTAAATATTTACTAACACGAAAACCATTAAAAATGTTAAAGTATCGCAATGGTCAATATATATACGGGTATATCTGTTCATGACGCGGTCAATTTCTGTATATAAACCTCAGACCGACCCGACCATCTTTCTGGGTTTTCACCAATGGACCGGGGCCTGCTATTATCGACAGACAGTTAAGGCCCCTGCTACTACCCCCCCCCCCCCACTTGCCGTCTGAGAGAGAGAGAGAGAGAGAGAGAGAGAGAGAGAGAGAGAGAGAGATGTACATTCTCTAAGAGGACAAACGACCACTCCATCGTTTCGTTTAGACGTGTTTTAGCTGCCATCTGTATTGGGACGACAGTTTATCTATTGGATAATGATCGCTGTATACATTGTGTATATTCACACAGAACACGCTGATTTCTGGGTGTTTAAGGATCAATAAAACATTCTAAACATTCTATACATATTTATTAATGAGCGTAATACACAATACTTTAAAGCTATTGTGTTTATTCTATCAAATATAACACCAATGTTTGGTTATTGAAAAACAAATCAATTGCAAGTGAGTTGTGGATAGAAGCACTTCTATAGATTCTAAGTGGAGATAGCCATATGTTTTGTACAGGTAAACTGTAATCTTATTTGAAACTTGTGTAAGGGCACGGTATATGTAAGATCATACAGGCCTACTTTTGTTAAGGAATAATATGAAAGCAATGTGACACTTATTTCTAAAGCGCCACCTGTTGGGTGCTGGATCTGCTGAAATACATGATCGAGAGCGGTCTCCGTTGTTGTCTTGTCCTTGGAAGCATCGGGGTTTTTTTTTAGAATAAAAAAACACAGCATACAAGAGATACAGCAGCGGATTCCAGCAGATATTTCAGTACGCCCCCTCCTCCCCTTGCGATGGTCTGTTAGGGATGAATTCCGTCGCTCAGCGAGCAATGCTGCTCGGATCTCGATGCTAGTTGACGACTGACAATAGAATACCGTAATGGGTCCTCCTCTCTTTGATGTCAACAAAGCCAGTGAAATCAGTGACATTATATCCAGACATTTATCACCGATCACACTAAGATGTGATTTAGATAGCGCTGAAATCAATACTGTTCATTTTATGACTCGATTCCACAGAAATAAAATTTACAAAGAGTGTCCTTCTTCAAAGAAACAAAACAAATGGTAAATATTTCTATATGAAGTAACCAGAGTGCATGAAATATTGAATCCAAGTTTTATTGATTGACACGTTATATTTCCGTAAAACGGTCTTTGATAATTGCTTTAACATTTATGGGTTTTATTTCTCATCACCCCCTCCTCTTATTTCAACTCATACAGCGTTCAACTATGTAAGAATTGAACTGATACAAACTGCTGAATGTTGGTTACCTCACGTGACCTTTATGATATCTGACTGCAACATTGTACACCTTACCCCGGGCAGTTGTTCTTGTGGTGAGACTTCCGGTGTAGCAAGGTCTCTTCCGGTGCCAACAGTCTGACTCTCATGGTCTCTATCAATAAAAGTACTAACGATTACTGTGTGTCAAACTTTATAAGTTCATTTCATGTATTTCGTCCTTGAAAAAAGGAGGTTAACAGGTATTGGATGGATGGATGGAGGGATGGATGGATGGATGGATGGGTTAGAATGCATGCATACCATTAGGTCTCAACGAGACTATTTTATCAAGATCTTTTTAAAATGATAGTTCTGCTGTACATGGAGAATAACCCTTTCATAACCTTGACCCCAATCTATTTTCTGTCAGCCGAAATAAGAAAACAACCCTTACATGTGGCTTATATAATCATTTGTATAAAGAGTTGAATGAATCAACGGAAGAAGGTTCTGAGTCCTACCCTAACTTGACATCAAAGTAGAATTATGAACCAGAAAACATGGAGGATTCCCTCCCCGCTGTCTGTCGGGTCTGATGGAGCTACAGAGGACGGACAGTAAGGGGGATTCCAGCACCCCACCGTCACCCCTGGAGTGCACCTAATCTTGGCGCGTTTAGTGATGCATGCGCGTGAGGAGGTTGCATTTCGCCCCCTCAGGTTTTTTTCTGTCTAGATTTGTGTAATGGAGTTAATTGCTTTCATATTGCTTGCTCCAATTTAAGCAGGGCATTTTAATCAAATGAGCATGATATTGAAAATTTATCTGCTATTTAAAATCGTCTGATTTTTAATTGATACCGATCAGGAATCACATTGTAACATCTAATGTACCTGAGTAAAATTACTAAGGGATAAGAATGAAAAAAAAACTCACTCGGTCATATCATTTAAAATCGACGGAGAGTAGAAATACATTAAAGTTTCTAAAATTAGGCCTATAAATCTATAAATAAAATGATTCATTAGGAGCATGTACCCTTTTATTCAATGACCCTGGCATTATGACGTTTCCGTGTGTTCCATTCATCTACAGTCCAATCAGCTTGCGTTTGGCGTTTTCTGAAGTATGAAGCTTTGCAATGTACAAAACAGCAACAAGTGTAACTAACCTACAAAATCATCATCCGCAATGTATAAGGACACAGCATACATTAATTAGATTTGTGGGTTAATTAATGTCGCTATCCTGTATGGAGGAAATTTGCATGGTGAAAACATGTTGAAAGTTTCTCATTTGTGCTATAGCCTTATAGCCTTCGAAAAGAAATTAACAAACTGTATTTTGATAGATTGGCAATTATATAACCTTTCAAAAACTGTTAAGGTTTTTTTATATAACTTATCTTTAGATAGATGGTAATAATAGAAATAAAGCATGAAAAAAATTATCTTTAGACTCATTTGCTGTATTTTTAACCTTCCTCAGTTTGGATATACGTATTTCGAAACACGTATGTACGCAACTCGTCTAAATGAGGACTTACCCCACATGTGTCTTGGATAGGTTTTGTTTACTATTAAAATCTAACTTTGTATACGGCAAAGGGTTAATTCTGTGTCTGTACTTTCCTCTGTGTTTCTTCAGAGAGCCTGTACATGTAATACATAAGGGGTTGTTATTGAAATTAGAATAGTCAAATGAATGGAATAAGATAATGCTTTTTTTACTTTAACTGTGCTAATATTAACTAATTCGTTAATTACAGTATTTTGTCGTGTTTTTTTTTTGGGGGGGGGGGGGGCAGTTTAGCTACTGATACGAAATACCGGAAGTGACCCGCAATACGCTATTTAAAGTGATGGTGTCGCTTTGTCAAAGATAGAATTTATTGGTGAAATATATTTGTTTCCTAACAATAATTTTTCTTTTCTGTTGATACCAAACAACCATGTATAATTATGAATTTTACATATTTTGCAACCAAGCTCTGAAAACGTGATTTGAAATACCCCAAATGACTATATACAGATAATTCTTAAAATTAAATATTTTTCGGACATCAAAGACGTCTTTCTTTGTAATATGTTTACATTTTCAACTGTCTTTATCTGTGATAACATTACGAATCAACTTTGAACCCAAAAACCCAACAGAACCATTTTAACAAGGGCTTGGACTTTAGGTAGTTGTCTCAAACAGCAATGTGACGTAGGTCTGTCAATTGCATTGCTGGCAACTCGGCAATGGCTCTTTGACATCAACAAGATTTGTCTGGCCCTTGAGCAAAGACTACGCAATCTGTGTATATTTTACTTGAAACCATCGCCATGTTTAACGTGTTTTTTGACGCAAGAAAAAGATAGTTACATCTTACCGAAAGTCCAAGGTTCTAACTTCATAAAACATGAGTGACACAAAATGGGTGTGCTAAGCCGCGTAGTAAAATATAGCATGTGCTACATTAAAAAAATAGTGGTTTTAAAATAATGTTGTAATGGAAATATAAGTAATAAGGAATCATTCTTTGAATATTATAAAGTGATAATTTCTGTCAGAGCGTGGTCAAATCTATCATAACGCCCTTCGGGATTTATTGGATTTGACCACGCCCCGATCGAAATTATCTCCTCATAATACTCAAAGAATGATTCATTATTTCTTAAATAAATTGCATCGACTGGGCAGATGCCGATACTGGACGGCTAAATTAAATATGTCCGTTTGACGAATTTCGATTATAAAAGTTGTTTCTAATCGATGATGATTTAGTTTTTTAAAGGGCCTTAAGATACCTAATTTATGATTATTGTTATCTTTAGAAAACTGAAAGAATTGTTACCAGTGCATTGGGACAAGTATTTTTAACCGGGTTTTCCAACGGAAAAATCCGGTTATTAAAATGGTGAAAATGGCGGGCGGGCGGCTGCCAAATACAGTTCTCAAGATAGGAAGTTGTTCTTTTGCAGATCAATTGTACATATATTAGAGGTGTGCGTATTGCTAGGATTTTGATTTCTGATAATTTATTAAAAAAAATACCAGCTTTTGAACTCAGTCATTTTATGGCAAAATATTGCATATAGGGTACCATCATTGTACGGATAACTCCTCCTACAGTTCTCAAAATAGGAAGTTGCTCTTTTGCAAATCAATTGTACATATATCAGAGGTGTGCATGTGCTAGGATTTTGATTTCCGATAATTTATGACAAAAATACCAGCTCTTGAACTTAATCATTTTTGGCAAAATAGTGCATATAGGGTACCCTCATTGTACGGATAACTCCCCCTACAGTTCTCAAGATAGGAAGTTGTTCTTTTGCAGATCAATTATAAATATATCAGAGGTGTGCATGTGCTAGGATTTTGATTTCCGATAATTTATGATAAAAATACCAGCTTTTGAACTTAGTCATTTTTTGGCAAAATATTGCATAATGGGTACTCCATTTCACTGGATACGGGTTGACATGGATTATTGATACAGTTCACATAAATGAAAACCCGGTTTGCTGTCACATTGACAGCTTTTCACTTGTATAGAGGTTGGCTCTGGGGCTGAATGGGTCCGGGGTGGTAGGGTCATATACATGTAATGGTTGGTGGGTTAGTGTTGTAGACTTCCTGTCTAGTACTGTAGACTTCCTGTCCGGCACTCTAAACTTCCTGTCCAGTACTGTAGATTTCCTGTCCAATACTGAAGATTTCCTGTCCGGTAATGTACACTTCCTGTCCAGTACTGTAGATTTCCTTTCCGGTAATGTAGACTTACTGTCCGATATTGTAGATTTCCTGTCTGATATTGTAGACTTCCCGTCCGATACTGTAGACTTCCTGTAAGTACTGTAGATTTCCTGTCCGGTACTGTAGACTTGCTGTCCGGCACTCTAGACTTCCTGTCCTGTACTGTAGATTTCCTGTCCGATACTGTATACTTCCTGTCCAATATTGTAGATTTCCTGTCCGGTAATGTAGACTTCCTGTCCGAAACTGTAGACTTCCTGTCCGATACTGTAGACTTCCTGTCCGATACTGTAGACTTCCTGTCCGATACTGTAGACTTCCTGTCCGATACTGTAGACTTCCTGTCCGATATTGTAGATTTCCTGTCCGGTAATGTAGACTTCCTGTCCGATATTGTAGATTTTCTGTCCAGTACTGTAGACTTCCTGTCCGGTACTGTAGACTTCCTGTCCGATACAGTAGACTTCCTGTCCGATACTTCTGTTCGGACGATTCACCAATGATGAACTCCTGAGCGTGTTGCTTTGGCAGTGTTGCATGCGAGACAAACGACTATTACAAACAATGTTCTTTTCATGTTTATTTTTGTGGTACATTGTATGTATTCTTTGCAAAAACTAATGCTAATTACATTAATGAAGAAATAACTCGATGTTAATGAAATTCGGCCGAGTTCTTCCCACACACCAGTGAGGCTTAACTCATACATTCGGTTGTGCACATTATTTTTGCATTTGTTTAGTTGGCTATAACATATTCGGTCTATATCGAATTCGGTGTAAATGAACACAAGATCAAAGTGAATGACGCCATTTAGCCCACTGTACATATACTTTGGGTTTTGTAGATTGCTTATTCGAGCATTCATGAGCATCTCACATGGAGGAGACAGCTGCATGCCACTATATAGTTCCATTAATGCAATCAGCTATCATTGCTGAAAATTGAGAAATTACTTGTATCAATCTAAGATTCCAGCTATTGCTTACAATCAAATAATTCAGAGAGAGAGAGAGAGAGAGAGAGAGAGAGAGAGAGAGAGAGAGAGAGAGAGAGAGAGAGAGAGAGAGAATGAATATGGTATTATGAATGTTGTGAAATATTAACCTAGATCTATCACGGTTTAATGTGAGTAGCACATTGTGTACAGAGAGAGAGCTCATTGTAGCGTGTATCCTGTCAACATTCCATGGACCCCGACCTAATCACCGCATCACCGACCGCCGTAATACTAGCAGACTCTCAGATCAAAAGTCTGCAGGTCCCCGCTGATGACGGGTTACGCTATAGATAGATGGTTCTTGTGTATTATATCTTACTGCAGGTGAATTTATAACGTGATAAACAGTCCACGGGAACAAAACAGCATTAAATACATCCATCTTATTGCATACTCTCTCTCTCTCTCTCTCTCTCTCTCTCTCTCTCTCTCTCTCTCTCTCTCTCTCTCTCACTCACTCACCTACAGAACTATTGAATTCCGAGACATTAATTATGAATGTCAGATGATGTGAGCGTTATCAGCTTCCGTTAGTATCACTGATTAGATTATAGTTCTGGGGTTCTTAGTGACTCTACATACCGGTACTGGATACTCCCTAATGGCGGATTAATACTCGTTACTTACAGGTGCGCCACCTAGACACCCCACAGATGACGCCGAGGCAGGCTCTGCTTTCTTGCTATAGTGTGTTCGTGGACGCTGAGTGAGTCATGCAGTCCGGATACCCCAAACATCGGTGTTACGCCGACTTCACCCATCGCTCCTTTGCCGAGTTCATCAAACTTCACAATGCCTCGGCTCTGCGCCTGGCGCTTTTGGGTAAGTCATCGCCCCCATCCAGCCCCACCCCACTTTTTATGCCTTATGGCCCCTCTACACCCCGTGTCTTATGCATGGAAATCGAGAACTATTTTTGTTAAATGTTGAACTTGTAGATCAGTTGTTTTTAGTTAGTGCCGCTAACCAACAGATACCGCGGGTTCGAATGCAGCAGGAACGTTTTTGTTGAATAGCAATAAAAATCTAAAATTTATATCATCCCCCAGAAACTACAGTTTCTATAATGTTTAAGTCGTGTATATGCAGAAATATTCTTGAAGGATACATCAGTTTAATTGCAGGTTTAAAAAACTCTTCCCAAAGTGTGGAGTAAACTTAAAGGCAATTGCGCCTTGCTTAAATCAATCTAAAGAACTTCATTTGGGGGGTAGAGAAATTTGCGCTGTGAATTAGTTTTCTATCTTGCCCGTTCATGCAATTTGCAATTAGTTACGATGTACCAACAGATCCACCTCATAGCACGCATCAAGATGCCCGTACAATTCATGTCTATCTATCTATATAGCTTTGTTCAAACACAGACTGACAAAGGATGATTTTATCTCGTACACTGACGATCTACTTTTAATCAAAATTTTCCCCGAAACCACGTCAGAACCGATCCATAGAAATAAAGGGTATCCAAAACTAGCATCAGGTTTCCTTATTTGTAGACACACAATCAATATGACGTCACTAGCAGACGACATACTAATTGTGATAACTCGTTTTTAGCAGAAACTTCACAGAAATTTGATTAGAATGTAATTCGCTTTGCGAAAGCCGATGGCATCTTTTTTGGGGTTACAAAAACAAATGGTGAATTCGTGTTCTCTTCTTTCGATAAAGTCTACACACAGACCCAAATGGTTCTCTCTGCGGAAGGTGTATATATTTAGTGATCGGAAGTCGATGTGTTTCGTCTTTCCATTATAAATGTGACAACACGTGCATGTGCGGGTCTTTTTTGTTATTAAGAGATTATTGGATGACCACAGTTTTTAACTGAGTTTTCTCCTGTTATATACGCATGCACGTACCAGTGTTATTAGGCAAAGTCTAATCTGATATATCACAGTATTCTTTAACATAAATTTATTGACAAATTTATTATGAGCTAAGCCGACTGGTTATTTATTTTTTTATTTATGTATTCATTTATTTATTTTATTATTTTTTGTATTATTTAATTTATTCTGGTAAATAAAGCTGATCATTACAATGGATGCAGACCAGTCATCTACAATAAGTTAGACAAATAGCATGGACTACAATTTTTTAAGACATCTGTCTGTCTGCTTATATATTAATAACGTAAAGAAAGTACAGATACACAATACAAAAAACACACAATTCAGAGTTCCCTTCCCTCCACTCTAATTGCTTGCATCTGTTGGTGACCCTTTGGTCTTCCTGTAGGCTCGCTCTAAGGCCACCGGTAATGAGGGTTTATGGAAGAAGTCTGGTCCGAGAGGAGTAGATCCTCGTTTTATTGTCCGACCAATAAAATCTGGCAAATTAGAACAACTAATTAACTCGTCCTTCCTGTTGCTGTCCGGTGGCCATTGATCAAAGGAGCCCTATTACCAGCCGTGACGTCATTGGTCCGCCGCCGGAAGCAAAACGAGGGGAGGGGGAAGTAGATCTACTGTAATTTGGACTTATGGGAGGAAATCATGATTTTGTATTAGTTGATGAAGTTCTGGTGAATGTAAGATTTAAATACTTTGGAGTCCCAAAACTTCGGTACATAGGACTGGACGTGGTTCTACCATTTATATCCCTCTATCGATTGAAACATTCATACCCTGTCGGCACAATTGTGTGATATCATATTATGATAAAACGTGCGTAAATTAATATCCTATGGATATCAAATTTATCATTTACAGTGTAAGAATCTATGAAAATTATTCGTATCAAATTAAGCATTGCGCAAAAACCGGAAAATGAAAAACTACGAAAATCCTCGTAAGCAGTGATTTTTGTTATGAAGATTGGAGGGGCGGCATCTGTCAAATACATATCATAGGAACAAAATCAATGCTGTTATAAGGATCTCTCTCTCTCTCTCTCTCTCTCTCTCTCTCTCTCTCATATACTCACTCTTTGACCTCAAGGGCAGTATGTTCGTTTCGCTTTAACTTATGGCATCGCAAAGAAATGATACAGAGAGGTCCTTTATTAAGAAAAACCGGACCGGGTCCGGACCAACAAACCGCTTTGTTTGGCAGACAATGCCAAATTTTTAAAATTGATTTTAAAACATAGATTTGTCCTGAAAAGTTTACTGTTTGTGCTCTTCATTGTTCTTTGGTAGCACTTAAAGATTACAGATCAATGCGTCGGCACTGGTGGGAAAAAAGTTGAAATTAGAATGGTAGGCCGGCCATGTTCCTATAACTCTCCAGAGGGGACTGCGATGATCCGTAAGACCGACATAAAAGCAATATTTTCGACGTTTTCAGTTTTTTGTTTTGTTTTGTTTTGTTTTTGTGGGGTTTTTTGTGGGTTTTGTTTTTTTTGGGTTTTTTTGAATAACCAATAAAAATCATTGGCCTAGTTTTAAGTATCAGAACCAACAAAGCGGAATTTTAAAACAATGAAAATAATTAATTATCAAATTAGAGGAAAAAATACTCTGTCTACAAATTCCTAAGTTAGTGCAGCCTTGGTATAGATTCGAGTAATCAATAATTTACAAATTATTGATCATCGTAATTCAGTATGCTCCAGTGGGAATGCAGATAATAAAAAAAAAAATAAAAATGAAGAGATTGATAAATGATTTGAATGCATGTTTATTTTATTATTTATGCTTTTTGCAGTTACATTTCAGATTCAAATCAAAATTATTGATCAAATAGGGGTCCTTAACAGACAACAAAATGATCGTACAACTGTATGATTGTATGTAAATAAAACAATATGCACAATATACAGAAAAATAAGATGGAAAGAGCTGTATGATTGAAAGGAGTATATAAGTAACAGATCGCTGAGTCTTTGGTATTCATGAAAAATGAAACTACAGAAAATTATTTAAATCTTCAGAACACAAGTAGAGGACAAAAAATGATTGATCAAAAATGATTCTCGTACATGTATATTGAGCTAGACAACAATTTATTATACTTGCATATTTTGAATTAACTTTGTGTTAATACATATACATGTATAACGAATGTTTGGTTGGAATTTTAGTGCATAAACATATACAAATAGTTCTAACACAATCTTTAACAACTTACGAGGTTCTTTCCATGTATAACAATTGACAACTGCAAGTCCGTGTGATAGGTAGAATTTGAAGTACATTGTATGCATAGTAATATTAAAATGGTTAAATTATTGAACAAGCGTAGATGTATTTATAAATATTGACAGTAATGCATTGAAAAAACGAATGTTTGATTGCTTTCAATGTTTATATCAAAATTAACAACGTAATGTTTGATTGTATTTTGTATACTATATCAGGAGTCTGATTATAACGTAATTGATGACGTCAGTCAAATTCTGGATTTCATTCAGTGCCCTGGTTTAGGTTCCTATTACAATGTCTGGGTTATTTCCAGCCCTGGGTATAGTCCCTGGCTTATCAGGTGTCTCTCCAGATTCTCCGGTGTAAGTCAATATTTGCATTCCATCCTCCTACAATTTACACAGTGAGTTTTAATAGGGTATAAAATGGCGGGCCACTTCTGGCGCCAACTCACAACAAAGCACACATATTCATTTCGAGAGTGAGCAATGATTTATAAATTGATCAGAGCGAAACATAAAACCAATTTCTTCACTATGGTTATCAAAATCCATCGTTCCATTCACTTTGATTCGGGGGCGGGATGAGGAAGAAGCGTTAATTACGGTACTGTAAATATTGGTCCCCCGCCCCCACCCCCAAGTTTTTAAGTGGTGTTTTGAGCACCCTTTGTAAGCCCAGCTATCTCTGTAACGAAATTAAAATACACACCGACGCAGTGGATACAAACTCCTATTGTTTTTCCTTGTCAGCAAAACAAGTTTTATTGTATTTCATTGTGATGAAGTCATGGACTGTTAAATTGGTCCTCCGGTGGGAGTGAGTGATATAGGTCACGCACAGGTGAACAATGGACAGGTATACGTGTCCCCCTACTCACTCCGGACGTTTCCAATCAGCCGTATTGATTTTCATAAAAGCTCTTAAAAGTTATGACATTGACATTCACAGAAACCGTTTTAAAGTCAGTAGACCATTATAAGCAATTTTTGCGGAATTACTCGGTTTTTTTTTTTTAGGTTTTTAGCGCAAGCATTCCACATACTTTTAAATAATCCAAGAGCCATTAGCCCGTACTATACCAGAAAAGCAATTCTTCATTTTCTCACAATGATTTTTAAGGGTTTAAGGTAGTTTCCTTATGCACTTAAAACCCTCTGAAGCATAACTTTAGTATATCATTTTGCTAATTATTATGTTCTACCACGGCAATGAGTTCAATACAATTATTGGGGGCAGTATATGTTATGCACTTGTAGAAACATTTAGCAAAGCCCGGGGTCTCTCTTCCTCCGAGTAGAATCAACAAATTCCTGTGTTTTGATCCCCCTAATTCAGTGGATCATTACGTTGTATCATCATAAGGCTTCAGTAATGCTGTGACTGGAAATATCGTAAGAATGTGATTGAGGAACTCGCCATTAATCTTAGCACAGGTTCACTTGGTGTGTTATATCAATATCAATAAATTTGGTATTTATTTCTGAAAATTTTTCTCTCTATGTGAAAATATTCCATATCCATGGAGAGTAAATTCGGAAAAAGAATTCGAACGCGCACCAGGCCCTGAGATACACAAGTAAAGCGCACCCCCCCCCCCCCCACCCCAATTCTATAAAAGAGAAAAATCACCAACTGTTGTGGAATAATGCATTCACTTAGAATTAAATGCGTTACATCAATATAGATACTTAGCGTCTATTCTTATTGCAATAATTGAGACGTAACACATGTTTACTCTCGCTCATACATGTAATATATTATGCATCTAAATGTAATAAAAATCTGCAAAAACGTAAGGTTCTGATGAAAGACGGTGACAAAAATGTCCCGCGATCTGGTGATCTTGTAAAAAAAATTACAGAACTTTAGAAAATATCTGTCTCTCCGATTATAGTCGGTTTGTTGCTTGTTTTGTTTCAGTATCTGATTTCGCCCGGCAGATGGCGGCAGTGTATGAACAGTTTGCCAAAGACATACAGACAATCATTTCAGCATTCAAAGCCAAGTACAGTGATCTCAATCATGATAGGTGAGAGAGAGAGAGAGAGAGAGAGAGAGAGAGAGAGAGAGAGAGAGAGAGAGAGAGTTGAGTTTTTAACTCAATTTAATGGTTTATTGACGTCACCATGTTGGCATAGTCAAAATGAAATCAAATGACAGACAAGGGAATATTATAACATAAAGGTTATAGCATGCAAGACAATTTTTAAGTTATGCAATTACAACTTTTTATCTATTTTTTTTTTATTTCTGGATCCAAATTTCGGAACATTGTGGTTAGTTGGGTGGGAATCAAAACATCGGTCTTTATGATCAAGGGACACCACTCTGATTAAAGATATTGACAAGTTACAATAATTGATCATTACTGACGGTTGATTATGTCTAAAATGTTGATTTGGTGTCTTAAACACACAGACCCACGGACACACCTTCCACGATCCTGTCCGCCTGGGAATGTCTCCTGTACGGGACGGAAAACGACGCACAGGTAAAACTAATCATACAGGTGAAACTTATCACACAGGTAAAACAATAATCACATAGATAAAACTAATCACACGGGAAAAACTGAACATACAGATAAAAATGAACACAAAAACACATAGGTAAAACTGAACAAGCAGGTAAACCCGAAAACACAAGTAAAACTAATCACACAAGTAAAACTAATCACACAGGTAAAACCAATCACATAGGTAAAACTAGTCACACAGGTAAAACTAAACACATAAGTAAAACTTATCAAACACGTATAACTAATTACACAAGTAAAACTAAATAACAGGTAAAACTGAACATATAGGTAAAACTGAACAAGCAGGTAAACCCAAAAACACAGGTAACACTAATCACGCAGGTAAAACTGAACACATAAATAAAATTTATCACACAGGTAAAACAAATCACATAGGTAAAACCAATTACACAGGTAAAACTAAACATAAAGGTAAAACTGAACACATAAGTTAAACTGAACAAGCAGGTAAACCCGAAAACACAGCTAAAACTAATCACACAGGTAAAACTAATCACACAGGTACAACTAATCACAGGTAAAACCAAACATACAAGTAAAACTATACCCATAGGTAAAATTGAACACACATGTTAAACTGAACACATAAGTAAAACTTATCAGACAGGTAAAACACAAGTAAATCTAACGACACAGGAAAAACACGGGTACCACTATTCACACAGGTAAAACTGAACAATTCGCTTAAACTGAACACGGGTTAAACTGAAAATGTGCAAAGCCAATATCACAAACACTGATAATCTACATTAATTCGAGCAAATGCCAGCAGATAATTTATAGATGAAAAAAAGACAAATCCTGCAACTTAAAATGACTTTCTGTAGAGAAGTTTGTCCTTCAACATAGTTGACAAGTACATATACCCAGGGGATATGTCCTCTTATCAGGTGTAGCTTTTTGTTCTGTATGATGTAAAATGACACCGATTATCTCCGTTCCCCAGGCACACATGGACGTAGCGGTGCTCCTGAGGAAGAACGTGTACCGTCCCCTGGAGGAGGTGGCCGTCCACAAACAGACCCAGACCCACAAACTGAACGGCTACCGAGACCAGCTGGAGGAGACCATGGACAAGGTGGAGCACGACCTACAAGTCGTGAGTAATTGTGACGTCATCTTTTGTTAAACCGGGTCAAGTCAGTCTCTTATTGTCCTACAAACCGTCCGATACGTTACTTGAAGCTGTCTGGTATGTTTCTACTTGTGTATTCCGTTCCAAGTCTTATGTATCTTCAACGATCGTATCATATCGGATGTATTTCTATCAGGTGACTGCACTGTCGTATCAGGTTGTATACGTAAACTTAGCACTGCGATCTACAACAGTTGTCTTAATGCATCAATGGAAGCTGTATTAAGTCGCATGTCTTGTTTTTCATAACAAAATTGATAGTGCTATTATCAACTAAGATCATGACGAGTTCTTTGAACGCCAATCAACTTTATCTTAAGGTCAATTATGTCTTCTGTGTTTCTGTCAGCTATGCGTTGTACCAAGAAATAGAGTGTACATGTATTTGATCAAATAATGTCATCTAAGCTCACCGCTCGTTAAATAGTCTCATATTGTTAATTCTGTATTTACACCCACTCAGTTTCAAAAATTTACAATATGACACATGCACATGCACAACGCATATAAAAGTTCTCGTCACTCGTCTATTTACACCAAGTAATTCATTAGGAAACAGTTGTACCTGTTTCTGTCACTATGTCCTTAACATTCTCCATAAATAAGTTACCCTACATTTTATCTATGAACAATTCACATATGTTTTCTATCATAAAGTCGCCAAATGTTTCTATGCGTATCTGTTGACAATTATTAATACAATTTGTCTTTTTCTGAACGTTTTCCACGGAATAGACAATTGTTTTCCAACTTTTAAACTGTACATTTCCTCTTCTTAGTGATTTATAGAGAAACAAGATGTAAAATAATTGAAAATGTTAATTTATCTTATTCGTTAAAAACAGCCCCCGCAAGACAGATCCAGTTTAATAACGTGCGATACTAGTAATTTTTTTGCAAAATTTTCAATCTTTCAACAGAATTGAAAAATTAACAAATAAAACAGATCCTGAATAGCGATATCAAAACAAGGCGCTTTTTAAATCAATGTCAATGATTTCAAATCTATTAATGATTCATCAAGCGTGTAGGCACATAACTATGTAACATACATGTAGTATAGAAAGAATATTTCGTCGAGTAATAATTCATATATGTGTGAAGTCAAACTTTCTAAATGTCATCATTAATACTAAAACACAAATATTATCGATTACACACTGAATTTAGAACGCACTTCAAATTACATTTATGAATTCTATAAATTTACATTATTTTTTTTGCATTAACATCATCAAACTTTCTGACCAATAATGAGATTTGGAAGGTATTATATTAATTTTTTTAGGGGGAGGGGTAGTTTTAGGCCATTATATTTAAAAACATCTGTACAACCAGCGCACTATCCTTTAATAAATTCAAGATTATTTTTACATGCATGTATTCTTCGTTTTGAAATTGTATGTATTGAATTGAAAATCTGTGAAGGAGTCGCACTTCTTTTTATCACCAGGTCGTACACATCCTCTATCAAAGAATTATATACATGCATCTGAAGTTTTCTCTATCAGCAAGCAAAGATCCATTTGTTTTACAAACATGTACTTCTCTACATCATTTTCTATCAACAAGTCATACAGATTCTTTTGCCAACACTTAAGTCTTACATTCCCTAATTCCCTAGAAATAGGTCATACATATATATATATATATATATATATATATATATATATATATATATATATATATATATATATATATATATATATATATATATATATATATATATATGTATGTGTCCTATTTCAACTATTTTCCCTAACTTTTTTTGTATTGCCGAGAGCTTGTATTTTCTTATCCAGCTATTGATACGTCTTCAACACCTGTCTCTCTCTCTTGTCCTGGTCTATGTAAGATATTGGATTATGAAATCAATCTAATTACTCCAGTGTGGCTCGGTGGTGAAGACTGATGAATAAGTAACAAGTCTACATCACTGACCTTTAGAAGTCCGACAATTTCCGCACCACAGATGTAAAATCCGAATTTGCCCTTTACTCAAAATCCATTGATTGTGTTTTTATTCGATTTTTAACACCCAGAGAGAGAGAGAGAGAGAGAGAGAGAGAGAGAGAGAGAGAGAGAGAGAGAGAGAGAGAGAGAGAGAGAGAGATTTTTTAATTGTTTCCCCTGATCGTTGCACAAATGCAAGAACAGTTTTAAATCATCTTGGACAAAAAAGAAATTAAATACGATTTGCTAAGGGTGTAAATATTGAGTTTTTAAAAATGTTTATACATTTGAATTTCTGAAAAAAGGGTTCAGATAAAGAGTTATTTGCATTTTGACTGAGGTGGTCAAATAAAATTGTAAAAAATTATATGCTACAAATGGTTCATCTATAACTTTTCAAGTTGATACAGATTATGTGATGACCAAATAATATTTTATTCAAGAAATACATGTATTTAGGAATATTAGTCTCTCTCTCTCTCTCTCTCTCTCTCTCTCTCTCTCTCTCTCTCTCTCTCTCTCTCTCTGACCGCCGTCCCCTGTCTCCCCACAGGCCGAGGAGAACTACCAGAGGTCAGTGAAGGCCTCACCCACCGGCTCTAACTTCGTGGCCCGCCAACAATTCCACACCGCTCACAACGAATACCTGTGTCACCTGTGTGCTTCCAACAGAACCATTGAGGAGTTCCACTACCTCGTCCCACAGGTGTTAGAGGTAAGGTCGCCAAGTGAACAGAAAATTATATTTAAACAAAATACGAAATAAACAATTTATAACAAATAATGTGATGCTGTAGGCATTTTGAAAAATCCTTTGCTTCAAAAACTCAACGCAGGTCGAAAAAATGATTTTATTTTGCACAAGACACCATTTGAACCACGGGTTTTTCGAGACCATTGTAAGAACTAAGAGACCGATAGAAAGCCCGTGGGTTCCGACGATGTAATAATGCAGCAGTGTATATACAATCTACAGTATTGACTTTTCTGGTTATGTATTGTTTGCTAAAAATACTTACATGTCTTTTAATTCAGTGGTGTATATTTTATATCAGAAAGGTCGGTAGGTTCTTATCCCCCCCCCCCCAACAATAAAGCCGCTGCCCGGCCTAGTCTCCGACTATGACGTATTTTTCATCATTTATTACAGGAGCTGGAGGAGATCTATATTGACACAAGTAACACGGTGAACATCGCCATGGAGAGTCACGCGCTGATGTTACTGACCAAGGTAAGAAAGACAACTCTAGCTAAATCAAAGTGAGATAACTCTGTTATAACTGTCAGACTCGAGGGAGTTCGATGCGCTCTTTCAATGTGATGAGCAATTTAGCAGATTCTGCTGACTGTCTTCCTTCTGATCTACTCATTTCCATACTAATAACATCACCCTTAGATATTTGATCAGGTTGAATTTAATTTGTCATGCCGCGAAATACCGTGTGACTTGGGGATTAAAGAGTTCGTCTTGAGGGGACCACGTGGTTCTGTATCGTCAGATACTGTTAGTAATCTTATTTATCCAGCCTCTTACGATTTAGTGTAAATTCCTACGAGAAAAGAAATATTGTGGGAGTATACGTGGTTGGAAATACATTTCATTAAAATCTAGCTACATTGTACAACAGATTGGACATTTGTAAGAGCAGCCTTTTAATATAAGCAGACTGTTCATATAAGCGGATTTTAGTGGATTTTTTTTTTCATAAGTTGCCTTTTATTATAAGCCAATATCTAATATAATAAGCGTACTTTTTTAAAAGCGGAATTTTTGTTATAAGCAGCCTTTTATATAAGACTTTTTATTACAACCGGAATTTTTATCACAAGCAGTCTTCTGTTATAAGCCAACTCTTATTTTAGCGGACTTTTAATCATCAGTGAACTTTTTTATTTTAAGCGGAATTTTTATTTTATAAGTGACCTTTTATTATAAGCAGACTTTTCTTAAAAGCGGATTTTTTTATTAGCAGATTTTTTTTATCATAATTGGCCTTTTATTATATTAAGCATACTTTACAATAAACGATATCTAATCCACACTTTCCAAAAGTAGCATCCATTTGCAGGGTCAACCCAAAGGTCAATATGAACACAATAAATCCCTTCTAGGCGGCGGGCCTGTGATGAAATCTCTTTGAATTTGATTTATTCTTTTAATGTGTGGGTTGCCACATCCTGGGGCACTCAAAACACAACAGAAACGGACTTTTGAGGTCAAATGACAGAGTTACAAACTTCTAAACTACAAAGGCTACTGTGAGAAATCTATGACTTTTTTCCCTACAGATGGCAACCAAGGGACATAACTTTTTGAAAGTGTGGATTGGTCCATTATAAGTTGACTTTTTATATTTAAAAGCAGACTTTGATTATAAGCAGACTTTTTATTTTACGCGGACTGTAATCTTACTTTTAATTGTCAGGCGGATGAGCAACACCATCGTTACAAGGAAATGTTAAAGGTCTGCCGCCAGGTGACGCCACAGTCAGACATCACTTATTTCCTGTCAGCCATAGAAATGGAGCCAACAAAGATAGAACTGTCCACGCACACTTTTAGACCCAGTGATGTCAGCATCTACAACGCAGAGGTACGCTGATGTGTGTAAAGCATGTCAACTGAAGAGAGTAATCTCCCTTTGGTCGTGACCTTTCGTAGGAGTTATGTCCCTTCATACCCCCATGCACAGTGAATAATGTCATCTTCTTCACTAGATAATGATATCTGATCCCTAATCTATTTATTTCTGTTTGTTTTTTCCCACCCCCATCCCAACCCCGTCTGTGGACTAACTGGATACTGAGATTACCAAAGACATGCTTATGGTCAGTAATATTATCACTAGAAACTCGAGAAATGCATTGTTAACCTACACAGTACACATAAAGGCCCACAAACAGACCAGTTTTATAAACTTCTGTGTATGAATTCTTCCCAAAAATTCAATCTACACAAACCAGAAGTTACATGTACATCCCATAATAACATAAATGGTTGATACGTGGGTTGACTGAAGTAATTGGCAGTAAACACTGCTGTATTCCTCGCACACAATTGTTTGATAAATAAGTAATGAGAAAGAATGTTCAACTGCTATTAAATTACATTGTTATACTTTCATGTTAAATACTGAGATCTGATTGGTTAAGACGCAGTTAATAATATTTACTATTACCCTCAGCGTTAGCAACGCACTTGGCAACGGGTAACATTAAAAAATGTTACATGCGCGAAAATTATGCGCGTACGGTTCGCTGTAGAATTCACGTTATTCCTATATAAAAGCAGTAAAATTTTCTTAAAAATTTTAAAAAAGACATTCAGTATAACAAAATAAATAGTGCCTGTTTGGGAGGATAACAGTTGAAATTGACACCCCTCGAAAACCATTGTCAACCTCCGCTTCGCGTCGGTTGACAATGGTTTTCTCGGGGTGTCAATTTCAACTGTTACCCTCCCAAACAGGCACTATTTATATAATACAGCACTCTTTTTACATTATCCACATGTACTAGTAGTTTCTAATTGTAGTTTTGAATGTAATTTGATATTGAAGAGGTGACATTTATTGGCTGAATCATGGATTCTTGGAATTGAATAACTTTATAACGATTATGTTAGTTATAGAAAAAACACAACCTACTGAAAATTAGTTAGATCATGGAAATTTGTGTGGGCCGATTTTTGCAAATATTTCATTTTTCACAGGTTGGTGGGGATTTAATTTTGTGGAAGAGATTTTTTAGATAATAAATAATCAATTTTCATGACTCGTCGAGGACGTAAATTGTTGGATAGAGGACCCTTATACCATTGATCAAAATCCACAAAAAATTGAGCCCTAGTAAAGTCTAATGATTTCTCTGTATTAAGTTTTGATATATACATTTTTTATTACTCTTTAATACACTTACATGGGCAGTAACCTTTTATTTCTTTGTGTGTCTATTGGTTAAGAGGATGAAATAAGGAGGAGTTGATGACTCCCTGGTACAGCTGATTGGGATAGAATTTCCGTAAAAACACGATTCTGAAGGACAACCATCGCCCTATGATTTATGATGTGCTTACTGCCAAATTAGATTGTCAAGAATTTTTTTTTTCGCAAAAATTGGTTGCGTAGAAAGTGATTTCAAAAACCATGTGTGCTCAATGTGTAGTGCATATACGCAGGTCAGGCGGTAAACAGCTTTATTTCAGGTGAACGTTACTCCTAGTTTATTATGCCTACTTTCGACTTCAGGTGTTATTTCACCGCTCCAGGTTTCACTCGGTTTGCAACTTATTTGTTTCATTAGATTACAACAGACCCAAGATCAGTTCCAAGAAATTATTCAAGATCATGGCTGTTTTCCTGTAGCCAATTATTGCTGTAGCTTTTGATATTTTGTGACCTTTATTTTACCTTGAAATGGAAAGGAAGACATGTGGTGCATTGAGTGCATCAAAGATCTAATTTATTACATGTTTTGAGTATAATGCTATATGGTGCAGAAATATGAGTACACTATATAAGCATCTTTCCTTTCATAACTCTGGATCAATGTTGCAGATTTTATCGAATTATGATAGTTTTGAGAGTTGAAGATTCTTGAGCAAAATTATGGAATTGCAGGTTCTACAGAGATTTCACTCAGCCTGTTTTTCTACTGATGCTTTCTATAACAAGTGCTCACAGATGGGAAAAAAATCCACAGCAGCTTTCAAAGGATCGCAGATAGGAAGAAACAAGTTGCTAATGTATAATATTGTTAAAGCATTTCATTATAGTAGCTTGAGAAAAACACATCATCGATTTATGGGGATTTTGATGGTTTTCAAGCAGTGAGAAATCTAGTTGAATGCAGTATCATTTTTTGAGAGTATTCTTCTGCAATCATAACAAAGCAAGGCTTTTGATAAAATAATGGCGCTGTTTTCACAAGATTTATGTCAGACATTTTAATTTGCTTCAAAAAGACTTTTGTCAGGAAAATAAAAGAAATATTTTTTTGCCCATGTAGAAACAGAATGTCTGAAATAAGATGATGAACTTCACTAAAGTCCCAACTTTCAAGGTCATTCAAGGACACTTGAGGTCACTTTGAACATTACAGGCCCTTAGTTATAGGACCCTTAGAGTGATGATGTAAAACAAAGCTGAACAATGGCCTGACAAAGTTAATCATTTCTGCCTTTGCTGCTTAATGTGTTTAGCTTCTATCTGACATAATCTGACACACAACCCAAAATAAGTGGCACTTTCTCCCGGCTTTCCCTTGAGAGCCTTACTTCACTGGCAAATAGAACCAGGGCAGTCATCAAAGACAGTGGCTAAATATTTACAAGCACACTGAGTGCTGGTAGGTTTAAGAGAGAGAGAGAGAAAGAGAGATTTTCCTGTTCTGTCACAAAAATTTGCAGACAATAATAAACTATAATAGAAAGGAAAATCCTGAAGATAGAGTTTATGAAGAGAGAATGAGGGAGAGAGAAAGAGGGAGAGAGAAAGAGGGAAAGAGAGTCTTGAGATCAGGTGTATTGTGTAGATAAAACAAAGCATCTGGAGGCATTGTCCTGCATTCTGTTGGAGGTCTGTGAACAAGCCCTTATGGCAGGTGCTCTCTGGTTCCCAGTCAGGATCCATCACAGTTCATTAAGTAATTGGTCTTCTCCAGGCTCTGCCAAATCAGGGCTGACCAGTCTGAATCCTGAAGATGCTTGCAGTCAACAAGTGCTTGTCTCGCGGATATCTATGGATCATGTTCTCAGTTTGAATCGCTTTCTGACGTAAAGCCTCCGCGTCCCTGTAACTGGCATGCACTTCAGGCTCTGTGTTGTGTGTGAATTTGATTGTTCCCTGTTAGATCTATGTTGTGCACTTTATGCCTGGTTTATAAATGTAACGAACTAAGTCATATTGCTGCTTCAACACAGAGGGATTAATTTAGGGTTTGATGTCAAATGTTTGTTTACTTTGTCGGTTTTGACTTTACTCTGTATTATTAAGATAATGGATTTTGTTGATGTAATAGATGCGATGGAAATATGTTTTCAAATTCCAAGATCAAAACCTGCCTATCAGATATTTGTTAACTGCGTGCCGTGATGTGTTGTTAACAGTGATGGAGTAATAGTTACTTTGTAACTCCTACAGACACTTTTCTATAATTAACTTAAAGATCAAGAAAATATTCTAAAACCCAGCTGCAATGTTTTCCAAGAAAAATCGTCTCTGGAATGAAATTCTGAACAGAAATGGAATATCTACAGTTGATATCTTTTATTGATATGTATGCATGTTGATATGACCCTGTTATTAAATACCTGTCAATTATTTACTTGAGACACCTTCACTGTTAAATATATCAACTGCATTCACATAGAAAATGTTTTACATATCTAAGAAAAATATGACAGTTTTATAGAGTATGCAGACAGTAAGGTCACAGTTCAATGTATTTTAGAGCTGCCTCTATCTGACAGACAGATATTCAGTGATACAGGGGGACCCCGTCTAGAGAAACGCCCCCCTGGGATGACGTTGTTTGGGTGGGTCAGACTTGGCCCTATCTTGATAGAGATTGATACCAAGACTTTATATAAGTGTGTTATATATGATCAGTCAATTATGAGCTACACTGCCGGGAGCTGACATTACATAGGGACCAGTCAATTTCTC
The DNA here is from genome assembly GCF_025612915.1 of Magallana angulata. Taxonomy (NCBI): domain Eukaryota; kingdom Metazoa; phylum Mollusca; class Bivalvia; order Ostreida; family Ostreidae; genus Magallana; species Magallana angulata. The sequence goes on along the minus strand of NC_069111.1, from coordinate 1,738,106 downwards.
AATGTTAGATTAGAAAATGGGTGTTATTGAATTGATTGTTGCTGCTTCAGAAGCAATTTAAACAAAAAAAGACAAGAATATTTTGCAAGACAACCAATCCATTTTTCTTTGAATCAGTAATTATAGGAGTTCTGAAATTTGGGTTTCTCCAACAAATGCTTTATCAGTGTCAGTAATCTTCTATCTAGTGGATATGTGATGTATCATTCATAATGGACCTTTCTTTGCATTAATGATAATGGTCATGAAGTTTGTCTCTACATGATTTTTTTTCTAATACATGGACTAACAGATCAGGTATCAGATATATTAAATAGCAAACAAGATGCTGACTTGGCCCAAAGTCTAACCATAAAACAGAATATTATTTAATAAATATTTACCGAACCAATCCTGATTTTAACACCAAATTTGTTTGGCTTGTATAATTTAACTTGTAAAATACTGCATTGTTTTCCTTTCTTTTTAAATCAAATGGATAAAAATTAACATCTCCTTTATATTTCTAATTGATGAAAACAAGACTCATATGCCTGGTACATTAACCAATAAGAAATTATATTACATGTATGAATATTATGCAAATACTTGAAACTCATCCTTTTTCATCCAAGCCGCAAATCATATTTTCTGTAATTGAATAAACTACCCTTTATGTTGATGTTACTTACCTTTTATCATGATCAGCTGGAAAGTTTGCCATATTGATGACTTTAATATACAAGTATATGATATCAAGTTCAACATTTAATTACTCAGGGTAGTACATGTACCCCTTTTTTTTTATAAAAGGTTATAAAATTAAAGTTCAGAACTAAATGTAACATTGTGAAATACACCCAGTGTCTTTGACTATACAGTTTGCAGCAATCAGTACATGGTTAGGACAAAGGTCACCTGAAGGTCTTTGGTATTTGCCAGAGCTTTCAGGGATTGTTGAACTTTTCCATCTCACTTTTTAAAGAGATCTTGAATTGGTCTTATGATGTAGCAAAATCACTGAATTCTGTTCAGAGCCTAGCTGACACATGTTTTTTACTGTTGTGTAGACTTTGACGGTTAACCAGCTTATTGTTAACCAACACACGGAACCAATCATCTTGGAGCGGCGACAGAAACTCCAGAAAGAGGCTGCCATCCTGACATCGTACATCAAACACAACCAGGACAGCATCCACACCCTGATGATGATCTGTCAAAGGTCAGTACACAGGGTCAAAGGTCAAGGTCAAAGACAAAAATTTAAGAGATTTAATATGCAAAATTCAGAACAGTATTCAATGTATAATATATGAATGTGCTCATGGTATATTGAGAGACGAACTGATGAATCTGTCAAATTGAATAAATTTTGGGGCCAAAGGTCAAAGACAACAGTTGATTATAAGATTTTTACTAAATTCAGAACATTGATATCATGTACGTGTGCCTATGGCATACTGAGAGACTAATTTGAGAATGACATATTGCGACCAAGATTATTAAGGTTTAGATTAGTATCTCCAACTATTTTCAAAGGGGCTTTCATGAATGTTAAGAGTAAAATTTAAGCAGGTATTGAAGTTAAAGGGTACCTGCAGTGCCGGTCAATTTTTGATATATTGGAGATCTATGTGTAAAAACATCATCCTGAAAATTTTACAGCGATCGTATAAGTAGTTTTCGAGATATTTGGGGAAAACCCGATTTCACACCTGAACGAGTTTTGAATCAAGCAGATTTGGCGCGAGATGAACTGTGACGTCACGGGGTCAACGCCGCTGTATGAGAAACAGGAATATCGTATGAAAACTGTTCGTTTTCTTGCATTGTTTTATCGATATATGAATATTTTTTTCTGTTGTTTTATTTCCTTATCAACCCTGGATGACTAATTATACTGTTGTTTGAGTTTAACCCGTATTTTATCGAACAAAAATGCCGAATTCGGACAATTGTTTGCTTCATGAATTTCGTCAAATGTGTAACACATTTTACATATAAATGCACACCATATGTAGCAAAATGACAATTTATCAAAGCATTATTGTTATAAGAAACATATTTTGTTAATATTGTCATTCTTTCCAATGATTTCTCAGTGACATTATTAACTGATTAATACTGAATATTGATAATACATAATGATATTTCGTAAAAGGTAACTCGGGGTCTATTCCTCGTATAAGGCATAAAATTACAAATGATGTCGCCCGATTATTCAATAATATTGATATCGGACCAATAACAATCAAAATAGTATGCACACGGGATTATAAACGGATCAAGGCGAAAGTCCAAGATGGCTGTCTCGTATTCTATTAAAAATACGATAATGGAATTTAATTTTACATTTATTTACATCCTTTGTCAAAATGTTCCAGTTTATTCAGATTTCATAATGATTCGTTGTCAATATTACAATTTCAGCTGTACGGAGTTATAAAGCGTTTAATTGCTGACCATAGCGCTCGAAAGAAAGTTGCACTTTATTAAATAAGAAATTATAAAGACCATCGTAATTGCTTCCGAAATAATTACTTGATCACATAAAAAAGGTTTCAATTGCTGAATTGTAAATTTGGTCATTATTTGAGTGATTAGGTAAGTAACAATAAAGGCATTTACTTCGAACATTAGTTTTACTATTTAATAGTATCATGCATGATTCTTTAATCACTGACGGACTATACACATGTTTTAGCTGACGATTGCTTGATTTTACACAGTCTAAATTATTTTTCTGTTTTATCTTTTAACAATTGAGTAGCTAATTATACACAAATCAATTTACCGTCTAGAGGTGTGAAATCCTCTCTTCGTTCACCAGACTCGTGTACCTTGTGTATACATACCCTAGATACACGTGTGTTTGGAGCAGTGGCTTCGTTAGTTTACCTGTTTACCTGTGTCATTGCCTCGGATCACTCGTGTGTGAAAGGATATTATGTAATCAAAAAATGAATAATAAACATAAATTTGCCCATGTAAGCGTTTTAAGATATCGTATTCATCGGTAAAAAGGCGACGAGAATAACAAATTTTAAAATCCTTCAAACAGAATCCTGATTGTAATAAAATAATAACGGATATAAATTTCTAGATCTGCAATACTTAAAAAAACAAGATAATTCAAAACATCAGATCTATATCAATCATTTTGGCTGAAAAATCGAATTTAATTTGTATAGCTTTGTAAGGAAATTTCCCTCCTGTTGACCTCGTGACGTCACTTCCGCTGAAGCCTCGTTATCGCCTAATTCTGTTTTCTCTTGATTAGATTTCCAAAAGCAGGTAAAAATAGCCACTTTGAAGAGGCGTAACTCCGTTATTTTTGCACCGATTTCGATGAAGTTTTTTGCATTAAATTTTAGCAAATAAACTCTTTAACATATGTTTCACATCGGCTGGGCTGCAGGTACCCTTTAAAATGGTAAGATATGGTCCATTTTCAATGATTATTTTATTCAGGTGTTTCAAGTTTCTCTGATTTCACTTCCAAAAATAAGAGTCTCATGTTCCCCCTTCCCCTTTTAATGCTTGTAAACAGAAAGTACTAGTGAAAATGTCATCAGAGTTCAATATTCCCAGATAACCATTTGATATACAATCTATAGACCTTCATTGTTTCCTTGAAATAAGATTAATGTATGAATTTCAAAAGGATTAATGGCTGCTAATTGAGTTTGTTGATTTCTGTGAACTGTTTATACCTCCCTGGACCAGTATATAGGGTCCGTTCATTGAAGTGAAGGAAATCAATGATTGGATGTTCCTGACAGACAGCAAGAAGATGCCGCTCATAATTTGATATAGCTAAATAATGCTTTTCTGGAGAGGGTGAATTACTGAAGAGGTTTGATCAGCAGATCTCTGGTAAATATATGTATGCCCAAGCTGTGTTATGGAACTTGAGGATAAGGGGAGAGAACTGAGGATCAGATGTCCAAGAGTGGTCCAAGGCCTTTCAAAAGTCCAATAGCATTACCCAAGACCTACAAAATTCCATACAAAATGCCTTAGGACCTACCAAAGTCCAACAGGAATTTTGTAAAAAATGAATGGTCTATTGACATGCTGTATTTGACCTGAGCCTCATGTACATTGTAATCTGTTATGCTGTAGTCATGTTTCCCCACCGGATGTTTTATGAGGGACAGGAATTGATTTGTGGGGGGAGACATGGCCAATTACTGCACCTCATCCTGCTAATCTTGTCAGTCGGGATCCCACGGGACTCGGTAGCCCAGAAATGATTTGGAGATTTCTGAATGAGAGACCACAAAACTCAAGATTTTCTATAGTCTCAGAGCATGGACACATAGAACTACATTCAAAGTTTCCAAGGATGCTTCCCATTATCTTACATGTAGTAGTTTTGTTTTAATTAAGGATGATTTGATTCGTACATATTTTTATTGTGCTAATATACAACTGGATGGGGCACAAGTTCTAAAGATACTTATCCCATCATCAACTAGGTAATCAGTTATTTTATTTCCTCTTGTACAATGATATATGGACCTGACCAGTTTTGAACTTCAAATATATGGGGAATAGTAATATGAAATCCAGTATCCTATCGCTGTTATGTATAGATCCATGTACAAAGCATAATTACAATATTACATTAATTTGTTCCTATCGAACCAACTTTTGAGAGTAAAATCTCTTGTTTCTATAATAGAATTTTCAGACATGTCGAAATTCAATAAAAATTGGCTTTCATTAACTGGTGATATCAGAATTTATGAATCCAGAGTAACAGACAGGAATTTCTAAATGTGTTTTGAATATTATCGTGAATGCTCTTAACCATACAAAAAAAGTTTTAAATGTTGTGTTTGAAATATTTTTAGTTTATCCTGAAAATAAACACATCAGAGTCATGCGCTCAGAATTACATCTTTAGAATTAAAAAAAAAAAGGCGGAGGGGGGATTTATTGTTAAATGCACGCGCACTGCATCACAATAAGCATCAGTTCCTTTTTACTCCTTACACCTGGAGAAGGAAGAAGCTCGGTAAAGTAGAAGATCAGTCGGATCGGAGGCCCGTGATTCATTTACCGGGTTTCTCCGCTAATTAGTCTTTGATTACAAATAACTTTGACTGTTTTCATTTTCTACCTCTGCTTCATCGCCTGATTGAAGATTGAACATCAAACAGCGCAGCTTTCTCCTTCAGACACTTGCAAAGAGAAATGATTTCTGGTGGTATTGATCCACCGGCCCACACTTAAATATTAATAACCCTTGTATGCTCCTCTCTGGAACTATATAGTTTTGTACAGGAATTATTTCATTTCTTAAGTTCCCAGTCTCAGAGCCTGGTTATAAGTACATTTACACTGAAGTATCAAAGTAGTTCTACTGTAAACTAGAGAGGAAGAGCTTCTCTTGATTTTATTGTCCTGAAGGGGTAGAGGTGTATATAACAGGTGTATGGAGAGGAGGGGATGTATACTTATGTCTAACATTGTTACAGCAAAAGAATAATTTTTCCTTGGGATAAAAAAATATGTTTCATTAAGGGGAGGGGAATATATTGATTTTTGTAGATTGGAAAGGGGAGGGGGTAAGAAGGTTATATTGAGGAGGGGGGGTCCATATGATAATTGTACTGAGAAGAGAGTTCTATACAGTCTATGTACAGCTCTCTGTGAGATGAAGCAGTGATAAGCTGATCATAATAGAAGGAAATGCCCTGATGCACAGATAAAGTACATCTCCTGCTGAGCTCTCCCTGAGACTTTGGTGTCTGGTCAGCTAATCCCCTCCCCCTCACTGTCTCACTACCCTGCTCTTCTTACTCCATACTGTACCACTGGGTTCCAGGAAGCTCCAGTCGAAACTAAGTGTGTGGAGCCGACAAATCATCCTGTACAGAGAGTTTTGTCATTGTCAGAGTGGACAATTATAAGTTGGAACCTTCCGCTGACATTGGAGAAATATCTGAATCAGGGGTCCTGAGTTTGCTGTGAGAGTCGTCTGCTGACTGGTTATGTCTGAATGATTATGTTGATGGATTAATGACAATGTCAGGATCTTGTTTTGTACCGGACAAACACAGTAGTTGTGGCTGCTGTAAGTGAAGGAGAGGGAGAGTAAACTTCCCAGTTACAGTGCCCCTGTGTTCTTGGGCTCCCATTCAATTGGAAAGGGAATTAATCATATTTCAGAGAGAACTATCATATACAGGTACCAATAGGCAATGAACATGTGAAAGTTATTATCTTTTCTGTGGCAGAGCTAAAAAACTGGTGTGTTTGAGACAACATCTTCAGGCTTGTTTTTTATGCAGGATGACAAAATGTGTAACTCTTAGATAATAACACATCAGCAAGCTAACCAAGAGTTCCATCACAGAAAAAGCAAAATTTCTATCAGCTGTAAATTGAAAAGAAATCTTCCTCATGAATAATTGCAGTATGTAGACACTTTACATGTACATTTAATTAGGAGTTTTGTGTATTTCTTGATCAGCGGAGAACTTTAAAGACTGCCGCACTGTTGTGAGTGGCTCAGTGGTTGCGGGTCTCGGCCGAGCCACAATACGCCAGTAGAGGGGAAACCTCGGCTGTTTATACTTGAAACTTATTATACTCCTGTTGGATGTTTGGCAAAACAAACAGAAATTGGAGAATACTTCAGCCATTTATGTTTCTTCCTTCAATATTTGATTTGGAAAAAAATCCCAGCTACCTGCAGCCACTGGGAATTGCTTCTCAGAAGCTGAGACTCTCAGGAGAAGTCAGAAGGAGGGATAAGTTAGGTAGGAGATGCCAAGTGACATCATCACATGCAATGTAATGGAGAGATTTTGACAGTGCTCCATACAAGTTTTTTTTTACAGTCATTAATTGAAGAGGCTGCACAGTCGCCAGAATCCTGATGGTTAAAGGCAAAATCTGATTCTGTTCTGAGTCTGTGTGAAATCCCTAGGTGGAATTTTAATGCTCACTTCTTCCAACCATGCATAATATACAAAGGACACTCTAGTAGTTGCTGTGACATTGTGGTTTTTTTTAAATTGATGAATAAGCAGTGAGGATCTTTGTGTGTGTTGATTGGACTGACACTATCTGAGTAGGCGACGTAAAAACACCAAGCTTTACCTTTATTGATAATTGTGTTAAGGATAACGTGATGTCAGTTTTTGAGGCAGAGCCATCAATGCGACAGAGAGCCGGGGAGCAGAGGAATGGGGATCCTTACAAAGGGAGTTTACTCCGTACAGAGGGCTCCGTGTCACGACAAAATAGTGGCGAAGAGGAGCTAAAAATTCGTAGACAGATGCATAAACAGGAGAGTAAGGACAGCGGAATAGTGACGGAAATGTCCACGCGACCAAAGGATTACGCCCGCAGTAAAACCGAAAAAATCCACCGCTCCGACAGTAGTAAAACCAAGTCCCGTAAAAGTGATAGTTTTAAGTCGAGTGTTAAGAGAAGTCAAAGCATGAAAGCCCCTAATTCTGGCCGACATTTATCACAGTCCTCAAACAAAAGTACGGGAAACCTTAAAGACATGGACGACAGTAACCAGGTGAGAACAGTTTTCTAATTTGTACTTCTATTTTTTACAGAAACTTAGCAAATCATCTTTATTCAAAAGTGTATGAAACCCAAGGAGACATGTGTTGCAAACGCAATGAAATACGGCTGGCAAATTTGCAATTAGCTTCCATCCGAGCCCAGGTAAGCCTGATGAAGAAGCTTGTTTTTTATCTCGTATTGATTTAGGCTTTAAAGTTGATTTTAATGAATCCAGGAATTAACTGACTTATCCTATATAGAGAGGTGATAAAGTTCATTAGATGGAGCAGAGATTAGTGATAGCGAGGGCTATGGTTGAAATCTGCATATTCAGTCTGGGAAAGAGCCTTCGATTAAATCTCTATTAGACATTGCAGTTATGAGGCATGTTCCAAGTTCATTTGAATTGTGACTGACAAAGTATAATAAGTGTGTATATTTATAAGAATGTGCACCAAGTGACGTAGAATAAAGGGGGGGGGGATTTATCCTAGAACCGCTGACCTGATACCTGTTGGTGTGAATAACTAAACAAAATTTATAGCTTGAGAAAGAAAAAACTGCCAAAAAGCAAACGGCTGAACAATAAAGATATGACAGTTCGGCGCAGGGAGTTTCAGTGTAGAGGCTGGGGGATGTTCTTGTCTCGTGTATCTTTATGGCTTTTTAGATTATTGTTTTTTTGCAAGTTTTCCCATTCCTAGCTCGGTAGTGGTTTTATTAAATATCTGATAAATGGCTCCAGCGTTTAACTTTTACGCTACACCCAAAAGCTCATCAGTTCTGCTCCTGAGACAGAAAAAAAATGGCAGGTTTTTTACCCTGCAGCATCATAGTTGATTTATGTTTGAAAAGAACAGGCCCAATGTCATTTTTTTGGGGTAATTAATCTATAGACCGCCCCACAGAATTTTCCCTGAGATATTATAACCATCTGGTGATTTCATCTATGATGCTTTTATTTTCTGAACTTTTTGGGGTGGAAAATCAATCAGCTCCTTGTACTGTGTGGATAGATTTCAAAACTAGCTGATTCAAGGGAAGGAGTGTTTTTGGGATGTTTCATGTAATTTGTTCATGGGAAAATTCAAAATTGCAAAAAATTGAAAGAACTGTAAAGAATACATTAAAAGAAGAATCTTTTCAATTTTAATTATTATATTTATAAAAAGATTTTTGACAACCACTCTAACTTAATTAGTAGGGCGAAGCGCAATCGGGTACATAAAAATTAAACAGTGTGTGACATACTTAATCATAATTCTTGGTTCTACCCTACTTTATTTTCTTTTTCATGAAAAATTAAAATGCATTCAGTAGCAGTTGATGGGTTGTGTTTTAATATTGATGAGACTGGAGGCTGAGTAGGCACTGGTACGCTGATATATCATACATAAATTAAACATGTAATTAACAGTTTGACAACAACCTATTACAGAAGTAGTCCACCGATATCTTTTAATTAGGTTAACGAACTACAAGGTTAACCTGAAGCAGACTGGCATAAGTAGAGAGACTTCGGATAACTAAATCTCTCTCCAAGATGCACAATCCAACATTTATAGACTATTTTAATCTTCTTCAGAAGAAAAGCTATGTAAAAAGATTCAGGAAAATTAAAGCTAAAAATATTTTTTACTTAATGATAATTTATGGCTGAAAGATATTCATGTTTAAATTTTGCAGACAAATCTTATGGTTAATTTGTTGATCATTTGGACTCCTTGAAACTCAGCGAAAAGTCATTTATTGTCGCTTCTTTAAATTTAGGGTGAAAAAGTTATAGGCATGCAGTCATTCCTGTAGGATATTGTGTGGGCTAAACTGAATATTAGAAAGAATGTAAATTAGCATGATGATGCATATAAAACTATTTACTTATTAGATATAAATGGTTAGTCCATCAGTAGTAAACAGTGGTGTTTCCCTCATCACTGGTGTTCAAGCTCTGCTGGTCGCTGGCATATTGCCTCTGTGTAACTCAGAGAGAGAGAGAGAGAGAGAGAGAGAGAGAGAGAGAGAGTGTATTGTCTAAGATAAATGTTATCAAGCGTGACCCCTCTCATGTCAGATGAAGAGAGTTGAGTGTTGAGTGAATTTGAGTCAATAAGTGCGTTATAAGATGAAGAGGCAAGGTGTCATCTGATGCATTAATGGATAAGCCCAGGGAATTGTATAGGATATCGTAGGAAAAGCCTTCGCTTGTCAGGTGTTAATAGAAAGTGATCACCAGTAAGTAACCCCACTGAGGAGAGAGACCGCTCTCTGTCTGATGCCCAATCCATGCATGTTTTCAATACATGATAAAATACTGATTAAAGCAAAGCAGCTTATTATGATAAAAAACAAACAACTTGATCTTCCAGTAAATCAACAACCCCCTCCCCACCATAACAAATTGAGCCCCCCCCCCCCCCCCCCCCACCTCACTTCGGCAGGTTGTTTGGATGCTTCCATGCCAGGGTATTAATTAATATGACTACTGGTATAATTACTTCCTGATGGTGCTGGAATGTCTGCCACTATGTTGGTATGTTATGGTTTCAATGCTTCATATCTCTTGATCCATCGCTGATGGCTGATTTATATCAAATAAATCACACTGCCCAAGTCAGGGGAGATAATGATGGATGTTATCTATAACTCCAGATCGGATTTACTGCCCCTGGTTGTCTCCCTTTTTTTGCGGTAGACCTATTTATTTATGTCTCCTTTTTTGTGATAGATCTATTTATGACTGGTTGAGTGTCCTAATGCAGTGATCACTCAGGCCCATGAGAAAGTGGCAAAAATAGATAGTCATCCTGTCTAAATACTTTAAGCTGAGAGCTAATGAAATTTCTGACAAGCTCCCTGCAGATGAATTACCAGTGAACTAATGTATATACTCTCTCTCTCTCTCTCTCTCTCTCTCTCTCTCTCTCTCTCTCTCTCTCTTCCCTCTCTCTCAGCATCTTTAAGTTTGTTGACCTTTCAGAATTGTGATTTTTCACTAGGATATTGATATGTACCAGTTACCCAGCAGTTACTACTGTTGATTCTTTTATATGATATACCCCTTTATCTTCTCTTTCTCTTTCTAAAACACTGACAATGTATAGATATAGACAGATAGAAGAATTACAGGAACCGGGTGAGTCTGTGTGCCACCTTCTGTTTATGAGTCTATTCTATTGATATGACCTGACGTGAATCAAGGTTGTTTGATAAGGCAAAAGGTCAAGATTAACATCTGTCTACACCAGTGTTCCATCAAGACAATAACACATAAATACTCAGATTGTCTGTAACTGGTACCTGATGTTTCAAGGTTGGTAGGAATCACCTTCTGGACCTCCATTAAATTAGATCAACTGTAAATGTTTCATATTTAGCATGCATGATATTTGGTGAAGATTGGTTTCTCAGCTAGTCGAATGAATCTTAATTGGTGTTGTTATTTTTATATATATATATTGATGAACTTTATTAATGAAAGCTACTTTATGATAAAATTCACAGCTTAAAAAAATGAGTATATTACAGTAACTGCTTACAATTTATCAGGCCATGAAAAAGAGTGACTTTTAGTGTATTTGACAGACTTTGTCAGCTTCTACTTTCTGGATGTTGTAGATTGAGGCGCTGTCTCCCAAACAGAACGGCTCAGTGGAGAGTCTGGACCAGGACAGTAAGAAATCCTCGGCCACCATCAAAAGCATGTGGAAGAAGGCCTTCAAGAGTCTCAAGAGCACCTCAGACACTAAGCTGGTGAGTCGGAGACCTCAATACTATCTTTCTCAATGTGAAATATCTCTCTCAACTTCCCCACACAGGGCCAAATCTTTAACTGCCTTACACAAGGCTAAATATCTCTCTCAACTACTTTACATAGGGCCAAATATATCTATCAACTATCTCAAACAGGGCAAAATATCTCTCACCTCAGACACAAGCTGGTGAGTCTCAGACCTATCTCGCTCAGGATGTTATATCCTTATAAAATTTCTCACACAGGGCAAAATATCTCTCAGCTCAAATATTAATAAGCCTGTGAGTCAGGGACCTCAAAACTATCTCACTCAGGATGAAATAGCTGTCTCACTTGTCTCACACTAAGCAAAATAGATCATAATAAAAGACCTCAATACTATCTAAAAAGCAAAACATCTCCCTCAAATATCTCGCACCAAACAAAATATCTTGTTGTCAAATACCTCTTATCCATCTCACACAAGGAAAATATCTATCTCAAACTGAGCAAAATATCTTATATTCAAAGACCTCAAATCTATCTCACACAAGCAAAATATCACTCTCAACTACCTCCCTCAGGGCCAAGGCCAAGATTCTCTTTAAACTGTATCACAAGAGCAAAATAATTTTGTATTCACAAACCTCTAAACTATCTCACACTATGAAAAATATCTCTCTCAACTATCTCCACAGAGCAATATATCCTTTAAACTATCTCACATTGAGCAAAATAACATTCTCATCTATCTCACACCAAGCAATATATTTCGTATTCACAAACCTCTAAACTAAAATCACCTCAGTTATAACAAAGGGACCTTTGAACTGTCTTTTGTACAGTAGAGTGATGAGTTGAGGGACCTTTAAATGAGAATCACCTACTTAAAATCAATTCTATTGTCTGTATAACAAAAACTTACATCTCAATCAGAAAGATTGGCAGTCAGGAGATGAGAAGAACTCAGCATCTCTTTATGAAGTAGCTCAGTTCTTCTAATTACAAGATCAGTCATATGGAGACAAACTGCTGGATCTAGTTAAACAATTGAATTAAATAATTAGTACACCCTACTCATGTGTTTTAAATGTAATTAAAGGTATCTCATGCTCTATAGAAACTTCAGGGGGAAGGGGGGGTTGATACTGCTGGAGATTGCCTGAGTTTTAAGAGTGCAGCATGCACCAGTTTGTGAAATACTTCTGTCATTGGAAACACCTGTGAATTGAGAGGAATTACATTCTAGAAGATCTCTTCATGCTGGGGAGCCTCTACTGATCTGTAATATCTGAAACGAGAGTACTGCTGCCCTGATATGAGAAATCCTCTGCAATAAGAAAAACATGCCATCGGGCTTCTGATCCCTTCATCTTTCACTGCAGTGAGGACTGAATGCATCTGCAATACCCTCAGGCATGTTGTCATGCATCAGTGTCCATTGAGATATAAACAATGGGGTTATCTCTGTTCTAGTCAGACTCAGAGGGGGGGGGGGGGCAGCCATTGATTGGGGTGGTACAGATGGAGCATTGTCAGTGTATTATGGACCATCAGGGCTAGATATTGTCAGTGTATTATGGACCATCAGGGCTAGATATTGCCAGTGTATTATGGACCATCAGGGCTAGATATTGTCAGTGTATAATGGACCATCAGGGCTAGATATTGTCAGTGTATAATGGACCATCAGGGCTAGATATTGTCAGTGTATTATGGACCATCAGGGCTAGATATTGTCAGTGTATTATGGACCATCAGGGCTAGATATTGTCAGTGTATAATGGACCATCAGGGCTAGATATTGTCTGTATTATGGACCATCAGGGCTAGATATTGTCTGTATTATGGACCATCAGGGCTAAATATTGTCAGCGTATAATGGACCATCAGGGCTAGATATTGTCAGTGTCATCAGGGCTAGATATGCAAATTTGTAGCAGATGAGTAGACAGTTTACCTGTCCAGTAGGTATCTAAAACACCTGGGTAAAGTTAGAGAAGTTGAAATAGGGAGAGAGTCACATTGATTGATAGCCTTATTTGGAAGTAACATTTCATATGGACAAAACCAAAAACATGTATCGATAGAGCATTGTTTTTCTAATAAATTCTAATAAAACACCGTTAAATAATTGATTCTAACCCCAAATCCCCCCACCCCCACTCCCAACACAGAAACTTCCAACCCAAGTCAGATGTAAAAATTGTAAACCCCCTAGTACTCAATGTATTAACAATGCTGCTATCCTCAAGTATTATGGTTCTATCCATATTGTCAGTACAAAAAGAATGAGGTACAGTTATATGAGTGGGGCTGCCTTAAATTTCAATAATTTTGTCTTTTCAGTCTTATGAAATGAAAAAAATCATCCCAATTATTTCAATCTTCTTACATATAAAGTTAAGACATTTATTAGCTAACATGCTATTAGCATTTACAAATTCTAAATAGTCTTAAATTCTTTTGTTGATTGTAATCCTGGTGCTGAAGTCAGCACAAATGTAGAAATTAGAATAATTATGGACTGGTTGTAAAAATGAGAATTAAGCTAGGTCCGATGCTCAATATATGATTTGTTCAGTATTGAAATTGAGCCCCTGCTGCCATTAGATAGCTAGGGATGGATTATCATAATGCTCACAGGAAATTAAGCTTCCCAAAATCATTACGCTAAATGATTAAAAAAATAGCAGTCCATTACATCAAAAAGTCAATAACAAAATCCATTAGATTTTCAACATATTAACTCATCAACCTCTTAATAAATATGTTATTAGAAAATGAAATGCCTGCTTTATTGATGCGGACCACAAGGATATTAGCATTCAACATTTTTGACAGATTTGTCTTGTGTTTTTAGCTCTTGCGTCTGAAAAATGTTTTTTAAAGATCCCAGTGGTACTTTTCCGATCGAATTCGTGCTGTAGCAATTGTAGAATTGTCAGAAATAGAAAGCTGAGTGTGAAGTCATGGAGATCTTTCTAAAACTGGACATGTTTTTCTGGGCTTCTGTGGTTTGATTCGTGTCAGATCGGGTCACAGAGGTCGTAGTGTTCTGTACCAATTAACTGGGAGAGAGCCCAGATCCTGGGTTTTGACAGACATATTCTATGATTCAATCAGTATATTTGGGAGCCTCCAAATTGTAAGAGGGATACAGTTGTATATGTAGTGATAATATCTTATTGTAGCCCTTACTTACATTTTCCCTAAAGTTAGACAAGGACATGGAGAAACACCCCAAACGCATCCTGGGTGAGCTAAAAAATCCCTCCTCAGCATTTTGCTCCCTCTTATTTATTATAAAGCTACCGGTACATTGTAAATGTATAGTTATCAGGGTTGTTAATCATCTTAGCAATTTATGACTTTTCAAAATCTATTTTTTATGTATGCATGGAAAGAAGGTGGGGGTACTTGTTTAGGGGGATAGTGGGGATGTAGTGTGGGAGTGTCAAAAGGTATTAGATAATGTGTACAACTCACATGAACACTTTGAATGAATCATATTGTAACAAATAAGTCAGCAGAACTACCTGCAGAAATAAGTGGCAGAGCAGAGAGTGGTTGAGTTACACAGTAAGGCAGATGGACACCACATGTAGATTGATCAGTGCCACTTTTTTGCCATGGTTGTGATGGAGATACATGTAGATGTATTGGACGCTATTCCTGGGTCTGTGTAACAAGTGACACATGTTACCAGCTTAGTCAGGGAGTCGGCCATTGTGGGGGGAGTTTCTGTTAGTGTGGGGGTTGTGAGGAATCTATGTCAGAATTTATACTGAGGAGTCAACTGAAGGTTTTATGAGACAAAATATTAACTACTTTTGTGTTAGTGTAGTTCATGAGTAATTCGAAGGAAAGATTTACTGATTAATCAAGACTTAATGTGAATCATGTGGAAAAAAGTGGTGCAGAAATTGAAACTGAATCGTGATGATGCGACCTTAGAGTCTGAGAGAAGGGAGGTCAAGGACAGAGGCCAGGAGTCCTTGACCTCTTCACGCAGTGCTCCAGAACTCATCAACAATAATGTCAACCTCAATGCAAAGGTCGACACAGAACTGCTGGTAAGGACTTCCGCGAGTGTCTACATTATAATGCTGGGGTGAGAGGTTGAAGTACCGGTAACTGTAGGGGTGGTAGATTTTCAAAGGTTACCTAAAGTTCTCTTGCTGTCAATCACTTACTAGAAAGTCTAACTGTATGTGTATTGTCAACATGGCAAGGCATGTAGGTTTTATGTACGGAAGTAGAATGGACACAGACCCTGTGGCTTGCTACTGTGGTTTCATTAATATTCAAGGGTATCAATTTTTGTGGATAAAATGAAAATCACAGTTTTAAGAATACGTAAATTCGTGGCCAATGACCCTATCAATACAAATTATAACTACAAATTGCACTTCAATGAACATTTAATTTCATGGATAAACTTAACAACGAAATCCACTAAAATTGGTGTTCAACGAATATTGATGAAACCACAGTATTATGGTTTGTTTTTTTATCTGTCATCTTTTCTGCTAAGTTTACCAATTCTCCCTCTGTAATGTGTAATGTATGGTATTTTGTGGGGGTGGGGGTTTCTGTGTGTATACTGTTGATGTAGACAGGAGATACTGAGTGTTGGCCAGCCCTGTACCTGTTTTCTCGAGATCTCAGACCTCCCTAGAGTCTGACCTTGATCTACAACCATCTGTTGTCAGCAAGTCTGTGTTAGACAGCTATACTGCTGTATAGTAATGGCTACCACAAGGTCAGTATCAGAGGCCAATTACAGCTACTAGTAGGTACATATAGCTGTGTACTTATCTTCCTTAGTATTGGAGGGGGCTGTAGGGTAAGCAATGAGAACTTTCCTTGTATGGAAGGAGTTAAAGTGAGGTGGTCTTTTTGTAGTGTTTAACCCAGAACTTCGAAGATACCAGTCCCCCCACTTGACACTAGACAAAAGTATTTTTGTTTTGAACATGCTTGGATATCTCCTATGTAATATGTGGATGTGTTATGTGTAATTGTAACTAACTTTTGTTTTAGCTAAGGTATCTATTCCTTTAGGGGTTTTCTTGTCCTTGACATCACTCAAGGTTAACATATCCCCTGACCAATAGACTTCAAATTCTGTGAGGTCTTTGAACCCTAAAGATTTCTCTCTATTTCGTAAAAGAGTTAAGAAGGCTTTCCTCTGAGGAAAAAAAAAAGGATGAAGTTAGATGCAGTTTGCATGAATTCCTGCTAAAGCAGATAGGGACTGCTTGTGTATTCTGGAGGCAATATTCTGGTAAACCTCTCCTGTGGTTTGTTGTTGTTTTGGTCTGAGTAAGTTAGAACTGGGTTACGCACCATAAGAGGGTGTGAAATATTCATTACAAGATATACAGTACAGTTAGATTGGATTGGTGGAGTTTGGGGAATTGAAGCTTTCTATAAATGGGTACAGTTGTAAATAGATATGCATAAGAATAAGGGTTCTCATGGAAAAAGTTTCGAGATATCAGACTAGTTGTCTGTGTAAGAGGATTGTCATGGCTAAAAAATAAGTGTAAATTTTCAAATCTTGATTATGATTAAGTAAGATTTCAGAAGTTGTTGATTGATGGTACAAGACTGTTGAAGTGATGTTTAAATTTTGTTGCTTCATTGTTTAAGTCGTGGAATATAAACTTGTTGAGATGTGATGGAAGCTTATGGAATCCACAATTAAGGTTTGAAGTGATGCTTTCAGCGCAGTATGATGAATTTGTTTACAGCCTGTTGGTCTCAGCCAGTTGTAGACAACTGGAAGCAGGTAATTTTTCTTCCTGGCATTATATGGACAGCGAACTAGCTAATTGTTTGTTTCAGCATCGGAACTCTTCAGTCAATATTATCGCTGATACTTGTCAATGTTTGTCAGACACTTGTTATAAGAGCTCAATATTATGATAAGACTTGATGTAATATAGACACCCAGGAAACGATGTCTTGCCAATATTCAGGGCAGTGAAATCATGTTTGTTTACAGAAGAGCTTGTTCTCTTGATTGCTGCTCTGTAAATCAGTTTAAAGTCTAATTAGGCCTAACAGTGGTGCATATGTAACACTGGATACCATTTGACAGCCACTGAACACCTCTGGGAACTTTTGTTGTCCTATGCACTTGACAACCATGTGAACTCATGTCCATTCACAATTCTGTTACACTTGATATTCATTGACAACCATTAGAAACACCTCAGGGAAAGCTGTTATAACTCCAAATATGAGAGCAACTATTCGGAACACCTCAAGTGACTTCTGTTGTAGAAATTGATATCATTTGTCAACCATTAAGAGCACATCCAAATTGTAATTTTTAAATCAAAGTACAAATATAGCTTTTGTAGTTAATGTTTCCAATAATAATTTACTGTAAACCTGGTCTTATAAAGGAGTGGAAAATATCTGAAAAAAATTATGGTTATAGATTCCTTGATAATAATCCCCTGTCTAATACTGAATCCCTTGTCTGATACTGAATCCCTTGTCTGATACTGAATCCCTTGTCTGATACTGAATCCCTTGTCTGATACTGAATCACAAGTCCGATAATTACAATATCACCTAGTCTCTTGTTTTATACTGAATCCCTTGTCTGATAACAAAATCCCTCATCTGATGATGAGTCCCTTGTCATACGATGAATCCATTTTCTTACAATGAATTACTGGTCTGATATTGAATTTCTTGTAATATAACAAATTCCTTGTCTTATAATAAATCCCTTGTCTTACAATTAATCCATTATCTTATAATAATTATATCTCTTGTCTAGCAATGAATCTCTTGCCTTATAATGAATCACTTGTTTGCTAGTGAATCTCTTGTCTGATAATCCCTTATCTGACAATGAATTCCTCGTCTTATAATAAATCCCATTTCCTACAATAAATCCCTTATATGGCAGTGAATCTCCTATCTGATAATGAATCCCTGGTCTGAAAATAAATCCCTTGTCTTACAATGAATCCCTTATCTTATAATAAATCCCTTTTCTGATATTAAATCCCTTGTCTGATAATGAATCTCTTGTCTGATAATGAATCCCGGGTCTTGTAATTAAACCCTCGTCTTATAATGAATCCCATTTCCTACAATAAATCCCTTATCTTGCAGTGAATCCCTTATCTTATAATAAATCCCTTCTCTAATATCAAATCCCTTGTCTGATAATGAATCACTGGTCTTTTAATTAAACCCTTTTCTGCTACTGAATCCCTTGTCTAATAATGAAACTCTAGTAGTATGATATTAAAATCCTGTCTGATAATGAAACTCTTGTCGCATAACGAATCCCTTGTCTGATAATAAATCCCTTATTTGAAAAGGAATTCCTGTTTACATAAAATAAAAAGGCCAACATTTGCCATTCTCAGCATCATTGGCTATAGTTTAAGTGAAATAATATTGAATGAAGAACATGTAGATCATCAACGATAGATATTAATACATGTGTGTATCTTTATTGAGTACGGTAAGTGTTTTTTGCCTTTCATTTTTTTTTTCAGATTATGAATTTTTATTTATTTCATTTCCCCCTTTTTTTGTAGACCAAAAAGGGGAGTTTGATCAAGAAGAAGCAGAATTCTCAAGAAGTGGAAGTAGAGGAGAATGCTGAACGTAAGTGTTTCCATGGCAACACATGCCTTGATATGGTTAAAGGAAAAAACTTACTAAAGCACTGGCATAAAATTTGTCAACAAAAGGAATGTACTTTATATGCAATCTTCATTTATCTGTTCTGTGTAAAAATCAAAATTCTTCAAAAGAGGTCTGAGGAGGCATGATCAGCAATTAATTTTCTTAATATTTCATACAGTTAGATATATTGTAATAATTATATTGAAAGAAACGCAGGTTAGTTGCTATGGGTATTCAAAGCTCAGATGAAAAACTTGGCAAATTTTAACTTTCATATGAAAAGGTTAGACAGAATAACATATATATGCTATCAAAAGTAAAATCATAAATCTATTTTGACAATATTGTTAATTAATTTGTAAATTATAGAAAAACATATTATGTGGTTAATCAAATTTGTAAGGAATCTGCCCTGGTATCTTCTGAATAATTTTGAAATTTTGAAAAAGTGATACTTTTAAAGCCCAATTGGATTGCTCTGGAAAATTTAAAATTCCTTTAAATGTTTTTAAAATTGTATAACATATATGAAAACAGATACCCATTCCTATAGAAACAAGGTAGAAAAAAGAGGAAATTGAAAAATCATTAGTGATTTTAAAAGGCTAGGTTGCATTATTGTTTTTGACAGATTTTTTTACCATTTTGTTATTCCCACAACTACTGAGTGAAATATTATAACTTTTGGAATACAATGTTCTTGTATAAGTTACCATGGTAACATTCATAAAATACCAGTATAGATTTACCCATATTTTTCTTTCACTTGAAAATAGAAACATTTTTGCTTTTCACATTTCACTGTACTTATTTTAGACTGTTGTGACTTCTTAATAAAATTTGTCCAAAGAGTAGCTAAAACTGTCATTTCTCCATTTCAAACCTTTATTACCATGGCAAGGAGGTCACATTTAGCAAAAGTTTAAGGATGTTGTGCTTTATCAATTTTAAAGAGCATCAAACTAAAAAAAAGTTAAGGAATTTTGGCAGAGATTAATGAGTTAGAATTATATGTTCATAAAATTGGATGGTCAGACCAGTCGACTACCGGCGCCAGATACCTCAGTTGGTAGAGCACCTACCTAGAGATTTTGGGGGCCCGGGTTCGAATCCCGGTCCGGTCTGTCATTATTTCTCCCATCCCGTTACAAAAATATAAATGTAATTGTATATCATTGTTGAATATTACAGCACATTGGTTTAACTATAGACAATAGCTAGAAGATTAGGCAATGACAGGCCTCTCTTTGCAATTAGGCTAAGTTTTTATTAACCTAGATATATATTTTTTCTTTTTCTGAGAACTTTGTCCATCTATTGACAGTTGTAATACTCAGTGGAATAGAAATGACCATCATTACATGCATTAACAAATTCTATATATGGTTGGTTTATAAGAGTTCTTCCTTTGGGAGACTCTCTATTCTAGGAGGCTGCACTGGTCAGTTGATGAGATCTGTCAAGTACTGACAGGATGTGATGGATATTGATACAGTGCTTTAGTGGTAGATAAATGATGGTTAAATATAAAGTTACATTTAACTTGGGAAATCTCAAAGCCCTCAAGCCTAGACTGATTCCATTGCCAGTCTGCACACATATAAGCAAGGAGTTTATTTGTACATACATCAGAGTGTGGGGATCAGATCTTGATTTCTTCATCATTGCTGATAGTTTTATTGCTCGGATTGTCAGAATTTAATCCCTATGCGATTATCTTAATGTCAGTAAATGTAACCTTTTTTATCAGATGAACCTACAAAGACAGAAGATTTTGCTCCCATGACCTTTGTGCACTTATCAATTTTACTCAATTTTTTAACTTAATTTGAAAGTAAATAATCTTTTTCCCAGTGAATTCTTTTTAATCCAATGGTTCCCCACAGGATCTAATTAAGAATTGATTTGTGTTTTAAAAGGGAAGATTCCCATACTGTGATATTGAAGAGGTCCCTGTTAAAGCTATCAGAACTTTGACAACCATCATAAAGATTTTGAATGTTTTGTGATATTTTGAGTCGGTAGGAGTCTATAAGTGGAGTGAGCATCATAAGTACGTAGGTAGTGATGACGCACAATAACGCTGGAGAAATCATTTAAATGTGTTCGCCTCGGCAGGCTAACCCCTTCAGTTGCTGGCACAACTTCCATAATGTGCCGCTAATTTTTTCAGACCTCGATCGTCTCTTTGTTTTGTTATGCATCGTTTGCTATTCATAGAAAAGGTACTCACCTTTTAAAAAAAAAGAACCTGTAGAAAAAGGGTTCTCTGCCTGTCCTAGCTGTCGGCGGAACATTCGGTGTATTCCATAGGTTAATCTGGTTTCTGACCCCATATTTATTTATAAGTAATTCCTATTCATATTATGACTTAGCTGACAGAGAGAAGGACAAATTTACTTTGACATTTTGGAGTGTTTCCCTGGCAGAACTGCCATTGTCTGTAACAAATAAAGTCCCTTCTCTCCATTGTTGACACTTCAGTAATTAAGGTAATAACGTGTTTCAGACAGTTTGTACTGGTAGCTAAAACTGTAAACACAATATCAGCCTCCACTGGTGCTTTTAGTTCAAGCCTATAAGAATAAACCAAAGACTAAAATTTTCAAAGTGTGGAAGAATTGATTTTCCTATGGTTCAAGCCCATTAAAGTTAACACACTGAAAAATGGAAGAGATACTTTTCTTCTCAATTAATCCAATGTCCAGTGTCACATGTAAGTTAGGGCTTATATTATGGGGGTAGGAGTTGGGGGTTAACCATTAGCTAGTTGTCATCAGAAGTTTTGGGGGTGGGAGTCGGGGTTAACCATTAGATAGTTGTCATCAGAAGTTTTGGGGGTGGGAGTCTGGGTTAACCATTAGCTAGTTGTTATCGGAAGTTTCGGGGGTGGGAGTCGGGATTAACCATTAGCTAGTTGTCATCAGAAGTTTTGGGGGTGGGAGTCAGGGTTAACCATTAGCTAGTTGTCATCAGAAGTTTTGGGCTCTGACTGTCCTTGAGGTATATAAAGATACAAGACCCTAGTGTAACAGACAATGACCAGATGAAAGATCATTTGACATGACAATTTGTGGTTTCTTTATTCATTGAAAAGTTTCCATGGATATCATTGTTGAGTCAACCCATGTGCAAAATCAAATGTTTATTGTGGAAAGAAACGCAACAAAATTTATTATTGGAATGACTACTGTGAGTAGTGTCCACAAATTTATGTATCCTTGAAACTGTGAATTTTACTAAATCTAGGAATATTGCTGTCCTCTGATTATTGAAAACACAGTACATGTATCAACTTCCCAACATGTATGTATCACAATGTGTGAAAAATCAGCTGTCTTCAGGTTTATGAAGAGTCTAGCAAGTGATCAAGATATCATAGCTTCAATAAATATCTTGATTGATACACTAATTGAAGAAAATTTCTATAAAGATCTATATAATGATATTGAAACCCAGAACCACATCAAACAAGCACCTGTTTCTGATTGTGCACTCTCTCTCTCTCTCTCTCTCTCTCTCTCTCTCTCTCTCTCTCTCTCTCTCTCTCTCTCTCTCTCTCTCTCTCTGCTGTCTGTGTTTTCTCCATGCTGAGCAGACTGTGAAACATTCTGTCTGCAATGAGTGACAAGTTCACCACTGTTGATTTCTAGCTGGCCAGTGTCTGTTAACTGTTGATTTCTAGCTGGCCAGTCTCTGTTAACTAGCTGTTGAAACAGCCTCTGTAACAATGGTAATAAGAAAAAAAAGTCAGGTGAATGTCCCATACCTATGGTTAGATGATTGAATGATGAATTCTGTTCTTTGATATCGAGCTCTAGTTGTAAGGTCAAGATCTCCCACATGAAAGGAGCATACAGGTGTCTGGACTTTGGTACATATGAATTCTGTTTATCATGCTTAATAACTACTGCTTTGCTAAAAAAAATGTTCATGGCATAATTTCTTTGTAAAAATAATGAACAAATGTGTTTAAACTGTCATTTCAATGATAAAATAAAACAAGATACATTTATCCTAGTCTGACAAATTGAATGCATCTGGATTGCCTTAAACTTACCACCCAGATTTCAAAAATAATATTAAAATAAGTTCCAATACATGCACGGTATCTATATTACTTTTTAACATGATTTTAAACCATAACCTTAACCCTGATTTAAAATGGAATGCAAATGAAAGATTTCAGTTTTTAAAAATTGGTGTTGTTTTCATGAAAATGGACTTGGGAGGTTTATAGGTTTTAGCCACAGGTGAAAAATGTTTAGTATGTGTAAAGGACATTTAAATGTTGGAATTACTATAACATAGGCTATTTATGATTGAAAAAAAGTTATCAATTGTTGCTCTTGAAAACTTATCTATAATTTGAACTGATTCTTAACAATTGGGTTAGGATCAGCATTGATTTAGATAAATTAGCTATTCATTGTATAAAAAAAATGAATTGCTGTTTTTTGAAACTTGTCTCACTAAATTGAATTTTTAGCAGGGGAGATTGACCCGGTTTACAGCCTGCTGAAGTGTGCAGCAGACCTTCCCAAGGCCAGCAAGCCAAGCTGTGGGATCCATGCGCAGTGTTCCGGCCACCACTCGTCCGCCTCCACCAAGGGCGAGTCCAGCAGTACGAGCACATCCAAGACAACAAGCCCCGCCTCCTCAGGTAAGCCACACCCACCTGTAGACACTGACACCTGTCAATCTATAGTGATGGCTGTTTGATAGCATCTAGTAATGAGTGTTGGGTAAGCACCCATAGCTAGGTATTTTGTAAAGAAAAAAATACTTGTTTTTGTAATTCAATTAATAGTTGTATTTACATGTAGTTGTTGGTAAAGTAAAATTTAGTGAAATTTCAACTCTCTAGTTTGTACCATGGAGATTTAGTCATAGTCACATTGCAGTTGTATTACTCTGTTTTCAAAATCAGATGATCAGTTTGATACCTGGTAATTCATTAGCTCGGGTGTTATAGCAGTTATTAAGTAGTTGTAGTTCGAAGTATCCCCAGGCATTGTCAATATTATAATTGACTGATTCATTTTCAATCTAAAAAACAAAATCCATTATACACAAAAATATAGACACTTATACATTAAAATAACATCTATGGGACCTAATACAATGAAATATTACTTCACTGAAGAATTTAAATCAGTTTGCCAGAATACTTATTGTGTGCTAAATGTTGTTGAGCGCTTACTGTCTACTCATTGTGTATAGAACAATTCTGTCAAGTATCTGATGTCACTAACAAACTAACACTTATTAACACACATATCAGCTCTCTTTTTAACTTGTTAGGTGTCAAGGAAAGAGCTCTACCACAATGAGGCCTTGCCAATCAGGGATCTTCTACAAGCTTAATTGTGATTGGCCGATATAACACTTCTTACAAGCAAGCTGATTGGCTATATATAAATAGCTAATCTATGCAAACCTCTCATTGGCTGCTTTCATTTTGAATGTTGCTTGGAGGAACACTGTTGTTTATCATGTCTGATAAAGTTTGATATCTTTGAATCTATTTGTAGATACAGTTTACTGTTAAAAGATTCTTGATAAGCAGTTTGTTTTTCAAAGCAATTTGTTTTTCGAAGCAATTTGTTTTTCGAAGCTATTTGTCATCACTTGCTCTCTGTTGGAAATCTACTAAGATATCCAATTGACTTTAAATCAAGTTGTACACTTTTATTACATTGTTATTTTGTTTTGCTTTACTAAGCTTAAGAGCATTTTTTCATATGCTTTCACACTTTTGCTAAAGCTGCACTGTCTATATATTAAGCTTATAACTTTTTCTTTTTTTTTGCGACTTCCTTTTTTCAGCTTCAGCTTGGCATTTGAATTTTTCTATTGTCAATATGAATTAACAGCATATTTTAAAAGAGTCGCTGTTTTAAGACAGACATTGTTTTTGACAGGCCCAGCTGACCCAAGCTTAGGCGGTGATTTCAAGAATTACTACAAACAAACCTGCCCAGTCATCAAAAAGCAGAGCTCTTCTCCCTTCATAATTCCTTTTTGACCGCGACCTTTGACCTTGGGTCACTTCCTGTCTACACTCGGTTACTTCTTGCCTACACTTGCCAGACCTAGGCAATCCTCATACATTGCCTGGTTTACAATGACAAAATGGCTTTGTTACAATGTTAGAGCCAAAGTCAACCAATTCCATTGTGAAACTAAATTTATTGTGATTTAAAGCTATTTCTAACAAATTTTTCTAACAAAATATTTCTAACTGTATATTTGTTAACAATCTTTTCTCCCAAGTTTTTAACTAATTGTTTATCCGAAGTTAATTTAACTTTTTTCTGAGAAAAGATTTATGACATTAAATTATGGTATAGTCCAACAAGATAAGACTACTCTCATCTTTCTGATCGAAAGTATCAACAACCGCCAAATCTTCTGGGTATACCTACATACCACAAATAACAAATTATCAGCCCAAAGTTATCAGTAAGCCCCAAAGTTTGTAAGTAACACACTATACCATTGGACAGTATTGAACATTAACTCTATATTGTTGATTCCGTTAAGTCTTTTTGTCATCTATGACTGTAACCAACTGTAATTATGTGTGATATTTGTAACCTTTTTGTATTGTAATAACCCCCTCCCCTTTGAGCTATTATATCGCCCTCCCCTACCCTTTACTCCCTTCAGTGCATCCTAGAACATTCCTTTCTGACGTTTAACCCTACATGGTAATTTTTATTGATGGTTTTCCATTAGGACCACTTTGTGGCTATGTATTGTTTACATTTAGCTTTCTTGTAGATTGACAGTCTTTTATCTTACCTTTGTAAGCAACATCCTGCTTTTATGAAGTTTTGACATTGATTGAACTCTGTAAAAATTGTCTATACTCTTGTTTTGAAAGGCAGTAATAGCTTGACCTACTTTTTATATTGGCTTTTGACACCAATTTTTTTTTGGTTGATTGTTTTTGTTCTGGCTTAATTCATTTCAATTAAACAGAAGTAAAATGCACCGGCTGTTTTCTTTTCAAATTGTAAAAACTTGCTGCTTTCTATTTTTAATTTTTTTCTTAAGTCAACTGTTAAAAGCCAGCAATCTGTTTTGTAATTTACACTTTGCTAAATTTCTGCAAACATTTCTTCTTTTATTTTTACCCTGTAAAGAAAACACTTATCCATTCTGTGAATGAGAAATAAAGAGATGAAGAACAACAGCTTTATTTTCATCTCACTTTTTGTAATTTTGACAATGGAAATTATATACCGGGTATTTCTTTTATGGGTCCATACAATTTAGCTTTCGTAATTAAAAATTTTTTGCAATAAAACCTGAAATGTTACAGCCATGTGTTGAGAAGATTTTGTGGCTAATTTTTCTATGTGTACACGTTATACTGCTCTGCCGCTGTTGTATTGACTTTCATGTTGAATTGTCATGTTGTTCAAATGGGATTTTATCAATCCTATAATGCCCTATCTTTTTTACAAACATTTTCCATTTTTTCATTGTTGTTATTTCTATATATATATATGTATGTAGATATTAATCATTTTCAATCAGCATTTTGTGATAACATTAGTGTGTAAAGAATTGTTTTTGTTTGACTTTGATATTACACACATAGATTTATTATTGTCTGCACAGTACCTTGTTTCTTACTCTGAAATCAAGTCAGAACTTTTGATGTAGCCGTATTTTTTACCATAATTGATCCTATTACCGTCCCAAACAGTGAGAAAGCGTGTATCGGCAAATTTTTTTGTGTTGTAATTGATCCTCTTGTTAATAAATTGATATACCGATGTCATATGCGGTAATATTTTGGACCCTGCGAAATATTGATTACATATACTTTTAAATCAGATGTGCTGTTTTGAATCAATTCAAGAACTACCTCCTTTTTGAAAAATAATGTATTATATATTAATTGTTTTGTCATTAAAAGAAAAAAGTGCAATGATGCTTGGTTACTGGTCAAAAGCTTTTGATTGCATCACTTTAGGACATCAATAGGAACAAGTATGGTAATCTAAACTTGATTTTGATGACTTAACACGTTACTTCAAAGTTCTTTGCTCTTTTTCCTCTGTTATGGTTCAAGCATATATGACAAATGTTTTACTAGCTGTATTGCTTTTTTTTTGGTTTAATTACCAGCCCTGTATAACTGGACTCTTCTGAGAGGTGCTGTATTTGCTTAATTTAGCAGTATCATTTCAAGTGTTAAAAAATCAATTGTAAAAAAACGTGAATCTTATACTTATATAGTCACTGATTCAGAAGTCACAAAAAAGTTATGCAGTAAAAAAACCAGAATAATTCTATTTCAGCATCGAAAAAGCACCCACAGAAAAAAACAGTTCTACAGTAATTTGTTTTGTTCCTGATGGATGTCTATAGCAGATGTTTTGTTGTTGTTTTTGATATTTTCTTAAGATTTTCTTTTATTTCAATATACGCCTTCCTTTATAGGCATACAGATCTATGACTCTTTGAACCTTTGACCTACCCCACCCAGGTTAACTTACTGGGAGGGATGGTGAAGGGGACAATACACCATTAAATTAGTAATTGTACGACTAATGTTGTCCGTGTAGAATTTAAACAAGAAGAATCAAGTTACAGCTAGAAGCATTGTGTGTGTCACTTGTTCTCAATATATTATTTTTTTTGTCCTTACTATTGATTATAGAACATTAAATCTTTGTGAAAGTGATAGAAAACAAGTTTTGTCAGTGAGGTTGATACACTGTAATATGACATTTGTTGGTCTAGTAATAAAGACAATATACTGTAATACATCTTCTGTTTCTCCATTCTGGGTCTGGCTCTGTAGCCATCTTAATGACTCTCACCTCGGTGACAGACTGGAGTTTTATATCGGCCAGCTATTGCCTTTGTTCTAATTTCTGGCTGTCCGGAGGCAGGGTTCCGTTATTGTCACATTACTGCTGGGCGCTAATTTCTGTGTCATGTTGGCTTTGTCCCACGCTATTATACTTATTGGTATTACACTTATTGGTGTTATACCGGCTCTGTGCGGTAGATAGGAGATGAGATTCTGGCTAGACAACGTTATGGCTAATCAAGCTAGAGTCATTCCAGTGAAATATATTGAAAGTTAAGTAGTTTATTGTCTTTCAGTTCAAGAATGATAAGGTCTAGTGGAAGTTCATGAAAGGTTTCTGTGACACTAAAATAAATACATTATTCATAAATGGTAATAATCAAAGTACCATCATGTGCGACGGTTCTGAGTGATACTCTATATTAGCTCTGTGAAGTTTCTACATTCTGTTTGTAGCAAGCCACAGTCCGAAAAATCGGCGAAAAAAGTTGAATTCTCGCATGAAAAGTTTTTCGTTGGACACCCCTGAACCGTCGAAACATCTGCTGGCAATCGACGAGACGACAAAGAAAAAGAGCAGCTCCTTTACTAACACATGTTTTGGAGGTGACTTTATGTTAACCAGTGCTAACTCTTTGTTGATGTCTTACCCTCCCTGTCTTATCTGTTTTCAGCCATTCCTCTTAATTAATCATCTAGCTAATTATCCCTTTTCCTAATTACAGTTATTTCCTGGCTGTGTATAACTGAAGCACCCTTTTAATATTGTGGTATATTATTTGCAAAATCTTAATATGATTTGAAGTAATTTGAGCTCAGTATTATTCTAATCAATTTTTGTGTGTGTGTAATGTAGAGCTATTAATTCTAACTACCTATCAATTTTAATTCTCTCAGTATTAATTTGCAAAAAGATTAAAAAATTAATGTAACACAACAATTTTCATCATCTTGTCTGTGGTAAATCTTTTTCATATCATAAGTAGGATGACAAATTTATTTGATTTATATGTACAAGCTTAAATCAAGAATATGAATTGAAGAAGGAAAAGGGGTGACACAAGGGATTCATTAAATGTCAGATCCCCCTCGTAATGATTTAGAAATCGATGCCACTACAATTCTCAGAGCGCCTAGAGACAAGGCTTACTTGTAGATGATATTTTTCTCTCTGTCAACTTTTAGTTGTAGTCCTTTAATTTGTAATAAATCTTAGTTCATTTCTGACAAATATTATGTAGCTTTACAGTTTTTTTTTCTCTTAATGATATTCCCATGGCTTTTGATGATAAAAATCTCTATTTTCTCTCTTTTTGTCTTGACTTCTTTTTCCTAAATCTGTTATCTCCCTTTCTCCAATTGTTATATTAATTAATTCCCTTTGACTGAAGGCGACTGTTTTGCCCTTTTTTCCTGACCTTTGGCAATGTTGTGAGTTATCCCCCTTTGTGATCTGACTTCTCTTTTCCTACATAGGTCCACTAAATTCGCGGCTGGCTCCAGAGAATGTAGGTAAGTACCCTGCGGGCGGGCTCCGAGGTCGACCTGCCACTCGGGGTCAGAAACATGATGCATGCCTTTTTTTTATCAACACAAAAATAAGCAATTTCAGTATTATACTCCACATCTATTTGTATGCATTACTCGTTCATTATTACAGAGATTATATATGTACTTATCCCCAATTAAAAGAAGACAATTGTTTTTCTATAGTCTTTCATCCTGGTTAAAAGCATTCATTCTGATGTATATTTTGAGATATTAATGAACTTGCGAATTAACTTACCGATAAATGCAACTCAATTCATACAAGAATTAATTGGCTTCACATGGAACAGTTTAGAATGCTTTCTTATAAATCAACTGGCAGTTTATAAGTCATATGGTGCCCCAACCCAGTTTATATTCATAACAATTGGGTAGGTTACGAATTCATTACTATAGTAAACTTTTATGCCTACAATTTCAAAATGAGTTTCAAAATTATTGAAATTAATATCTTTACATAAGTTAACCATGATTTTCAGGTAAAAACATTTAGACAAGTTTTGTAAATTAGAAATATTTTACTGAAAATAAAGAAATCTTAAGTCACCTTTAAATAGTATCTGAGATGCAAAAAATAGTGTTTTTGATTATCTAATACGACATATCTTCCCTTCTTCAGTAGTATTTCAGACAATATACGATTCACATTGTTTTACCTGAAAACTTATCAATATACATGCACATATGAATTTATTACACTGTTTGAATAATAAGTTGATTGGAAATTAAATTATATTGCTAATACATCTTACAGACTTGAACACAAGCAAAATCTCGTTAATCACTGTGGATGATTACAGAACCTTACAGGAACCATGTATATATTTGACAAGTTGCCATGACTAGGCAAAGTTTTGCTATAACCATGAATTTGCTATGTCTGTGTTTGTACTAAAGGAGTTTTACTGTAGAAAGTTTAGTTCCTTCTGTAAGTGTGTAGCCTGATTGAAGAGGCATAATTGTTTCAATATTGGTTTCCATCTAACGCTAAAGAACTGAAGAAATAATAAATGGGAAAAAGGTAGCATCATAAACGATATCATTAATTTAATTGTTTAAATTGTCTGTCTCATATAACAAAAGATCATAAAAGATTTTCTCTTGTCGGTTTACAACACACAGCTATTAATCTGTAATTTGTTTTTCTTCAGGACCTTTATAATTTAACCAAACAGAAGCATGATAGAAGTTGTTTTTATCTTACCCTTGAAAATAATCGCCTTTTTATGACAACAAATAAGGAAGCTACTACAGAACATTGATAATTTGATAGCTCAAACTTATCGAGCCGTTTAATAATAATTCACAAATCAGGTGGAAGTAGAAATATTAAATTTGATTTAAGGCTTAATGCACTGTACATAGTACGTAGTTTAAATTTTCTAAAGGCACTCCAATTTACTGAACTGCATGCAGCACCAATTTCTACATTCCCTTAGTTTTACATCACTGAACACAAAATCAATCATCTAGATGCATTCCTAACTTTCAAATCATAATTACCACAGTGTACAGCTATTTCTGGGACAAGTTATCATATAACGTGCATAATTTAAATTATCGTAAATGGCAATGCATTGCATGTTGTTTGTGAAATACATGAATGAACGATTTTGCAATTCTTGAATTATTCATGTGTCAGTTAAAGGATGAAATTATTTCATTTTCCATTACAACACATTCAGTTGAGAAACACCTATCATAGAAATATGCCAAGAAAAATATGATACTATAAACAAAGAAAGAAAGTTATGTACATGTATATTTAAACAATGATGTATATATTAAAAAGATTTAATGATTATACTGAACATAGAAGTTCATTATTTTGTAAGGATTATAATAAAATGTTTATCAAACATGATTACAAAAGATAATATTACATAAGATCTACGATTGCATTCTGTAGAGTGACAAATTTTGATGATAATGTGTCTTTGCTATAAAATACTTGTATATCCAAAAATGTATTGTCTAAGTAAGATTTACACCTGTGACCTCTGACAAATTGAGTGTAACCGTTTTATTTGTAAACAATCTTGCCATTTGTTTTAAACAGGGTCCACAAGCCCCGATGAGAAGTATGTATTTTCAGCAGCAAATCTACGCAAGAAGTTTGCTAGTTCCTCCAATCGAGCGAGTTCCCTGGAGCTGGAGGACAAACTGAGCTACACTCAATCACCAAAGGATTCCCCAGTAAGCACCAAATATAACTTGTGTTTGGTTTGGGAGATAGATCTACAAGTGGCGGGTCCTTTGTTAGTTACTAATATGTGATTGATTTGTAAGATAGATATAGGACTGGGAGATTCCTAAATAATTAGATAAGTTGTAATGGCTAGTTCATGAGATAGATCTAGGACTGGGGGATTCCCTAATTAGGGCTGTCTGTGATTGGTTCATGAGATAGATCTAGGACTGGGGGATTCCCTAATTAGGGCTGTCTGTGATTTGTTTATGAGATAGATCTAAGACTGGGAGATTCCCTAATTAGGGCTGTCTGTGATTTGTTCATGAGATAGATCTAGGACTGGGGGATTCCCAAATTAGGGCTGTCTGTGATTTGTTCATGAGATAGATCTAAGACTGGGAGATTCCCTAATTAGGGCTGTCTGTGATTTGTTCATGAGATAGATCTAGGACTGGGGGATTCCCAAATTAGGGCTGTCTGTGATTGGTTCATGAGATAGATCTAGGACTGGGAGATTCCCAAATTAGGGCTTGTTGTGATTGGTTCATGAGATAGATTTAGGACTGGGAGATTCCCAAATTAGGACTGCCTGTGATTTGTTCATGAGATAGATCTAGGACTGGGAGATTCCCTGATTAGGGCTTGCTGTGATTGGCTCATGAGATAGATCTAGGAGTGGGAGATTCCCAAACAAGGGCTGTCTGTGATTTGTTCATGAGATAGATCTAGGACTGGGGGATTCCCTAATTAGGGCTGTCTGTGATTTGTTCATGAGATAGATCTAAGACTGGGAGATTCCCTAATTAGGGCTGTCTGTGATTTGTTCGTGAGATAGATCTAGGACTGGGGGATTCCCAAATTAGGGCTGTCTGTGATTGGTTCATGAGATAGATCTAGGACTGGGGGATTCCCAAATTAGGGCTGTCTGTGATTTGTTCATGAGATAGATCTAAGACTGGGAGATTCCCAAATTAGGGCTGTCTGTGATTGGTTCATGAGATAGATCTAAGACTGGGAGATTCCCTAATTAGGGCTGTCTGTGATTTGTTCATGAGATAGATCTATGACTGGGGGATTCCCAAATTAGGGCTTGTTGTGATTGGTTCATGAGATAGATCTAGGACTGGGAGATTCCCAAACAAGAGCTGTCTGTGATTTGTTCATGAGATAGATCTAGGACTGGGGGATTCCCAAATTAGGGCTGTCTGTGATTGGTTCATGAGATAGATCTAGGACTGGGAGATTCCCAAACAAGGGCTGTCTGTGATTTGTTCATGAGATAGATCTAGGACTGGGGGATTCCCAAACAAGGGCTGTCTGTGATTGGTTCATGAGATAGATCTAGGACTGGGAGATTCCCAAATTAGGGCTGCCTGTGATTGGTTCATGAGATAGATCTAGGACTGGGAGATTCCCAAATTAGGGCTGTCTGTGATTGGTTCATGAGATAGATCTAGGACTGGGGGATTCCCAAATTAGGGCTGCCTGTGAATGGTTCATGAGATAGATCTAGGACTGGGAGATTCCCTAATTAGGGCTTGTTGTGATTGGTTCATGAGATAGATCTAGGACTGGGAGATTCCTTAATTAGGGCTGTCTGTGATTGGTTCATGAGATAGATCTAGGAGTGGGAGATTCCCAAACAAGGGCTGTCTGTGATTGGTTCATGAGATAGATCTAGGACTGGGAGATTCCCTAATTAGGACTGTCTGTGATTGGTTCATGAGATAGATCTAGGACTGGGGGATTCCCTAA
Source organism: Magallana angulata (assembly GCF_025612915.1). Classification (NCBI taxonomy): domain Eukaryota; kingdom Metazoa; phylum Mollusca; class Bivalvia; order Ostreida; family Ostreidae; genus Magallana; species Magallana angulata. Next base: position 1,704,863 of record NC_069111.1, on the reverse strand, counting down.
TTAGGACTGCCTGTGATTGGTTCGTGAGATAGATTTAGGACAGGGGGATTCTCTACATAGAGGCTGCCTGCGATTAGTTCGTGAGATAGATTTAGGAATGGAGATTCCCTACTTAGGGGCTGCCTGTAATTGGTTCTTGAGATAGATCTAGGACTGGGGGATTCCCTACATAGAGGCTGCCTGTGATTTGTTGTGAGATAGATCTAGGACATTTAGGGGCTGCCTGTGATTGGTTTGTGAGAAAAGTTTAGGACTGGGAGATTCTCCTGTAAATGGCTATGATTCCACACTATCTATATAAATTTTGTTGTGGGGGATGGTTGCATTAACACATTCTTTCCTCCTAAAAAACCATGAGAATTTAAAATGTGCCATTTTTTTCTTTTGACATATTGTTGATGTCATCATTTCCTAATTAAAGCAAAATAGTAGTGGAAACATGCTATCTTTTACACACACTATTTCAGGATGTAAATGTGCATTTGCTAGAGTTTTAGCAGCTTTTAAGTTTTGGGCATATGTTAAAGGAAGCCGTACATCATTCTTTGGGAAAGCTTAGTTCACTTTAAGTAAATCTGTGGTACATGCACTTACATGCAGACTTCAGAACCCTGCACTTAGCTTGATTCAGCAATGAATTGAATGCAATCTCTTAATATTCATGTTAAATCATTCATTTCATTGCTGAATTTCAAATTTCATGTACCATTACATACTGCATGCATGATTCTCTTGTCAATGAATGTCCCTTGGTGGCAATAACAACTGTTTCATTTTTAACCCATTACATCAAACCTTTTAAATTTTTAACAAAATTATTTTAGGAAAAACATGAGATATATTCTTTTTCCAAGCTACTGAATGATTTCATGACTTTTTCATTCTGTATTGTCAGTTGCAAGATTAATGATTAATGGTTTCCATTAAAACAACAGCTGTGACAATAATACAACTGCTATTCTGTTAATATTGATAAGTACGTTTAAGAGAGAAGCTAAAGTACTCTTAGGTAAGGTTACCTGTTAAAAAAGAAATAGAGATGATTGTTAGTCAAATTCCATGGAGAGAAATATGGTGTTGGACTCAGAGTTACCGTTTATCATCTGAAATTTTTCTAATTTTACTTCCAGAAAAGCCAAAAGAAACAGAATACTCAGTTGTACGTTGTGTTGTACAATTTCAAAGGAAAAGAAAAAGACGACCTTGACCTTAGGTATGAATCAAGGTCACACAGGTCAGATTTGTCGTAGTGGTTAATACTGTTAAAGATTTAAATTTACCTCCCATATCAAACTCTAGGTGGACTCTCTTACTTTTGTGTGAATTAGTACAGAATTTCACAATCAAAAGCCACATCTGGTCATAAAAACATGCTTTTTTTTTCAATAACAAGACACTGGCCACATCAAATGACTTCTCTGAGTCCTTTCCAATGACAAACCTGTACACTGCTCTATATCAATGACTAGCCGTTAGATTTGTCAATTTTCTGCGTCTTGTATTGACCGAGTCTGAGTCTGAGTGTAATCTTGTTTTTGGCAGGGCGGGGTGGAGGGTCAATGTGTTGGACAGCTCTGATCAGGACTGGTGGAAGGTAAGTGACCTTCACATTGTCTTAGCGGTCAGTCTGTGAAGTTTCACAAGGTGGTGAGAGAACTGTTGAAGTGAAACTTGCATGTTTTTATTTAAAGAATAGTTCTTTTTTAAGAGAATAAAATAGTTTTGTATTTCTTTTGTTAAGAAAGTACTATAAAATAGTATGTACACTATTAAAAGAAGACATCTACATATTTTTAAATTTGCTCTGTTTTATTTTTCAGGGTAAATGCAATGGCAAGGTTGGTTATTTTCCAGCGACTTACCTGATCCCGATCCAGACCGGACAGCGCGTGTTTCAGGTGATCCATTCCATGCACCTGACGGAGGGGGGCAACGGGATGAAGCTCCACAAGGACCAGGTAAATTTACACCTGTAAATTACCATCGATTATCTTCCCTGTCCCTAATTGACATTTTCTAGCTGTTCCTTGTTCTGTATGTAGATTTCTTTTTGTCAAGTATCATTATTGATTATCTGCTCCAAAAGGAAAGAAGTTTGAAATGAGGATGAAGAAATAAAGGAAAGAGGAACTTGTGTTGAATAGATAAGAATGGAGCAGAAGGGAGGGAGGGGAATTTAAAGACCATAATCTGTGTCACAATGCTTACCATCAGTGACAGTTATTTATTATTTTTGACTTTCAGATCGTGTTACAGATAGGGGAGGAGAATATGGGAATGGTTCGTGTCCAAGCAGCCAACAAAAAGCATGCCCTGTGTCCCCTCAAATACCTGAAGGAGGTATAACAGGGCACAGGTATAAACACCTGGGCAGGTGTGACAAAGACAGAAACCTGACAGGTGTGTAAACATGATTTTGTGTAAAGCATACTCAATCCTACAGCCAAAGATGTCCACAAACAAACATTGCCATACATATCAGGAAGGACAACCATGTCTGAACAAGTGGTTAGGATTTTGAACGGATCGCTCAAAAAAGGAAAGAGTTCTGAAACAGCGGCCAGAGGAATCCTATAGTGAAGGGGACAGTACTCTGATAAATCCCAAAACCAACGAAAAATCTGATGTTCTGAATTTAATTCACAGCATCACTTATACGCATAGTGTTTTTTAATTGATGTGAAAGGCCTTTTATGGGGTCTGTCATTCAGATTTTTCTGTTTATATATATCTTAAAAATACATGTAGCCATTATGGATGTAAATATTTTTTACCGTTGTTTTTATCTTTTACACTTTGGTGAAACATGCAAACAAATGAAATAGCTTTCATGCGAGAAGATTTTAAGTTTCAACACTTGATGTTTGCTGTGTGATTTATGAGACGTAATTGCTTAGATGATCTTTGCATTAAATTCTAGAGTTACAATTTTGATTTCTGGTACCACCATGTAATTCAGTGCGGCCTCTGTTGAAGGTTGACTTGTTATTGCTATCTTGGTGGTGTGTGTACATGTATTTGGAGAGGGTTTACATAGACTATGCCTGTTACACAATTTATTTGAATTTCAATAAAAAACATGTTTCAATATGATAGTACATGTATGTGCATGTATAGATTGTTTTATTTCATTACGATGTCTTTCATTTTGTATCCAATGAGATTTGTAAATTTCTTGCAATATGTATGTTATTATATATGGCTGAAGCATGAAATGGACCAAGAGTGTGGCACATGTTTATGAGTGTGGAATTTTCGTATAGATTGTTTCCTGATTTATGTTAATGTTCACCATGACTTTATATATATATATATGTGACATTGTTTACTATCTGTTGACCATCAAATTTGATTTTATTTGGCAATTTATGAATGATTAACTCGTTTACAGTGACTAATATTTGCAATCAATTTTTTTTCATAATAAAACAAAGGGCAAAAAATATTAAAGACCTGGTTTGTAATGAGAAATATTCCGAATAATGTGATTCTTGTGAACTTGAGAATATTTCTTGTAATCAATTGAAAGTTGGATTAAGGTGATGATTTGACTGCTCGCATGAGTGTGTCCTGACCAGTATTTAATTTTTGTTGGCCTATTTTACACTAGTTTGTTATGCCATAGATCTTTAACATACACATAGGAATTATTGTGAATGCATGTTTCAAAGGGGCCAGTCATTGTCAATTTGTTTTTATAACTTTGTGTAGAGATGGTGAAGTCATTATTCAAATGATTTTGACATAATTTAATTGTACAGATAAAAAATTTGGATTGGGCACAAGTTCAGAGACATACAGACTGCCTTCTCTCTTTTTGTGAAAATAATTTATGTTTTCAATTTGAGGGTTTATCGTATACAGGTTTATTTTCGCCCTGTATATTTTTCGCCCTTCTACACTTGCAAACAGTTGCACCTTGTCTTAAACTTGCCTAAAGTTGGGTGAAAAAAGATAACTTAAGACATTGGAATTTGCCCAGTCTTAAATTTGCCCACCAAGGACAGGGGTGAGATGGGCTGAAATAAAACAGGGGCAAATAGTTCATTGTATACAGTATTCATGTATAAACTAATATATTTGTTAAATGTAGAATCTATATGTTTGTATCTGGCCATTGTTTTTGTTACTAGCAGTCTTAAAGGTTTCATAGATAGGTCTAAAATTGGCAAGAGTATTTTCTTCTTTTTTTTTTTAAATAAAACATAATTAATTGGGGTAGTTTCATAGAGATTTTTGAGGAGTATGACTAAGGTTATTTTGTCACAGTGTGAATTTTACTGCCATTCATTATTTATCCATCAGATTGAGTAAGATACCAAACATTTTATTTCAAATGCATGCAGATGTTCCGATCGCCACAATTTAGGAAAGGGAAGCAACTGGTGACTCTAGAACCAGACAGGTCTTTAGATCTGTTCTTAATGTTTACCATACATTCACATTGTTTACGATTAAATGTTCATTTTATGACCCATCTCTTTGCTATAGCCCTGTAATTGTTGATACAGAGTTGTGTATACCCTCAGTATATATCTACCTACCCACCAAAAGCATTATCAACATGGCTTATTATTACCTCCCACAACTAATTTTGATGTTGTACAGGCAAAGTATGTGCCAAGATGATAGAACTCAATAAACTGTTGTTTTTGTTTTACCATTGCTCGTTATGTTTCTTACTATATAGATAATCCAGAGGCCATAACTGGATAAACAAGTATGACTTGGATGATCAAGTGGTCATTATTGGATAGACAAGTCTGAATACGGATGATCTAGGGGCCATAACTGGATAAACAAGTCTGACTTGGATGATCAAGTGGTCATTATTGGATAAACAAGTCTGAATACGGATGATCCAGGGGCCATAAATGGATAAACAAGTCTGACTTGGATGATAAAGGGGTCATTATTGGATAAACAAGTCTGAATACGGATGATCCAGAGGCCATAACTGGATAAACAAGTATGACTTGGATGATCAAGTGGTCATTATTGGATAGACAAGTCTGAATACGGATGATCCAGAGGCCATACCTGGATACACAAGTCTTACTTTGCTTTAAGAGAGCTGGATAGACATCATTTTGGGCTATGTTTACCTCCTTTAGATGAAGAGCTCTCTAAAGATAAAAAAAAGTTCAAATCTTAAAGCTTAAATGTTTGGATTTTCTGTTTACTTAACAATAGTTTATGGCCAAAAATATTGAAATTTAAGGCAGATCTGATGGTTACTTTGTTGACCCACCAGCCTCCTTAAACTCTTGCACAATGGTAGTACATGTAGTGTGTACTTGTATTTGAGGTAATGGCACTCAATATTTAGCATTTTTAGAGTTTGAACATCTCTTTCCATTTGCTCTCTTTCCAAACCAAAGTACCATAAATATGACAGTTTTTTTCCTTCTTTCCATACAGACAGTAACTATGGATGTAATACAAAAGATTTTTATTGTTGTTTTTTTGGTCACCACAAATCTATATTGGATTTACTGCAAGTACATTGTGCAAAAAAAAAATCAACATAAACCAAATGAAATCTTTGACAGATCCTCACAATGGAGGAATGAACACAATCACTGCTGCATGTTACAAATAGGAACACAAATATACTGCAATAAAAATTTAAGAAATAAAAATTTACTCATTTTTAAAAATCAACATTAGGCAAGCTCTAATCAAACGTCTAAAAATCACCATGTGTGCAAGGTTTGAAAGAAATAAAAATCTACAGAGTCACAAAATTCTGAACACAGTGGATAATGTTGAACATTTTAAGACAAAAACCAAGGAGTGAACAAAATGGGGTCAAGGTCACTAAACACTGTACACATAGCACTAGGTGAAATTAATCTGTGATGTTTCCGCAAAACATTGTAATATACTGTACATCTGAATCAAAGTTGTAATATGAAAAAAAAAACAATCTTATGGAAGCATACAAGAACACTTGATTGCTCCATTATTATAACAGATAGGTAGGTATAAGTGTCAACACGCCACTGAAATCTACTCATTAAATAGCCTACAATGGATTATACTGTAACACGACGTTACTAAAGCAAAGATTGAGCCACTGGTTAGATCATCAGATCCAAGGAAGGAAACAGGGGTGAAGCAGTTGATGGTGATCATATTGTGGAGCAAAGAAAGTTTTTACCATTGAAAAATATCTAGATCTGGGCTTTTAAATCTAAAACTCTGGATGACAAATTTCTAAATCTAAGCATATTGGACAAGTTAAGAAAAACCCAAAGTGAACCCTCTATATATCACCAGAGTAAGCTAATCTACTCCTACATCCTTGTCTAAGCTCCAACCCTAGGTTCCCAATCCTCTTGGTTTACGCTGAACCCCTGATCTCTTGGTTGGAGCTGAACACCCATAAACCATTGATTTAGGCTGATCCCCTGATCCCTTGGTCTGAACTGAATCCCTGATCCCCTAGTCCTGCTCTGATCTCCAGATCCCCTTGGTCCGAGCTGAACCCCTGGGTCTGAAATGAACCTCTCAAACCCTTGATCTATTCTGAACCCACTTTATTCCCTTGGTCTGATTGAGCTGAACCCCTCCCCCCTTATTGGTCTGTGCTGAACCCCTCCCCCCTTATTAGTCTGAGCTGAACCAGTGATCCCTTGGTCTGAGCTGAACCAGTGAGCTCCTGTACAGTGCTGCCTTCAAGGGTTTGTGTCTAGCATGAAGCAATTCACAAAGGAAACTTCATTTTGGCACTTTAACATACAATATTTCATGCCTCCATTTAAATATTAACCTAGCATTCATTCTCGCTATTTACACTTATTATACATTCAAATATCCTCAAACAAATCAGAACAATATGTGAGCAATACTCGTCAACATGTCTCAAAGGGTTTACATAGTTCAATAAAAGATAAAAGCTTGCCATTTCTTCATTAAAAAGCCAGGTAACTAAACGCAAGGAAGACCCCTGTGTACCGCAGAACAACAAACACTAACAGAACAATGTATGATCAACATATTAGGTACAGGATACATCTGTTATAAGTATAAAATCTTAACAAAACAGCCCCGCTTGTCCTCCACTTGGCATAGTCTAACAGACACTGCAGTGTCTCTCAGCCACGACATAGTTTCACTATGTCAAGGAATAGTCTCGATCAACAACAGCATAGTTTCACATAGACATGGAATAGTTTCACTCAGCTATGGTGTAGTCTCACTCAGCTTTGGTGTAGTCTCACTCAGCTATGGTGTAGTCTCACTTAGACATGGAATAGTCTCACTCAGCTATGGTGTAGTCTCACTCAGCTATGGTGTAGTCTCACTTAGACATGGAATAGTCTCACTTAGACATGGAATAGTCTCACTCAGCTATGGTGTAGTCTCACTCAGCTATAGTGTAGTCTCACTTAGACATGGATTAGGCTCACTAAGCCATTGCATAGTCTCACTATGTCACAGAATAGTCATGCTCAACAATGACATAGTCTCACTATATTTCATATAGCTGCTGTGAAGTCTCTAAACTAGTGGTATGAACTTTTCAAAGGCAACCAGTAACTGGGAGCCCTGGTATCCTTCACAGAAGAGACGGTAGCCGAGTGGTGGTGTGGGGACAAGCAGTGTGGGACAAGTTATATTAGTGAAATGTATTGAGCAGTTCACTAAAACATCAGCTGCCTCACAACAGAAAACAGGCTAACTAAGCTTTCTGTCTGAACACAAAATGGCTTTCTGCACCAAGATTGCATAGACAAATGTGTAAGGGTACATTGTGAAAAATATAGAGAACATGATCCATACAACAAGGTTTAAAACTTCAGATCTATTTACAACATATGACACATAGTGCTCGATTTACTTTCTAATATACACATGATTTGAAATCATCTCCTCACACACTCACAATTCTTCAACATTGGAGGGAAGATGACTCTAGCAGACCTGAAATCTCGCTCAGTTAGACTGGCGATGTCTGGAATGTTTTGAACACAGCGGCGACTAGGCTCATGGACGGCATCTAACTACTCGGGGTCACTGAGGAATTCTGGGTAAGGGGACTTGTGCAGGTAAGAATTCCATATAAACTGCCATTCCCTGTAGTGAAAAAATTACAATTAGTACACAAAATAAACACTGACAACTCATGGTCCTGTCTATATATTGCAGGTAACAGCATTGTTTAATAGCACTGATCCTGTCATTTATTGCATTGTTTACCTGTTGCTAAGGTAGTGGGGCCTGTTAAGGGGGCAGCACTAATTGTAAGGACTTGTGTTGTGGAGGGTGACGTCACAGAATCAATTCGGATCTCATCCCAAATACCAGAGCTCTGAAACAAGGGAGATAACCTCAATTTTAATCACAGTTTTCATGAAATATTGTAAAATGCATTCTTGATTTTCTTTTATTCTTATACAAATATGTGAATATTTATGTTGTTAATTCTGTAAAACCATGATAAAAAAGGTTGGAGCATGCATGGATAGTTCTTAGAGGAATGTTCTCAAATAAGGAAACTAGTATGCATTTGAATACTGGTGTCATTACTTCTTTAACACTTAGCAGTTCTAAACCCTTTCTACACATCAGTGGGTAACATTTATAGATGAGGAAGGTTATATTGGGCTCATTGATCCCTTACCTGGAAGTTGATATCTGGGAGTTCGTGCTCGAGTCCGATCCCGTTCTCTAGGATGTTGACGTCGGTCGTCAGGTAAGCCGTCTTCTGATCTCTGATTGGCTGCTTTGGGGAGGGTGGTTCATTTGGTGACCCCACTGGACCTGCCTTCCCCGCCTCTATCAACTCCAGATTTTCTGTAATGTAACAGTTATGTAACCAGTAATGTAATGTAACTAGTACAAGTGTAACAGAAAGACAAACAGTCATACATAGATTTCACTAACAAATCAAATAATGAATAATAGTTTCTCTTTTGAAAACTGTGTTAATTTCACAAGCACTTATTTTTTTTCACAAACTAGTTCATTCTTTTATATCTTGTATACTTTATTTTTCTATCTTTTTTTTTTTTTTTTATCTGAGTTACTCCAAAATCTCTCTAAATATACATAAAAGTGCCAATTTTGAAGAAAGTTTTAAATTCAATCACAATTCATATTCCAGTTTTAAATGTTGCAAAATCTTCCATAACTTATACAATCAATATCAGTCATTATGTAATCTTGCACATAATTGTAATGGTTTTAAAAAATTGTACTGACTATAATGATTAAAAATGTAACTTTACTTTGTGAGTAACAATGCCATTTTCTATTAACATTCAATGATCATAAAAAAGCAAGTTTTCAAACACTCCATTAATTAAGACACCTCTCTGACAGAATAAATCATGTAGATGATAGGGACTTAATCCTATCCATCAATTAACAGGCTGTATTGACTGTGGGTGCCATTGCCCTGTTTATGATTTATGACAGGTTTCTGTATCAATATTGTTATTTGCAGTGTGGAGTTTTACTGGCAGATAAGGACTGACAACTCTGTTACTGCTGGTCACTCACAGAGTGACACCTGTCAAAAGCCTGGCCCTGACTACAGGTGATCATTAGTGACCTTAATTAATGCTCCTCCTCAGGTGAGGGGCTTACCTGCCTACTCTCACTGCGCTCTACATGGGCCACTAACCCATTGGTATGCAGGTCACTCTCTCTGTTACATGTTAATTAACCCATGAATAATCCATTACATCACAGGATTAATGATAAGCCAATAAACTTTTCTTCAATTTATGTACTTTATGATTATTATTTATGATAATCCCAAATATTCTAAACAGCTTAAGGTCCATCTCATCAGTACATTCACAAAGTACCTTTCAGGGTTATTTTCTGCTGTTTGATTTTCAATTCATTTAAATTAAGAGTCTGATTAATTAGCATTTATTGATTCTTGTTAGCTTTGACATTTACCGGGTAACTGCATTAACTTAATTCTCATGGCCCAGAGTTACTTCCCATTGATAAACTCTTCTATACCCTTACAATCAGTGTCAATTACACTCTATATAGAGGTGTTATAATCGGGACTCCAAGGGCTCTAACTCTTGGTGAATCACTCAGGTGTAAAATTTTCCCCTCAGGGCACCCCTTGTAAAGACCTACTGTTAACATACACATCTGCCCTAAGTCAATTTGTGTATACAGTATCAGAAAATCTCCTGTTCTTTATCTAGGTAGCCTTTGATGTTTAATCAATTAGATAATTGTATTATAAATAAGTCTTTGATGTCAGCTAAAAGAATGTTGTTGTTATAAGACATAACTGTATCGGCCATGAAGACTAACTTACTGATCTGAATGTCTGCATACAAAAATCAAAACTCATGCATCTTTGGATGTCATTATCAAATTTCTCAATAATCTAATTAATTAATCCTACTTTAATTCCTGATTTATTTGTGATCATGTTAAGATATTTCATTCATCAATGTAATTATACATACCTGGATCAGACATGCTCTTTAATATTGAATCCAGGTCCTTCTTTCTGTGCTTTGCAATTTCATCCTCCATTTTTTCTATTTTGGCCGGATTGAGAGCCCAGAGACAACCTTTCTTTGTATTTCCATTCAGTTTGGGGGAATCCACTTTCTCAAAACATTTATTTAATGAGAGATTGTGTCGAACTGAATTCTACAAGAGAATATATAAAAACATATATATAATTTTTAACCAATATTTCAATTATTGATTGCTTAAATTAAAAATAAATTAAATTTGAACAAGTTTATTCCATTTGAAATCTTATCAAGAGAAGCTTCAATTTCATTGTTAAAAACGTGGGTTAAACCACAAATCATTGAAATCATTTTCATTGCAAACGGAATATTGAATCAAAAATAATTTTGGAAAATAGTATGATCAAGCACCTATTTAAAAAATCCTTGATTTTGGAGAATATTCTCTTTAGTAAGGTATACTTTTTTTTCTCAATGACATGCAGTTTTACTATTAGTTTTGGAGGATATTCTCTCTAGGAAGGCATACTTTTTTTTCTCAATGACATACAGTTTTACTATCAGTCACAGTTCACTGCTTACAAACCCGGATGGTAAACCCCAAATTTATGAATACCAAAGGAAATATCCTGAAGTGAACTTTAAACTTCCCGTTGTAATTTAAATCCCACCGCCCTCCCTAAGCCACCTGTTTAAATATGGTGCGCAGTAGGCCAGAATAAATTTAAACTTATCCGTATGAAATTACATATACATACCTTCCATCCATCAGGGGCCGTTTTGAAGTATGGGAAATGTTCACTGTAAAAAGAAAATCAGACATTGCTTTAATATCTATGCTACAAGAAAAGAAAACTTTACATGATCAAACATGATTAATGTCAACGTAAAGTTATTAAAACATATGAAAGGTTTTCATAAATATAAAAAAATATTTTTCTACTTTCTCTTTAGTTTTTTTCCCCCTGATAACAGATCATTGAGTGTGAAGTTCAAAGGAGCAGGACCATTTATTTATTGGTGATGTGTATCAATAGCTCTTTGTAATAGTGTATTCAGAAATGATGTTTAATTAATACATGTTTTAGCAATACCTGCTAAATACATGATATAGATATATATGAGTAAATTTAAAAAGAATAGGATAAACTATTTTAATATGCATCAGAGTTGAGCAGCTTGTGCACATATTTACTTGAAGAATGATATTCGGGAAAGTGATATTCTTATTGGAACAAAACCTAAAATTTACTCTTCACAATCTGATCTCCTATATTGAGCATGCATTTTATTTAAGCTAGTACTTGATGTACATATTCCAATATGATTTCATCAAATAAGGACATTTTAAGCAAGTAAATCGACTAACATTTTAAAGTTCTGCTACACAGAATACTGAATAAAAGATAGGTAAAATCCATAGCCACTCACGTCATGAAGCTATATATTTCACTGACAGGAAGACTTCCATGGCGACTGTTCTTTAAAGCCATGGCGATCAGACAACTATATGAATACACAGGCTTAGGGAACACTTTTTCTTGGTCTTCCATTAAATCTATGGGCGACACAGCACTATTGGATATAGACACTGTTACTGGTTTCGACACTCTGCTGGGAGAATGCACAGACACCGAGTTTCCTTGTAAAGACGATAACTGGTTGTTGTTTTTCTCGTTGAATTGTGGATTTAGACTTACGACATTTTCAATTTTTAGTCCAAGGTTTGACCCATACACAGAGCCCTGTAGATTGACTGCTGTGGAGTTTGGCTTCGTCTGTGTGCTTACTTGTGAGAACGCCGTCTTTTTCGGCGAGCTGTGGTGAGTTGGGCGTACTGCGATGGGCATCACAGATTGTGGGTTGACAATCAGGTTTGGATTGTTGTTGTCTATCTCAAAAGAGGAGTCCATCATATTCTGAACTTTGGCCACATCATTCCACTGAATATTTTGTATCCAGTCATCAATGGACGGCCCTGTGTTGTCGAAGTCAAAAGCACTGTTGGCATGGTTGCTGTTATCATTATTTAGGAAATCGGCGTTTGCCAGAATTTTCTCCATTTCACTTTGAATATCGTGGGAGTCCATCGACACAGTGTCTAGAAAATCCATGTCGGACGGATTACAATACGCCATGCTTAACATTGTGCTCTGGCGCAGACTTCACTCTACAACAAAAAATTACAAATGGTGTCATCTTTAAACCCTAAAAGAAAGCCTACAACACACGTGGAGAGTATTTACACTCTAATTTTTCAAACTTGGCGCAAACATAACGTCATGTTTTGAACGAGATTCAAGTCTCGGACCAGCGAGGTAAATTCAAACTTCGGACATGACAAATATTGACTTCAAGCAGTGATCGATTGATTGCACACACAAAATGGCTACATATCGGTTAAAAATCATGAAATATATCACTTACCACGACTGTCACTTGTTCCAACAGTAGTTTAAAGTGTATCTCACGTAGTTTCACTTTTTGAACAAGGAATTTCGGATGTTATCCCAAGAGCCTTACAACTATAGTAAAATCCCGAGATCAACCTAACGAACAAAGAGAACCACTACAGTTTGAATGAAGTGATGTGATTGGTTGACCTATATTTTCCGATTTGAAGTAGCCCCAGTTTTCATTGGCTGTTCCATGGCGATGACCTTGTATACACCCCTTATTTGGAAAATCACCTACCGTAACTAACAGGTGCCCGTACTTGTAAATAAATCATAGAAAAATGTAGGATTTCGCTAGGGCATATTTTGAAATGTTTACATAATGAATGTTATTGATTATGTAGGTGCACTTATTATTTAACTTGGCTATTTATTTGATACTCTGTATAGAATCGATGCTAGGGGATTTTTTGAAGGAGAAATTGGAACCAATTTTTAAATGTTTGCGCCGGTTTGAAAGAACTTTGAGGAAGAGGAAAAGGTGGAATTTAAAACCTTAATGTGATAACTAAAAACCGGAAACATTATGCAATAAAATATTTCCTAGAACAAATTCATAGCGTATTAGACTGCAATCAGTTAATAAAGGAATTTACGAAATATATAACCTCACTAAATAACATCAAAAGATTTTTTAGGTGTAATATGATAGAATTCTCTCTCTCTTTTCGTAAATCAATCTTATAGTAATTTTTTTTAAAAGTGATTTGTATGAATGGCTTTGTACAAAAGCATTTGGGTTTCCCCCCGAATTTCATAAGGTTTGAAATTATTATTTTTACACGGAATATTGATTTGTTTTCTTACCTTTTTATATTTTTAGACTAATTATTGAATCAATCTGGTTATGTATATTTACATTTTAAAGAGACGTCTATTATATGTTTATATTATATTATATATATATATATACCAATCCAGAGTCTTCGGAAGTATAGAGCATCTATTAATTTTGATTCTACAATATGATAGATCACGTTTGATAATTACACATATTGCATTGTATATAAATGAATCAATATATAAATTAGAATATACATACACTTACATGTAATATAATCAGCCCTGCCCTTTTAAAACACCTTTTAAGTCCAGAGCGTTATTTAGAAATGTTTTATGATAATTGTGTAGATTATGAATCTTCAGTGAATGCAAAACGCCATAAAAATCGACGGAAAACTAGTATACATCTAGGGACGTATAATAATACTACATGCAGTAAAATTAGCATATATATACGGTTCTGATTCACCAAATAAAGAACTTGTTTTAATGCTCAACTAACTACTGCAATAAATATTTAGTAACTCAGACAGATCGTAAAAAATGTCATAGCGATTGTAAATTATATACATCCAACATTTTTTTTAATTTATTAGAAGCGTCGTTCTATATCTATAATTAACAACCGTTATTATAACACTGTATTAACGTTATAATTCTGACTCATATTTGTCACTGATAAGCAATTTTCTAATTAACGGTAAATCTTTGAGGTTTCGTTTGAATTCTGAACCAATCAATTATTGAAAATGTTGAATAGCTTTCAAATTGGAAAATTCAAACTCAAGAAATACTAGATGGCATGTAATAAAACTCAAACCATAAATCAATAATTCAATATACATGGACACTAATTGATCTTTGTAGATATGGAATAATACTACAAACGTTTATCTAATTAATTAATTATAAATGACAAACAGAGTATATATCTAGATCTACCTATGAATTGAAGACACGTGATAGAGCAGTATTTATGACCTGGGGTATTTTTACAATTTCATTGGTCTCTTTTTAATTTCCCCGTTAAGAAATTCTGTTATTTGTCATTTAATTTTCTGTCACACTCACTTTAACGGTACTCCTCTGGCATTTGACACCGATCGAGGCTGGCCGTCATGCTTCACATGGAGAGGTTGTAATTGCGGGGAGGGGGGCCTCTATTTCCAAATTTATACAACTTTGAAATAAGTATACCTTCGATATTTACGTGCACTTGGCACCTTCTTTTAACATCAATACTATATCGCAAAATATCAATAAATCATTGCTTTCCAAAGAATCATAATTATTTGAGGGTAGCTGCAGGTCTTTAGCTCCTGGTCTGAAGAAAATTGGATGGACGACTTCCCAGGTCATCTATCCGAATATTTTAGACCGCGAGCTACAGACCTGCAGCTCATTCAAGGAGCAAATTTTCCTTGATTGTGAATTTCTTAGACAGCTAGGTTCATACCAACGGATATGATTTAATTTTCATTAAGGAGTAATTTAAGAAGATGATATTGTTGTATAGTTGTGTGGACGTTAATTTGTGGGCAAGGGATACCAACAAAATCCATCATACTAAGACATTATGAATCCACAAAATTGGCTGTATGCTTGTATATCACCATCCGCCATGCTGTAAAATTTTTACTTCTTTTCCATTACTTTCATGCGAGATACTGTTTTAAGTCCTATATTCAAATGCCCAATTGTGATGAAATTCATAGATTCAGTTTAGTGCAAACCTACAGGACAAGTCATTTGTTACAATACCAGTACTATACAGAAATCGCTCCACAATACATGTACAAACTAAGCTTAACAATGATGTTCTCAGTGCATTTATTCAGCAGTTTACAAGTCATAATACAGTTTTGGGCTAAATTGCACTATATACATGTATGTGATGTATAAATCATATACTGCATTAAATACTTTTGAATTCTATCTAACAATACATTGCACTATTTAAGTACGAATATAAATTTAAAAGTCGTACAAAATCCGTAATTTTCTCACCATATTACTTAAATCTCTGCATACAATCATATAAATAATCTTTTACAACAAAAAAATTTGGCAGATTCCACCTCTGACACGGCAATGCTTTCAGTGACTTCACACACCTCATTTATTTATTTACTGCCATTTATTGCAAGTGCTAACGAAAACAGAGTTCTGTCCCTTGATAACCATCATAATTACACAGAAATCCTAGAATTTCAGAGAATTCCTGAATACCGACACAAACATTCCTTGGAAGTTACATGTACTCTGTCGTTAGCTAGCACATTCATAGATCACATGTTGACAGTTAATATACAGAGTTTTAATTTACAGAATAGTTGATGTGTGTTTATAACAAAATGCAGATTTTGGTAAATTGAAACAAAGCTAAATGTTTATAAAACTTCACACAACATCGATCACTTCTCATCTCATCAATGACAGATTGTCAACAATCTTTGATAAAAAGGCACATTGTCAGAACTCTTGTAAGTGAAAAAACATTGTGAAAATGTTTGGCTATCTAAGTTTGTATAAAAAAGCACTAAGCATTAATTAAAAAAAAATCTTGACATAAATAACACACACACCACATCAGAGACAAGTTAGCACCATTGCTGTCAGACCGGCAACCCGGCCCGCATCAGTGACCTTTACCTTTCAAGGTTACTGAATTTTAAATTACTCAGATTCTATCAGAGACTTCACTCTTCCAATTTGTTCAATTAACTGGTAGTAATACAGTCTTTTCCACATCTAAGCAAGTTTTGGTTAAAAGTAAAAATAGAAATAGCTATAAATATGTCTAATAATGCAAAAATAAGAACAACAAAAAATAGATATCACTCAGCTATGCATACAGAAATCAACATTAATAAAAATGATGAATAGAAACAAAACAATCACAGATCTGTTGCTTCATATCACTACTCAATTCTGAAGAATACAGTTCATCCTTCAGGATCATATCCGTTAAATAGCCGAAATAAAATTGATAGAAATAACTGAAAATTTATAAAGACTGAATGCGAATCAACCCCTGGGAGCCTTATAACAGAGTCCCAGGCCCATGCTACATAAAACAATAGATATGTCAGTCACATGTTACACCTAGGTATATATACGCGATACACACTACCGGACCCCCTCAACTCGTCCCCGGGGTGTTCCGGTCCTGGGTAATAGAAGATCCTAGAGACATCCGACTCACGAGGTGTACCAGGGTCTGCGTCTGAGCCAGCGGATTGTGTAGCCAGAATCCACGCGGATTTTGATGGAGGCTGCCTCTGCCGCTCGCACCGTCTCTTTGACGGCCTGCATCAGGTTCTGGGCATTTCCCACCAACATCTCCGTCGCTTCCTGGTCCTCTTTAGAACCTACAAATACCCACAATGCACTGTTACAAACACATACCACATTGTTTTAGAGGCTCAGTGTCCTCTACTTTGTCTGTCTTTCCTGTCTTTATATGTAACGTAATGATTTTACTTTCAATCTAATAGTTAAACACTGCTATAATCTAAAGCTATTGGAAGACTTTTTGGGTAATGAGGGTAAACAGTGCTATTGTCTCTAACCATAGAGCTTCTGTATAATTTTTTATGACAATGCAGGGTCAGTACACATGCTCAGAACCCGGGGACGAGGCAATGGCTTGTTGATGCTCAAATCTTTTTACTTTGCTCCAGATTTTAAATAATTGACATAATTAAAATAAGAAATAACCAACCTATGATGTACATTCTGTATTTACAGATTTATGCATACAGATAGAATTTTTTTTTACAGCTGCAAATTTGTAAGTATGTTTAACTTTGATGATTCTTTTGAGGGACTGCAGAGAATGGTTTAGGAGCTACATTTATCATCCGGTCAATGTGACTTTGAACCGGGAATCTTCTTGCATGGGATCAGTACATCAGTACCACAGGCCCCTAAGAACTGAGCTGTAATGACTAATGACTACTTCATTTCAATCTTTGGTGTATGTAAAGAGAAAAATGTGCTGTAGATTCCAAATTATATACAATGAATCCATATAAAATCCATATAAAATCATGAGAAACATCCCTTGCAAATTTTAAAATCTTGCTTTTATTATTTTGGACAGTTCTAAAACCACATGAAATTTTAACAAAAATTTGGTACTTACGACCTTTATGTCTCGCCATTTGATACAAAACTGCGGAATAAGGTACTCACATAAAATAAGGAATCTACAGTACCGGTACATATGTAACTTATAGAAAAAAGAAGACTCAAAGACTACTTGGCATAAAATAGTTTCCAGAAAATAAGGATGGAATTCTTTTAAAAACAAGTGGAGATAACTGAGTAAATATAGCTGAAAATGTCAGAAAATGTCAGGGTTTGCACTCATTCCATGACCAGTTATAAGAAGCTTCTCCAAATCAATTAGTAAATTTTGCCTATTATAATTAAGTACTTGCAGTTTTCTTCAAACAGTATCTATATTCAGGGGAATAATTGAAGACAAGTTTGTGAGCCTACTACAAATACAGAAATGTTGGTGCAGAGGAAACTTTGTTTGGATTGCAAAATTCTTTTTTTTTAATTTAAAATTCCATAAAATCAACCTAATATGGTTTGAAAAGATATGCAAAATTTTATCTTCATTTTTATTTTTACAGTACATTGATTCTAGAAATGAGCCAAACCCTGCTTTGAGTCTACATTACAGGAGAGAATTGATGGTCGTCTACACTGTGTAACTGATTAATGAGGGGGGAGATCAAACAGCACTTACTAGATTCTGTTTCCATGGAATCCAAGAAAATGCACAAAAAGAAAAAAAAGCCAAAATGCAAGATCAGTTAGATGAACACAAAGCAAGATTAGCAAGCACACAACAGCACACAGCACAAAAAACAGTGCATATAAAAGTAAAAATGACAAGCAAATGATTGTTCTGTCACAACTTGAAATGAGTTTTAAGGACATAGCAACAGTCATTATTGTATCTAAAACCAATCTTTATTAAAAAAAAAAAGTTTGGTAAGGTTGAGCACATTTTGTCATACTCTATGAGATGTTTGAAGATTTGCTTAATGTGACTACAGGAAACATGCTGGTAGATATAAGAAGGCTATAGTCTTGTACTGTCATGTCTGGTAGATATAAGAAGGCTATAGTCTTGTACTGTCATGATTGGGGGTACACACCTCTTGCTGATTACAAACCACCTGTCTCAGAGTACACAGCCAGAATACACATATTTACAGTCATAAACAAAGTGTACCAGCACATGCATAACAATAATTGTCCATATAAACAAATTTTCCTACATAGTTTAGTACCCAAAGAATTGCTATACAGAGCTAGCCAAATAGATTAATCAGATATACATATATGATAGTGGTATAAGGTTAATTTTGATATACCAGGTAGGTATAAAAGTTTCCAAGTGTATGGAGAGAGAGAGAAGTCAGCTTATTGAAACAATGTAGGCATGCTTTGATAGGATTTTCTCACGGATAAAAATAACGATTTCAATAATATGATAGTTATAGAGCTCAGATAACAACACATTTTGATGAAAGACTTAAAGAATATTTCAAATAATAGTATGATATCAATATCTGTTTTTACATCTCACAGATGAAATCTATAGGAACTTAGCAACTATCTCAAATATATGCCTATATAAATTTTAATTTGGTAACCGTTTCTTTTCTCCTATAGATGCAATTCCATACCAAGGTGCATATACATCTATCATGGGTGACTGAGCTTTTGTTACAGCTTGTTAATCCTTGTCTCCCTTAATCCCCTTACGATGTTAGATAAGTAAAGTAGGCAAGACTAAGTTCTTAACATCTGCCTTATGTATCATTTAGGGCAACTTTACATAGTGTATATTGGGTGAAATTGTAAAACCCTGGCTTTATACACCTAATATTTAGGGCTTAAAAAATGACAAAGCTAAGCTTTGGGCAAAATATTGCCACCCCAAGGCAGTGATAGTGACATCTCCAACTCAAACAATCTCAATGGGACTTCAAACAACACTGTGTTTGTAATATTGAACTCATTCCATGTTAGTAACTACGGTAGACTTGTTCTGTTCCAATAACACAATGCATTCAATTTGGTGGATCTAGATTTTTTTCTTTCTGTGCCTATTACACACACAAAACACAGAGTCAGACATGTTAATGAGGGGGTGGGGCTTCATGCCTACAAATTCTTTACCACACTCTATCTCGCTGCCGTCTGGGGCTGGTATAGGCTCTACATAAAATATCACTCATCATCAGACATTGTCAACTGTGCATGTTCATCTTATCCCCAGTAAGCTAATTTTAAATTTCCATTTTAAAGCATTATGAAATCATTGTTTCTGTACATTAACAAGTAAGACTACAAAGTTTGGGTGAAAGCTGAAATAACTGACCTTAACCTGATGAAGATTTGACTATGCAAGACATCACTCATTGTAAAACATTTTCAACATTCTATGTAACTATATCAAGGAAGTTGTAACATTCCATTTTGAAGTATTATAAAATCATTGATGTTCATGTACATTAACAAATTTTTGTTAAGAGTAAAAATATTTGACCTTGACCCAGTGACCTACCCTGGGCTCCTAACATGGTGGCCTTGACTGTAGACAGGATCTTCAGCTGTGTGCCAATGGTTGGGATCCGCTCACACACTTGTAAGAGATTCTACAACCAGAGTGAAAATTGTTATACTTCTAAAGAAAACATCAAAAACATCAATTTTCTCCACTGAAATCTTATAGATTTCTGTATCACTCTACATTATTATCTTTTCAAAGACTTGGTTGACAAACACAATGCATGTGAAGCTACAGTTTCTTAATATACTTTGGATTAATTTTTCTCCATTTGACATGACAACAGTGGAGTCTAACTTTCCAGTCACACCACTGTGATCAATAATCAACAGGAGTATGTTTTCAAACTCTAAGTGAAGAAAACAGAGCATGTTAATCAGAATCCAATTTCATCAGATTTCAATGAAGCAAATATTCTACAGCTGACAAGACAATGATGGAGTCTGACCTTCCTCATCTGTTTGTCTGTACATTCCGCTGCCAGTTTCTTGGCGAGTCGTGTCACTTCCTCTGAGGACTCTGCGATGGATTTAGCCGTAGCGATAAGGTCCTTCTTACTTCCTCCCTCTCCTCTTTAAGAATAAGGAAATGTTCATGAAAACCCGCTCAAAAATAGATGACACAAAACAAAGCTGATTTTATACATACCAAGAGGGAAAATCTCAATACCTTCACAATTCATGTACCAATCAAACACTGTTACATTGATGACTAAATAAAACTTTCGAAAAATGATTTGGAAATAAATGACAAAATAAAATTGATCTTATTCTGTTATAGTTAATATCAGGCATTGGTTGTAAATCTTGTAGTAAAGCAGCTGGATGCTTGAAAAAATTAAAAAAATGAAAATGAGTTGTTTGAATAATTGTTATATGAGAAAATAAGGCAGTGAGCATGCAAAAAGCAACTGCTTTCATTAAAATTAGACCAAGAAATGGTTAGGCAAATCTCGTTGGTGGAAGATTTTCCAGAGAGGCCTGCGCAGAAGACATTATATATACCCAAGTACGGGCGATTCCTTCAGACCCAGCACTGAGTTGAGGCCCTTGAAATCGAACGGAATCCTGTCCACAGTTGTGTTCCAAATAAATACATTAATTCATAATTCTTGTTCAATGAATGAACACTGTTATATCAGTTTATTAGAGTCACAGCAAATTACATGAATAATCCTTTGAGCAAATATCAGTTTATCAAATTCACATCGAATCTAATTTGAATAAACATAATATGAGCTAGTTCAATAACTAAGCAATGATTTAGGGACACTGGGCTGAGATGCTGAATTTCAACTATTTTCCTGATATTTACTTCAAGCATGTGTACCAGGTATTTTTTTTAGTGATATTCTAACCCCAAATCAACATCTCATACCTTTCCAATAACTGGGAAAGCAATGTATTATGATGTATTGTACATTTTTGTGTATTACTTAGGCATACACAAAAACATAGGGGAACCTGCCTGTATAATTTTGATTCCAATTGGTCTTGACTTAGTTTTAAAATTTTTGTTTTAACAATGTTTTTTTTTTATTTTGCAACAATGAACTAAAATTTAAGTTAATCTGTAGCACTTTATTGTTATTCAAACTGAGTTTGAACATGAATATTCATTTTTCTGACCCCTATTGGTATATTAAGAACAACATTAACACTGACATTAATATGGTCATTATCTCTATATTTAGTAACATGGTTATATGTTTTGATCTCTTTATGTATTGTCCCAATCGCAACTTCTCGGGCCTTTCTGGCAGGCTCAGAAAAACACCTTGAATGTATTTACATTACCGGATATTAAAATCTTATACAATGCGGAGTTGCTTCCCATTAAAATGAGTATCGGCTAGACAGCCATGTGTGTTGCTTTTGTGATATGTTTAAGGGTATTTCATTGACTTTAATGAAGTCTAGCTTACATCTCAACTGATCGTAAAATGTATTGTATTTATATCAAGTTTTTTTAAAAAAGGGGGGCTGTTATGGATGCCTATGTAATACATTCAAGATGCTTTTCCAAGCCTACCGGAAAGATCCGCGAAGTTGTGATTGCTATTGTCCTTGCTGACATTAGCCTGACCTATGTATTCAGTAACCCCCTTACTGTCCTGACATTAGCCTGACCTCTGTATTCAGTAACCCCCGTACTGACCTGACATTAGCCTGACCTCTGTATTCAGTAACCCCCGTACTGTCCTGACATTAGCCTGACCTCTGTATTCAGTAACCCCCTTACTGACCTGACATTAGCCTGACCTCTGTATTCAGTAACCCCCGTACTGACCTGACATTAGCCTGACCTCTGTATTCAGTAACCCCCATACTGACCTGACATTAGCCTGACCTCTGAATTCAGTAACCCCCGTACTGACCTGACATTAGCCTGACCTCTGTATTCAGTGACCCCCGTACTGACCTGACATTAGCCTGACCTCTGTATTCAGTAACCCCCGTACTGACCTGACATTAGCCTGACCTCTGTATTCAGTAACCCCTGTACTGACCTGACATTAGCCTGACCTCTGTATTCAGTAACCCCCTTACTGTCCTGACATTAGCCTGACCTATGTATTCAGTAACCCCCTTACTGTCCTGACATTAGCCTGACCTCTGTATTCAGTGACCCCCGTACTGACCTGACTAGCTGACTGAGCTTGGCCATCAGTAAGGCCATTTTTTTGGCAGCAGCGATGATGTCATTGTCCTTACTGGACCACTGCTTGGCCTCCATGTGGAGAGCATGGGCTGCCATCTGCAAAGAATAAATCCATATACAACCATGCAAAATTTTTAATAAAGCCAAAAAACTACCAGTAGTTTTTTGATAAACATTAATTCAAATTCAATTCAATGAAGTCAGTTTTATTCTCCTGATTTTGAAATATATTTAAAGCCTATCTGATATATAGAGTTACATTAATAAGAAATCAAAATAGTTTGTGTTT
The DNA here is from genome assembly GCF_025612915.1 of Magallana angulata. Classification (NCBI taxonomy): domain Eukaryota; kingdom Metazoa; phylum Mollusca; class Bivalvia; order Ostreida; family Ostreidae; genus Magallana; species Magallana angulata. Next base: position 1,681,610 of record NC_069111.1, on the reverse strand, counting down.
AATTACACATAGTCCAATTGCAAATCAGCAGAAAGATTGACTTGACTACTGTCACAGACAACCCCAGTAACTTACCATGATTGGCTGGTTCGCCTGGGGGGTTGGGAAGGCCGCCTCATCCTCATCGTCCGTCTCTGGGGGCGGGGGTCTGGGGGGTGTGGCATTGTCATTGGGGAGTGGAGGTCTGGGTGGAGCTCCACCATCTGTAAACACCAACAATAACAGTGAGATGTGACCATAAATAACATTGGGTGGCAGCTACTCAAGCATTGCAGTATACAACTAAAGAGTATATCTTAATCATTCTCTGTAATAAACTGATTAAATTAAATTTGAAAAATGTATATGCCATATCTATATGAGTCAAAATACATGTTCAAATACACCAATACTTCATTTATAAAAGAAATGTTTAGATACATGTTTATTCTTCAAACGTTACACATTCTGAATTCTCAATGTAAATAAAATTCATGAGTGATGCTGACATGCAAAAGAATGGTGATGTTAATGTGATTTATCATTTCAAGATCTAAAATAAAATATGATTGTTGATGCGGTTGTCCAGGAGATCTGTGGAGATAAAAGGTTAGGTCAGGGTGAACCATGAAGGTCAAAGGTCAAACAGGAGATCTGGAAACAAAAGTGAGGTCAGACTGCCATGCCTTGTTGACCCAGACTGTGGAGTAGACCCATTGTCTGAGAGTCCATGCCTTGTTGACCCAGACTGTGGAGTAGACCCATTGTCTGAGAGTCAGACTTCCTTCTCCAGATTATTTGTCTTTTATATCATCAGTAATCCACACAATCTGGGGTCTCCTACTCTATAACTAGTGAGAAGACAACATCCAACATACCAATCAAAACGGACAGTTACTTTAACACTGTGGATTGTCATATAACGGCTAGGAGAGAGAGAAAGAAAGATAGAGAAACTGTTGGTATGGTTACCGAGTGCAGACAGTGATCTACAAGAGGATTAACTCTCTACTGTACAGATGTATCTATCAGAACAGTTATTCTTTCTCTCCATCCTGTTATCTTTCATTACATCTTACTTTAGACCAAGATTTTTAATATTAGGTAATTATCTCAATATAAAACTTCTCTAGTATCCAATGTTTCAAATGAAAAGGTAAGAAAGATTACTAGTATTTTACTTTTTCCATTTTTTTGGAGTGTATCTTTTCATTTTTATGATTTTACAACAAAAGCAAACCTTGAAATAAGGAGGGAAAAGGGAAAAAAAAAATATCTATCAAAGTATAATCAACATAACAGTCATCAGATGGTAAAATGAGCCAATAAATTAAACTTAAAAAACCAAAAGAAATGAGCATTGGGGCGATGGATAACTAAACATAAGGCAAAGTGACACACTGAAACATAAAATATAAACAATGCACAAGAAGGCAGGGTTAATAATGCACGCTTAGTACAGCACCTCTGCCATAGAACCCGTACTCCTGTGGGGGCGGGGGTACGGGGGGTGGGGGCACCAACGGAGCACAGGACTGTCCCTGGTATAGGGGGTCCTGATGTAGGGTCGCTGAAAATTAAAACTGTTCAATCAGTACAAAGAATATATGTATATTAATGACCATATGCATAAAGCAATACACAATATAAAATACATATAATACAAATCTAAGCTAATGTCCATATCTCTAACATTTAACTGACAATATTTCTATCAGGATTGGTATATTTATGCTTTATAGTGACAAAAGCCAAGAGATATATGACTGTTTACATATGCCCAGCATTTTTCAATGCTATTTTTGATGCTGATGCAATACAATAAGCTTTATGATAAAATCCTGAGTTAAGCAGCATGATGAGGAATATCATGTCCATGTATAACCAAAAACATACTGATCAGCCAGAAATAAACAGGAGAGTATAAAACGTTTCATCACAAAGTACAAACATTGCAATAATCTATGAACAAAAATTAACATAAGAAAAATGAACCAAAGATATGACAAAAAAAATAAATTGAAAATGAAAAAAAAAAATGAAATGATAAAAAAGAAAATAAACAAAACGAAAGACAGATGAAAAGTAAAACAGATTTAGTATAACGCTAATTGAATCCAGCCTGTAAAAATTGAAGCTTTCTTTAGAAAATGAACAAAAATAAAAACACAAGACTTAGTCCAGAATAAAAAAAAATGAAATCTGTTGATAGATTCGGCCAATCAGAGGCAAAAGCTGTATTTATTACGGGGCAATACCTTGGGGCTGGTACATGATAGGTCCGTCAGCGAACTGGTCCGGCACTAGAGACGGTAAATAAACAACAAGATGATGAGATGAGATTGATGATTGGACGATTGATGAGCGAAGACGTCACAGAGATACAATAAGTGGTATTTGTATAAAATGTGCTATAATATATCAACAAACTAAAACCTGTGTTAGAACAGTTAGGATAAAACATCAGAATATCTCATAAAACAGGTGTTAGTGCCCACTCTATACACAGTGCACAGACAACCGAATACAGGGGTGCAAAAATGGGACAAATTCTCCGGATAAAATCTACAGTATGTGGTTACTTAAATTAACTGTGGTTTATTAATCAATTGTTTCATCAGCAAAATTTGTAAATCAGTAACAGCACTTAAGTAATTACTCCGAACTACCTGGAGAAAGTCAACAATGTCTCACAAATTCAAGTTTTACCTTTACTGTAATCAAAACTTTTCACATTGCTCTCCATTCAAAAAACTATAAAGTGTTGTCATGTTATAAGATCAGAGCAAACTTAATTGATAAGACATAAAGAACAGTTCCTAAACATTGACATAAACCACAGCTGATGTGTTAGTGGGAGGAGTGTGGTAATAGGGTGGTATAACACGGTGCTCAGTCTTACATGCAGGGGGAGTTTCCTCTGGGGGCTCAGGCTCACTGTCTGTAAAACACAACATCAGTAGATCTAACAATACCCCACTAACATACAACGGACACACAACAACACACTAAGATACACATGTACAGCAACATACATACATACAGACACAAGGTACATCTAACAATACCCCACAAACACACACAAGGTCTCACATTAAAAAACAGACAGTGACAGAAAAATTGGGCAAATATTTCTCTAAATCCTCAAAGAGGATCCGAACATATGCTGCTACACATGCCTAATTGAGCTGCAATCTAGAATATAAATTACTATGCATAGAATATCGAGTATCAACATTTTTCAAGTTGGGTTTTTTTGTCCACTCTAAAAGGTATGGTGATACTAATGTAGCATATATCTGAATACATCTTGATAGGAATGGAAACTAATATTCCAGATCTGTTTTTATTTCATTATTAAAGGGCAATATGAAATAAGTGTATGTTATCTAATGATGTTAACAATATCACTTAGAATTGTGTCTTATTTATCTCTATCAGAACCACTCACAAAGTAGGAACTTCCAAAAATGTTTCGGAATGCTTTGGAGGAATACATTGCTCATCTCTTATTTTGTAAGCCTCTGGCCATTAATTAGTTTAACTATAAAAGAAGTTAATATCTGTTTATCGGACTTTCCCTATCGCTATTTTATCTTGTGAACCAAATGTTCATGCATCAATTTTTAGAGGCGGGAGAACACTCCAATCCACCAAGCACAGAACGGCATGCTGGGAAGCCATCTACCTCTAGTGTTCACATTTCTATAGTGAGGGTCACTGTGGGGGGAGAAGACTGGAGCCCTGGGGGGTCGCGGACTGACCGGGACAGGCGCAGCCTGAGGCCGGGCTCGGCTGGGGGTGATCGGCTCCCACCGAGGGGGGCCATACAAGTCTACGTAAAAATGTCAACAATAGGGTTACAACAGTTACTGGTTTCTAAAGCGCAGCTAGTTACTGGTTTCTACAAAGCAAGAGGTCGTTATAACAATGGAAACATGGAGCTCTACTAATTCGGGTATAGTATTTTCTGACAATTTCATAAATAGATGTAATCTTGATGGATTTTGTATGGCATTTCTAGGATTATTATGATACACAATGTATGACAAAGAATACATGTAGTAACTTAGAATGTTAAAACTACAATATTTTACAAGAGATACATGTATACAAAGTAGTATAATCTAATGTATAAATTCTTTTTTTAAATATCTATACATACAATTTCACAATACAATGTACATACATCTATATCAAAAATTCATATAAACTACACATATTCAATCTATTATAAATATAATTTACCTTTAACTCCAAGATCAATTACATGTTATATACATCCCATACACCTAATATCGAATATTTGAAAGGATCCTAATACAAACAGAGTTCTACATGCCAATATTGTAAATAACTGTACCATTATAATCAGAAGCCTACTATATCAAGCTTGTATAAAACATTGGTTTATCTACACTATAAGCAATGATTACAGACATACCTGATATTTTGAGTTCGGACAGGTCTGGGGGAGGGGGTGGGGGAAACTGGTCAACTCCAGCATCCACGGTAACCGCTCCCCTCACATCACGGACAGCATCAATCAGCTACACACAAAACAACGGCCATTACAAGTATGTTTATAAGTGTTAGAAAAAATTGGACAGTTTTACTATTATTAATACAAGTACATAATTTAATGTTTGGGAAGCCATTCAAATCATTTTGAGTTTAGTTTTTAGAAATGCAAAGATAAATGATGACTTTAGAAGTTACAAAATTATATGTAATTAATCACTTATTATTCCAGTGTAGATTTTATGTTGATATCAAAGAGATTCATAATATTACACACGTACTCTGATTGGATGAGACAGAACAATAAATGTTAGGTACACTCTGATTGGGTACGATGGAATGTTACGTACAGTTTGATTGGCTTTCCTCCAGTTCTGCTGGGCGTTTGTGTCTGCTGGATTCATGGAGACTCCTTTGGCTCCTTGTACCATGGGGGCAATGGCTGGAATCAACAGAGAACAGACAGTTAGTACCGGGCTACAGTTCTATAAGTCACTAAGGCACCAATGTATAACTATAGACTGACTACTGGTAAATGTACAAGTCATCGCATGTACTAGTTAGTACTTGATTGCTGATCGACTTTATAGTTTATATAGCACAGAAATAATATTCCGGTACTGGTACTCTCTTTTCTCATAATGATAGAGACAAAAACTATAAAACAATAATTTGGATTACAGTTTTTCAAAACAGCTGTTTAGTAAACCTTAGTACCGTAATCGGCCATTCTTGTTTATGATGACAGAATTTTACAGTTAGCAAGAGTCTTTAATATTAAATGTTAACAATTACTCAGTGTTCTTTGATTGTAAACATATCAAAAGATAACAATAATTCTGATTTCCTTTATAGTTAACCAGTTGTTATCATTAGAAACATTGCAAGTTGTTAGCAAGCAGAATAAAGAGTGAATTAAACCGATACCTACATTCTACCACACCTAAATCTGTGCAGATACAAATCAATTTAGAAAATTTAAATAAATAATATGTAAAATTAATCAATCCCTTATTTTTAAAAACAGCCCTTGACACAGTACAGTAAAACACGCTTATAACAAAGTCCCAGGGACGGACGATTTTAATTCGTTATATGCGTAATTCGTTATATCCATCAAGTTTACAACATGTAATGAAGTCTCAGGGAATGAAAATAACTTCGCTGTAAGCATCAATTCATTAAAAGCGTGTTCGCTATAACCATGTTTTACTGTATAAGTTTGCAAAATCTGATCACCATGACGAAACAGAATAAAAGCTTTCAAATTATAACATTTCGATCATCAACATTTTATCATTATGATACAATTATATCAAATGCTGCGTAACTGACTAGTCTAGTTTAACAATAATGATAGGGATGTAACTCCTTACTTGCGCGTAGATTAGAGGCCGCCTGGTTGACGTGGTCCACATATTTTGGGTCCTCGCTATTCTCCGCCTCCTGTTGCGCCACCTGCAGGACACGGTTTGCTCGCCGCGCAATGTTTGAGGCGTGGGCCCCGATACGAGGGGGGTCCTTCATCTGTATAGCATCCTCCACTCTCTCTGTGTCCCGCATAATCCCCTCCTCTGTAATACATACAAAGTGTCACAAAATCTTTATGAGCAGCAGAAAGAAGGGGATAGAATACATTACAGAATCGTCTTCTCTGTAATAAACACAGTGTCACTAAATCTTTACTGAGATTTTCGGAAACACAACACTCAGTTAGCTGATTTTCCTGCTAGCATATACAGAGACATCACAATAAAAGTGTTTTAGCTGTACCTTGTGGAAATGTTACAAATGACATACCAGTAGGTATGTTCTTGGCAGGACAGATGTAATGAGATCATCGGTCTTTAGCCTTAATTTATAACAACGCTTCCCTTTGAGGGAGGAGGTTGGGGAATAATTATATCTGAGGCCTTGTAGATCTACTGTATAATGTGGTCACATTTGTTCACTAAATTATGTGCTCTGACTGATTATATCCACCCTCAGCCTTGATGAGGAACTGGGAAGAGGGAGGGGTATATCTTGTAGTGGGCACTTAGTGTCTGACCTTACCCACCCATCCTAAGCCTTGATGAGGGCAGGGTAGAGGTATATATAATAGGCTACATTATGGGCACTAAGCTAATAATGACACCTACCCTCAGCCTTGATGAGGGCCGATGAGTCGACCGCCTCGTCCACCAGTCCCCGAAGTCTCTCCATGTTGTCCATCCAGCGCTTCTTCATCAGGTCAAAGTGCTCCTGGGCTGCTTGGTTCCCGGGGTCCTGGAACACAATCTTGGCTGCTGTGGTTACCTGGGGGGTCAGGTCATCCACCTAGGGAGGGAGAAATAGTGAAGGTCAATGAAACAAAGTCTTAGGAGAATGATGGTATAGTAAATCTAAGATTCTATAAGAAAGAAATCAACCAAGAAAATAATGACACAATTTTTCCTGCTTAAGCTGAATTCATGACAAACTATGAACTAGTAGTGATTGATTACTTCATTTTCATATACCAGGTAACTTTCAAGTACATTGCTTCTCATTCATCTACATGAACTTGAAATATTTCTCAATGAAGCTTCATATATCTTATCTAGACTAAGTGTTACATTCCATCTTATCACTGTAGGACTAATCATATTTCCACTTAAAACAGTTTCTCAACAGAATTGTCCACCCTTTGAGACCACCTTTTAAAAGTTGTTTGCCCTCACCCAACTCCGTCTCTAAACATTGGTTATTCAGGCTGAGTTGGGTACTCTACTTTTTTTACTTCTGTCAGGGGAGGGTGGACAAACAATTTTGAAATATGGTCTCAGTTAAAGCCTCCTCAGAGTTCTGTATGATGTAAATCTCACCTGAGCCGAGGTTTTGAAGATCTCCTCGACCGTTTTCTTGTTGCGACATCCTCCAGCAGTGGCCACCATTTTTGCTGTGTCAGCAAGTTTATTTGCATGTCCCTCAAAATTCTGAGATTTTTCTGCAAAGTTCTGGTCTCTACCTGGAGTACCTGTTATACAAAGGGCGGTAATTATTGCCAGAAATCACAAATATTTACACAATACAACATTGCTGTTTACAACAAATTTTATCAAGAAAACATTATACACTACTACAGTAAATGAAAATATATGTAACTCATAGAGGATGAAACACAAAATAAGTGATAAACACACTTACCGATAGGAACAATGGATGCCTCACTGAGATGTTTAAGAGGAGTAGAGATGTCGATGAAATCCTCAGCCACCTACAAAATAAGTCGCCTAATTATCTATTGTGTACCAACAATACAGGTTTTTCCCTATGAAAAACACTTTTTATGATCAATGATGATAAATGAACTGATATCATTAATATCAGTACTGGTAATCAATAGACTGATTTATAGGAACTCTTCAGTGAGATATATACCTGGTTAATGAGGGCCTCTTTGATTTTATTTTTCAACTGGAACAGCTTCTCTGACAAATGATTGGCTATGGCTCGGGCTTGAGGCGAATTTCCCTAAAATCACAATAGCCAACATAAGAAATGAGTCCCAAAGAGTCGTAATACATGGCAGCTGATTGGATGATGTTCACCATTACCTGCCCATTCCTAATGAGATCTGCCAGCTGATTGGTCAGTATCTCAGTCTCGTCACACAAACGTAATAGTTCCTTCCTCATGGGCTCGGGACAAGAGTTGGCGATCTTCCTCCCCTCCGACACGACCAGACGAGTGGCCTGCTCACCTGTAGTAGGTACACAAGCAAAAGTAGAACTAAGGAACTCAGAAACTCAAGTACACAAGCAAGGTGAATAGGACTCAGATACTGTGGAACATGCTGCTCTTGTGTTCATTTGTAAACATTTCAATAATCTTCAATAACTTCAAGATAATTTAACAGTTAATATCTGTTATAATGTTATAAATATTTTTGACAACAAATCAGCCTATTCTGGTGATCAAAGATACAAAAATACATCTAAAAGAAATATATATAATACAGTAGCCACCAATCTTAAACTCGGGCAGGGGTTGAGGTTGAAAAAATGAATATTACCTCAACCTTGTTTATACTCTTTTATATTTGAAAGGTATCAATTTGGTACCTATAATATTGGTTGGTATTGATCTACTAACTAATAAATTGGTAGCTATAAATTTGGTAGCTATTTATATGGTTCTTTAACAGACAGCCAATCAGGGGCTCTGACCTAGTCCTTTGTCGTCCATCCCAGGGTTGGCCAGCCATGTCCGGGCCTGTTCTACTTTGCCGTCCACTGTGGGAGCAGGGCGACGGATCCCACTCCGCTCCGTGTTGGCAATGGCTACATTGGTCATGTTCTGGAGATCTCCCAGCTTCTTCTGGATTTCTCGGGCCAATGACATGGCTTGTGGGGAATCCCCCTGTCATGTGAAGGAAAATACCATCTTATCACTCATGTAATGATAAATTATAATCCCTATCAAGCTGTAAAACACAGTATCAGAAAGTATTGATGACATGGAGTGAAGAGATGAACCTTTACAAACAGCATGCAATATTTTTTTGCTACAAAATGTAAGGTTGACAAGTTGACAAGCCTTGTCTTTACGAACCTTTCCGAGCTGTCTCAGCTCACACAGGGCATCCACCATTGACTCAATGTCTCCCACCGTCTTGAGGATTTGATCCCGGTCGGCTGGGTTGGTACATCTTTCTGCGATCTTCCTGGCATCGTCCAACACCTGGTGAAGGGCTTTATCTCCTACAATAAAAACACTGCACATGAACTATCAACATTAATAAGAATGTTGTATGATAATAATCCTTTATAAAATGTAAATTAAATGCAGTTTAGTTTCAAAAGCAAATCTTGAACTTTGACCTACCCAAACTACCAATCAGAGCGGCTGGATCTTGTAGCCAATCAGTGGCCTGCTTCATCTTCTGTTCAATACCACTCTGTAACCAGAAAATCAAATAGTGCAGGTTATTAAAAATGCTGCTTCAAGTACATGTACATGAACATTCTAATCATTCTAAATAACGCGAGATCTCCCGTTGCGTTACAGACCTGGGCCTTCTTCATGACGGTGATGTCATCTGCGTCCCATTCCTCCTCGTCGTACGTCGTCAGCTGTAGCACGCGGATTATCTCGTGGATCTCATCCGACATCTTCCTCACCAGGTAATCTCTGTTGGCCTGGGTGTCCTGGGGGTTCTTACCTGTATAATATAAAGCATAGAGACTATTATCATAGTCAACAGACTTATGATACTAAAGATATATGTACTAACAAATGATTGAAATTTAGTTTGAGTAATTAATTAGTGCAACTATTTCCTAGCTCCTTGACTGAGTAAAGGCTTTAACTCTCACCTGAACCTCTCTTTGAGTGATTGACCACTGATTATCATTCCAATCGTGACTCACTTTTCCAACACCTGAGTTCCGTCTGAGTTACTGACCACACAGGGTCTTACCTGAGACCTTGTCTGATTGACACTCACCTGAGTCCTTGACTGTGATGAAGGTTTTGATGCCACTGATCAGTACAGGTGTGAGGTTTTTCACCTGTTCCAGGGACCGGACCAGCATCTCCCGGTGAACCTGGTGGGTCAGCTCCTTCTCCCTGGCGTCCACTTCCTTTGTCATGCGGGTCAGTACTGGGGTCAGGTTCTGAAAAACAGATATAGGGCAAGTTGACATGGGATCTAACTTACCAACTGACCATGACATGGATTCAAATGTGCTTTATGACTTAACATAGGATCAGATCTACGATTTGACCTAGACATAGGATAAAATCTACAATATGATCTAGAAATAGGATCAAATCAACAATTTGACCTAGAAATAAGATCAAATCTACAATATGACCTAGAAATAGGATCAAATCTACAATATGACCTAGAAATAGGATCAAATCTACAATATGACCTAGATATAGGATCAAATCTGCCTTGCCATGGTAGAAGATGATCACTCTTACCCTGACATAGGTGACCAGATCTTCCATCACTCTTACCCTGGCATAGGTGACTAGATCTTCCATCATTCTTACCCTGGCATAGGTGACTAGATCTTCCATCACTCTTACCCTGGCATAGGTGACTAGATCTTCCATCATTCTTACCCTGACATAGGTGACCAGATCTTCCATCACTCTTACCCTGACATAGGTGACTAGATCTTCCATCACTCTTACCCTGGCATAGGTGACTAGATCTTCCATCACTCTTACCCTGACATAGTTGACTAGATCTTCCATCACTCTTACCCTGACATAGGTGACCAGATCTTCCATCCTCTCCACCACCTCTGTGATAGCCAGGTACTCCAGCACATTCTTACACACACGGATGATCTTCCTGACCTCAGACTCATCAAAGGCCAGCAACAGAGAGGAGGTCCCCTGGAGGATGCCTACAAAACAAACACAGCAATCAAATACAGTAGGGAAGAGGTCCCCTGGAGGATGCCTACAAAACAAACACAACAATCACTACACTAATATAGGTAACCCTCTTGACTTTAATGACCTAGTATGATTTTACACATTTCATTAAAAAAATTAAATAATGGAGGAATGAGGCTATACTTTAAAAAAGCATAAACACGAAATGTGTTGTTGGAAAAAAAATCAAACCTGTAGATGCTGACAGGCAGAACATTTATCTCCATTATACATTGAGAAGTTAAAATTGGGAGACTGTAAAGATAAATGTAGATGTTGACAGATGGTTTACTTACCTCTGGAGCCCTCAATGAGCTTCTTCCTTGCGGGGGCAGAGTAAGGGTCTGCCCTCAACATCTCCGAGGCCTGGAGGAGCAGCAGGGACGCCTCCTCCACACGATTGAGGGCGGGGGGCATATCCTGCTTAAGAATCTGGTCCTCACTGCTATTAATTGTGTCATATCCCACCTGTATAATTAAATAGATAAAGGTGAACAACCAAGGTACACATCAAAGTAATGCAAATATACATCAAAACAAACTACATGTTTATTTTATCTCATCTACAATACCAAAAAAAGTCAACCATACTTTGAAACTTACGATATTAAACTCTTTCCTTAATATATCTTGAAAAGAAACTCAGCTATGGAACACTTTACCACCTCCAACCCAGAAAGGGGCCTAACCCATGAATCAAACATGAATACATATGGTTTGAAATTCACTTAAATGTATCTTTAGGTTGATTTTATCTGAATAGCCCTCAGTCTTCCCCATATGTATCATGTACACTGACATCAGCTATATTTACAATATAAAGACCAAAAGTCATATTACACTATCGATCCATTTGCATCATCTAAAACCCTGAATATGTACCCGACAAACATGCCATTGCTGGAGAATTTGTTTGGTTTTACATTATCCTCACATTAATTAGTTTAGACTAATTTTTTACATATAAAAATCAAAAACATGTTTTCTCTTTCACAAAAGGTGAAGACACAATACAGACATAATAAACTGATGTTAGAATTGTTTGAGGTAGCTTTCAATGTCAATATATTCTGTTGGGAGAAAGGAAATTGAATCAAAACTAATCATTTGACCTTAAAGCTGACATGAATTCATAAATACGCATTATTTCCCTTTTTTCTCCGCCTACCGCCATATTAGTTGTCGATTTCTATTGTTCTGTTCATCGCTACACACCCCCTATATAAGGCCGAGAATACTATTCATGCTTCACCGCATTCAGGAATTTCGGATGGAAACGTTGTTACTTTCTTGGATTTACTATCATTTAGCTACTGTGTTGGATGTAGTGTCGCTGGGGTTTTCAAGAAGATGCAGACGTTATGCACTCTGTATGAACGACACACATGTTCGATGTGCATGCGAAGTAAGGCAGCACAGTCTGAGCAAAATAATACAGATAACTTGGAAATCCTTTCAAAGAATAAATATATCTTGTATTTCATTGATTGTTGTTTTCTTTATTCTTTATTACTACATTTTACTACAGTGTGTAGTTTATGCATTTTGAAGTCCGTGCAACGTGAATGCCTCGATCGGAAAGAAACTGACCGTAACTTTCTCAACCGGTATATATACCCCAGTGGCAGTAGAGGAGCGATCGAAAATAATATGGCAACCAAATGCTTTTATGAATTCATGTCAGCTTTAAGCTTTCAGAATGACCTTGAATATACCTGTCACTTCAATAAGAATGACCATGAATTTACATTTTTTTATGACTGTGATTTTGTTCTCTCAAAATATGAAAAAATGCTTTTGGTACACCCAAATCTATGTCCTCACCCCTGTCATCTATTTACACAAGTGCCTTTTGACTACGTCATTCTTCAATATCTGTGAGATCCAGAAAGCACATTTTAAATTTATTTAATTTCATAGAAATTATAAAATTCAAAGACAGATTATAGTGTTGTCTCATTTAAACATTTCCCTTGAAGTAATTTTAGATCTTATTTAGCATGTTTAGGGATAATACAAACTCTGTGTTTTTAAATTACAAGACAGGACATGATTTAGAGGTCCCTTAACATTACATAAACTTCCTACTCATAAAACCACCAAATATAGCAAACAAGGAAATTTATTTACATATACATTATTTTTAAGAAATCCCACTAATAGGTCCTTGGTGGTAAGAGGGCTGTTTGTGAGAGCCACCTTCTTACGTTTGTTTTAGAATTTGAATCTTTGTCAACACAGCAAACAATACCAGGACCAGGACAGAAAGCCAGGAAGAACCCCCGCATCAGGACGGAAGTCATTCAATCAGTCCACTTATAGATCAATGGAATGTTTAAACAAATCTCAAGTACTCAGAAAAACCTAAATACAGTACAGAACCTAAATATAGCGTAGCATGCTGCACTTAAAAACTCCCAGAGTTTGGAATGTGTGTTAATATACACTACCAGTATATTTTGAGGACTTAGGCTTTCTATACCCCAACCTCCACAACTGTGAATTGATGACTAAAACAAGTATAAATGCTCTAAATATCTCATTTGTTTGCTTTCTCTTTAATTAATCATTATTAGGCAGAATTGTATACTGCTCACAAACCCATTTCTCTTTCTAACTCCTTCATCCTCTCAGTAAGTGTTACAAACCCTGGTTGATTGTGATGAAATCATTAATTCCCCCCTACCTCCCTCCCAGTGCCCACTACAACTGAGAACATCTTATATGACTAGCCCTATCTGCTCACACATTTTATCAAAACCCCATCACCCCTCCCTGCTGAGGTGGAATTTCATTCATACACTGATCATACTCTTCATCATTAATATGTACAGTAAATGTATACAGTGTTATTTCGACCCGTGTAATTTTCGTCCTTCTACACTTGCAAACAATTTCGCCCTGTCTTGAATTCACCCAGACACAGTTGAGTTTAAAGAGATATAATATGAGACATTGAAAATCGCCCAGTTTTAAAATCACCTGCTGAAAAGGGGCAAATATATTGGGGGTGGGGGGATGTATACAGTATTTGTACATGTGTATATTGTACACTGCTTTAATAATCCCTCCCATCAAACACACACACATACACCCCAAACAATGCCCCTTCTACACAGACATGATTCCCCCTAACTTTACAGGTCTGACCTCCGCCTTTAACTGATGCATTAGTCATCGATGTCTCTGAGTGATTAACATCAAACAAAGGAACAATGTAATTATGTATGCAGACCAATGCAGTATCAATATTACTCAGATATCATCACCTGCACCATATCTGCAGGCCACAGAAGATTCGTGTTACTGGAACCCCCCACCTCCCCTCCTAAACAATCAAAATTGTAAGAGACAAGTTTATCTCAATATATATTATACAGACTCTGAGGGTATCAATTCTGCAGAAAACTGCTCATGCACATCAGGAAATGTGATGTTATTTCTATAAGAGGAAACAGTAACGAATTTTAATTCCCTGTACACAGTATTAACCAACAGACTAAAATTTGTTCCAAAGATTCCAAACTTATTTCACTTTTTTACCTACCAAAGACTTATGTTCTAAATCAATATATAAATGTTTTATATTAATTGCTTTAAAAAATATTTTTAAATACAAAATTAATTTTTATTAATAAATGACCCTACTGAGAGACCTGTCTATTACAACACCTTGATAACCCGACACAAAGTAGCAGGTAAATGATGACGACTACCGTACTAGGCGCTGCTGTAAGAGAGACTGACCTTGACCAGGTTGTCGACCGCCAGTTTGACCGTCTGTACGGGGCGGGCCAGGTCCGGCATGGCGTTCCCATCCTCAGCCTCTTCATGGAGAATGACCAGTCTGGACACCTAAAACACACACACAAAGTTAGATACAGGGTTATGTAAAATCTCACAAACACAGATACAGGAAAAACTTCATACATTGTACTGTATAGTTATACAACTAGAATTAGAACTGTTCATGATGGACCAATATCATTTGCACAAGATGGAGTAATAACCCATGCAGTTTTTGATGATGTAACCTTGACCTTTTGCATTGATATCAAAACAAGGTCATAATGCACCATTAGATCATGGACAATCTTTCTGAAAGGTATGGATCCCGTTCCTTTTTTCTTTTTCTTGTAAATGTTATGGAACAGATATGAAACAAATATGGATTGAGAGTTTGATAGAACAGACAGATGACAGATGAACAGGATACCAGGGACCCAACAATTTGCTTGTACTAGTTAGCAGAGCTGGAAGATTCTCTACTTATATAATGCTAGTAATGACTGAGTTAACTGTCATTCCCTGATAAAGTCACCAAATGTCTGAATTTAAAAATAAACATGATTTGATTTTGATTACTGCAGCATTCACAGCAAAATTACATGTAAACGCATTACAAAAACTTCAACCATATCTGATAGATGAGGCATCTAGCCACTGAACAATAATTGTTACAAGCTTCCTGAGAGACTTTTTTATGAACACTTTGAATGCTATTGTACATAGAGCACTATTGATACTGCTGTAACATTATTGTTGCTCTCCCAATAGTTCCACTGGTTTTACTTATTAATTCCGATTAATTTCAGATTAGGCATGTCAGCAGTATTCATTCTCTCCTTCTGATGTTATATCACTGATTACAGGAATTACCAATAATGTTAATCCTTAATGAAAGGGAGATAAATCACCCAATGCACTGATTCTTCTTAAGAAATCAAGGCAGGCACTTCAAAAGCTAATCACCAAATCACCAGATTAACTGGATCAATCACAGAGTGAAATGTTAATACCTAAAGCTCACTTTAATCTCTCACTCTCTCACCCTCTCTTATGAACATTTGACAACCAAGTATCTTTTTTATTGTCTCTTCAAAGCCCTCATCTACATTTTTTCTCTTCTCTCTTTCCCTTCCTGCCTTCAGTCTCCATCATATGTTTTAAAATTCCTAATCTCTCTCTCTCTCTCTCTCTGTCTCTCTCTCTCTCTCTCTGCCTTCAGTCTCCATCATCTGTTGTGTACACTGTGTGATGCTGACAGGAACACAAGGAACATGACAATCATTGTAACTACACAATACCAGAGATGTCTGAGAGATTCCAGGTGTAAACACAGCGGGTCATCAACATGTGGTGTGTGTGCTCCTGTAGCAGCTTCCGATTCCTACACCCCCCTATATCAGGCCATGTTCCTGTTGACGCCCCCACTTCCACTTATTTCTATCCACCCTACTACCATCCAACACCCTTTTCAGCTGAAATATTTTAGCTACATCCTACATGTATCTATTACAATTCCTCAGCCTATCAGTGAATGCACATCTGGTTAACTGTTAATGGTTATGTTGTGGTTTTTAGTGCAAACTATCAAAGCTTCATTGTATCCTCCTGCTCTTACATCCCTACTGCTTACATCCCCTCCCCCATTACACCAGCAAATCTGACTGTGTGGTTGATCTGTGTGGTTCATACTAAAGCAATATCTCTTACACCTGAGTGTGTGGTTTACAGTAAACTAGGCTGTTTTCTAATGCTCTATAACAGACTAGCACACATCCCACCCCCTCACTCCCCCACACTGGATGTGTGGTGTTCACTAAGCTTAGTGTAGTGTTCTCATCTATAGTTACACCCCAACCCCCGAACCCCACACAAAATTATTAAATACTAAACCTTTCCCTTGAATGGGTGTTACTGTACCAAACTAAGATACACACATCTCACCTTCCGACCCCTCCCCCAAATCTGTGAGTGTGTGCTGTACATGATCCCTCACACACCCCCATTCCCTACACATTGTACACTTGGCTTGTAGCTGGGCTATCAACACCCCCCCCCCCCCCCCATAATCAGAATCACACACAGCATGTTCTTACACTCAGAATACACAACTGTCTCACTACATCAATCCTATCTCCAAACAGTTGCAATCCAAACTAAAAAACAACTATCAAAATATTTCAAATTCCCAAACCCTCCTGATTCAGCTTTATCAACATAAAGGTTATGATGCCACACAAACATGTGTATCTTCCTGTATATCAACATCTTCGCCAGCCAAGGGTTTTCGGTCCACTTTGCTCCCCATAAACCCTTGGCGGATTTCATTACGAAAACTCGGTGATGTGGTGGCGCTATCTAGCGAGCAACTTGAGTTGCGCCCCTTGCATATTTACATTTTAATCGAAGTAAACAACGGGTTTTATATACACTACGGCATTAATACAACTTGAAAACATGTTGACTACCGAATATCGGAACATAATTAACGATGCTATTAAATACGAATTAAGTTATAACCATGGGAAAGCACGGAATGTTCTATTCATAGTGTTTTGTAAGGATCTGTACCGGGAGTGAAAAAGTCGCCGATTTATATGAAAGCTTTCATGCCATAAAGCCAGGTATCGTTGTCGTGAATAATGCGAACCAAACAAATAAAATAAAACAGAGCTCATTGAACCTTTAAAAGCAATAACCATAAGCAAGAACGAATATACTAACAGGATAGGCAACTTCTACATTCGCCATGTTTACTTCCCATGCTATCACGCGAGCATTGACAAGTTTGCAGAACTATGTATAATCCCAGTAAAATACGTAGGTTTTTAAAGCGATCTGGTTAGACCATCGTTGGGGAGGCACTGTACTCGAGAACTTGTGCCTCAACTTGTTAAAAGCACCGAATGTTTTACCAAATATCACACACGTGTTTTCTTTTAAAGTTTTTATTTACAAGCACTGCGATTGGATCAGCTACTCCCAGCTGCAGCCAATCATAAAACGGAGCTTGTCACCGAGTTTTCGTAATGAAATCCGCCAAGGGTTTATGGGGAGCAAAGTGGACCGAAAACCCTTGGCTAGCGAAGATGGTATATCAATGACCCAATATTATTCAAACTGAGCACAGATCTATAGATACTCATAAATAGATAGACAATTGATATCATATAAAAATCTGCACAGACAGCTGCCAATAGTGCAGAAACGACCTTGACCTTTTCTTTATGACTGGTCAGAGTCTGTTGAATCAGATTCAATCCTGAGCCAACATTCCTCAGAGCATTGGATCATTCCACTGGAAACATTTGACCATCTGTGTAATATTACTACTGGAAGATCTAGAGATGTGGGAGCCTGTATGAATCATACTAAGTACATGTAGCTGTTTTTTCCAAATCTTGATGCTTTAATTATCACTTTGGGTGTTAGACTCCTGCGGGAAGTCTAATGAGGTCAGACTACACAAACGAGTGGAATGTGACCCCTTAATTCATTAACAAACTATAGCAATCAGATCTCACCCCCCTCCACAGAGGAAGGTAGAGCACTGACTCAGCTTCCACATGCTACGGCGTTCAGGGCATAAAGACGCATTTTTCTTTTCTTAGTGGGGTATATTGTTCATGAAATATTCAGCAGGTCTAGATACCAAACTGAACAGAGGGGGATTGTGAGTGTGGAATTTAAAGTGACGGCATGTGGAAGAATGTTGATAAACTGTTTTATATAAGTACTCCACTACAATACCATCACCATCCCTGAGTGTTAGTACCACAGGTTGCTACCGAGTGATGACTTAGCACTTCCTTATTAGCATGAGTGCAAATAATTAAAAAAAGCTGTAACATGTACTTCACTATCAATCCAATTACGTTGGCTAAATAATGAGTCCATGATTGCATGTACATTTTTAGTTATAAATAAGACATTATAAATCCTACGCCTGTTCTAAGACAGTTAACAAAGTTTTATTTTGGCTTTTATTTGTCCTTGACCTTTTCACCCACCCCCTCATTTCAAGGTAAGATCATGCGATTCCTGTTTAGAAATGAGATGTCATCAGGTGTGAGTTAGTCAACTTTTTACGCTTCATGCTCTGTGAAGACTGCACATAAATTTGTAAACTAAAACCTCCTTCCAATAAAATTATTTCCAGACAAGAACAAGCTACTTCGTGATTAGCTTTCACTATCTGCTGGATGCAGTGGGTTTTTGTTTGTGATTACTTATACATGAAGATGAGCTGTCTAGACAACCTGACCAATAAACCAAACCCCCCCCCCCCCCCCCCCATCCATAGAGATTTAGAAAGGGAGAGGTAAGAGGATGACCAACTGTCAGTTTTGCTTGCTCAAACAAATATTAATCTGATCACTTCTCATAATAGGCCATTAATACTTTCTAACAATTTTTTGACAGAACAAAAATAAGGAACATTTACTTGTGATTGATTTTATTCCACATAGGATAGGCTTAGCCCCAGCTCCACATAGGATAGGCTTAGCCCCAGCTCCACATAGGATAGGCTTAGCCCCAGCTGACTGGGGTTAATCCCAATAATGCAATTGGTCTAATAGTTGGTGGGGTTTTTTTTATCTTTGACTGATAAAGCTTTGATGAGATATTGCTATGATTGTATACTTTTTGTCTACAGTAGTAGCATGTGTACATGTTGCTTGGTGTGGTGATAAATCCTCCCTGTGGTAGGGCCAAACAAACATTATTCCAGTAAAGAGAAGGCTGATGCCCTTCATGAGGATGTAATAACACTCTTTTATCAAAAACAATTGGAAGGAATCACAGAATCTTAATTGTGATCTCATTCATGAGAAGTTAGTCACTCAGAGCAATTGGCACAGCCCCACGGCAACAAGTAGCAGGGCATCAAAAGCCATCACCGATACGCTCATCCATCTGTCAGAATGAATTGTTCATTTCCTTGTCAATATCATTTTGCCAATCTTCAAGAATATGTCCCTCCCAGCTAATGGACCATTCAACAGCTCATGCTGTAGTTTTTATAACAATGACATCTAAGTGACTCAGCCTCCCTATTCCCAAAATCAACTGTATCTAATTATCACTGTCTACACATCTGTTCTGCTCTCCCATCTTTTTTGCTTTGTTAAAGTAATACCCTACATTAAATCTAATCACACATTTAAATCTGTCAATTGTTATAATTTACAAAATTACCCAAAATTTACACAGCATAATGCAACATAACAGTTGCAAGAGAAGGGCTTTCTGCATCAGTGATCGTAGATATTACAGGTTTCTTTGTCGGATAAAAAAAACCTGTGTTATGTGGGAAAACTCTGCTTATCTGACATTTATGTAATAATAGGTTATGTGGATTGTGTGATCATGTGTTAGATAGTGATAGGTCAAAATAATATGTATCACTTCTTATTTATTATGAAATCTATATATCACTTGATGGATCTCTCTCTCCCTTTCTCTCTCACTCTCTCGTCTCTTTCACTGATCTATGAACTCTCTATTGCATTTAATACAAACCTTAATTATTTTAAGACGAGTATTTTATAAATGAGGATATCAACAATTTTAATTGTTTTAATTAGACAACAAGTACTTTGCACATGAAGTGGTTTGTGACATTATGCATTGAGGGCTGTCACGATATATTTGTCTACTTAATTTTGTTTTCAAGTGCAAAAATATAGAGAACTCAGAAGAAAACATGTTTATTATCATGACAATGTACCACTGTCACGATCTGATTAAAATACAGATCTCTACATAAGCGCACAGTGCAGAGAGCTGTGCGCTTATGTAGAGATCTGTATTTTAATCAGATTGGCATTGTCATTAATGTTTTTTGCAACTTTTCTAACAGCTGGAAAATAACCATGATAACATGATTTTTTTTTAATTTCCAAGACTTTACAATTGTTTTACATGATTTATTTAATTCCAGGTGAATTTAATATAAATGTTTTCTCGACAATTTCTACATCTCATTCTATGACAGATATGAAGATGTAAATACAAGGGGCAGACAACTTTACCTACCTGCTGTGCCACTGGCTCCAGAATGCTTTCTATGGTTTTTGTGTGGAACACAGGCATCTTGAATAATCCCGAGTCCAGAAACACAACCAGCTACAAATGCAGCCTGAAAACTTATCACTTAAACACTTCCGTCCTGCCCTCGGATCGCAATAATTAAATCACAAGTATTCGACAGCCAAACTCTGGAAAATCCGGAAGTAACTTTCACTTCGTAGACTTAGTTTCGTATTCAAGCGGCCTTCAATATATGTTTAAAAATTCTTTTTCTGTATGGTATTGTATACTTAAAATATAATTAGGAACCTATATAAAGTTTTCTGTGCATCAGATTGTTTTTAAGTTATTGAAAAACGCGAATAGAAACTTGAGAAGGCGCGTGCTAATTACCATATTTGGAAAGTCGACCCCTGATCAACAAGGTCAACCGGAACAGGTGCGCTTATTTGTTTATTTCACTATAATTAATCATATGTCAACTGTCGGATCAAATTATTTCAGATATGAACAAAACTAGTCTTAACTCTTAATTTTCTGGGAATATTAATAAACATTAAGTAAAATAATTTAATCGATTTTCTTTTATTTAGAAATGGCTTGTAAATATTTGTAAATGTTTTACTTTTAAAATTTACTTTGAATTTTAAAAAGGTGATCGCTAATCGTTTACATTTTATTTCACCATAAAATTTAGGCGATAAAACAACGCACCAATTACTTCGGTGAAATTTTATCCACACTTTCATTCATTATCTCAAACAAATCGATCGATCAATCAATCAATCACTATAACTAACTCAATTAATCAATAAGTTTTTGCACAGAACGCTCAATTTAATTGATTCTTGACAGACTTTAGTGATATTTTAGTTCAGCCAAAAAAAGATGAATGAATAAATAAATAAACAAAACACAACAAGAGAAACACACACACAACTCCCGTCAATTAAACTTCAAAATCCTTATCCATTGAGAAGGAGGAGGAGGGGAGAGAACAGGGACGCGCACACTTTCTTGGCTTGTCGATTTCCCCGTACCATTATAATGTCTTATAAGATATAATTTAACACGCATCGGTTAATTAATAATACATATAAATTATAGCACACAAAGCATCAATGATAAACCTTCATTAAATACATGTATTGATTTTTTTCCTCTATTGAAAAAAAGATCCATTTAGATTCGATCGCCGAACAGAGTATACTGTACTTGCCGCAGAAAACCAAACTATGCTCTATTGATGCATACTAATTTTGAGTCAATTCTGGATTGTGATTTCATTTTTGTCGACGATGATAAAAAGGTTTGAAAATAATTCTACTTTAAACAAAAATATTGTCAACATAGTTATGTTGCATGTTGACATAACTATCTTGCATTTCATCATATTTATCTTGCATGTCGACATAATTAATAGAAAAATAACTTGTACACAAGGGGCAGAGATATGCCACCATAAATCCGAGATTTTTTAAGTAAAAATTTAATAATTTGTTTTTTTTATTTAGATTAATTTGATAAATATAGCCCCAATGAATTATGTTGCATGTAGACATAACTATCTTGCATGTCGACATATTTGATAAAAAAAAATAACTTGCACACAAGGGACAGAAATATGCCACCATAGTTTTGTGAAAAGAAATTGATTTCCAATTTCTTCCAAATGGACATATCTCTCTAGGCACGTAGCATCGATTTTGAAAAGGGGTGGGGGGAGGTGGAGTTGGGCAAGACTCGATCATCCAAAAAATCTTGACAAGCTAAAAAAAAATAACTTTCCAGATATCAAGAAAATCGTTATCCGTGGGGGGTGGATACCATAGTATACCTATAACTTAAATTACACTTTTTAATTTCCTATTTTATTTTCATTTCATTTTTTTTACATACTCTCGAAAAAGTGGGGAGGGGCAGCTCCATGCGCCATATGTAAATTCATTTTTTTAATATGTAAATTTAAGAAAAATATTTACTGCGAGAAAAAGTGTGGGGGCACCCCCCCCCCCCCCCTACATATATGTACCTACTCTCCTCCTCCTCCCTCTCTAATTTAAGGCTTGGGGTAAAATGCTGACGATGGACCCTCCACTTTGGAGGGTCCATAGTGGAGGGGGTGGAGCTTGGCGTGTCAGTCTTAATTCAGAGTCCGATTGATCTGTCGTTCCAATTATGTTATCAGAAACAGAATGGGGCACATTGTTTTATTTATATGACTTTTAAACACAAGCACATAAAACTTCTCTCCCCTAATTGACGATGACGAATGGTGGCACTTTCATTTAGGTGCTGGGTTTTTTAAAAGTACATATTGTTCATTAGTTCTACACAAGGTGTTTATAGTAAAAATATTACAGTTGCATTATTGCTGAAATGGACAAAATTTTTAAAATTTATAACAGCTTATGAATTTTATTCTACAAAAGTGTAAGTCTTGTAAAAATGATTAATTCATTTTATATTACATTTCCTTTAAATGTCCCTATGTCCTGAAGATAATTGTGCTGAAATTTCTAAATGCACTATGACATGGCGAGACATTTCAAACACCGGACATTGTCTCCGACAACAATCCGCATTGTTAATACATATTTTGCAACGAAGCTGACACTCTTGGTGACTTGGAATTCGGACTCAGATATTTCCGATAATCATATTGTTTGAGAACAAGATCATCGGGTGGTTTTCTTAATTTTTCTGTAAATAATTGTCAACATCCATAGCATTTTTTTTACTTTTAATATATTAACATTTGTTACTCGGGGGAAAAAAGATAAATCTCTCCCAACGTTGAGGTGAGTTAACCTCCTGTTCACAGTCTCACTGGACTCAGAATAATTGTTACACAAACATAGAGTAATTTATGTATCCTGATAAAGTTCATTTGAAGTTGCTAAATTCATTAAATGTTAGGACCTCCCTCTCCTTTTTTTTTTAAATATCTAATAAACAACCCATATGTTTTAGCTATTTGGTGCATGATAAATTGGAATGACAGATCAAACGGACTCTGAATTAAGACTGACACGCCAAGCTCCACCCCCTCCACTATGGACCCTCCAAAGTGGAGGGTCCATCGTCAGCATTTTACCCAAAAGCCCTTATTTAATCCGGAAAAGTTATTTATTAGCGTCATATTTGTACATCCGGTTTATTTTTATCCCGAATTTGCTGTGCGGGGTCCATCACGTCGACACAGGTTTGTAGAAAATCTATCTGTGTCACTAGACAGGAAAGGTATCTGTAAACTGAAGTTAATTGTGTCTCATATTCTACGATAGTTTTACTTTTAAAGGCAATAAAGAATCGATGCCTTTTCTTTTGTGTTTAAAAACCGGTTTGTCCTTGAGCATACGTTACATTACACTGCAAAGAATCGGCCAATGTTGTTATTTTACATTTTGACAGATTGAATAGCTACACGTATTTTTCTACAGGTGATGGAGTTGGAGGCTTCTACTTTAGCGGAGATCCCTGTAAGCAACTTTAAATGATAATTTCTCATTTTCTGAATCACTTTCAAATTGAAACTAAATTTTCTGCATATTTATGAAAACAAGCTACACAATGATACAAGACATTTAGAGTGAAAATCTGCAATTTTCCTTGCCTTTGTGACATGTATGGTTTTGTATTGATATTCCGGATATTTAATGTTTTTATTTTTAATATTCTATTCATTTTTATTCCACTGAATGGAGTACATACACAAAATATTACTTTTAAGTAAGTTTACAGTTTTATTTTTATGGACTTGTTTGTTTCTTTATATTTTGCAAATTTTTAATATGTCACTCAATTTTTGTGACACCTATTACATTGTTTTATAAAGGCAAGGGTGAATAAAATCATCGTAGAAGGCATTAAGAAGACGAAGGATGATTTCATACAGAAGAAACTTGAAAGTATATTTACAGCAAGTACAGTCGAGGAGGTAGGAAGGAGTAACTGACTGAAGTATTTATAAACTCGAAAATACAGTTATATCTATTGAATAATTTACGTAAAATGTGAGAGAGATACACTGAATTGTACACCTTTGTTTCGTAGATGCTGTTGCTGTGTCAGTCAGCGAAA
This sequence comes from Magallana angulata, assembly GCF_025612915.1. Lineage (NCBI taxonomy): Eukaryota > Metazoa > Mollusca > Bivalvia > Ostreida > Ostreidae > Magallana > Magallana angulata. The sequence continues at coordinate 1,656,791 of NC_069111.1, read as the reverse complement.
ATGGATCTCAGTCGGATGAACATCTTCAAATCGGTCCAAATCAAGATAGACACAACAAAAAATGGTATGTACGAGTATGTAAGTGTCCATCCACATGTATATGAATCAAAAATACATTCAACTACAATCTTGTCTAACTATATGAGGGTAATGAATTAAAACACCTCTCCAAGTTTTGAGTTGATGTTGGTGCAATCAAAAATCTTCAGAGCTCTCAGTTGTCTATAATTGGAGGGGACTGAATGACCCAGTTCAATTCTGGTATATGGAAAATAGGTCCCTTTTTTTTCCAACTGAGACCCCCCCCCCTCACAAAATTGTCATTTAATATTGAAACATAAGAAAATCTTAAAATTAGTTACTGTTGTGTCAATTTTTCCAATTCCCTCTGAATAGTCACCAGTTTTCCAAACTGTTGTATTCTGGTCATGATCTGATACTGACGTCACAGATACTTGGTGAAATGTCCTTGTAACAGAAATCAGATATAAGATCTTAATTATTGGGGCAGCTCTCTGTTTGTAGTGGATGAAGACGACAGATATGATGTGACGTTTCATATGAAGGAGAAGCGCTGGTTTGGTGGGGGAATTCATGCCACATTTGGTGGAGAAAACAATGCTACAATGGTAAAAGTCTATGCTTTATCAATATTATAAATAAAGAAGGAATTGTCAATTTATACAGGTCTGCTAATACATATAACTGATCATTTACATAAAATCAATGATACAGCAATTAAAAGTCATTATAAAGAATCTAAGAGAACACACCATTATTATAGACTATAGACATATTGGGTAACTGTTTCACATTTTATCAATTTATCAGAAATGAATAGATTTTCAGTGGATTTAGATATGGTTAGCTACTAATACAGAGGACACAATCACTGATTTAATCCTGCTTTGTTTGACTCTCTAAGGTCAGCCGCCTACAGTTTCCCAACACGTTTGGTCGAGCAGAGAACGTTGCCCTGGAATACAACAAAAGTCTGAAGGGGGACCACGGAGGGGCGCTCCGCTTCTCCAAACCATTAAACGGCAACCCGGATGTCAGGTAAACAACATCCTAAAGGACAAGGAGGACATTACAATAACTCTTTGTTACATCATTTAAAGTTAATGTCTTCATGAAATAGTACAAGAATCAAGCTCAAGCAAGAATCTTGCTATATAATTTTACATCAATCATTTACTAGACTCTTATCTTTGAAACATCTTGTATCATACAATTTAGAAATGAATTCATGACATCAGAGACTAGCAGAAAGAACAGATCTAGGGGAATTCATTTCATGTATTTATAAATAGTCCTAATTCCATTCTCAGTCCCTGTTTATCTTAATGTACCACACTATGTTTACAGGATTTTGATGTACTTTGATTGCACTTTGTTGACAGGTTTTCTACATCTGTATACAAAATGAACTTAGAGTATCCCTGGAGCGGATTCAAAGAAACATCAAGGGGTGTCAACTTTGATTTCACAGTGAGTAAACTAACATTTGGAAAAAAATCTCCTTTGTTTAAAATATCTTTAAAGAATTTTTTTATTTTGCTTTTAAAGGTACATATTCAAAATATTATGAAAATTTGACATTTTAAACATAACATTTGTATATCTTGCCCATTAATTCATGCATTGAATATCAGTAATTTTGATTCAGTTTCCCTCAAATTTTGGTGACCACTGTTTGCGATGGGAGGGTGTCTGGAGAGATTTACGGACCATGAACAGGTCAACTTCCTTCACAGTCAGAGAACAAGCCGGCCATTCCTTAAAGTCCAGTATCAAAGTAAGTCCAGTGTCAAAGTAAGTCCAGTGTCAATTGAAAGTAAGTCATTTTTTAAACTTTATTCCAGTGTCAAATCAAGCATCAGAGTAGGTTTTAAGTCCATGCAGTTTAATAGTTAATCAAATATCAAAGTAAGTCCATTGTCAAAGTAAGTCCAGCATCAAAGTAAGTTCAGTGTCAAAGTAAGTCTTTTGTCAAAGAAAGTCAAGTGACAAAGTAAGTCCAGTTTAAAAGTAAATCAAGTGTCAAAATAAGATCAATGTTGAAGAAAAGTCATTGTCAGAATAGTTTAGCGGCGAAGTGAGTCCACGGAACAAATAAGTAAGTTAAGAGTGAAATTAAGTCCAGAGTCCAAGTAAGTTCAGTTTCAATGTATGTCTCGTGTCAATGTAAGTCCAGTGTCAATGCAAGTCCAGTGTCAAAGTAAGTCCAGTGTCAAAGTAGATCTAGTTTCAAATTAAGACAGTTCTAATAGTTAGTCCGATACCAAGGTATCTTTAATTTCAAAGTGGTTTTGGGTGTAAAAGTAAGCTTAGTGTTAAAGTCATTCCTGTGTTAAGCATTTCCAGTGTCAGAATTAGTGTCAAAGAATGTCTGGTGTTATTACTAAAGAACTAAAATAAGTCTAGTGTGTAGGCCTGTATCTTCTACAGTAAGTTTGATTGACATTAAATTTTGTCCAATTAGGGTAAGTTATCTATATTCCCAAAAATCACTGTGTTTATTATCAAAATAATATTTTGTTGCTGTTAACTCTTATATATTACCTGTGTTTTATCTTAAATTTGTTTACTAATACATGTAGTATATAGTGAGTGAAGGTTGAATTATCAGCCTAGCACAGATGAACACTAAAGCTTAGATGTCATGTTTTCTTTATTTACCAGCACCAGTTCACACGAGACGAGAGAGACAGCCCCATCTTACCTAGTCGCGGATCACTCATCAAAATGGAGCAGGTGAACACACACCACCCTTCCCTCAAAAAAATCTTTAAAATCATAAACCATTATTATTTCATAATTTGTACAAAATCCATTGTCAGAACCTTTCATCCTTCATTTCATCAAACAAAACATATGAAATTATCAAAATTGAAAATACAAACAATACAAAGCAAACAGCACCGAGACACAATTATAAAGCTACTGAGACTTTGCAAAAAAACCAATGAAAAACAAATTATCAGATTGAAAGCGTCATAAGATTTTGCACCTTATTTCTGGGTTTCTATTGACAGGAATTTGCAGGTCTTGGAGGAAATGTGGAATTTTTTAGACATGATATGGAATTGCAGTTTAACAAAAAATTGATATTGGACAGTGTAAGTAGAATGTGGAAACTAAGAACAGGATATCACATGATCAAAAAAATCTGTTCAGAAAATTATCTGAACTAAAAACTAAACTTAATATTGATACATGTATATAATATATAAATATTTTTTATCATCCATCATAATTATGTAATACGTTACATGTACCTCATTTTGCAATAATAAATTTTTCATTTCCTTTTTCTATTATTATTCTTCCATCAGAAAAATAACAATGACTTGGTCTCTTGTGTATTCTTTTTGTCAAAGACTTCTGTCCATTATCTAGGTCATTCAGTTGTCCCTGGCCGGAGGGATCATGAAGAACCCCAACCCTAACACCGAGATACGCATCAACGACCGCTTCTTCCTGGGGGGTCCGCTGACTTTGCGAGGGTTCAACACCAAGGGTGTGGGTCCTCATAGCGAGGGTGAGTCCAGTGGTCAGCGACCTAGTTACATAGGTCACTGTAGTGATCATAGACTCCGTGAGGAGTTACTGTACATTTTTATCTACATGTACAGTGTACTCCCCAGTAAGCTTACAGCAAAACTCACATATAGCAATTTAAGGTACCTCACCTTAAGAAAAACTTTGTTATAACCCTAATTTGCTATTTGGTTAAAGCAAGTTCATAAGAAATCTTACAGCGAATTCATTTTAAGAAGTCTTATAACTACTTGGTTATCGGGCAATTTTCTGAAGGTTTATATAAGGACCTTGCCAGAACATGAATAAGAATTTGTTTTAGCTGTAAATTTTGCTATGTCCATGTTTGTTATATTAATATGTACATATTGTGCACATGGTTTCTGTATTGACAGATTAATTAGTGTGGTGGTTTTGATGGTTATGTTTAGCTAAACATGTACTAAAGCTAGTATTTTATCTGTTGACAGGGAACGCTCTGGGTGGTGACGTCTACTGGGCCAGTGGCCTACATTTGTACACACCCCTCCCATTCAGGCCAGGCAAAGGCGGATTTGGCGATTTCTTCCGCTCACATTTCTTTGTAAATGCTGGGAATGTTTATAACATACAGACAGGTAGGAAAGTAGTAGGAAAAACTTGGTATCCCAAACATGTCTGGTATTCAGTCATTGTAATTGTTGTCCCATACCACTAACTACTACGAATACCAAGTATCTGTTAGTTTTTGTAATCTACTGTACACATCTCTTTGGATGTACTCTCAAATACATGTGTTGGATAAGAGAATTGGATCTTGAATGAGCTATCATTACAATTTAAAAGTTCATAACCTCACCTTGAAATAATGTACAGCCAGGTATATTTATGTCTTTTTTCAGATAAACCCATCATAGAAAACTTACGTGGGCTATCTGAGGAGTTCCGCCTGGCATATGGAGCGGGCATTGTGCTGATGATGGGCAACATAGCCCGGCTAGAGCTTAACTATGTGGTGCCCGTCAGAGCCCAGACTGGTGACAGGTGAGAGAGAGAGAGAGAGAGAGAGAGAGAGAGAGAGAGAGAGAGAGAGAGAGAGAGAGAGAGATCTCCTTATATGAAAGAGGGAAAATAGGCAATGGAGAAAAAAGAGATGAGTAACAAGATCAATAGAGGAAGAAAATGTACAAAAAAAAATGAATAGAAAAATTGTTGAGGAAGCACCAGTAATGTCAGATGGAACATATTTTTATCATCAAAAACTCATACATGTAATGATTCAAAAACAATTACCGGTGTATGTAAAAAAATAAAAGGTAATTGAGAAAAAAATCAACCTCTATAATAAAAATTTGACCCTTTATTTCAGTATAAATTCGGGTTTGCAGTTTGGCATTGGAGTGACCTTTCTGTGATGGAGTGAAGTCATGTGATCTTCATGGGATTATTCATTGTGACATTATACCGGACATAAGGATAAATGTGTGTGTTGAGAAAAAAGACAGAAAATAAACGGGATGACTTGGTTATTGGTGCCTTTTTTTAATGCCCCAACACGGTTACACCCCACGGATATGTTTTATAGAATGAAATAAATGCTTATTGAATATTATTGTATAATTTACTGCAGTTTGTGTCATTTCACACATGAGAGTGTATTGCCTCCCCTACACATCAGGCTGTCTAGGGGTCAGACACCAGTGATACAAGGTGGCCTCTCATAATGAAAATACAAGTAATGAGGAATGCAGCACATCAGCCTTCCTAGACACAATCACTGGTGACTTGCTACCATAGTGTCAGTATAAGGTTTCTGTGGTTTTGTTGGAAAGAAATCTAAAACTGATAAGTTCCATAGGGACCCACAAACCTGTATAGTCAATACTCTGTTATTGCATTTTACATTACATATGATTTTAAATAGGAACAAATCAGTGAAATTCCTCAATTTATCTGCATAATTTGTGATACCAAAGATAAACTCATATGATGATTTCAATTGATATGTAATTTAAATGGGAACAAATTTGCTCAATTCCTGAATACTGGTATAACTGCATATGTAATGGCATATAATATTTTATACCAAAATAAACCTGAATAAGACACAATGCTTTGATTACATTTTAATTGATTACGTTTTAATTGATTACGTTTTAATACTACATGCATCTTGTCCTGGGCAGCACTTTTGACATTGTAGAATGTGTTAAATACAAAATATAGACTTGTCGAATAAAGGATACATGTACATTTGTACAAAAGATTTAGATGAGGCATATAATACAAAAAAACGGTATTACAATCAAAGAGAAAAACATATACAATGTACAAGTAACTTGCATATATTATGAACATCAATGTTACACATAAAATGAGTGGTTGTATTCTTATACATTTAATGCATGTATATATATACATTAAACATATTTTACGCTTGTTTAACAAGAATGTAAACATCCAATGACAAATTGAAATATCACAATTGACATGTAGAGTGTACATATAGAATCATTTCAATAAGAGTATACATAGTAAATTCACTTTTTGAATTCAGTGTTGGGGTCAGATCATATTATCAGAATTTGGTTTCTTCTCTCTCTTGGGGAGATGACCTGGGTTGTTCATTGTTGACAGTCAGGGTACAGACATAGGTCCCTTCTGTCCCCCCACCCCCAGGGGTCACACTGTCCACCTGTGTACCACTCACTATATCACTGTATTGTTCACTCTCAGACTTATTTCGAGGTACACCATTACTTATAATCTTACTCACACTGTTCAGCTTCTGCTCAGTCAAAGAGTCCTTCCGGTCACTCACAGGATGTCCAGGGGAGGAGCTTGGGTCAGACCCCGCTTCCTCCCTGTCACTCACTGAGAGAGAGGGGCTAACCACAGCATGCCCCGATTTCTTTCTGCTTTCCTTTACAGCTAGGGCGGGGCTCTCAACAGGAGACACAACAGGAGAAACAAGCTGCTCGTTCTCCTCAATAATTCTAGAGCGGAGAATGAAGTTAGGGTTAGTCCTTGCGTTTGAGGTACAGTTATTGTAATTGGAGGAGCTGCTGTCTATTTCGAGGGAGGAACTGCTAGAGGGCCCAGGGTCCACGCTGTTTGACCTCTGTATGATGTCCATTGGCTCCGTGTTACTGACCGTCTGGTTGTCCAGGGACAGCGACCTCAGTGGTCTCCCCTCTAGGAGCCCAGGGGTGGAGGCACGGGCTCCTGTAAATAACGCTCTCTCCCTGTCAGAAAGGAAAATCACACTGCTGATTTGAGCAATTCATCATGGAAGCAAAAAAAAAAATCAGTCCATAGATTAAATCAAGTGTTTCATAAAGGTAAGATGGATGATTATATTTATTGTTTACCAATTTGTTTACATCACATTATCCAAAAGAGAAATTCAAAACTCTTTTAAACTGAAAAAATACAACTCATTAATTAGGAGCATGAACAAAGAAGATATCAAAATAATTAACTTGCACAAGTAACTAGGAGTGTACAATCACAGTGCAATGTGTGCAAAAGTGAAGGTTAAATGAACAGAAATTACGAGGATTGTTTTACACAAAGCTTGTCAACACAATTTACCTGTCCAACCATAACATGCTGTGATAAAAGATGAAATAATCCTGATATACCAAATATCTTTAACTTGAAATGTACTAGAATGAATGTTACAAGTATTTGACTTGAATTTAAACTGGTTACATTACAAATCTTTGACTTGACTAGTTCCTCACTGACCTGGTTCCCAGCACTTACCGGTTCTCAGCCTTAGGTTGGAACTGAACATGTGCTTTCTGATCGGGAGATAACTCCTTATTTTTGCTGGACAAAAGCCCTAGACTCTTTGCTTGCTGGATTTTCTGCAATGATTAGTGGGTTAGTTTGTGAGTTTGTGGCTACAATCTATTCCTCTACAAAACACCAGAAGTGTTAGTCAATACACAAATACAGATACACAAATCTATAAACATTAATACAGGTGTGGTAGAGTGCTTAAGACAAGGGTGCTATGTTCTGGTGAGCCACACAGGCCCTGTGAGATTACAGTTTGTGTGTAAGCTTTGTGTTAGCTCTGCTGGGGACACAACATTGAAGCAGTGAAGCAAGAGCAGTTCATAGATCAATGGCCTACCTCTTCTTCTTACTATTCTTTTTGAGAGATTCCTGATTAATTAAAGGATAAATAAATCACTTAATGAATGTACATGCATTAAGAAATAATTAAGTAGCATTCTTGATTATTAGATATTTAGCAATTATTTTTTAGAAATATTATTTTGAAATGTTAGTATGTAGTAAAGTAACAAATTAGATATCATTTTTTTTAAAAATTGTCACGGCAATAAAGAATGAATAAAGATAAAAAATAGTAAACAAAAATAATATATTAAAATTTTTGAGGACTTCCAAATTTAAAACACAAACAACAACAATAACTGACAAAATGGGAACCTCTGCTGTCCTTATTTGCTACAATCATTGTAATACATGTACAAAGATATTGTAATATATAAAATTACTGTAATTGGCACAAATGTACAGAGCTCTGTAACTCTCATAACATTACTTGAAAATTTATAAGAGTCAATAAGTTACATCATTTTGCTTTTGAATTTTTTAATGCTTGGTTTTTTTTTAATGTATTAAATATGGAGGAAAAAAAATTCAATGGAAATTAGAATCTGAATAATGAAAATACCTGAAGATGTTCAATTGCCTGAAACACACAACTTCAAAGCTTTCAAAGTGTATGAACCACACCATATAACTTATTTTTTTCCAATAAATATTTATTGTTAGAGTCTTATTATCTATGATTTTGAAACACAACACCTGATTTCAGTACAGACACGTCACAAACAGACAGAACACAGAAGACTCGGATACTATAAGGTCAGACACACACAGTTTCTGGCACAGATCTTGGGCAACAGTTAGGTGTGTATCATTACTCCCCCTCCCAGGGAGTGGGTCACTTCTCCCCCTCCATCTCCTCATCCTCTAGGATAGGGTTGGCCCCCAGGGTTTGCCTTCTCTGTCTACTACCTCCATGGGGAGAGGGGGGCAGCATTGAGCGTGGGGCCACACATGGACAGGAATTTAGGCGTGGTCGGATGAAGCCGGAAAACGCGGGGTGGGGTTTATTTACCTTCCACTTGGACATGACCTTGGTCCGGTGGTTGGAGGCATGCTTCAGACACAGCTGACTGATGGAGCGGACAAACGCCCCATGTCCGTGTTTTGCATCGTGACCCGATACGTGCTGAGAGTGAGTGGGCTGGCCCATCTCGGTGGGGACGATCAGGAGAACCACTTTATGACTCTTCTCTGGCTGCAAAAAAACAGAGCAGGTGGACTCATTTAGTCACCATTTACATTATAATATCGACTTCAAGTAAATTTAAGTTCAAGTTTCTTTGTAAGAAAGGAAGGACAGGATGTGTTAGGTACCAGTAGTTCTAGTTTTAGAACGGTCCAAGGAATGTAGCAGGGTGCTGTAAACCCTTCTTTAGTGAACACATTCTGGGCGTGTCCTACACAAAACACAAAAAGGCAGACACTGTTACAGTATGTATTATGAAGATTGCTGTCACTTTGAAGAAAATAAAATAATGAATTTAATCAAATTAAGTAATAAAAGTACTGACATGCAATAAACTTAGTAGGAATGACTTGATCATCAACAAATTTATTTTGGTACAAGAATTTGCAGAGATAATTACTTCCAGTCCAATGGATGACACTGGATCTTATAAATCCCTGTCTTTTGATCAAAGCCTAACATTAGTTTAACCTTTTCGTGATTTATAAAGTGTTCTACAAGTAGAAGTCATGAAGTACACACCATTGATTAGAACTACATCACTCATGGTTGAGTCGACTGTGAACACATCAATGTCATCAGAGTCCAGCAGGTAGGAGTTCTCCAGCTGTAGCTTGATCTTCTCCTTGGTCCAGCCCTGAAACAAACAAACAAGTTCATGTACAGCATTGATTCCTTCTCTCCAAATCATCAACAGATAAAGCAACTTCTGCCCAATGACAGGCTGTTTAACCAGTAACAGGCAAACCGACCAATGACTGTCTGCCCAGTAAGACCTAGATTGCTCAAACGGACTGACCTGGTAGGCAGTCTGCTTCATCAGTATGGAGGTGGCGATGCGGTTGGCACACACATGCCAGAGTCGGTACTCCAGTGATGGCTCGCTGTCCTGGAATTCCTCCAACGCTTTCTCCATGTCCTCACCACTGATAAACAACACCTACAACACAATGTTATATATTTACAGAAATAACACATACAACACACAACATTATATATTTACAGAAACATCACCTACAACACAATGTTATATTTTTACAGAAATAACACATACAACACACAACATTATATATTTACAGAAACATCACCTACAACACAATGTTATATATTTACAGAAATAACACATACAACACACAACATTATATATTTACAGAAACATCACCTACAACACAATGTTATATTTTTACAGAAATAACACATACAACACACAACATTATATATTTACAGAAACATCACCTACAACACAATGTTATATATTTACAGAAATAACACATACAACACACAACATTATATATTTACAGAAACATCACCTACAACACAATGTTATATTTTTACAGAAATAACACATACAACACACAACATTATATATTTACAGAAACATCACCTACAACACAATGTTATATATTTACAGAAATAACACATACAACACACAACATTATATATTTACAGAAACATCACCTACAACACGTTATATATTTACAGAAATAACACATACAACACACAACATTATATATTTACAGAAACAACACCTGTACTAGGATATTTACCTGGATAAAGTACACAGACAACAGAATAAGCCTGTACTAGGATATTTACCTGGACGGCTGTCTCACAGGTGACGGTAGCTGACCGCGGTCTCTTGGTCAGCAGCCCCATCTCCCCAATGATGTTCCCCGAGGTCAAGAAGTCAATCAGATTGGCCTTGACCTGCAGCCCCGACCCACTGACAGGCTTACCCTCGTAGATGATTGGTTTACCAGGCTGTGTGGTGGACTCCAGCTGTTAAAGGTTATATTTACAAATATTAGATGACATGGATATGATGACATGATTGAAGAAAATCAGATCTGCATGTGGAATCACTACAGAAGGAAAGAAAGTGATAAAGAACTAAACTATAAATATGTGGAGCAGCTGTAAAATCTCACTACAGAAAAGAAAGAAGCAAAAAACAGAAGGTCATTAATTTATGTATGTTCTGGAATAGCTGTAAAATCTAACTACCGGGTACAGACAGAGTCAGACACAGTAAAAAGGCAGATAATTTGTGTGTAGAAAAGCTGTAAAATCTATCCTTAGAAGATGAAAAGAAAAGAAAACAGAGAAAATAATTTAGGGAAATCAAATAACAAATCGGTGGAATATATTCAACAAAATCTTTTCTCGGAAGGTGGATAAATTTGTGGGGGGGGGGGGGGGGGGTGGGGGACAGAAATCTCTCTATGGAATAGCTGTAAAATCTTACCAAGAGCTATGAAAGAAAAGAAGTTGTATGTGGAGACAATATCTACTTGTGGAATAGTTATGAAATCTAAATGCAGATAAGGGAAAGAAACCAAAAAGTGGGTGAGCATCCTAGTATTCTAGTATCTATCTGTAGAATAGCTGTAAAACAAAACTCTCACTAGAGATGGAGAGAAAAGCACTGAATGTGGACTAGACTATTAGTCCCTGGAATAGCTTATAATAATGAGGACATACAGACCTGGTACAAGTGATCACATTGTATAGCTTTAGTAATCTGTAACAGAAATGTCAGCATGTACCGAGCATCATTGTCAGTGAGGAGGTTTGGGGATTTATACAGGTTCCCGGGGTGGAGACTTACCCGCACCATCCCAGACACAATGATGTAGATTCCTCCCGGCGGGTCTCCCTCGTAGATTATCACATCTTCGTAGTTGTAACTGATTAGTTTGGCCTGATTCTGTAAATGACATAAAAAAGATCATATTAGTGTCTAAATCCTTGAAGTAAAAGTTCTGAATCAATGTACAAGATGGTATTCATGTTCTTCACATGGGTTACCTTGATGTAGGCGATGAGCTTGGCATCGTTTCTGAGCCAGAAGACATGCTTCAACATGTAGTCAGGAGGTGGCAGGGGCAGACTGGGAGGGAAACTCAACAGCCGCTTCATCTTCTCTTCTATCATCTACAACATACACCGACTTATCAAAATCCAAAGAAAATAATTCATCATACACAAAAACTTGCCAGAGACCTTTCCTTTTCCTTTTTCCACTTTCCTTTTTATTTAGACCTACCTTTTCTTTGACTTTTGTATTTGGTCTGACCTTCTCCACGACCTTTGTAAGTCTGACATTCTCTCTGATCTCTTCATATAGTCTAAAAATAACATTTGATCTGACCTGAGACTAACCTACGTCTCACCTATGGTTGACCTTTGTCTGAACTTCTTTTTGACCTCTGTCTCAATGTGACCTTCTTGGTGACCTTTGCATCAAGTCTGACATTCTCTTTAAATTTTGTATATAGTTTGACTAACATTTGGTATGATCTAAGCTCTAAGGTTGACCTTTGGCTGACATTATCTTTAACTTTTGTCTGACCTTCTCTTTGACGTTTGTCTAACCTTCTGTTTGACCTTTGACCTACCTTCTCTAGCTTGGTGCCCTCCGCCTCCTCCAGGATCCCGTCCATCAGCAATTCATGGACGCCATCCCTCAGGTTGTTGAGCACGCTGCGGATCGCCTGACGTGTTTTGATGGACAGGGCGATGTCAGGGTGCTGCTTCTGTAACATACCTACAATCAACATAAATAGTCACATGTTAAGAGACAACTGTAATAAAGCTTCTTAGAGACAATTTCAATAAACAGTCCTCTCAAAGACAATTGTAATGGACAGTCAAATCTCAGAGACAATCAAACTGAACAGTCAACTCTGGTGTACCCAGAGACAAGATAACATCCTGATGGTTTAAGTCAAGAACTCTTAAAGACTGCTGAATACTTTTCAGATTACATCCAAACAACAATTCTCTGGATTTTGTTACACAATTACCCAGACTATCATCAAATTGCTTCAGACACTTACCCAGACATCGGATGACGTCAAGCCGCCCATTATCACTGGACTGTTTGAGGTTCTTGGCGATGTCCTTCTGGTCGATCATGTGATCTATCAGCTTCCTGACCTCCTCCTCCCCCGCCACGTAGCCCCGCCCCACGTCATAGCCGTAACTCAGCTGTTTACTGATCTGTCGCTTCAACAGCTTCACAATCAGAGGCATCAGCGGCTAAACAAGGAGGATGCATGTTTTGTAAATTTATCTGGTTATACCATTCATATTTTACTAAATTCTGGGTATTTTTATAAAGATGTCTTTGTTATCATTTCGTTACAATAAGAATTGTTCTCTCAAGATCAATGTCCACACTTCATTTAGAATTATACAGCCACCATTAAATGATAAAGCCACAATCACATCCATACATGTACTGTATACAGTGAAATATTTGTCCACCTATTAATATCACTCCTTTTGCCCTGGTTGACAGCGGGCAAATTTAAGACTTGGCAAATTGCATTGTCCTAATTATCTCTCTTTAAACACAACTTTGTCTTGTTGAATTCAAGATGGGGGGGGGGGGGGGGGGGGGAACCGTTTGAAATCAAAGGAGGGCGAGAATAACCCTGTATACAGTATTCCGAGTTATTTTACATCTATCACTGACCTCCAGCAGCCGGAAGAGTCTAATGACCCTGAAGAGGAGGAAGATGACGATGATGATGGCCACAGCATTGTGATCTTCACCGTACACAGCGGGGAGGGAGAAGCCGATGATGATGTCCAGCAGACCCAGCGAGATGATGACCAGACACAGCTTGTTCCAGCCAGTCCTGATGTACTCCTGTCTCTGGACAAGCACCTGTTGAAAAACCAATTACACAGTCAGTCAGTTCAAATGTAAAAAAGGGAGAATAAGTAGTTCTCAAGTCAATGGGGGATTATACATGTCACTGGAACTATATTAATATGGGTATCATAAATAAAATATTTTGTTACCTTTACAATTTGTTTTCCTTTGAAAGGTACATGTATATTTTAAAATCAAAAGCCTATAAACTATATATGATAATTTTTCTCAAACTATAGATTTTCCCCAAAACATCAATAATTCAATTTAAACAATAACTGCAAAAATGCTGATACCTTGGCAACACACTCCATGATGTAGAGCGCCACAAACATGACATTGAGGCTGCGGAAGATGTTGCGTTTGTCCTTCCAGTCGTCATGGTACTGACAGACGATGGAGAAGGCCACATTGACCATGTCGATGATGATGATGGAGACCATGGTCAGGTAGAAGGCCTGGTGCTGGGTCACCGTGTACAGGTGTCGCACCACCCCCGATTTAGGGGTGGGGATCATAACCTGACCAATCAGACGCAACACAAATCTTTTCTGGAATTAATAGAACAGAAATTTGAATGTGAGTTTGATTTCTAAGGTTGTTCTCAAGTAACCTTGACCTCAACAATTAAGTTTTTGTAAAATTTGCAAAGTTGAAATTGGGAATAAAATTTCAGATCATACTAGACAGATGGCCATTCGGACTTGCAATGTACGTTGGTATATACTGACATCAGAACTTTGTAAACAAGTAGAGCCTAAATCTACATTCTGTTCTTTAAATACTTACCACATTTACATAAAACTTGGGCACTTCCCAGCTCTTTTTGATTTCATCTACATCTAAGAATCTGGAATAAGTTGAGGTCATTAATAAAACTGATTCTAAAAGGGTATCTCGAGTTCTCTGAATATACACCTAATATTAGTGCTCCTATTAATCATTGACAACCGGACTTACTTCCCCTGTTTGTCTGCGGCGGTATCTGTACAGTCATGAAGTTTGCGGACGGCTTCCCTCGACAGCATGCCTTGTTCAAACTGTCGCCAGTAACTCATCTAAAATCATAATAAACAAATAAATAAAAAATCAGGGTGACTAAAATAATCACTATCACTTTTTTTTTGGCAGCTTTAAGATCAACTTCATGGTAATTTACCATAGCTAGTCAAAAGAACTGTACAATAGATTGACAGGTACAGTACAACAGTACAACATAAACTGTACAGTAGATTGTCAGTAACAGTACAACAGATCAACATAAACTGTACAGTAGATTGACAGGTACAGTACAACAGTACAACATAAACTGTACAGTAGATTGACAGTAACAGTACAACAGATCCACATAAACTGTACAGTAGATTGACAGTAACAGTACAACAGATCCACATAAACTGTACAGTAGATTGACAGTAACAGTACAACAGATCAACATAAACTGTACAGCTTAATACTGAACAGTACTTTACAAAGGATTGACAGTTATTGTACAGCAGATTGACATATAAAGTACATCACCTTCTCTGCCTTGAGCATCCTGAGGATGGCTTCATTGGTCATGTCCCGGAGCTCCTTGCGAGTGTACTGGGCAGGGAGTTTGGCATCACACTCAGGACAGATTGAGTTCGGCCGGACGTCAAGCGAGTCCTCAACCTCAGCTTCCTCCTGCGTTGTGATGTACGGGTCATCAATTTCACAGCTCTTCTCTACTGTGTCCCAGTCAGCGTCGGCCAAAAACCTGATCAAATGTCAACGATACTTTCTTGTTGTATTATCATATGTGTGTTGTAGATTTCTTTATTTTATGCAAAAATTTTTTTTTTGCAAAATTTCAATTTCGGAGCATCAAACCACCAAAAATTTCATGGTGAATTCATAATGCTAAGGTTTATGTAAATTAATCAATGTATTTAAATGAGATAGTACATTACAAATGAATTATGATAAAATAATAAATAAATATGAGCAAAACATGTTTGCAATGTCAATCATTTACTATATGATAGTAAATAGAAAGTTTGGACAATTTTAT
This sequence comes from Magallana angulata, assembly GCF_025612915.1. NCBI lineage: Eukaryota > Metazoa > Mollusca > Bivalvia > Ostreida > Ostreidae > Magallana > Magallana angulata. The sequence goes on along the minus strand of NC_069111.1, from coordinate 1,641,236 downwards.
GGTGCTTTTCAAAGTTAAACAAGTCCACTTTTGATATCTTAGTTTTACTTTCCCCAACATTCTTTTTGTGTAAATTAAGACTAATATCAGAAGATTATTGTCCTTTAGAATCTTGACAACTCAGCAAATGATTTAATATAAGATACCAAGTACTGAAACAACCAAATGTGAATAGAAGTTTATTAGCTCCCGTGAGCAGAGTGGTGCTGGACCTACAGATATATCATCTATATGACCAGGAAAGTCTAGACTTCTCTGATTAAGGTACCGTGAGCTTTTACCTGTCTGATTTTAACATGTTTAATGTCTTTTCCCGCATGTCTTCCAGAAATCGCAGTGAGTTGGCCATGGACATTTTCTTGGCAGGGGAGATGTCACTCATTCCTGCAAAATTATCATAATTGTAAAACATGAGTTATAAAATCATGATTCTTTTTCAGCACAAGGAACAAGATGAATTTGCTTAATATAGTACATTAAAAAAAGTCCCTATTTTGATTACTGACCAAGAACATTGAGGAGAGCAGAGCAGGTGGTGGCGTTGATCAACAGAGTCAGGAACACAATACCCGATACATGGACCAGGACCTACAGGTAAAAATAAAGGTACAGGTAACTCAAAACTTGATAAATGGACTAAAATCTATGGATAGAAGTGTCATAGACTATGATACAATTGAATCAGAAACTACAGGTACTTGTTACTCAGAGCACAGAGAGCACCAAATTCAGGTTCTGTTAAGATGGTATGCAAGGTGAGAAAACACTACTGAAAATTGTGTCATTTGATTTATACAAGGACTTACTAGATATATACCGGTAACTACAAAAACACAATTATCAGACAACGTTTCAGTATGTACACCCTTACACCACACATGCAGTGAATATCGGCCGTCTACTCACCCGGATGCCGACAGTCTCAGAGTCAATCTCATCGTGATGGGCCACCTGTAGGGCCAGGGCTAGCCCCACAGCCCCCCTCAGACCGCCCCACGTCATCACCATACCCTCCTGCCAGGACAGACCATACCCTGTGTGTCGTAGAATCGGACTGAAGATGGCGATCACCAGGCCTCTACAAAACAGAATACAATATATATTATCACCTCACCACATGTCACTGTGACAGACTAGAGAAATATATATACCCATACCTATATAATGTGTGTAACTGTCCATTAGCCAGCAAATTCACATTCATATCATTTTAATGAATATTCTGTTTAATTTTATCCCCCCCCCCCCCCCCCCCGAAGACTTTGAGTTGATGCATGTTGAACTTCGAAATGGTCACAGTAAGCAATCCCTGTCCAACACCTGAGGGGGGCTGCTCTGATGTTCACATAGTTATAAATCCATTGTGTAATCAACATAAACACTGCATTTATAGGGACTTTCTACTACTGTACAGATTTCTTGTCACCATTAAAATGTTTGTACCGGTATATGTCATTCTATGTAGAACTATTTATGTACAGTTTGACCAATTATCTTTTAATTTGACCCATAGAAATTAAGCTGGAATAAGATCAAAATATTTGTTTTATTTGAAATATACTGCAAATGCTCCATCTTAGCTTCACAAGCCAACAAACCAAAAATAACTATTTCGTGTCACATCAATGACAGTAGGTAAAAAGTCTTTAAAAAAAACACCAAAACTTTGTATGCACTAAAGAAACAGTATATTTATTTGTGTAGATAAGTGTGAAACTGGATATCCAGTTCCAAAGATTTTCAATCTTTCTACAGAAATGAAAACTTTTTAATATTTTTTTATAACATGCTTTTTTATGAGTCACCTAGGTGTAGACTGGGAGTCTGTGAGACAGGAGAATGCCCTTATCTTCACACCTATAGGACTGTTAACGTCCCCAGCTCTGCACCGCACAGGTAGCAAGTCAGACGTGTTTTTACCTGGCCGTTACCACACGCTTAATTGTTGTTTATTTTCATTACTTTACTTTCATTAATGACCTCATTTGTCAGACTGCTACATAACACTGACTTCCAACAGCCGAGCATTGACAAATAGCTCTAGGTCCCCGTTATGTATCGTATCTTATACTGCACCTTGCCATCTAGATTGTTTGACATTTGAAGTGTCTTAAATATGGTTTATGTCAATAATAAAAGGTCCATTAAAATAAAAAGATACAAACCTTATGACAAATATTCCAAAGTACAATGCAAACATGTAAAACCAGTCGATGCCGTGGATTTCAAAAATGGCTTTCTCTGCGATCACCATGCCAACAATGATGAAGATGAGGGTGTTTGCTATGTAGGCCAGGGTCTCCCAAAATCTGCAATCACAAACCAACCGTCAATACCTTAGGCAAGACAATATATTTGTTTCATTTTTTCTGCTAACAGTATACCAAAATTTATGGCAACCTTAAGCAAGGTTTTATTAAAGAACTTCTTACATAGTCGCAATTCTTTTTGGTCTCATAGACAATTTGGTCAATATGTAGCTAGAGATTTTACAATACATTTTCTCCAAATTACTTCAATACATGTATCTATATTTACATTACACAGGTATAATTAAATGATAAATAATTTACGTTATTTATAAATTTAGTCGTATGTCAAAAGCTTTTTAACACAAAGAGGTTAATTGTAGTATATCATATCATTACACAATAGCGATACACAATGGTTTGGACACAAAAATGAGGTGTATAACTGGTGTAACCATGTCTACCTGTGAAGGAAGTGCTCCACCTCAGGACTGATCATGGTCTTCTCGGAGTTCATGGTGACCCCCAGGACCACCGTGGCCAGCACCCCCGACACCCCCAGGTACTCCTCACCTACAGACACACAAACAACGATAGATATACTCCTCACCTAGACACACAAACAAAGGTAGTGATCAGTAAAGCTCTGGCTCAATTCAGGCTGAACTCACCCTGTAGTAAGTCAGGTATGTGGAGGCTTAACTAATCTGTAGTAAGTCTGGTATGTAAAGGCTTAACTTACCTATGTAGAAAGCGAGGTATGTGGAGGCTAATCATACTTATAGCTAAGTAGAAGGTCAGGTATGTGGAGGCTTATTTTACCTATGTAGAAAGCCTGGTATGTGGAGGCTAGGCTTACCTTTGTAGAAAGTCACTTTAAGTAAGGTATGTGGAGGCTTAGCTTACTTATGAAGAAAGCCAGGTATGTGGAAGCTTAACTTACCTATGCACAGGTCAGGTATGTGGATGTTTTACTAACCTATATAGAAGGTCAGGTATGTGGAGGCCAGGGTGATTGTGATTTCTACCAGAGCATCGTTGAAGACTCGGGACAAACAGAACAGAGTGATTTTAGCTGTAAAGAACCCCCACAGTGGGCCCCCTAGGGCAACCTGTAGGAACCCCACCACTATCTCTCCACCTGTAATAGACAATGAAAGGGAAAAGTGTTTGTGTTTACTTTTTTTTACCGAACAGCTAAAAAGTTTACAAACAACAACATAATTATATACATATCTGTACTCATGAAATCAACACTACTATAGTATGTGTCTACGCAAAGTAACTATGCTCGCAGTTCATTTAACAACTATTCTAGAAAAACTTAAATCTTAAATTGTAGGTAATCTCTCTCTCTCTTTCTCTCTCTCTCATATATATGTACTGTCTAGATTTGAAAGAAACCAAATCTTACCCATATCTGTGTTAGCAATAAAAGATTAAAAGAGTTGATAGAATAATAAAATGATCATATTTTGCAGTTTTCCAATAATATGGATATGTTTAAAAGGAACAAGCATACATGTAACTTAAATCTAATCACTTGTGTTTTCCCTACCAGTGAGGCCTTCCTCTGATGTTGCCAGTTTAACAAAGACGTTGTAAAAGACGATGGCTGTTCCATCATTTATCAATGACTCCCCCTCTACAACCATAGCCAGCTGCTTAGAGGCACCTAAGTACAGTTGGAAGAAAATTATATACTGGTATATAAATAAAATCATGATACTGTAAAATCGTCATATGTTTATTTGTTAGGTTCTCCCAACAACAATTTAACACCACAAGGCACAACAATTGGCCCCCACAAATCTCAATGATTCAACGGTAATAAAAATGTATTATAATGTCCACAAATGAATAAACTGTTGTTAAGTATCCTTTTTCATCATGTGATGTGTGGCGACTGACCTAGATCTCTCAGTAGGGCCACCACCGCCACTGGATCTGTGGCACTGAGGATGGAGCCAAACATCATGCCGATGTTCCAGTCCCAGTCATAGGTAAACAGGTACCTGGCCAGCAGACAGGTGAACAGGGACGCCACCGCTGGACCAAAGAAAGCATTGATTGAAAGATACATAGCAAGGTAAGGGGAGTTAATGGATTGATACATAGATTGATTGAATGATTAATTGCTTGATTTCATGGGAAAGGTCTCAATATGTACATCCTTGAGGGCCCTTAATTGGTAAATAAAGAAATTGAAATTGAATTGTATTTGACCTTTCAATGTTAAAAAAAAAATCTCATGACTTTTAAAGTATCTGGAAACTAACTAACATCTTTCCAAGACTATTTTGTAAAAACTTATCAGCACGTTGACTTTAACCTCCCAATAGTGTTGCAACAAGGCAGACATCAAACTGTACCCAACTAAGCAGGTTTAAAAATTTACCTAACCCAGGAATGGCCAGGAGTAAAACCTGCATAAAAGTCTTCATAAATGTATGGACCTCCATTCCAAACGCTGACTCAAAGATAAGTACAGGCAGAAATATGAACAGTAGAAGGTGGGGGTCTGTCTCCACCACACGGGCGTAGGAGTGGACTGTGGCATTGTTTGTGGATAGCAGCCCAAACAGCACCCCCAGGACCAATAGCACCACAGTGTAGGGCAGCCGGATCTTCAGCCCATGGATGATCTGTCTAACTAGGGCTGAAAGTGAATGTCATGTGGGAAAAAAATTAGGCATATCAAAAGTAACATTCTGGTTTGTTTACAGCACATTTTGAGTGAAGAAATTTTTGTATATTTGAATCTGTTACAAAGTTTACTGTAATGATTTTCGAGAAAAAAATCAAATGTATAATATAAAAAAATATATAAATCTATAACTCACCTCCCAAGGCACAGCAAAAGAAAATGAAAAATATGATGTTGAGCGCATGTGACGCTTCATTGTGGTAAGTTTTACTGGGTATTCTTGGTGTGTTCGGCGGTGTAAAATTCGATGTAGCATTAGGTGCAGTTAGCATATTTGTTCGCATGGCGGATGATTTTCTGCTGCCAGGCTTCTCTGTACAGTTCTACGGTATGAATTTATCTGTAAATATTAAAAATACATTGTTTTCATTCTGCCGGAAGTCAAAATCATTCACGTCATCACCATAACTGTGCTCATGACGTCACAAGGTCATATGCGCGAAGCGCACTAACCAACCAGTCCGGTAATTAATATTCCCAATATTTGACTATATAGATGCGACCCTCTCCTCGATATCAGGGTTGGTTTTCAGACCGTAACCCATCTCTTGTATGATTCTTTTTTCGGGAAATGTTGCTCGAACTCTCTTTTATCTTTATTTTCGCCACCAATTTTATTTAATTTGATGCGCTCAAAATTCACTTTTCTTTGTATTAAGACTTTGATTACTGAAAGTTAGCCGCGAAGACATGCTATGATATAAATCAACTTCCTACTTTAATGAAAGTAACTGTATTGAAAAATCAAAGCGAAGTTTGTTTCATTTTTTTTGGGGGGGGGGGGGGTGGGGGGGGGGGACCCCGTATGCAATATATTTTTTTAAGCGGGAGATGTTTCAGTCATTAATTTTGGTACTGAATATTACAAATGTACCGATTATTAATTTGTTGTGAAGAATTATTTAGAATGTTTAAAGCAGAAAGGAAATACAACTTATAAATAATCATAGGTACACTCAGGTGCCAAAAGTATGTTACCTTTTTTTTCTTTTCACTATATATTTCATTGAAAACCAACTTTTTTCAAGACTCACTTAAAAACTCCTTGACCGATTTTAAAAAGGCTTGGATTGATAAATTCCAAATTTCTCTGACTTTTTTTGGCATCATATTTAATTATTTTCCCAACTTCAGTTCTTGAGATTTGCATGATGTTTACAATCCAAAGTAAGATTTTTCGGCTCTAATATTGCAGAGCACTTGAAAAATATCTTCGTGTTGTGTTTGAAATATGAAATTTTGCATATGAGTTGTCAAAAAACTATTTCATTGTTTGTCAAAAAGTGCAAATTGAATCTACTTTAATCAATAAAAATTTCATCAAAATTTGATAAAAATTAACATTAAAAAACCCCTTTTAAACATAAGCCTTGTTTTCAATGAAATATATATGGAAAAAAGAAAAGTTGACATACTTCTGGCACGTTAGAGTAGAAAAACAAACCAGTAAAATAATAGCCTTACCTAAAAGACTCTAAGCATTTAAAGCTATTTACAGGAATATCCATCTATGCGTGTAGAAATCGTTGACTTAATTCACTGGCACAAAATTTCCACTCACTGTTAGAAAACACTTTGTCAATTGCTGATTTCAAAACATGACAACAAAATTTATATTTTCCAGATAAACTAGTATTTACATATTCATGGGAAAACACCACGAGAGTGAATGAAAAACTATAAGTATATGCAACCGCAAATCGACTCGTGGAGATGGAGTGAGGGGGCCGTTTCATCATGATTATAAACTTCTTGTTTTTATTGATAACGACAGGATTAATGTCCTTATTAATTTCATTACATGTATATTAATTAATTGGAGGAGCTTGTATTATAGAGTACGTGTGATACTAGAGCGTATAAGAACATCGGTCGAGCGAGGAAGTGGGGACGGGAACTTGACATGTGTCCTTGTCACTGATACCTGTCCATTTCGACCAATCGGTGTCAAGCAAGTTTGATTCATTCACTGTGACGTCACTTTAATTAAATTTTACCGATTAGATTTAAGTTACACACAATAAAAAGCCATTTTGAGAGCGAGAGAGAGAGGGGGGGGGGGGTTATGGTGAGAGTTTAATTGCCATAAGCCTGTGAGAAAACTGTAAAATCGTTGGAACTTTATGTTGTCCCATTAATTGTAGAGGATTACTGCTACATCCCAACGAACATAACTAAACAGTTCAATACAGCTTAGCTAGGGATCAAAGAAGTCGCAAGATAACATTTTTTCCTTAGATCTCTTTTTCTCTAGCTAAACGGCTAAATTATAACGAATAAAAATATATTACATGCATGTTGATGTCTTTCACCAATACATTAGCCCGTCCATGTATATATGAATTCATTAATTCAATTTCAAGTATTTAACTGCTTGGCAAAGGAACAAAAAAATAGTTCAAACAACTGACCATGAATTGCTTCCTTTTGCCACACACCGTATACTGTATAGGAGAACGTCTGATCGAACACGAAGAAATATATAATAAAATCTCTCAAGTTTCTTAATTGGTTGACTTGGATGTCGAATTTGGATCAACCCCAACCAAAAAAAAAAAAATACAAAATCTATGATGCAAAATGTCTTAATAAGCTTTTTTAAACATACATTTTGTTGTACAACTGAAGGAAAAATCTATTGGTAGCAGTTATTCCACGAAATACCTACATGTTATAAGCACTCTGCATGTGCGTACAATAAAAAACCTATGGAATTTAAAACATTTGAAATCTACTTTCCAGATTTACTTAATTTATGCAGTGATCAAGGATTTTTTCGGTAAACATCACAATGTTTCAAGACAAACACAAACTATTTTTGAAAATGAGACTGCTCTTCAATGCAATTCATTTTCAATGTAGTTAGTTAATGTACGTGCAGAGAGAGAGAGAGAGAGAGAGAGAGAGAGAGAGAGAGAGAGAGAGAGAGAGAGAGAGAGAGAGAGAGAGAGATTTTATTTTATCCATCCCGACCCTTGAAATTTAAGATGTAGTAACTTACCCTGAGAAAAGAAAGTACAATATCCGACAGTGTTCATTGATTCCGATTCTGTGTCATTTTCACTCAGTCACCGAGTCTCCTATTGTTCCAGGTTATGTCCCCTGTTTCCAGCGCCTAATCCCCGCCAGATGGTGTGATTTATGTTCGCGGGGTTTTGTCAAACGACCGGACTTAATATCCTCGCATCATAAGACTAGAAACGAGTAATGGCGAGGGATGGCCGAGTCTTATTAATTGCACCAGCTGGGCGGGGCCATTAAATGCAGGCCTTTGAAAGATGTTGAAACTTTATTTTCACGTGAAGAATTGTTTATAACGTCATATAATCTGGACAGAATATACAATGAAAATTAAAATGAATTTCTATGGCTTTTATATCAGATAAGTGTTTTTGAGCGTGAATCAAAAAACAGATAATTACAACCTCCAAATGATCTGTTGATGTAACATTTTTAAAGTTAAAAAACAAACAAGAATCGTATTCCTATACGTCATTTTTAAACCTCAGTATCAAGCTTCGAAGTAGAAGATTCTTCGGTCAGGACATTTTCCGGCTTAATGGAGTGTAATTAGGGGAATTAATTATCCTTCTATAAGGGGCAATAAATGTTTGACAAGCTTTGACCTGGATGAACTCTCTGTCCCAGTGGCAAAGAAGCAGACGACACCATGTGACGTCAGACATACTTATCTCGACCACTGACAACTAACTGGCTGAAATGTGTCGCCAAACTTGTTATTGTCTGTTCATACATAACATGTAATAGCGGTGTAGTACGTATATTGAAGCAATTGTCGGGGAATATTTTCAAAAATCACCGAAATCAAATTATTCAACAGCAGTCTAAATATGCTTAAGCAAATCGGCAAATCTAAATTTAGGAGAGTATATGATTATGCGCATGTACCCTGGGCAGTTTTATACCTAATGGAATGGATGCAGTACTTGGTAAACTTTAAATTATAACACGGTGCTTTGATATTAGGGCCCAAGTATAAAGTATGCTATTCTATAAACACAAAGGACAGGTTTTCAAAAAACATTAAAAAAAAACATATCACACGTCAAAGATGCGCTAAGTTATTTTCATCTCAATTTGTCTTCCGAATTGTCAGAATTAGGTCTAAGGTATTACATTCTGTCATAATGTAGTATGATAAATGAAATTATATACCGAATACGAGTCATTTCTACGCGAGATTATAGATGTTGCTTCCAAAATCGGGGTCAAAGAAAAACGAAGATTTTTAGATGTTTTTTTTTTTTTTATAGAAACTATTTTAATTAGATTTAGAAACAATAATTATATCGGTTGAAATGTGTAGATTTTCACTTATATCATACGTTCTCTGATTTTAATTTGAAATATACATCATATAAATATACGTGTATATTATTTATGATTTAGTTTTTCTACGGGCATATATAATTTGTGTGAATGTGACTTAATGTTGAAAACAAGTCCAGAATCTAGACTTGGACTTGTTTTAATAAATTCTCTATCAATCACTGACAGGAAATAATTACCAACTCACTGATACAATGTTGATTGTAAGTTTTATAAGTATAATGATTTACTCATAAATGTGATGAGGGAGGTTTTGCCTGGAGATTAATTAATAAATTCACACGTGCTCTGCGTTACGATTGTCAAAACAGAAAACAAAATCGGACATAAATCAACTCCTTGTCGTAGAAAAGTACAAAAGTTAAAGTCCGCCAATCGCCATACAGTAACTGTATTGTTCTAGATTGTCACAAACAAAAACCAGCACAAACAAATTGACACATTCACATCAGCATTAATTGTGTACTGTATCAGCGATATTTTGATTGAAGAATATCCAGTGTAGTAATTGTTTATATTTGCACTTTTTCCTCCCTTAATTTTTGAATGGCTTCCCGGAAAATGACTATTTAATGAGTACGATGTATCTATAGTAAATAGAATATTACACATCTGTCGATCGTCATGTCTTCTCCCGGAGGAATGCTGACATTTGAGGGGACAACAATTGTAATTTGTCGGGTCGGTAGTTGACCGATTAATGAGGAAAGTCTACACTCAATTCTCGCATCTTTTTAATTTCATTCACAGCTCTTAATGTTCACGAACAATTTTAAATGGAAAAATTAACTAAACATTACTTCTATACAAATATTTGGACTGTAAACGTACAGTGTTTTGTTAACTTTTTATCTCATACAATTACTTGATAGTAAAAAATAATTACTTTAATTTTATCTCACAATATCCAAACTCAAAGAATCATATTGTATATATCTGTATAATGTGCTGCAATATACATGTAGTAGATCCAAATTTTAATTTAAAATAAAAATAAAAACAACCTAAACCATAGAGTTACCTAAAAAATCTAACAATAGAAATAATTTTGTAACCACGCAGAAAATTCAAATTTCCAATACTGTAATACTGTGACAAGTCAGGGAATCTAGGATATACAGTGCCAGTTATTTTGTAAAAACTCAGTCAAATATATTACTGAGCGTGTGCGGATCTAGAAAGGGGGGATCTGGACCCCCCCCCCCCCCCTTCAAAATTAAAGTTTCTTTAGATTTCATTATAAAATCACCAAAAATATGCCTCAGAACACCCCCCCCCCCCTCCTTGCAAACTAAAATTACCGTCGGACCCCCAGAGACATTTTCTGGATCCGCGCATGTTGAGTATTAAAGAATTATACTACTTCATAAAGTCGTAAATAGTCTATATATAAGTCACTGTTTACTCATCTGTCCTTTACAACACTTTCGATCAAATAATAATTTTTTTTGCCATATACCAATTTTGATTCCCATTAATCCAAAATACAAGACACATTAAGTAAATCTCAATATCTACAGGTCCTTTGTAGTGTAGAAATGTAATTATAGTGGCAAGTGCTCGCTGATTTAAAATTAACAAAAGAACAAAAATGTTATCTATCACCAGTCATCTTATATTGTTACACGTATGTAGTTCTGCACTACATGTAACTATTTTTTGGCTATAAAAAAATCTACATTTTCGTTCCAAATTTCTAATACCTGTTATTGTTCGCGTGTACACATTTCTTGAACCTTTAATCGTCTTCAAACGCACTATTTTAATAGAGTATAATTTATTTAGTGACAGTGTTAATTCAAATACCTTTAATAAATGATGATAAAGATAAACTGAACTCTATTTTACACTTTTGAGGTAGATTAAGCGTGAATTATTTTGTGATCGATCAAAAGTTTCTATATCGAGAGCTTGTAGTCTTAAAGGATACAGACCGAAACGCTGGCTGTTTCTTCAGTGGAAAGTACTGATAGACAATATAATAAATATATCCATTAGATAACGAGAGAGAGAGAGAGAGAGAGAGAGAGAGAGAGAGAGAGAGAGAGAGAGAGAGAGAGAGAGAGAGATAGACGGACGGACGGGGGTTACTTCATTTTCTGCTATGTCCGCTACCTTCAAAAGCATGACCCACCAAAGAAAGCATTTTATCATTTGATTCCGACTCCTCAGTTACCGAGTGCGTTGTAATATTGTAGTCTGGAACATAAAAATCTTCGCAAATATTAGGAAGAAATAGCAACAATAGTAATATTTTTCAAAGTCTTTATTAATTAGAGAACAATGAAATAAGCCTATAGGCCCATAAGCTCACCTGAGTTTTTGTATCATTCCCTAAGTTAACCTTTACTCCTAAAAATAAATTTTCCAAGAATTCTGACAAAACAGAATATTGATTTTAAGAAATTAAGAATATTTATCACAAAATCAGGTGGGTAATTATGTGACTTATATATGCTACCCTTTGTAAGATTCAGACATTCCTTTATTATGAATCATGATTACATGATAGTGCAATACTTATTGTGTTAGATTTAAGTTCAGTGATTTAAATTTCCAAAGTAATTTAGAAAGGTAATACTTTTGATTTTATTAACAAAAAGTTGTAAAAATTATTTTGTTTTTAAAGTTGTACAATCAATTTTATTAGGAAAAATTTTGCACGTAATCTGGTTTAAAAGATGATGTACAAAATAAATTGCTAGAAAAGAAAATAAAGTTAAATTTTTAAAGTTATTCTGTTGATTATAAGTACAAATTATTTTGATATGTACGGTAAAGGTTTGTCATTTCAATTTCTGTGTGAAAGTATACCACTGTATATTCAATACTTCAACTCGATGCTTCAGTCATTACTGAAATATAAATCAACTCATTGATGCCTAAATTTAATAAAGTCTCAAAAAATATATATCAAAATCTGAAAAAATGATATACATGTAGTAGGCATAGGTCTGTTAACATGAAAGTTAACATGATGTCAGTCTGTCTCAAAGCTATAAACTCAATTCTAAAAGAAAATAAAAGGACAACTAGAGCAGAGCTCGTGGCAAAGCCACGAGTAGGTCTTCCGTTGTTGCTGCGGGTTGAAAATATATGTGATATGGTGTCAAACGACAATAATGACTAAACTTTCAGTTCTGCTTTTGTTTTAAAAAAGTGTTGTGATTGAAAGCCTGTATATAAAACATGTTTTGAAAAGAAAGGAAGAAAATGCTGTATGAAAACTGTCGAACACAGTTTGTGTAATCATTTCAAAAATTCTTTAAAAAATGAGACATCATGTTAAATGGCGAGTTAAATCAAAGGGTAACAAGCATTGTTATAAACAGTATGCACTCATGACTCATGTCAGGAATTGTATTTTTCTTTTAAAACCGAACACGCCTACAAAACACGTAACCTTTTCTCTAAGATAACTCCTTTATTCAAATCTTTCTAAATTTTTGAAGACTATATGCAAGTTTAGAATTGTTACGTGCGGACAAACTTTAGTAATTAGTCAAAATTGATGGCATCTCTGAACTTTTCTATAGGGAAATGTGGGTCGTCTGATATCATTTAATGATACGAGTAGACTTGGACATTCAAAATAATATATAATCAGCTAAAAAAAAAAAAGATCAGCGGGAGTATTTATGCAAAAGCGAGCATCTAAATTTTACACCAGATGGTTCTGTTTCATAAAGACACCGCTGTGTAACGTAATGTAATTAAATAACCTTATTTACAGACTGAATAGCACCTCTCTCGACGATGTAATAATATGCAAAATCCTTATTTTTATGTCAGTGGGTTGATTTATAAAATTGAAAAAAAAAACTTCAATTGCGCTTGCGTAAATTGGAATTCTGGGAAGGAATTAGACAGTCCGTATTAGAGAAATTCGAAGAAGTTATGAAACTGGTCAGTTTCTAGATCAAACTGCGCATTGATGTATTAAAAAACTATTATGTGTATCGTCTTGTAGCCACGGTCCGGAATCCGTATGTGCAGTCATACATTGTATGTATATCGATACACCTTTACCTCCTCACCTACATCCATACAAATGAGGGTGCAACTTTCATAAACACATGCATAGTATTATAGTTCTGGAAACTATTTATCTTGTATTTTAATATATTGGGTATTCATTGTTCACCTAAAATTATTATTCCACTGGCTGTAGCTAACCTTGTAAGTAAATTAAGTTGCATCACAACCTCATAATACACAACTTCAATTCATTTTTTTTTTATAAATTTTCATACAATTAGCAATAAATAAAATCCCCAATAACGCACTTAAGTGTAACTTTGAGAAGCGCATATATTTTTTGGATATGTCGCTATATTATAGTTTCAAAGAAATAAGAAATCTGTCGACACTTGCAGTACTTTGATGATTTCTATGGCGATCGACTGCATTGCATAATGTAGTCGTATTTCTAAAGAACAAAATTTCCTTTGACTTCCAACTTTCAATTATAATATATTATGAATTATTCTGTTCATAACTATAGAAGTTTAGTTTAACGGGTTAATTTATTAGCCACACTCTCAGGTAACGATTCCACATCTTTAATGTAAAGATGACTGACTTCGAATAATAGTCTTATTGTTATTAAAAAGCACCTTCCAACTGTTACTCAATTACATATGTTCTGAGTTGTGTGTGCTAAAGTGACACAAGATTTTCGGTCGCACGTGGCGATTGAATTAACACAGACTGACCGAATAAACAATCGGGTGGGAAAGTGAAACACGTTGAATAGAAAATGTTACACATAGGAAGAAGTCACCAAAAATGATTTTCGACAGATCTGGATATCTTTTCGCCAATTTAAAAAAAATCCAGCGCAAGCACTTGTCAGCGGGGCGGGAGGAGGGGATGGGGACGCAGCAATGAATTCGCTTCCACACTCAAACGAACAACCATGTATTAGAAAAACTACAGAGTGATTGATATGGGACCGATAGAATCTAATCTTCAGTTGTTTAAAACTCATGTGAATATTTCTTTCAAATAATCATTCAGGACAATTCAGGACATTCTTTTATCGTGCTAGCACCTACCGCAAACATGTAACATGGAACTTTGATTATAATTTGAGTTGATTTTTAAACTATCTTGTACGCTATAGTATAATTAAATCAATGCTCAATCAGCTGTACAAGCAAACTAAATTTATCTTTTCATCTTAATCCTATATAATAGTTGAAAACATAATAAGTATAGTTCTGTCCGTGCAAAATATGAAACATGAGCGCGTAATAAGGTACATGTAGAAGAACACGAGCCGACTGCGGATCACTTGTCCACTCGCGCTTTATCTCCTCGGCCATGTGCGAGGGATGATCATCATTTAATATTGGGGGAGGGGTGGGGGTTAATTTTTAAATTTTTTTAGATATACAAACCAGCCATTAATTTATGTCTGACAATGTTTCCGATTTGGAGTAATATCGTTCATTAGTTTTCATTTTCACTCCAATGTTTAATTAAATAAATACAAGATGGACAAACTTTTATAACATAACATTAAAACAGTTCTTGTATTTACGGCTATATAAACTCAAACACATTCTTCTTCATCTAAGTATGCGTCGCGGTGTGCGAATCTTGTGTATTAGATAACCGCTTACCGCTAGGTAGTGCAGCCGTGGCTCATCTCCTCGGCCATGGACGAAGGATAGATTACGTAAAGGTTCAACGCACAGACACGCACAGCTCAGAACCCAGGACGATTTGAAAAGTTTGCAGTATAATGACCATATTCTATTAAATAAAAGTTCTTTATTTTAAACTTAAAACCCACAATTGATCTATGTCTAATATTGCTTTAGATTGAGAATGACATTGCTCTTATTTATTAACTGAACAATTTCTTAATTGACACCGAATCGTTTAGTCGATAAACTTTTATGTGTAATCAAAACTAAAACAATTCTTCAGTTGGCGGCTAAATAAACTCGTATATGAGAGACGCAACTCTCGTGTATTAGATATCCGCTGACCGCTAGGTAGCCCAGCCGCGACCATGGTGACCGATTTTCTCGGCCGCGGGCGAGGGAGAGTTTCGTTAACTTGGCCAAATTGCCGCGAGTACTGGTCAACACGTATTACTTTTTCCCTCATATTATGCAATACCCGAACACAAAAACAGTTTTATGAGATCAATAAAGTCACAAACAACATTTTTTGCAGCGACGCCCATATCGAAAAACTTACCGTTTTAGAGTTATGAAGCAAAGACTTTTAAGGGATCTAGACCCCTCATTTTAGGGGCTAGCCCCTTTTTGATGGTATCAAATGAAAGCTCTTAATATTCTGCACAACTTTTGTTCTATATGTGTCTAGAAAAAATTTACAACTAAAAAGTTATTGAGCAAAGATATAAGCAAAATTTAACATTTTTTGAAACATTAATTTCGATGTAATTTTTTAGGAAGTATACGTGGGTTAATCAAACATGTAAAACTAGGAGGACAACGTTCAAGATGTCTACATTAAGGATTTGTAAATTAAAACTACTTGCTACGGATCAACTCGGAGCCTTTGCAGGTACACGAGACCCACTAAAAAAATATTCAAAGGGGAATAACTCAAAACCGGAAGTAGCGATTTCAAATTGTTTTGTGCTATAGTAAGCTATTGTCATTGCCAATAAACCCTGAAAATTTGAATAAAATCTAATGACAAACAAGCGAGATATTACAGTTTAAAGAAACGTCTAGAAGAAAAAGAAGAAGAACTAGAGCAGAGCTCGTTGCAAAGCAACGAGTAGGTCTTCCGTCGAAGCTGCGTGAGTTGAAATAAAAAGAATACAATCGTCAATGTAATGAAACATATACTTGTAAAACCGTGCTCTACGATCCATGTTCTCTATAACTTATTTAATAACATCCCACTCGACGATGTGACCTTTAAAGTATGAATAAACGTAGGTTTTAATAAACAAGTTTCAAAATAATGTGATAGCATTATCTCTTATAAATCGAATTCTCATTCGTCTATTTCAACCAAGATAAGTTTTGCCAACCCAAATTGTAAATAATATCTTTCCGTTATGCTTTCCATTAGATAGTTTGATGGCTTTATTTTTTATAAATCTAGCTAATACTCGATCGTCTATAGACACATGCTCTTCACGATGACTGTTTAGTACACGAGTGGTATTTTAGGTTCATCAGTAATGTTGAAATAAATATTCGAGCTATAAGCCACGATTTCGCTTATAAGTTGAACTTTGTCTTTAAATTGTACTGAAAGGGACATTAGGGATATTTGAGATTAAGTTATAAATAATATCAAATATTGATAAGCTTTTTTAATGCGTTCTAGTATTTTATTTCATTTGGTTATATCTTAAATTTGGCTGAAGAAAGTATTTCTTCATGTCATCTGAATAAGGGTTTTACCAAGAGTTTCATTTTTTAATTTTATTGAATTCGGCTAAATGAAAATAATTTACTTTGTAAAACGAAGTAATTTTGTATCGTATTGATATTTACGAATGTATGTGGACAGGATATACCATTTAAATGATAACTATACTTAAGAAATTTTAAAGTGTATGCATTCGTTTTTCCATGCATGGATATAATTTTAATCTTGAAAGACAAGTTTTCTTTAACACAGAAGCTGGTAAATTACTTTTCTACATTATCTTTTAAGTGCGTATTTCAACGATTAGTTTGAATCGCATGTATTGTATACAATAACGGGCATTGCAGTAGTTTTCCCAGTAAGTTATCCCAAAATCTCCCCCGATTATACATTTTGGCCGATATAGCGATGCGTTTAGTGACGACACTATTTGAGGTTACAGTTGAACAGGTCGAATCACGGGTTGCAGCTTATTAATGAAGCGTTTTATTGTCCGATTTGATGTCCCGCCCACCCCTACACTATATTGATATTTCATTCCTAAATGCGAGCTATGACGTTTTACTTTGTATGAAAACTACAAAAATGAATCAAATATTAATACCGAAAAAGTTGACCAGGGGTTGTTCTTTCAATAATCACTTTTTGTTTCTATGGCGTAAAGATTGATGTTTTAAACAGGTTACCAAATTCATTTATCATTATAGTGCTTTATAGATAAATTCAATCATTCTTTATAATAACGCATCAATATAATTTGTGGCATTATTTATTTTGTGGAGCTTAAATCAAAGAATTCACAAAAGATATTGCAGATATTACATTTTATAGAACATAAATCGATCAATGGCACAACTGACATGTGCCTTCAAACATACTAGTACATAAATCTTTTTACGGTGCAAACTAGTACATTATTGTAGATTGATCTGTGATTGATTCTATTTTGTAACTCAGTCTGTAGTTACCTCAAAATTCATCAATTACTATAAATGTTGACGCTTTATTTTCCGCAGACTCTCTAAACCTCGCTAACCGATGACGAAGTGTTAAATATACTAGCAGGTCGTGTCGCCATTTTACAGTTTTAGACTTTTTTATTTTACGTAGATGGTGACGATGTTTCAAAGATTTTAGTGCAGATTTATTGAAAGTAAATGAGTGCAGACATTTACTGAAACACGTCTAATGGATTTACAATGTATCAACTCGAATTTTCCCATGGATCAATTTTGGTACAAATTTGGAACAAGCTATTCACTCACGTAATATTCCAAATTTAGTCCATTGTGAACGGTAACGTAACATATATTTGTTCAGAGTTTCTCGAGATTTTTTTTATTGACATAAACTGAATACGGTCATTCGATGAACGAAGAACAATTCGTATTTGTTTAAACTATAAATGCACCAACATTGTTTACACATACACATATACGTTAACATCACCCTGTTTGTTCTTAAATGCCTTTTATTTTTAACTAGCAAATTTAATTTTATTATTAGTTTTTTTTCCTGATGTTTGTTAGTACGTGATATGTATTTAATAGACGGAAGGGTTTATAAAATATACGCGAATCAAAATGTTTGCTCCAAATCGCAAGTGTAATACACACCTATTAGAAGATATAATTACTCAACGCAATGCTGTATCGACCGCAGGGTATACTTTCAAGCGATATTTAGCTATACCTCCATGGGAAAGCAGAATCTGAAAACTTGTTTTTTAAAGAAAGCACAGTTTAAATCAACCCAACAAAAACAAAGCAAAGACTTTCTATACATAAATTTTGTCATCTCGATTTATTGAAAACACAACTATCATAATAACATCCCACTAAACAGGCCAAAGAACCAATTTCTCTGGTGGATATCTATTTGTAAGTTGTAACAACATTGGTCGCAATTCAAAAAATCAGTATAACCAACGGAAAATGGATACCCGATTATCTCTCATCTCGTCAAATATCGTTTTTAGCCTAGTAGCTTATCTGTGAAATATTTAATGAAATAGCCTCATGGTAGCTATAATAAATTGGCATCGGCTTTGCTTGAATTTTTGATCGATGTAGTTTTGAATACACATGGTCAATAAGTGTAGCATTTTCTGTAGTTGGGAAATCTACAGACTGGTGATATCCATATTGTTCCATGAGTTTGAAAACTGAAACATCCGATGCAAATAAATTTTCATTAAAGTCTCCCATAACAACCTTGTCGTCTGTTTTGTTGTCCAACTCCTGTAAAAGCATTTCTAAATTCATTAAAAATTTCTGGGAGGTGTAAACGTTTGGTCTGTAAAGAACAACATAGATAACTTGATTCATTGGATCTTCCAAAAGAATACCCTCAATGTTGTTTACAGGAAGCTGTTTTCTTATAATATTGCAGGTATTTTTAATATATATTGCTATGCCACCGCCTTTTGATGTTTTTAACTTTTTGTAAATGTCATCCACGTCGTCGTAGGCTTGATATCTTGTAAGCTGGTGAAATTTGAAATTTTCGATATAGAATTTTTCTATGTCGTCAAAATTCGTCAACCATGTTTCAGTCAAGCATATCATATCTGAATCTAAAATTCTGGAATCGTGTACCATCTCATCAAAATGCTTGCGGAGGCTTTGAACATTGTGAAGAACGATAGTTCTGTCCACTGTGTGATCTCTTGTACAATCATTGTCTCTGAAGAGATGCGGCATTTTAGACAGTGCTTCGGACACCTCTTTATCGGCATAAATTTTGTTTTTTAGTACATTGTCACTGGAAACTGATATACTTAAACCTAGCTCAGACGTAACCCTACTTAGAGCAACATATGCCTGACCAGGAGAGAAAACTCTGTTTAAATCAACAACTATTTCAGAAGTTGTAAGTCCTTGCACTTTGTGTGCAGTACAAGCCCATGCTAATCGAAGCGGAAACTGATGTCTGATGAAAGTTTTATTTGTTGCTGTTTTCATTTCTTCTTCACTTCTATGAATCTGAACGACAAAACTTTCATCTTTTCTTATTCCGCTTTTTTTGCCAACAATTTGGTTGTCAAACAAAACATTAATTGATTTAAGGTCTCCATTTGATTCTTCTTGAAATTCAGTGATTGTTCCAATAACCCCATTTACAAGTCCATCTGATACATCAATATTTCGAATTAACATGACTCTTGCATTAACAGATAATACTAGCAAGCTGGACATACCATCGCTTTTGTGTCGTACAAACGGCTTTTCCCTCAAAGACATTTTCCCACTTGTTTTGTCCCTTTCGAAATCTTTTGCCAATATTTCTCGTAAATCTGTGCAAGTACCCTTAATCATCTTCAAATTATGTTCATTCACCTCATCGTTTGTTGCAAACACATGTAAAGCATTTTCATTTCCTACTCGAATACATCGTTTCAGCATATGCAAAACCTGTTCTCCTAATTCCTGATTTAAAGTTCTAGTACGTAGCGAATTGAGGTTGTTTGCAAAGGCTAGATCTTCCCTTTGACGCATTATTTCATCTAACTCTACAAGTTTGAAATACTCATTCCAAAAGTCACAAGGATAGCTAGCATTTTCTTTGTACAATCTTTCAGCTTTACTTTGCTTCACGGGTGGTAGTTGATAAAAGTCCCCAACGGCAAGAACTGATACACCACCAAAAGGACACTTATTTCTTTTAATTTGTATCAGCCTTTCGTGTATATAATACAACAGTTTCTTGTAAACCATGGATACTTCATCTATGACAAGTATTTGCAAATTTTCCAACTTAGCACGTAGTGGACTTAAACTTTGCTCTCTCAGTGGTTCGTATGGAATTGGCATGTACTTATTCAAAGAGAATGCATGGTGGATTGTGCAACCACCTATATTGAATGCAGCTGTTCCTGTAAATGCTGTCAACAATATTGTAGTTTCTTCCGGTTCAGAGCAAATTTTTTGCAAAAGCCTAGAAGCCTCATAATTAATTGATTTGATAAGGTGACTTTTGCCAGTTCCTGCACCTCCTGTCACAAACAAATAAAATGGTGTAGGGTTGCATCCAGCAGCTTTCTTTAAACACCACTCTCTCAAATGATAGAACATTTTGCGTTGCTTGTAATTCAGTGACCTCAACATGGGAAATATTTCTTCCCTTGAAGTGTTTTGATGTGCCACTGTATATGCGATGTTCAAAGTATGATCAGGCGTTTCAAGCTCTGGAATAGAATCAGTATTGACATTATCATGAGTCTTTCTTTTTTGCATTTCACATAAATCCCTCTCATTCTCGGTTTCTGGACATAATGAAGCCCATGCGTCTTGAACATCTCCAACTAATTCGTACACTTGTTGAGCTTCATTTAACATCTGTTCGTTGGAAGCAAAACGTGTCCAATTTGTATCTACAATTTGTTTCACATGCTCTAATTTGTTAGATCCTTCTAAACAAACATAACCACTTTCGTAAAATGTTTGATACATGTCAAACCCTGGCGGCTTTAGATGTACTACTTGCCTGTAAGGTAGATACAACTGAAGAAGAGATTGATAATGTTTTTCAGAGTTCTTTTCTGTATTGAACCTCGGATACCGAATAACAGCTGGATCAGTTTTACATCTTTTTTGAACAAACCCTTTGTTATTCTGCAACATATAAACACCCTCGCGTTGCTTTTGGGGAATTTGTGACTTTGACAGAACTCTGTATTCAGAACAGAATGTTGCTAGACACATATTTGGAAAAGGTTCACAAACGGGTCTTTGTTGATAGCGATCAACAATGTTCGTCATCCAAATGTCATCTTCATCGTTCTGGTTCTCTGAATCACCGTCTTCCAGTTCAGGGATCTGTGTTTTGTTTTTAGTCAATACAGAGAGTGGTTTGCTCAACCTTGTCGGGTTTTCTCCTACTGGAACGAACACCACTTTTCTCGAGCATTCTCTCATTCTCAGATTGCAAATTCGAAAAACAGCCTCTTGAGCACTGACCTCCCGATTAGATAAATATGCCGATCCAATCTTTTTCATGGTTTCCTTTGCATTCATGTTTCCTTCCGAAGCTTCTATCTTTGTCTGTTTCAAAAGCATGCCCATTTCTCTCTCAGCTTTTGATATATAGGAGACCACATAGACAATACAACTGAAAGGATCAAGAACAAACTGTATGTCCATATTGGCATCCCAGCATTTAAGTAAATATGGATTATACTGATTAATCCACTGTTCTTTGGGGTTTCTCTTAAGGACAATAGTTTGTTTCGCCGTCATCAACTGAAACGCTTCTTCATAGAGCTCTTGTGTGATTTTAAGATCTTTGAAAATGTCTGTTGTTGTTTTATCAACATCAAAATCATCGGCTTGAATTTTTTCCCAAACATTCTGTAAAACATTCCTTGCCTCTGATCTTTGTAGCTTTATTTCATCATCTGCAACTTCGACTTCAGCTTTTGATGTTTCCTCAGTTGGTGATGAAATGAACGTTTTGCTTGATGGCGGTCTGGGGAAATTAAATCGACATTCTTTCCCACCTTTTCTACACGACTTAGAATGGTTTTTACTGTGTTGCTGGACTTGGAGAACAGCATTGTGCAACTTAAAATCTTCCTCTCCGCTTGGAATGGAGCATGTGATATATTTGTCAATAAAATCACACACTGTCTGCTTTCCGTCTTGCACTAAATTTGGGGCGTTTTGAACCCAGAACATACAATGCACATGTGGTGAACCCCTTTGCTGAAATTCTACTCGGTAAAAGTAGTCCTGAATTTTTCCAATGGGTTCTGCTGGGCTTAATATAACTTCATGAAGAAATACATGAAATCTGCGTTCAAACATGCGTGCAACAATTACGGGATTTGATTTCAACAATTTACTCTTTTCCGTCCAGTCTAGCTCATCCACTTTTCTGTCATCACCTTGCTGATGCAATAAGACATTAATAATTTCATGCCATCTGAATTCAGCCGAAGAGAATGAGCAAAACCAAGTCGGTATACCTAGCTGCCTTAACATTGCAAACAAGTCCTTTTGTACACTTTGCCAAAATGATGGTGTTCCACGTATGGGTTGAAGAAAGCGCAAAGCTTCATCAGATTTAAACATTTCTTTCAAAATCTCTGGATCATGCAACATATTCGCTGTAACTTTTGTCCCTTGTTTTGTTTTCACAGAAGACTTTCGAATCGATATTTGTGTCTTATCAATAACTTGATTCAGTTCTGATAGATATTGGCTGAAAAATATATAATCAATATCTTTCGCAAACCTACCATCAGCATTCATCAATCTGTTGTTAAAGTACTTTGCAAGTGTAATCCTCTTTTCTCTACTCTCAGTCCATGTGTTTTTCCCATTTGGGAATAAATGTGGAAAAGACTTTGCTTCATTTCCATCTTCTTGAAGCATTCGAACTGGATTTTTTCCCTCTGCTGGTGCTATGTTGTATATATCATTGAAATAATGATCAAGAACCTCCTGACCTATGTCAACTGGTTGTAGGCAAGTGTCATATTGAACTCCAGTCTGAAGATCTTGCTCTGAATCATTTTGTTCTGTTGTTCCCTCATTTTCAGCATCCAAAGAAGTTTCTTCCTTGTCCAAATCTTTGCGAATGCAGTCCTCTGTAGTGTCTATTTCTGAATACCAGCTATTGTGTTCTTTTAAATACCTTAATGCTTCTTGAACATGTAGTGGATTGACAAATTGGTATTCATAATGACCCTTGTACGAAAGTTTGCGTTTAAGCTTGACTTTTATTACCATATCTTCTTCTGCTCTTCTTGGCAGAGCTTCGACTTTCTTTGGGTCTGATGGAACACATACAACTGGGCCATATATAGCATTCTGACCTCCCCTTGGCAATGCAGCAACTTTCATAAATGGAATGTGCAGTGCTATTAAATGTTTTTCCAGTGTATTTAGATTCTCTAGCTCAACTGGTACATCAAACAGTTGCATGTTGTTTGCAGCACATTCGGCAGGAATTTGACTACTCATAATTTTTCGTTGGCATGTTTTGCATATCCAATGAGAGGAGAAAGTACAGTTTAGAGGACAATGTGCTGAACAAGTGTGTAGATATTTGTCAGATATGCATTGTCTTGCAACATTCCATATTGACTCTGATTTTTCTTTAAATGATTCCAAATCACATTTCTCCACCTGATTTTTAAATAGAAGTCGATGACATGAAGAACATGCATAACAAGGCCCCTCTGAAGCTTTCTTCTGGAAATTCTCCAATACATAATCAGTATCAACACATTTTGATGCATTAATATTTCTTCGTCTCTTTTTGCTTTGCATTACTTTTTCTTTGAGTTCTGGTTTCTTGTGATATCTTTCTTTTCCATATTCTTTCTTTCTCTGCTGAAAATCTTTGTCTTGGTACTTCAGTCTTAGGCTTTTTCTAACCTTTTGTCTAAAACCTTCATTAGTTTTATATTTTTTTGTGCTGTACTCAATCGATTTCCTTTTGAATGAGTCATTAGTATTGTACTTTTTTGTACTATACTCCCTTAGTTTCTTCTGAAAAACAACATCAGTTTTGTATTTAGTTTTGCTGTACTCTCTCATTTTTTTCTGAAATACTAGATTGTTTTTGTACTTTGATTTAGTTCTTTCTTTCAACTCTTCTTGATGCTTTTTATCTGTGTTGTACTTTTCTTTGCTCAATTCCTTTTTCCTCTCTCTATGCTTTACATTTGAGCTGTACTCTCGTTTGCTGTAATCCTTTTTCTGACTTTTGTGTTTTTCATCTGTTTCATACTTGTCCTTACTGTACCTTTTCAGTTTACTTTTAAAGCCTTCCATCTCTTTGTATTTTGTTTTCAATTTCATTAATTTGCTCTCTCTTTGGCTTTGATAATCAAGTTTCCTCTTTTGAAGTATATTTTCCCTAAATTGATTATTGTTTTGATACTGCTTTTGGAACCACAATTTCCTTCGTTTTTTATCCTGTTCACGACTTGAATGATCTGCAGATTCTTTAGTGTGCATCCTTTTCTGTGTTTTGATATTGGCGTTTACGACTTCGTCACAATTGCTTTCATTTCCATTTGGTAAAACCATTGTGTTTAACACAGACTCTACAACATTGTAATGATTTCCATTGACATGATTAAGATAAATACTTCCATCTATTGGTGAGAATAGTCTGTCTACAAGGCTGCCTGAATATTTTTTCCATGCCCAATCAGAATATGTGAAAATGTTGACATTCAACATGTGTGACATGGCTATTATTTCAAATTCAGTTGCCCAAGTACCAACACAACTCATACTCATTAAGTAATCTTCTAATGATTGGCTGGGTGATCTTAAAAGTCCTTTGAACAAAGCCTTGTTTTGTGTGACATGTGTACACATTTTAGACCTTAAAATTTCATGCGATTCCTCAGAGCCTGAGAGGCATACTGATAAAGCTCGAAAGAAGCAATTTCCATCACCCAAAACTATTTTGCATTGAAGAGGTGACCTGGCTGTATGTGGTTTTTTTCCTTCGCTACAAAGTTTCTTTGCTATAAACGGGATTTGCAGGTTTGAACAAAGCGTTAGCTTGGCATTTTCTGACAACTGATGAAATTCTGTTTTAGGAGTTTTCTCTTGTTGAATGTAAACAACATCACAAGACATTAGATTATGTGCTTGAACTTGTTCATTCTCAACATTTTCTTCAATACCATCTTTCTTGCAACACATTCCTGTTATTTCACATTCTATAGCATTAGAAAAACCCATAGAAAGTGCCAATTCAATAATGTGCATATGAACTTCATCAACTGTTTTAACAATTTTACAAGTGCTTTTCCCATTTGCAGACATTCTTCCTGATGATGTTCTAGAATGAGAGTCAAACAGAAAGAAACCGTTGCTTAAAACACCACACAAAAATGTATTGTCTCCAAAACATATAAAACAGCCATCTGTGTTTTCAAGACTGCTTTGTATTGCTTCTTTCAATGGTTTAGCATTAAACTGACTTAAATCTGGCATTTCCTGCTCCATTGATATGGGTATCAAAGTGGCAATTGATTCAGCAAATGACATCGAAAACAATTCTGAATGGATATCAAGATTCCTTGGGAGGTCTGATATAAGCAAGTAATGATGTCCAATATTTGTGTATCTCTGCAATGTATCATACAGTTCATTTCCAGTTGTCAAAATTTTGTCCATGTCTGATGACTGCCATAAATGGGCTGGTTTATTTTTATGGTATGATAATGCTGATAAGCAATTTGGAACACATTGTAATCCAGCATTTAATCCAAACAAGTCATTTGCCTGATGAAAGTTTCCCTGAACTGAGGTATACATGTTATTCATTTGCATCTCATCATTTGACTCCATCAATTCAACTGCAGATGATTTCTTTGCAATTTTGCAGTAACTTTTTGAATCTGTGACCTTGTCAGATGTTTCATTTTCAATCACCATGTTAGACTTTTCAGTTTCTGTTACCAAGTCAGACTTCTCATTTTCTGTTACCCAGTTAGACTGTTTTGTTTTTGTTACCAAGTTAGACATTTGAGCATCTTTTTCCATAACCATACTATCTTGCATTGATAGAAATGGTTGCGTCTGATCTGCAAGGCATGGCGCTAAGCCATCATTGTGCCAGGGTACCCTCAGAGGAGTACAGACCGAATCAGAGACAGATACTTCCTCAGAAGTACTCAATGAAACGGAATCAGAGATCGGTGTCGTACACACGTATACGGTACTCAGACTTCCCTGGGGAGATGCAACCCCCAGGGCATTTGAATGAATCTTTTTCTCTCTAAGAGAAGCCTGATTCTGGGCTAAGGATCTTTTATCCTTTTGTAACAATTCTGTAGTCAGACTCTCTACATCAGTAGTGCAGGACACCTCATGAAGCCTCTTCTCTCGTTTTCTTTCTCTCTGTTTAAGCTTGATGGCTTTCAGGTTTGTTTTCTTTTTCTTCGGCATCTGGAAATACATTCATATCTAATAGAACAATGTATACAGCCTTGAATTCAAAGTAGCAAAGGTTATACTTGTGGTACAGGTCTGACCCTCGTTTTATTACATCAGCAAATGGATGCCACTTTTTATTCAAATAAATGAACCAATTGGATTATGTGTCCCATACACCCCTACACGGTTACAATGGTACTGCTCTTTTGCAGGGCAAATTTATATATTTTGCCTTAGTTTTACTAGGTAGATAATTTAATGACAAATAAAACTATTGACTTTACTTAATATTTTGCCTACGTCGTTTTGACCTGCAAAATAGCATTACCACAGTCACCCTGAAGGTATCTATTTCATGTAACAGAATTAAAATTAAAGAACAAGAGGTCCACAGGCCACATCGCTCACCTGAGCAACAATAGGCATGATAAAATCAGCTTCATGGAGTCATGAAACAAAACATCTGGACAATGTGGTACAATACATGTAGATCCTATACAAAAAAATATGTTTCCCACTGGATATTCTTATATTTATAATGAAGTCCCTTTTGTAACAGGATGATTTTGTAGTCAGATCACATTCAGCATTGCAGTTATCAAAAAGACCCTTAACAATTGTCTATATACAGGATGTAAACCTACATCAAACTCTGAACCCCTTGTAAGGCCCAATAATCATCCAGGGGCCATAGTTTAAACAATTTATGGTAATATATACTTATAATTGTTATCCAATCCTTATCAAATTGAAATCTCAGAAATTATCAGTAAAACCAGGGACATAAATATAGAAGTCTCCAGTAATTTTAAACAATCCATAAATGACAAATTCCCCCATAAATATTTTACAGCTGTATTTTTAAGAATTATGATCATGGCTGCATTCAAGATCATAGCAGCTACTAGCGTTGTCAAATCAATTAGAAATCATAATCGATTAATCAGCAGAATCAGTTGACCATTAGTCCATTACCAACTGATTATCAGCTAATAATCTAATCGGAAATGAATTGTATTATATTTATAAAATAGGGTCACTAAATTTCATGCTATGGTTTAATTTAAAATTAAGAAATGGTATTTGCAATTACTTTGAAATTTATAAGAGGTATGCTGTATTGTTTTCCATTAAGGAGGCACAATGGTAGACAAATTAACCATCAGATGTGTGTAAAATTTTTTGGTATGATTTGTTTAGCTATTATTTTGTAAAGAAGTAATCTGTAAAACTTATCTTTTAAATTGGGTATTTTTCTAAATTTGTAAATAAACGAGATCAGTACTGTCTAAAGATGGCTACAACCATCAAGTTGTCTTAGAGTGTTACATATCTTTTGAGATTAAAAAAAAACAACCACCAGTTTGCAACAGTTTTCATATCAGGTATTATCTAAAACAACCACCCATCCCCCGGGGCAGACAGATACTCTCAGAGTTTCTGAAAACCAAAAATTCTATCAGTCATTCGGACTGATGACTTAGCATGTTCTACCAGTTCGAAACAAATTTTATCAGTCCAAATAAAACAGATATTAATGTTACAGTAGTTGTTCAGTGTTATGTAATTACTCTGTTTCTAAATAATAGTGCCAATCTTTAATTAATTTCTGTTCTGTTTCTATTAATGACTCTTTACAATTTATCTTATTCTTTCCTCGTTTTTATTCTGCTCCATTTCAGATGTTTGAGTAGTGTATGTGCCACAAAATCACGATTTTTAGCTGCTGTACTGGACTGGTTAATTTTCATTAAATCTTAACAAACATATTATCTTATACAATCGAAAATTAATGGAATCAAAAGTGAGAGTTGATTCATGAAACGCCAATGATTGACCCGTCTCTATAATATGAAACAAGTCATGCCATTAACCTTGCTACATTTCAACAATTTCGTGCCGTTGTGGATTAAAATATCTTCATACTTTTCTTTATTCTCAATCCTCACATAGCTTTTAGCCTCGTACAAACAGAAAAGTGATGGACAGCGACCACGACATGATTCTATATCAGTGTAAGATAAGCGCTCAGAAGAAACTTAAATTTAAACACTCCCTAAAGCGTTTTGAAGATTACGACTAAAAGACAAGAACGGAGCATAGAAACATGCTTGTGAAAATGGAACATACCGGTCACACAGACCAGTTATATATGAAATGCTATCGGACATTTTGATTTTCTATCAGTTTTGCCGGTAGGACTGGTAGTTTTCGGAAACTCTGAACTCTCCCTGTAGGCATTTAAAGCAATATGAGCTGTATTTTTTAGAAATTTATTTTGCTGCAAAAACCTGCTAGTATGATAAGTCTGCCTGTAACTTAAACTTTTATGATAAATAAGATTTTAAAAAATCATTAATTTTTGTCATGAGAAAGATTTCCCTTATAAGGAATATATAGCAGATCAATATTTGTACAGGACGACAATAATTCAATTTTGCTCCAATTAAGGCTTCTTAATGGCTTTTCCCACAAAAACAGAGCTGACAGAAATTTTAAAACCATGATATTTTTTGTCATTTTAGTACAAAATAACATTTTCTTCAAAAAAAAATTTCAACATGAAAATTGCAGCTCATATTGCTTTAAAAAAAAACAACTATTGAAAGCTTCTCTTGTATTACACACTTCTCCTGTTCCATCTTGGAAGATGTTGTCAACATCTACATTTATACTAAAATCATTTTACATGTACTGCTTATCAGTGATTTTGGTTGGCCAAATACTACTTTAGGCCATTGCAAAGTTTTTTCTTTGTTTAGCGTCCACCTAAAACTCAAAAACTTGTCTTTCTATCAGGAAAAAAAACCCAAACCTTAGAAAAAAAACCCACAACTTCAAAGGTTCAACAAAATAAAATTTGTTATATATTTTGAAGTATTTTCTTCATTTTGTAACAAAAAAAAACAAATACCCACTATATGATTTCCATTTTGAATGTTGATATGTTTGATTTCTGATCTGGATTTAAAAATGCGATCCTGAGCCCGACACATGAAAAAGAGATCTAATTTTATGAACAACAGTTGTGTTTTTTTTGTTTTTATTTCAAAACCAATCTGACCGCGGACGCTAAACGTAGAAAAAACTTGGAATGGCCTTACTATTATCTAAGTCTATTTGTTTATTCAGAAAGTTTAAAAACTTTTTTTGTTTCGAATGATAAATATACTTGCATAACTTTGATCATACAACATCTTAATTACATTATAATCAATGAATAATCCCTAAATATGACAAACAAAGGAAGATAACTCCGTTATGAAGAAGCAAGTGAAGATCACCCCATTAACTGTAATACTATATACTAAATATTTTTGAGGATTATCAAATTTATTTCCAATGTAAAAATTTGACCCCCCCCCTTTTTTTTTTTTTATAGATTTATCCTTTT
Source organism: Magallana angulata (assembly GCF_025612915.1). Lineage (NCBI taxonomy): Eukaryota > Metazoa > Mollusca > Bivalvia > Ostreida > Ostreidae > Magallana > Magallana angulata. The sequence goes on along the minus strand of NC_069111.1, from coordinate 1,611,257 downwards.
TTATTTGAATTTTAAAGATTTTTCCCTATATATATAACACTATCTGAGAATGCTTTCACTCAAGTAACAGCTTTTCTGCTCAATTGATTTTCAAAACTAAGATATTTCTCTTTACATTCCTATGTAAAAACTTGACCCCCCCAATTGTGGCCCCATTGTACACTACCTGAGGATGATTCCAAGCAAGTTACAGCTTTTCTGGGCAATTGGTTCTAGAGAAGAAGATTTTTAAAGACATTTCTCTATATATTCCTATGCAAAAAGTTTGACCCCCAATTGTGGCCCCACCTAACCCCGGGGATCATGATTTGAACAAACATGAATCTACATTACCTGAGGATGCTTCAACGCAAGTTACAGCTTTTCTGGCCAATTGGTTCTAGAGAAGAAGATTTTTAAAGATATTTCTCAATATATTCCTTTGTAAAAATTTGACCCCCAATTGTGGCCCCACCGTACCCCCGAGGACCATGATTTGAACAAACTTGAATCTACACTACCTGAGTATTCTGTCATGCAAGTTACAGCTTTTCTGGCCAATTGGTTCTAGAGAAGAAGATTTTTAAAGATACATGTATTTCTCTATTTATTCCTATGTAAAAATTCGACCCCCAATTGTGGCCCCACCGTACTTCTGGGGATCATGATTTGAACAAACTTGAATCTACACCACCTGAGGATGCTTCCACGCAAGTTACAGCTTTTCTGGCCAATTGGTTCTAGAGAAGAAGATTTTAAAAATACACCATTACTTTTTCACTAATTCAAAATTATTTCCCCTTGAAAGAGGGTGTGGCTCTTCATTTGAACAAACCTGAATCCCCTTCACTTAAGGATACTTTATGGCAAGTTTGGTTGAAATTGGCCCAGTGGTTCTTGACAAGAAGATGAAAATGTGAAAAGTTTACAACAACGACGACGACAACGACAGACAACGGACAAATTGTGATCAGAAAAGATCACTTGAGCCTTTGGCTCAGGTGATCTAAAAAGTACCAAAGTACTGACGGGAGTTGATTTTATTCATTATTATTAATTTTAAAATCAACGAGATGTTATTTTGCATGGCAAGTAGTTTCTAATATGTATTTGAATGACGCACATTTTCATAATATGAATTCTCAAACTTTTCTGACAAGAATTTAAAGAAAACCCCATATGATTAATTCCATCAAACTATGTATCATTAATCGAAATATTTCTAAAAATTGAACACATGTCTGGATCCGAGCAATATTGAACTCTAGTCTTGTTCAACCAGACGCTCGGTAGTTTCCGTTAATCTCTGACTACCAAGAAAGACTCTTTGTTTGTTGGAGATTTATGGATACAGCCAAGCGTCTGGTTGAACGAGACTAAATTGAACTCTGGCAAAGGAATACATACGACTGCAAAAATATCTAAATTGTTCGTAAAATCTGACTTTTTTTAAGGTATATATAAATATGTTTCCCTGAAAATTAATGGTTCAACATACAATACAGCGAATTTATATGTTATTTTCAAGATTTAAGTCTTGTCAGCGGTGATGATTGGTATGGGCCCAAACACTGTTTCACTTTGCCTGCAGAGTAACTGCATTGGAGAGTTGATTAAAATAAACTCCTAAAAACCATTCAGGAATTAATCAGTATTAATGCTGCTTGGTCCAATTTTTTATCAAATTTTGTGTTAGCTCTTATACAATGGTTATGCTAGTAAGTATGTGTATAATAATAGGCAATGCAGTATTTACTTCAGTCAATTAAGCTATATTTCAATGAAAAAAATTATGTTCAATATTTTGTTTACAACAGAAACTACATAAAAGGGCATCGTGTTAATTCCCCCACATTAAATATGCCCCTGACATCAAGGCAGATATGATTGTATTGTTGTTTTATGACTTTGACATTGCTATAAATAAAGATCATAAAGTTTAATTTTGGTCAATCAAAAATTTTTTTAAAGACATGTATGTTTTGTTCACTAATATTTCTTTAGTTTGTTTTATTTACAATCTATGCATAACATGCGGATTGATTTCACCCAATTATTAGCGGGACAACACCCAACAGTTCACTTTTCTACACATTCCTGTGCTACATTTTGGTTTCTTTTTGTATAGCCATAAAGAATTTTTTTAATTTACTATGAATATTTCTAACTTTGAAAGGAGAACAATTCTGTTAGTGTAAATGAATGAAAATCTACAACTTTCTAAGAAAATTAGTTTGAAAAATTATTTGATACTGAACTGCAGCTTTAAAAATGTTGCTCTTTTAGGGCAAATGCAGTCAAAGTTCTAAAAGTTTTGAGGCTATGTATAACTTTTTATGTGTTACCAAACAGCTACCTCTTAAATGGAATGTGCAAAGAAGAACAGATCTGGTCAACATGATGATTGATTGGTAATAATTCAGCACAATGTGAAGTAATCACAACTAGAACTGTCCTAATGGGACTAATACCCCCGCAAGGCTAATTTCAAATGGGACAAATTATTGAATTGAACAATAAAGGTTTGGAACACATACAAAAAAAAATATTCTAGAATTGTAAAAAAAAAAAAATTAGTTAAAGAAAATTTAAAATCAAAATTGTCAGAATTTCACTGTAAATACATATCTATAACAGTAATACATTTACAAATGTATGTATCTAATGATATATTTTTTTTAAAATTTAATTGATTTAAAGAGAAACCAACAAAATGACAATAACCCCTCCCTTTGCAGTAAATGGAAATACTGGTAGCCAAGCAATGCTCTTCTGTTGATAAAACTTTCAATATCTTTCTAATAAGAGTCTTGACAGATGCAATTAGTTGTTTCAAATTTTCCTCACTTTCTCCTATGGCACCAATGGAACTCCATATCAGAAAATTGATCCCATAGGACTTTGATTTTCTTTGATGAGCTTGCTAAATTTAATAAACTCCCAAAACATTACCATAATTACCATACTATGTAAAAATATGTAAAAAAGAAAATTTAATATTACAAACAATTTTAAAATTGCCAAAACACTACAATCATATCAGTAATTTTGAATTTCATTTAAATTAATGCCCAATAGGGTCACTTCATCAATGTACTTGACAAATAAATTTAAACAACCTCTAAAAATAGTTTAACTTCTTTAATAATAATGATATTATTTATTTCCTTATGATAGAACTTTTGGTTTACATGAAACAGTTTTAAAATGGCCCCAAAACCATCACCCACTTTACAGATTTACAATTTCCCCTAAACACATGCCCTATCTGAACCATGGCTCAGATAATGGCTCCCTTGGGACAAATGAATTCAGCCACACTTGTCTTTGATGTTCTTATTAGCTCCTAAGAATTTATCATTGACAAACAAAAACTTTGCATTGTCAGTTGATAGAATACTTATAAAAAATAATTTTTTTAAGACATAAAGACAAAAAACCTCCATCTGGATGTATTATATAAATATATTTTAGAGTGTTTTAATACTATTAATTAATTAATAAAATCTGTTAGGATTACCTCCCTTACTTTTCAACATTAGTGTACAATATATAGAATAAGGAAAATAAAAACTGTCATAAAATCATTAATTCTTGTCTGATCTTAAAAAAAATTGCAGGTGCACATCTTCAGATAGTGTTCAACATATGTACAAATTTTCAAACTGTTCCATGCAGTAATAAAAAATTCTATAGGGGGACAAAGTTGCGTCTACAGACAGACGGACAGACAGACGGACAGGGTGAAACCAATATACCCCCCTAAACTTCGTTTGCGGGGGTATAATTATACCTGTCCCATTACACACAAGGTGTCATACAGTTACTCAAACAATAGAAATGCATATTTTCCTTAAAATTGCTAAAAAGCAGCAACTTTTTCTGCTCTGGGTTGCTTCTATTAAAGCTGACATGAATTCATAAATACACATTATTTCCCTTTTATCTCAACTACCACCATATTATTTGTCAAATTCTTCTGTTCTGCTCATCACTACACAACCCCTATATAAGACCAAGTGCACTATTCATATTTACATGCTTTCAGGTATTTCATTGACCCGAACACGTTACAATGGAGGTAAAAATTTGAAGAAATGTTTTTTGAACATAAATAAACAGACAACCTGCAACCTGCACTGGTAAGGAATATCCAACAAAAGACGAAACAAAATAGAAAAAAAAACCAAGCATACATATTTCAAAAATCTTTGATCATCGTAAGAACTTTCCTGTGTCATACCATTCATCGAACATGCGCAAACCACACACTGTAGAGGATCGTGCAGGGGCAGCATGGACTTTTGAAAATAAAGAGTTCATGTTGAAACTGATAAAATCAATGTTATGTTGTTACTCTCTTAAATTTACTATCACTTATATACTGTCTCTAGTGTACTGCAGCCAAGGTCTACGAAAAAAATGAGGACGTTATACTTATACATTCAGTAGGAACGACACACGCATTTGATATGCATGCGAAGTTAAGCAGCACTGCTCTATCTGTGCAAGATAATGTGAATACATTGGAAATTCTTTCACAGAAAAAAAACAATCATTTATGTTTTATTGATAGTAGTTAATTCTTTTTTACAAACATATTAATATATAGTGTGTGTAGTCAATACATTAAGATGTCGGTGCAACATAAATGCCTTAATCGGAAAGCTATTGACTGTAACTTTCTTGGTCTGTATATTTACACCAGTAGCAGTTGAGGAGTAATTAAAACTTATATGGCAACCAAACTTTTTATAAATTCATGTCAGCTACAACACAGTAGAAATATTATAAAGGTTGACAGTACCATGAAACTTTTTGTCTGTTTGACAAAAAAAGAAAAATTGCATAAAAGTACCTTAAAAAACCTACTTCAAGGCCATTACGCCAAAGGTTTTAAACCGGGTGGTTTACCTCAGGTAAGTTAAGGTAGGGGTGGAGTCTATATCAATATAGATGTGAAGCCCCTAGGGAAACTCACTCGCTTGTTTATACATGTCTATATACACAGGGTGTTAAAATGCTCTCAACAGAGTTTTTTCGATGATCTAGAAAAATATCGTATTTATATATGTACTTCAAAAAGCAAATTGTCGATTGTTGAGATGAATATAAAGGCATGAAATAACCATGTGCGACATGGCCGAAATCTTTCATTTGTTTAAATAAGTTTCTGACGGGATCTGAGAGAGTTTATCGCAATGTTTTATGCAATGTTATCATCATACTGTACTCAAATACTAATGCAACATTTATACAATATACGTTTGTATTACCTCTCCGAACAGCTGCTAAAGTGCACGATTCTACCTGCTGCGCATGTTCCAGAGTTGTCAGTACTTTTTCTTTTCCGGTTTCGGCTCGTGAAAATTCTCAAAGAAATATGATAACTAAAGTTATAAATTGTGGGCCCAATATTTGATTTAATTTAAATCTGTATTCTCAATTATTCACAAACATCTTTATTAATAAAAGAAAGTTCTCATAAATGATTGGCACCACGTGATTTTGAAAGACTGCAGGTGATCAGCGCGTTTTGTGTGGTACATAAACCAAGTACGAGTAATTTTTTAATTCATATCTTTCACAATTTTCAAGAGCAGAAAATTTAATTTAGTTTTATCGATGTCCACAGTAGTTTCTTTTGATTATAAAGACATTGCGTTTTATGGTCACGGTATCCATCAAAGGACAAAAGTTAATTGCACGATCGTCGCAAGCGCTAGACATGGTATACACAGGACAAGTAAACGAGTGTCAATCATTTTCTAACATCCAATCTGGGCCCCCTCAACTCAGTTGATTGACAGGGGAACACTGACCAGGTAAATTTGAAGGCGTTGCTTATTTTCTCGGCTTTTAAGGTAGGTAACAAGAGCCATATAGGTAAATCAAGCTACTCAGCTAAATCATGTGATTGCACAGGACCTGTTCATGGTGCACGTTTTCAAAAATGCATATTTAGAATATATTCATTATATGTTATATAAAATAACAGGATATATATATTAATCAATGTCAATAAACATCTTCAGTTTAAAAAAATGTATTGACACCCAGATTCAACCACAACGAAATAAATTTTGCAGTATGTTATCCGAGTAATGGACGAGTTTATCGCTGAATAAAGGGTTACAAGGCCATTTTACAATTTTTCGGGGTAAACGGACAAAAAGTCAAAATTTTAACTGCATCATTGTACAACGTGTAAACCTAATATTGTCGACGTAGTTTTCAAGATACGTGCCCGAGGAAAACACACAGTCAACAATGCGTAACCGCCAAAACAGAACGTGAAAAGTCAAAACACTCAAAGCAACATTTTGTTCCAATATTTGCTACCCATTTACTCATAAAACACTTACAGCTGGTGATATTCAACTTCGCACAGATGATTCTCTCTATCTCCTTTCTTCGTATTAAGTATAGGCTACCACAGAGAAAGCATCAACATGTTCAAAGTAAATTACAAAACGAGTTCATAAGACTGACAAACTCTCAGTCTCACTAGATGGCGCTTTTTTAAAAATTGAGGTGCTACTAGTAACGTGAATAACACGAAAACCTTATTTATATTAATTTCATTGATTACGAGGAGCGTTTTATTGAACGCTGTTCTAATTTATAGCATAGAACATATTAAATTATGTCAATACAATTTTAAGAATTATCTTTAACATGTGGTTGGTTTACTGACCGATCATCGATCACTGCACTAAGTTCGGTGCAGTTCATAACATGGCATGTAAAGAAGTAACATACGGACTTATTATCATAAAAAAAAAACAAACAAACAAACAAAAAACCGATAAATGAATTTGTGATGACCACAAAATCTATTTCTTTAAAATTTCATAGCCATTGCCTGTCATTGCACACGTAAAAAATGGTAAGTAAAATGTAAAATTTTTGTGTCATTAGCGGATCCACACCCCTCCTCGACCACATGTAAGGGATGAGTTATGTAACCATACACACAAAGCTAACGGGAAGGATATGGATTTAGAATGCAATTGCATTTATGATATGACAATAGTTTTCATTTATACCATGTGCCCAAACATTAAAAGGGGTGGAGGTGAAAAGATTAAATTAAATTTTAAAGTTTGTTTTCATAAATGAACTTTTAAATTTGCAAATATCCATAAACGTGTTGGAAAGAAAAAATTGGACACGTAAACGCATTTTTCTGATAATGTGTAGCATTCCAACTAGTCAGAATCAACGTTTATGCGTCTTGTTTCACTTTTAAGCACAAGCAGGTGCCGTTTATTTGCCAGATTGCCACGAGTACTGGTCTACATGTATTACTTTTTACCCTCTTATTATGCAATACATGGACACAAAAACAGTTTTATGAGATTAATAAGATCACAAACAACATTTTTCTTAGCGGTACCATTATTGAAAAATTTACCGTTTTAGAGTTATAAAGCAAAGAATTTTAAGGGATCTAGATCCCTAATTTAAGGGGCCAGCCCCTTTTTCATAATACCGAATGAAAGCCCTTGGTATTTTGCATAACTTTTGTTCTATATGTATTTAGGAAATATTTAGGGCTAAAAAGTTATGGTGGAAAAACATGAGCAAAATTTAACATTTTTTAAAACATAAATTTCGATTTGATTTTGTTAGTAGTATACATAGGTTGATAAAACAAATAAAACTGAGAGGACAACGTTCAAGGTGTCTACTTTGAAGATTTGTAATTTAAAACTTCTTTCTACCGACCATCTCGGAGCCTTTGCAGGTACACGAGACCCATTAAAAAAATATTTAAAGGGGAATAACTCAAAACCGGAAGTACCGATCACAAAATCCTTTTAGTCATAGTGAGCTATTGACATTTCCAATGTACCCTGAAAATTTGAATAAAATCGGATAACAAACAAGCGAGATATTAAGGTTTAAAGAAACGTCTAGAAGAAAAAGAAGAAGAAAAATAATAATGAAGAATTTCCAACAGAATCAGTACAAGGTCTTCCGTTGGAAACGGAAGACCTTAAAAATAATAATGAAGAATTTCCAACAGAATCAGTACAAGGTCTTCCGTTGGAAACGGAAGACCTTAATGATTGAATGGGTAACATATTTCATCATAATCCCCTTGAATGCATGGTCAAAGATATTCCATGTCCAAGCTTGGATCCTAGACTATCCTCAGGTGAGCTAAACATTCAAATGTCAAATCTGCCTCTCTCACTGACAGAATAAATGTGGAATACATAAATATAAATACATAATCACTAGCATGTTACAAACAGATAAAAACCTAAGGCACAGCTATTCCTACAAGGGTTTGTGCAGATCATCAAGTCTGTAGTAATATTTAACATTTAACTGCCTTGGATTTGCTAGAGTAATATAAAATTCTACTAAGGTTCTAAATAATGAAAGCAGTAAAATTTACTTTAACAAAGACTTAGCATGATGTTGCTTTGACTGTATCAATCCTCACTTAGTTTCTTCAAGTCCTAATATGTGCCTCTTTGTACAGTATCCATTGTTCTGTTGGAACAGGAATTCTTGTTTCCCAAGTTGTTGATACAAAGCTATCAAAATCTGGTCACATTACTTCTTGGTTTTGGACTTGTACAGACAATTAATACATAGCGTGTTGTTGGTGAGAAAAGCTGTCAAAATCCGGGACGACCTGAGAAGACGAGGGCTCGGTCCTTGAGTAGTCTGTGATGATGTCCTACAAAAGTCAAAACATGGGGTAAAGATCTAGTGACTCCAGACTAACAGTCCACACAGGGTTGTCTTCTCTTTTTAATTTTTTTTTTACCATTTTTCATTTTTTTTCAGACAATGGCCAGAACTTTTATGATGAAGATCATATATAAGACATTATAAATTTAAAATACGTCAAATTATATTCAACAGTTTTATGATAACTCCTTGCCTCAGGAATTGTGAAGAACCCAGTGTCATCGTATGGCTCCTCTTGTTTCCCTTTGTAGTGCAGGAATGGCGAATGGACCGTGGGTGGAGGGGAGTTCAAAAGGTCATCCAGGAACAGCCCTGGAACCACTTGATTGACCTCCGACAGATCTAAAACCATACCATTCTCATTACTTAACATCTGCTTGATACGAATCTTATCTAATAATTAAAATAATTCTAGCTATTTATAAAGTATAGTTTACTATATACATGTACTTCTACAAAATCATGATAACTTAATATTATTTAAAAACTAACTACAACCACTCCCCTTTTCCCAATCAACAAAAAATAAAAAATACCCAAGAGGGATTATCATAGACTGTCCATTTTACTGACCTTGACATATTTCACACTGACCTTGAGGCTGGCTGACATTGACCTCCTGACTGCTCCAGCTGCTGACCTCTGATTGGCTGTTCAACAAGGTCGCCATGCTTACGTAACCTTCCTGTCCCTGGTCAGTCCCCCGAGTTACAGAGTACCTCTTCTCATCCAAATGACAAAATGACAGATAGTCCCTGTATAACATGGTAGTTTTAAAATAATTAAAGGGAGATTTCTGGAATACTGTGTTTTTATCAATATCAATATACAGGGAAATCAATTTTCATGAATTGAGTGAAAACTTTCTATAAGGTGGATTTCAATATAACAGACTCTAAGTTTGACAGACTGTTACCATACCTGGCCATTCCTGGCTGTGACTCCATGCCATGCAGCTCCAAGTCCTCTGGGTTTCTTTCATCATAAAAACTCCTTAGAATGAGAAATAAATGTCATGAATAGTATGAGAAATTTCAAAAATTACAATTCATATCAGATAATATCTTTTGTCTGAAACATATTTTATTATTTCTGTATTAGTTCTGTAATTGTGCATGTCCTATCAGCCTTGACAATCACTAACCAGTATAGGTTACAAACTGGGGAATTTTAAGCAGTGACAATTATACAGACTGCTAGAAATTTACATACTTCTCTAGTTGTCGTCGACATTTCTTCTCCTTGGTCTCCCGCTTGTCTTCAGACATACTTCTACTGCGACCTCTGAAAAGAATATCAGCTAAATATCAACGGTTATATCTTATGTTATCACTATGTACACAAAATCTATCAACAATTTAAATCAATGTATTAAACACTATTATACAGAATAAAGAAAATTCTAATTACATATTGGGACAGACAGATGGAGGGACAGACAGCCAGACTGTTTTGCTGATTTTGTACCAGTAAAATTTACTACTGTAAGCAAGCCGACTCCTGCCTTACCTCCCCCTCCCTTCCTTGTTCCTCTGATGCAGCCTGCTTCGTCTGTGACTCGGAGTACTGTCAACAAAACAAACAGTTCATGTACCATGGTATATTTAAATATTATCGCGTTCACAGACTCAGATTTATTTAACTCAGAAGTTAGAGCACTGGCAGGATATTTCAGAGGTCCTGGCTGAGACGGGAATTGCCACCTGTTCAACCTTAATACTTTACCCTCTCTGATGGATTAAGAAGAGCAATATCTTCTCATATACCTCTGATTTTAATGTGATATGTCGATCTTACCTCTGGGTGGTTTATCTTACCTCTGGTTCTGCTGAGGTATATCTTGCTGGTCCTCTAGGTCCATCTGGTCAATGCTCTCTGTACAAAGGAGGTCCGAGAGACTTAGATCCCCCTCCCCCTCCTCCTCACACAGCCGCTGTAACAGAATCTGCCGTGTATCTGACCATCAAATGGTATACAGGAAACAAAAAGAGGGAGAATTTGGCATTAAGTGTTAGAGCTAAATTGTATGACAACCTGTATGTTCCCTTTTTTTTTTTTAAAGGTATATACCTAAAGTATATACTACATAGAATGTCAAAATTAAAAATTCAAAACTATAAAGTATACCAATGGTGTGAAAATATCTATACTAAATGTTTATCAAAAGTATCCTAAACACATTTCAAACCAAAATTAAAATATATTAAAAAATGCAATGAAATTTTTCAGAGCTATCAACCACAGGCAGAAATATATTGACTCAGAGACTTACCCCAGAGATGAGGGTAAATGGAGAATCGGGCACACCCTGATCTTCATGTTCAGGTAACTTTACAGGTGTAAAGCCTTTACTGTCAAACTGTACAGGTGTAAATCCTAGGTCATCCATCTTTACTGGTGTAAATCTCTTGTTATCAAACTGCATCTTTTCCATACAAAACTTCTTTTAGTTTTTGAGTTTTTTTGACTTACCATGTTTTATACCAGTCATGCTTTTGTCCCATAGGAAATTTGTTTTTATGATTTACATGTATAAACATGAGAGGATTAGACAGTATAGGCACTCTGCCTATGTAAGTCCTTAATTTCCACAGGACTACAAACCTATCTAAGGGTCTTGAAGGACTAAGTTAACCTACCTTTCTGATCACCTTTTTGAATGGGGACTTGGATTTGGGTGGTCTATCTGAGGAGGGGGTGCGGTCCAGGTTAAACCCACAGAAGGTCCTGATTCCCGGGGGTGGGCTGATGAAGTGCTGGGCAGGCTGGGTACTGCTTGCAGGAAACTGGGTGGCAGAAATTTATATATATTATTTCTTTCTTGGGTGTATAATACTGTGATTTCATCATTATTCATTGACCATTTCCTGTCTCAATCGACGAAATCACTGCTCATTGAAGTAAGACATGTGACAACAAATGTTATTGAAAAGATAGTTGTCCACGATTTACGTCTCCTTGAAACTATAAATTTTGATAAATCCATGAAAATTGATACTCACAAATATTCATGAAATCATTACATCCTAATGTGATTACCGTATTATTTACACAAAAGTACAACAACGGAAAAACAAAAGAGCATTAATAGCTCCTTTCATACCTAAAAACAGAACTACAAGAGTATAACTGAGGGAGGGATAGAGACCTTGATTGGAGTCAGGAAGAAGTGGTGCGGAACTTCCTGATCCATTCTCTGGACAAACATCTTGTTCTGCTGGTGTGTCACAGTTCCTGTACACAGAAATGTCTCGTTCCTCTCCGGTCCCACTGGAGTGGACGAGGGAAAAGCACAACAGGGTCGGGGGTCGGTGGTGTAGGTGGAGAGACCCTCGATCTGTGACACCTCCGGTCCAACCACTGTACTTGACTTGTCTGATGGCAGAGACAGAGGCACCACAGCATCCTTTTCCACCTGTATACAGGTATAAATATAACTCAGAAGAACCCAAATAGTTCAACATATAATGAGTCAGGCAGGTGATTTGCAAAGGGAAACAACTCAATTTTTATATGTTAACTTAAAATTGAAAATTGAGTTATTCCCCTTTTCAATATGTTCATAAAATAAATAAATGCCGCAGCAATTGACCTGATGTGGTCATACCTGAGAACTAATACAGGTATATTTACTTTTTTTTAAACCTAAATCATTGATTTTTCATAAAAATATTTGTTACTTTGTTCTCCCCTTTTTGACCTTTAGTCTTGACCCTAACCTTCGAGACATTGACCTGTTGGAGCTCAGTGTTCAGACACTCGGCTGGACACACCACAAGGTCAAACATCAATGACCTTTGACTGACCTTCGAGACATTGACCTGTCGGAGGTCAGTGTTCAGATACTCGGCTGGTAACACCACAAGGTCACACATCAATGATCTTAGACTGACCTTCGAGACATTGACCTGTCGGAGGTCAGTTTTCAGACACTCTGTTGGTAACACCACAAAGTCACACATGGAAGACCTCAGACTGATCAGCCCGGACTCCATGTCTGATGGAACATTACAACGACTCCTCTTCCGCTGAGTGTAGTTCCTGCAGATATCCAAATACAGGAATTATATTAATCTTCCATCTCAAAAGCAGCTCATAAAATTTATAAATTGCAGAGAGTTATTGTCTAAAATCATGTAGCATATTTAGAATAATCAGAAGGCATAATATGTTCAGAGAGCATACAAATTATTGGAAATCATTGAACTAATAATCTTTGTTACTGGAAAGTCTTCTGGGTGAATGTATTGGTGATGGAGCTCTATGAGCATCATTTGGAGATCATAAGGCACACTAAAAGTCACTTAGACACCTAAGGAACTTACTGGTGGTAGAGATCTATGAACTGTTAATGGAGAGTGTTTGGAGACATCTCCCTGGTTGTACAGTAATGGTCATTAAGAAGTGTTTTAGGAGAACTTACTGGTGGTAGAGCTCCTTCTGCTTGAGAGAGAACTGGTTCTTCAGGTTCCCTAGGTTGGCCTCTACTAGACCCTGCTCTGTTCTGTACAAAGCTGCCTTGTCTTTCATTTTTACTGAAATCAATTTTACATGTCTATATGTCATATTACCAGTAACTGAAATCAAGTTTTTACTTAACATAATTATGTCAGACGTTTTAAAATTCACATTTGATTTATAGTTGGGAAAATATACAAATCTGTTAACACTTACTCAAACAAAGCAAGTTAACATTTATATACCCCATTTCCATAAATATTCAGGTTTGTTAAAAATTTGTCCACTCTCATCCATTGTCAAACCTCTACCTTTCTGGTCCAGAATTTCTTGCAAAGTCCTCTCTAGATTCACAATATGCTTTTCTGTCTCTTGTAAAATGTATGCCTTTTAAAATCAAAACAGACATTAAAAAAACCCAGATTGAGCATAGATTATAGAAATTCTGTTTGAAAAAAACCCCATAATTTACGATGAAAACATTAATTTAAACTTTGAATAGCAAAAAACAGCAATAAAACAAACATCCTGTGTTGAAATATTAATTCATATTTTGAGCTGTTTTTTGATAATTTTACACCCTTGCCTTGGATATTTTCCTTTTGGACAATTTCTCATTGTTTGGGATAATTGTCTTCAGTGTTTCGTAGCACATGGCAACGCTGGCTCTCCACTTGGCATCAGACTGTCTCCTCCGGACTCGCATTGGTACGGATCCTCTGACCATGTCTTAAACAGATCTCTTAAACAAATTCAATAAGATTTCAAAAACCAATAGGTTTAGATATTATATTATTATATTATGCAAATTCAACACAAGTTTAGATGTAGCACATTAATATTACCTCTTCAGAAGAAGAATTTAGTACACTGAAAGAAAACTAATGATTTGCTCTAGGCCTCACCAATACATGTATATAATTTCTTGCTCGGCGGAGATTCAATGAAAAAAGGTACGAGCGAGCGATAAAATGATATTTTGTAGGCAAAATTTTTAAGGCAGTACTTGAATAAATTCTATAGGCAGTTATATTTTTTCTACTTGTTTCTGATTTCTAAATTAAAAACCAATGAAAATACGAAAAATAGAGCGGAAATAGAATAGAGAACAGTGCATAATTTCTTGGAAGTTGGAAATTATTTATAATATTACTTGTACAGTTTTATTAAAATACGAGCGCGCAGGGTCAAACGAACAAGAAATTATATTGGTGTGGCTCTATATTATGAAATGTGTAGAACTTGAAATAGCTGATCTCCTTGCTATTTGTTCATAAGGTAGCTAAATATTTCTTGACTTTGTGCACTAAGACTATATGCTTTTATTTCTATGAATCAAGATAATAATTCAAACTTAATAAATTGATATATTTAAAGTAGTCCGAGTATCGCACTACGTCATAATACAGATTTTACAATATTTGTTCAACTTTTACAAAGCGTTTTAGATACCCGGTATTGATTTTGCTCTACATCGCTGTTGTAAACAATGACACTAATAAGCAATTAGAACGGTAATATATGTATTCTATGAGAGATAGAAATGGTATATATTGAGAAACCCGATTCCGTTAAAGTAAAATGAAAAACGAAGTGTTTGATTAACCAGGATCTCAGGTATGCTTATATCTTCTTTGTTTTGATGCCCCCCCCCCCCCCCCCCCCGAATTTTTTTTTTTTACTAAAACCGGTTTAAATTTAGAGACAGAAGCTATTTCGAATTTATTCAATCGTCAATTAAATAATGTTTAAATGATATCTAACATTGTTGACAGATCTAGGCAGAAAACTGTAGCAAAATGTGATTTTTACGGATTTTTTCGTCAGGGTCTACTTGGTTTAGATCTTATATCGTGAAAAGTAATCCGTCAACATATAATTTATTTTACCAAATCTTTTTTCTAAGATGTCAATCTATAGAATAAACACCATGAATTTAAGTTTGAGTCCATAAAATAGTAAAAAAATTACCAAACGCGATAGTAGCATTGCATTTTTTGTATTCTATTTTGATACATAAGGTCCATAAAGCGTACTTACTTACAAAAATTTGCACAAAATTATTGATGAGATATGGCTTATATAAATATTTATACTCTATTTTGTATGTTCAGTTCTAATTTTCCCAAAATTGGTAATTATTTTTAGGAAAAACGGACATCTGGCAAATTTCAATAATTTTCGCAAGGGGGTACACCCGTCTAAGAGGTGATAACAAACAAACTAGCATGTAAACATGCATATTTTCTTTTGTGTATGTATTGCTAGAATGTATATTTATCATTTAAAGTTAATCTTGTAATGATTGAGCCCATTTAGTTCCGAGTATAGGACTACCTTAAAATGAATATTTTTTTCTGTTATCCAAATGCACTCTTGTACTGTTGTAGCTCATCTCAGCAATTACCGTCATAAAAATTATCGGAGTTTATCCATTCCATTAAGAAAGTGCTTATTTAAATAAAATACCCAATTTTTCCCTGGTTTTGAACACCAAATTCAATATATCGCCTTGTCCTGTTGTTGAGTGATGCTTTCAAATCTTCAAAACAAGTATTTCTGCAACTTTTGATCACGTGAATAGAGCTTCAAGGGCTCGCTAAATACCGAGAATATCCAGAAAAATCATATGTTCAAGTGCAAGAACTTCGTGTGGTGAAAGACATCATAAAATTATTATTAGAAATTGAAATACTACCTCCTACCAACTAAAATCATGCAAAATTCTTATTTTACAATATATATATTTACAATATAATATATTCTAAAATATTATTTCTGAAAACAGTTAAACATCGAACCCGATGAAATTCTTACGAGATAATGATTCGGATAAAGAACTTCTTTTTCAAATTATTATTTAAGCAGGTCAAAATATAAAAACTTTTAAATAACAATTCTAAAGGAGAAAGTGCATAAAAGTTTTCATCGAACAATACAAAACGAAATTAATATCAACGTTTCAATATGAGATAATTACATACAAAAACGGTGGTCATTGGTGTATCACTAGAAAGAATAATCTTACTGTGACCAGGCTACGCTAAGGCTCCGTAGGACATGTCATTTTAACGATAGAACATTCTATCTAATGTATCACTAGTAATCTATAAATGGATATTTCCTAATTTAAAAAACCCAACACATTTGTCTGATCATAAATTGCACTAAAACAGGCGAATACATGTAGCAAGGAGCATGGGGAGGTAGGAGTCGAGGGTGCCCCCCCCCCCCCCCAACTTTTTCTCGCAGCAAACATATTTTACTATTTCCCTTATAACATGGGATTTCATATTTTCAATTATCTTGCGTGGATTACATACAGGATAAGATGAATGAGAAATTGATAACATTGTTCCTAAATTTATATACAGAAAATTGATTTAATTGATGGAATTGCTTCCTACCCTCACTTCTATTGGGAGCAGATAAAAATTGCATGAAGTGAACGAAATTAACATTGAAATTGCAGTTTTCGATACTACCCCCCCCCCCCTCCTGAATTAGGATTTTGAAGATTAGGGAATTGGTTTTTTTTTTTTTCGCCTGTCTAAATGTCATGATTTTTCGCGTGTCTGCCCTCTCCTTCCCCAACTCAGTTTAAAAAACGATGATGCGTACGTGCCTGTGAAAGAACTGTTGTGAGTTTATATTAACACTCTAACGGTTACGTTTTTAAAAGCTTAAATTTTATATAGAAACGTCTCTATATATTGTTAGTTCATCCTCTTCAAATCTATGCGGTATTCAGTCGGTACAGAGTGGACAGACAAAAAACTACTGTCGAATCTCTGACAAGACGAGGGTGTTTGAAAGGTGGATCTTTTCATGCTTCAAACACGTATCAGTCATTGAACTTTAAGAATGGGTGACACTCATGGCGTGAAGAATGCAAGAAAGCTTTTAGGATATAATCCATTTAAACAAATTTAACACGTATAATGACAGACACGAATAACATTAAATAGAGAAGAGCTGTAACGGATGTCTGGGAAGCGGACCACTGACCCGGTAAACGCGGGGGTTAGGGTCCGGAGTTGGATTCCCGTTTTGGTGCGGAGCCGGGGGGGAGGGGGTTATTTACAATTCATGTAGTTCCCCTAATGTTACTTTTAATAAATTATTCTCTATCTGTTGGTGGAAATAGTTATTAAACTGTGTAATTGAAAAGCGGTGCTTTCTAGTAACACAGAATATTTTCAAGAATGAGCAATTCTGATATTAAAAAATCTAATAAAAATCCTAAAGTTCACCAGTGCACCTTAGCTATTGCCTGGTTCATTTCTCTCCAATGGCTTAAACACAGACATATTTTTGCTTTCTTTTTAAATGATTACACTTCCCGTCCATGCTGCTTTACTGGTATCGGGCTGGTTATGGAATTCAATGAAATAAACCTAAACAAAAGATGTTTGTGAAACACTTATGCTCCCCTCCCTTGGAAAACATCCACAAAAAAATGAACGTAAACTGCAAATATTTGGAATTTTTTTTTAAGTCCAAGGTGCATAACTCTGACGGAAATTGCTCTATCATACCCCATATCAAACTTGACTTAGATATTATTTAGATAAACCTGCACACCAAATTTCATATTAATATGTGCACACTCTGCGAAGAAAATGAGCGGAAACTTCAAATAACCCGAATTTTTCTAAGTCCAAGGGCCATAACTCTGTCGAAAATTGCTCGATCGTATCCAATACCGAACTTGACCTAGATATTATCAAGATAAACCGGTATATAAATTTCATTTCAATATGTTTATCCTTTGCAAAGAAAATGAACGGAAACTGTTGGTGGATAGACCGACAGACCGAAGCAAAGCAAAATGCCCTCCCCTCTTCGAAGGGGGGCATAAATATTACAACCACTGTATCCTTGGGGTCACTGAAGGTCAAAGAACTGGCTCAATCCTTTGACAACTTCACTGGAATTTATATTCTGATGTAAGAAACATCCATTAGTTCATCATTATCTTGTATTGGTATCAAACTGTAAGGGTATCAGACTTGGTATTGGTAAAACAGTTATAAAGTCAAATTAAATTTTTTACCAGCTTTGTCCTTTATCAATGATCCTTAGTAATTGTGTATTTTTCTATTAGGAACAAATAACAATGCCAGTTGTTTTTAGCAGTGATTTATTCTGTGTGGCACCGGGGCCACAAAAGCCTGTTAAGTGATGACGTAAAGAAACGCCTATTACAGTAACAAATAAAAGGTAATCTCACAACAGTGATACTCTGTACAGCCTTACTTCCTCCCATCAGAACTTCCTTTTCTCTCCCTTTTTTGTCATTGGGGGATTTGAAAAAGGGGGATAATATAATGATGCAAGTTGTTTCATGTTCAAGTGAATTTAAAAATGGGGTGAAATCTCTTGCACTTAATAATGATGTCGCAAGAATAACTATTTTATCGTTTTTGGGGGCGAAAATAATCCTGTACACAGTTTTTCTCTGGCTACAGCGACTTTGGTCCTGTAGAGGCTAACTAGATCATTCCCCACGTGCCATATCTCGCACCATCTGGAGACTAAGTCTCGGAATTTATAAGCTTATATTTAACTTTGTAACTTGCTTACTACATTGTAACTCAAAACTAAACTGACCAAAATATGAAATTATGTTAAGATGTAATATACAAGAGGCAAAATTTGATTAAAAAAAAAAAATGCAGTCAGTACAGATTAACATATGCACAAAAAAAAAGTTTGGTCCATGCACTGACTGAACATTTCTAAATTGTTATTCTAAAATTTGTTATAAATTGCTTTGATCAATTATACATACTGAATCATTTGATTCAGATAAAACATTATAGTTCACAAACAAATAATCACAGAACATGACGCCTACAGCATTATACAGGCGGCAGTCTGTTAAAAAGTTGTGTAATCTGGGCTCTGGGCCTTTCCTCTCATTAGAGGGAGCTCAAGAGTGGTTACCACGGGAATTCCCCACCATCTTATTAGCGCATTTTGTATTGCATGGTCTCTTTCATTTCTGAGAGTTCTCCCTTAAAGTCGACTTCAATGGTAAAGTCTAGATCACGCTGCAAAGGAAAAAAACACATATTATTATTTGACTTCACATTTTATATTTTCAAATGAAATTGAATTTATAAAGATCTGACATTGCAAAAAAATAATAATGTGTACTTCATTCTAAAATCAAGTCTTTTGATAGGTTTAACCATGCAACTCAAATGAAAGAAAAAGTTGTAACTGCCATCTCAACTATCAAATTGCTATGTGAACTAAAAAAATGGCAATCTCTTATATCGTTTCATTGATGGTATGGGGTGTGTGTGTCTGTGTGTGTGTGTGTTGGGGGGGGGGGGGGGTGGTGGTGGGGGTCACTGACCTTGTTGCTTTTGTTGGGTTTGACATTCACTGAGCCTTGGATTTCCTCTCCCTTCTTCACTGTCAAGTCCAGCTGGTCAAAGTAAAACACAGTCTGTTTCCAGTGGGTATAGGGGGCCTCTGGGGCTGAAAGAATACAAACAGGGTCCATTACAACAACATCTGGATCCAGCTGACTTCACTCAATTATTTTTTTAAATAGGGTTTTTTCTTCTTCATTTTTTCTTTAGTGAACCACCTACCTGTAGAGAATCCAGTCCTTTTGTGACACTTGGTGAATTCTATGTTGAAGAATGTGATAAGTGCATGGACGTAGTCGTTCCTCCGACACTGGAGGTGGAACGGAGCCGAGAACTCCAGGTCTGCTTCCTGTACTGTGTAGATGTCCACTTCCTGCAAACAACATAAACATCTCTCTTAACACAACGTTCAACAAACCCTGATATCAGACTTTTATCCTTAATCTTTTATTCACACTTATTTATCTATTATTTGACTTGGGAGTAAAGTGAATATACCATGGTAATACAAGTACTAATACAATACCATTAAAAGTTTTGAATCTAATGTTTTGACACTTGAATTTAAATTTTCTTTTCTCTCTAAATGAAGAATTCCCATCAGTTAGCACTTTGCTGGTGCAAAGTTACTTCAAAACATGAATTAAATTTTGTGATGAATACTTTAAAAGAGAACCATAATAATTATACACATTTTCAACATTCCCTGTAGTCAAATATTTGATATTAAGCACTAGCTTTTAAAAATAAAAGATATGCCTTTAAGAGTTATCTATCTTTATAACAGAAGAACTATATAAGATACATGATCCATTGATTTAACTTTGTGAAATGGTAAATCGGGTTCCCAATGGGTCTTACCTTGACTAGACAGGAGTTAGTCACCACCTGTTTTGGATCCACTACATCCACAAGTGGTTCTGAGATAGCCACCTTCCTAATGGCACTCATGTCAAACCCATACACATTGTCCCAGACTGCAAAATCAAACCGTACATATTAACTTTGATTATTATGTCTCTATATAGCTACTACATCTATAATATATGTATTGCGTTCAAAAATGAAAGGATCACTCAAGTCAAACCAATACACATTGTCCAAGACTGCTAATTAAAATAGTGTTTGACTGGATTCAATAGTCCTCCAATACTTCATTACTTTTATCAATGTCAGGTACTTACAGTTAATCTTGTCATCTTTATACTGTCTGTCCTCTATGGCAGCTACATACAGAGTGGCTCGGTCTGGGAAAATCAGACCACCAGGTTTCTAAACATAATAAAAGTAAATTACATTCAGTCATTTTATTTCAAGCATCTAATCCCACTGTTCATGTTTTTGCAATTTATTGCTGATAAACCCCACACTAAGTAAAATAATGTAAACGATCACTAGTCTACATTATTTTTGTTTTGAAACATTTACAGTTGGCCCATAAAGACTATAACTGTGAACTTTTACACTCAGATTTGTCTTGCATAAAAAAAAGTCTTGCTAAAGCATTTGTAAATTCAGAATTCCTTTATATAGACGATAGAACTTGTTACAGCATTTGTAAGTTTAGTATTCTTTATATACAGATGGAGCTACACTGCCTTAGATTAGTCGGAGATAGTTACCAGCCACTTGTCGCGTGCGTAGATGACAGTCTGTAACATGGACTCGTAGAACAGACAGTAGCCCATCCACTCACTGATGATGATGTCCACCTTGTCTATTCCGTCAGGAAGCTCCACTTCCTCTACCTTCCCCTTCACTAGAGTCACGACTGTAAACAAAGGCGACAGTTGTCAGTTAATTCAAGACATGACACAAAGGCGACAGTTGTCAGTAAATTACAAGACACAACAGTAAACAAACAAAATGCATGTCAATTCAACAAAATCAAGAAGACACTTCATTACGGAAATATTCCACTTATGATATTATATCATAAGACTCATATTTTGGTTTTCAAAGAAATACTTTCAAGATAAATAAGAATCAAGAGGAGACTGAAACAAAGTCAGTGCCATCAGCTGTTCTTACCATTGCTGTAATTATTCTCTGCTACTATTTTCTGGCCGTACTCTATGATGCTGGAACATTCAATCTGAGAAACAAAGTGATGAGAATGAGACAATGTACTTCCTTATCATCTGTTGTGAATGTGTACACTGGGAAACTGTAATATGACTTCCCTATGACTTGAGCAGCTCTTACTTTTGGTTTAAGCTGTATCTCCCCGATGACTTTAGATCTACCCCTATTACTTTAGCCTCAACATTTTGTTGTGTGCTGTACCTTTTACTATGTCTTAAACAACCTTTGGTGTGAGCTGTGCTGTGTGTATCCCTATGACTTAAGCCACTTTTGCTTTTGATGAGAGCTTTACCGATCACTATGACTTGAGCATCTTTGGCTGTGTGCTGTACTTATCCTTATAACATTAGCAGTTTTTTGTGTGAACTGTACCTACCCCTATGACTTTAGCAGCTCCAGCTTTAGCTGCGAACATGGAGAGGATCCCTGTTCCACATCCGACGTCCAACACCACCTTCCCCCGGAACAGGTGCTTGTTGTAAATCATGGAGTTCCTGTAGGTTAGAGTCCTCACCTCATCTTTTAACATTTCCTGAAACAAGATATACTTTGTACATTTCCTGTGTAAACAAAAACTGGGAACATTTCCTGCACTAATAACTTAACATTAACATCACCTAACCTCAACAAAATAATTACATGGAGTGAAATGATACATTTATCTCAAGACGATTGAAATATTAATACATGGCTGCATTTTCTACATTTTAAAATAATATCATATGAACTGTGCATCTGTACATATATCAAGATAATGAAAATGAATGATGAAATTGTAATGATAATTATTCTGCAAATAAAAATCCTATTACTGCTTACATGTCAATCTCATCTCCATTTGATCGGAAAAGGCTACCATAATAATGTCTCAATGGATATTGAATTAATTACCTTAGAATGTCAATAAGATCTCTGCTAACATGTCGGAAGTTATGTCTTGCATAAGGTGCACAAAACTGGAATAAAAACAAATCCAAAATATAAACTAACCTCATGAATTCCGAAATGTCCATAGGAATCGAAGTAGTAGTCCTTTGAGGTCATCTCCTCCACAGGGACCGAGCCAGGGGTCTCCTTGGGCTTGGTAGAGCATTCAGACTCCGAGGTGGTGGTTACTGATGTCTGGAAAAACAAAATCCAAGGCAAACTATGACAGAATATTATCTGGGAACTGACAGGGGAATATTATTAGATGCATATTAAATCAGTTACTCAAAACATTCAATTTGATTTCTACAATCTATCAAATTGGCATTAAAATAAATTGATCATTATCAAAATCATTGAAAGTAAATACTTGATCAGCATGATATCCATTCAGTATGCAAATATCTTTAACACAGATCAATTAAAACTAAACAACATTATATAAAAAACACGCTTTCACACAATGCGGCGATTTCGGGAAAATGCCATGCGGTCGCCGAAAGGAAATGATAAAAAATACAGAATCTGTTGATCCCGCTTGTTTTACTGGGTCACATTTGCTTTAAAATAACAAAATAATCACTTATCAATTGTAAAGGTGAAATGATTCATTTTATTTTACAAAAATTCTCGAAATGCGATTTAATCGCAACCTTACCTGCTCCATGTGTTCTGCCATTTTGAAACCTTTGTGTGTAGCGCGTGTATGCGTCATCAATTTTTGCGTACTTTCGCAAATATTTTTGGACATTGATCCCGACGCAAAAAATGACGTTGAATATTTGTTGAAGTATTTTTAGAGTCTAGTTACATTTTTATTACATGGAATTGAAATATAGTGTACCAGATATTTACCACAATTTGAATAAAAATAAAATACAGTAGTTAAAAACGTGTGGGTTTTTTTCAATTTAACAGTTAGGATGTTTGAAGTATTACCTTGTCTGCTGTCTTGGTCTTCAATAAAATCTTTCTGAATAGCTGTGAGATATTCATCTTCATTAAAGATAAATTTAATTCGACATTTTACAGTGCATTGACAAGTATATCTTCATGACTTGACACTTAGTTACAATGTTACCGGATTCTAACAAATACGGAGCCGGATCCGCTCAGAAACGACTCGGCATCTACATATTGTCCGGTTCTATTTAATTATCATACGTGATAAAAAAAAAAAAAAATCCAATGTAATCAAACTATTCATTTTAATTGTTTAAATAGTTTTTAGGGCGTCCTCACTTACGTTCAGTAAAATGAATTTATAGTGCATGCGTGTGTCTAAGAATGCTACATAATGAAATCAGAAATTGATGAAAATCAAAGAAATCATTCGAACACATTTGATTTTAAAAATCCCCGTGAATTACACGTCTGATGGAATGCTTGGGATTTCTGCGTGGCCGCGGTCTTTTCATATATACCCTTGATCAGTATATCAGTGAGTGTAACTGATCCCTATCTCCCGCCCCTGATAAGACACAGTCCACCCCTCGGGCCCAACGACCAACACTGAGACAGGCAACTCTTCATTTTGTTAATTCTGGAACAATACACACTCGGCATGGAAGTGGCTGTGATTTTATTTTGTTTCTGTATTTTGAATGGATTTTATGTTGCTTATTCAAATGGTAAGTTTATCTAAAATAGGATTTGATGATATAATAGGTTAAATAAGACACGGGCAGGCAAATGACGTTATATACGTAATTTTCTTATAATAACGAAAATCAACCAATTAATCATGCAACAATTGGAAATTTTCTTATAATGAGAAAATATATTAGGACACGTGTCTTTGATTTCAGATAGTCACTCTTTATTTTAAAAGTTAATAAATGTGAAGAAAATTTTTGCCACTTAAGTAGCTGAAATATCCCTGCATCTTTTTTAAAACTTGAAAAAAAGTTTTTCCGAATTTCATTTTATTATTTTTTACATTACCATCATACATTTGGGAAAATGAAAAAAAAAAACCCAAATGATAATATATTAATAAAATCCCGATCAAATAAAAAGAAAATATTTATCGAAGTAATAGTTAGAATACTTGGATGTTTAGATTTCTGCCGCAGAAGCTATTAATATGAAAAAAAAATGTAGAGTAAAACTAGTTTGACCTTTACCACGTGCACGGCCATGTACCACAAAGGTTTAGCGATTTTTTCCCTCCAGGAATGAAAGAGCTACTGTACTTTGAGGAGCAGAAGACCTGGGTGGAAGCGCGGAACGTCTGCAGGAATTTAGGCGGGAAACTGATGCGAAGCACAACCCTCAATAGAAACATCATAGAGAACTGTGGGGAGATCGACCCCGCCCAGAGGTTCTGGGTGGGGGAGCACCGCACGCTATCAGCCTGGTTCGAAATCACGGGTAAGTACAGCAACTGTTGGTGATATTATAATTTGGGGGGGGGGGGGGGGGAGTATAGAAGATCGATGGTTGCGTGCATTTTAAATAATGATCTTTTATCTATATGTCCGAACTATGGGTGTGCATGGAAAAAAGGAAGGATGGTGTTTGTTGATAATTATATTTCAGGAATGCATGACTCACTAAACGTTGGTCATTAATCACAGATTAAGTGTCTGGTTATCAGATTTAATGATTCATTGACCATTCTGTTTTCCTCTGTAAAGAATTTGTAGATATACCGGGTACTCTATATCCCAAAACGTACTAAGCTTATAACAAGCTATATAACCGATTCCCTCCGAAAATGAAAATTAGTTGTTATAAAATTTGAATTATAGACCTTTTGTTTTTTGTTAAGCGGTTTTGATAATCGATATTAGATTGTCAAGCAGTGTCATTAACAGTAGCTGTATTTAAACCCGTTTTTCCTCCAGGCTGTTTCGAGGATTCTGCGGTCCAGTCGAACGTTACCTATGACAACAGCGACCGGAACGAGGCTTCCGTGTGTTATGAGATGTGTCAGGACTCGGCCTATGTCGGTCTAAAGGTGAGAGCTAATTAAAGCTAAAACAAAACAATGGGTACTAATTGTAAGAAAAAGCAAAGATAGAGGGAGAAAAAGTCAACATTACACAGATGTGGACAGCAGACGACCTTACACCGCGGGCAATGAGTTTATGTCGGTAGCTGTATCTGTGGATCTGATATACCTGCCTCGGGGACATCACCTGTAGTCGATACGCGGGAAATAACGAAAAAGACAACAATCAATAAAAGCAACACACAGCATTATCATATGTGAAAAAGTGTACTTAATTTTAAGATTTCTTAAGCATCTAAAACCATGTGGTTCCAAGCCCAGTTGTGTTCATAGCAAGTGCCCCAAAGAAAAGATAAAAGATCCCAAAACAATTGTAAAGCAAAAAAACGTTTAGAATAATATTTGGTAAATACATGTTAAATAAACGGACGTTTTTGCTGCTGGGATCTGGAATTGTAAGGATTTTGCAACCACAATAGAAATGCTACATGAAAAAAATCTAAAATATAGCGTTAATGTTTTCAGCAGTCGTTTTACAAGTATTGATTAACTTGCATTGACTTATTTTTATAGTTTTGATATATATATACACAAAGAACATTGTACTAAATATTACAGAACAACACGTGTTTCTGCATCGATTCGTCTCCAGGCAACCAGGCTAGTCTGCCATGCAACCTCAAGTGTCCTGGGAACGAGGCTGAAGACTGTGGAGGTGCTGGCGTCATCAGCGTGTACAGAAAAGGTACAAATTGTCGAAAATGTGAATTATTCTTCTAGATACCACATATTTGCTCGAAGTTAATTCTGTAAAAATAGTTTGTACATCATTTAGTCATTTATTCACTTCATGTACCACTACATGATAAGAGTAAATTTAAATAGAAATTCAAGAATTCTAATAGAACAAATGTTTATAGAGAAAAAAGCTCTAATATTGGTATTTGATACACAAGAAAATACGCAATTTTAGAGAAAGAATTCAATTTTTTGACGTTCCATTTCGTTTTAATAACTACACCAAATATTGTTGTATTCTTACTGTATAATGAACATTGCTCTTGTTATGCCTATAGCCTCTATCACCCCCGACAACGCTCAGTGTCCGCAGCAGGAGATGTGTCTCTGTTCACAACTAGATTGTCTCCCGTCCGGAGTCTCGTTTTCGTCACGACCATGTACAACTGATCTCCATGGAGCATGTGGTAATTATTACTTTTTAACCTTTATGAGCTATAACAAACGTAGGTTGTACTTAAAATTGTTCTCACACGATTAACATTTAAAATATTTGATAAGACAGTCTATTTTATAAAAGATATAAAGTAAAATGGTTTGAGTTATACAAACGCCCCCCTGAATGTGTTATTTTTGTGATTAGGCTATGGCTACATGACTGATACCAAGACCCCTTGGGACGTCAGCAACGGACTGTGCACCAAACAAGGCTTCCTAGCTAACCAAGAAAATTCCCAAGAATTCTGCAGGAACAGAATAATGACGTGGCCTCAAACCTACTGGTCCGGGGTGTTCCGAAGTGTCATCAACAACTTGGACAGGGGTAAGATCCAATGACAAAACTATATTTATTAAAATGTATCTATGTCGTTATTATTCCAAGTACGACTTATTCTTTTGTTGACAGGAAGTGGGGGTTACAGAGACGCCCTGTTGTACTGTTTTTCACTTCGGAGAGGGTCCCTATTGAACCAGGCGGGTACCGTCACAATCAGCCCCGATACCTGCTACAGCGAGAGACTGCCCTTCATTTGTGAAATAGGTGAGACCCTGTTGTAATTGTCAAACACATAACGTCAGTCAGGGTCAATGAAAATTACGACATACCTCACGCGACTTTTGATAAACGTTTTTCTTGTTTATAAAAAAAAGTTCACAAACGAAATGCTTTTTTAAAAGATAAATTTCAAAAAATCGGATACTAACAAAATTTTATTGTGATATATATGTGTAAGGTGAAACGTTACAAGCAAATGTCCTTGAAGGTTCCTCGTTGTTTGGAGAGGCGCGATGTAGAGTTCAAAGGGCACCAACTACAACCAGCATCACCACCGCCGCCACCACTACATCTGTAACCACAAAAACTACGCCGGGACCACGCCCACAAACCACCGATTTGGGACCCGCCCCCTCCTCAACCTATTACGTCAACAATCAGGTCAAGGAAGAAAAAGATGACTTTAAGGATAAACGTAGGTTTATCAATAGGTACTTCACAGTCCCTGTCATACCCATGTAGGTTTGGGATGAAAACTTTTCATATGCCCCCCAATGTTTTGATAGCGCACTACTAGTATGTGACGTCACATGTGTTGTTGTTGCAGTGTTTATCGTGGGTCTGGTTGCGGGGGCCGTTTTGTTGCTGGTCATCATCATCTGTGCCGCCACCATAGTCGCCAAAAGACGAAGGTACCACTATGAATATTAGTTTTATTACACAGTCTCTGAAAATTTTACGATTTTTGGCAAAAAATTTCAAACAATGAAGTATATGTCCCTTTGCTGTACCAAGGTTACTTTATGGTTGAGATAGTAAACATAGCTACCAAAATGCCAGATACTTGACCTACAGTTTAGATGGATTGGACCTGTTTATAGAAAACAATAAATGAGTAGATTTCTGGTTATCCATATGCATGAGTAACTGTATAACTATATTCTAATATTAAAATGATAATTGTTTTAGAAAAGAACATTACGGAAAGAAATATGGAAACCAGTTTATAATTCGTTCCTACGGAAATGACGTTCATTTAGACGATACGTCACCGCCCAGAACTAAGCAGGAACAAGACGTAGTTGTTCCAGAAATTTACGTCACAGAAATCGCCTCATCAGAGCCGATACAGGCGTTTCCGAAAGACAACAGCAACATGAGTGTCTCTTCCTCAGAATTGAAGTACGACAGTTTAAAAGATGGTCGTGCCAAAGCAAAATCCATTGAGCCTCAACAGTATATAACAAACCACAGTGACGTCAGAAGTGATGTCAGCAGCGAGAACGGGACTGACGAGATTAGACCTCTTACAAAGAAAAAACAAACAGTCCAATCTAAATCTAATAGAGAAAACCAGTTTAGCAACCGGAGCGTTATATGCGCAGACATTGACTCCAACGTTCGAAGTTTGCCCCGGCAGCCAAAGTTAACGAGAAAACCGCCATTCCGATACGTCTATAGTGAATGGTAAAGAGTGAAGAAGACTGAAAAAGGAATCAAACTGCTTTATTTTTTACTATATATACTATTGGTGCCTTTTGTTATGGTGAAATTGCATTAAATATATAGACCCGATTTGTGATTTTTTGAGATGATTATCACTGAAACACTCTGGTGATGTTTCATGTTCAGATCTCTTCACCCAAGATATCAAGATTGATCAACTACTATATAGTGAAATACATTTACACTTATCCTTACTTGCATATATTTGCATTTCCATTGTTCCTTCCCACTGTAAGCCCATACGGAGGAGCTGCAATTATTTCTCTATAATCGCAATTGCTCTGTCAGTATACTATGACGTCATAAAGGTGTAACGTTATATACTTTTCCATGACGCTATAGATTTAAACCACTATACGATACATCATGTGTTTTTATCCAATTCCGTTAAAATTGACGTATTAACATGTAATATTAAAACATGTTTTTGATAATATTTTAAAGGAATTACTGTTATAACATATTATTGATTCTGTTAACAAATCTATGTGAATTAAAAAGATACATTACAGTCTGAATGTTTACTTTTGATGTAATAGCTAAATGTCAAGGTCTAGGCTTATACAGGGTATTTGCGGGTGGTAAAATGCAAATATAAGTAATAAACAACGATTATTTAGTGAACATGGCGTTATGAATAGCAACTGCTCTGCTGGCATATTTTCCATGATGCGCTAGCGCGCATCATGGAATATGCCAACAGAGCAATTGCTATTCATAACGCCATGTTCACTAAATAACGTTGTTTATTTCTTAAGTATGACTCTGGTACAGACACACTGGCAATCGATACTGTATACTATCCCCAGCCATATACTGTTGTACGTGGTGGTTTGTAGCAAACATCTTTGAATAAACACAACAGGGGTTGCGAAACATGAATACACAATATGCAATCAATTCATTTAAATTTAATATACTTGGTCGTAAAATACGTATATTGATTATGATATATAAAACACGTGACTGCGTATGAACTGCTAATGCTTGGATATTTCATAGTCCATGATGCGCTAATGTTAAGACATCAGGGGAGCTACTGCAGTTTATCATGTCATGAACGCTCGAAAATGTTGTTTATTAATTCCTTCCAATAAAAACTTTTTTTTCAAATTTTGATGGGAGCAATTGCGTTTAAAGAGATATGAACGCAATTGGCGATTTTTAGAACTCATATG
The DNA here is from genome assembly GCF_025612915.1 of Magallana angulata. NCBI lineage: Eukaryota > Metazoa > Mollusca > Bivalvia > Ostreida > Ostreidae > Magallana > Magallana angulata. The sequence continues at coordinate 1,581,335 of NC_069111.1, read as the reverse complement.
TAGCAAGTGTAGAATTACATGTATGTTAAAAACCGGAATACTTACTTACAAGTATACAATTCAACCACCATCATCAAATATACCAATAAAATGATATCATAAAATCAACAGAATGTAAAACAATGTAGTAGCAGATTTTAATATACACCCATGTTTTATCGTTTTTGAATTAGTGAAAGTAAACAAACTATAAGACGAAGACGCATATTATTGACTCATTATAAATTCACTCTCATAAAGAAATCGCAGTGTAGCGCTCTGTGCCGACTTGTGTAATGGGTATATTATAAAACAATCTGTATCAGTGATACTTAGGCCTTGAAGTGGAGTACAATTAGCATATTTTATGATTAGATTATTCCAAGTTATTGTATAAATATTCCCGAGTCGACAGAGAGAGGAAGCGACTTCAGAGCTATGGGGGCCGCTCGCGCCATGACAATAATTTTGTATTTATTTTTTGTGTATTTATTTGCAATAACCGAACAAAATGTCAGACAACGGAGACAAATATCGCCGGAACAGTAAGTTTGGATTTTAGTTTTTTTGATTATTTGGAAATTTTTCTTGTGCTTAAATCCGATAACAAAGACTCTTTGAGAAATTTATCATGAAGTGAGAATGTTGAATTAAAAAAAAAGATTGTGAACTTGTAAAGAAAAACTTGATTCAAGCCTAAAGTTTATAGTTTATATCGCAAAATGATTGGGAGCGACATTTTCAAATAAACATCAAAAATTATTTAAATTTTAAGCGAAAATCCACGTGTTTATTCAAATTAAATTTCGTAGCTGATGAAGGGGTCCAAGGAAACAAAAATGTACTCATGAAATAAATTTACAACTGCTTTTGGTAAAACTTAGAAAAATTCGACATGTTTTATGATATGAAAAAGCGTGCAAATTTATATATCATCTGTTTTTTAATAAAATATAGTATGATCCTGGAATGTAGTAAGGAATTATTAAAATTCGTGGGGCCAATTTTCGTGGATTGCTTAAATTCTACAGGTTCGTGGAGACGTAATTTCGAGTGTATTGTCTTATATTTACAAAAGGAAATTAAACTTTAATAAACTAATTTATTCATTTTTGGAGGATGTTAATTCGTAGAAAAGAGATACCCATGAATTCCAAGAAAATTAAGCCACCACGAAATTTAATGATTCCACAGTATTTTGTTCTTAATAACAATAAAATTACAAAAGTAACAAACCCTATTCGTTTTCTTAAAGTTCGAAAAAGTTCAAAGGACAAATGATTTACTCATATATAATAATGTGTATAATTTAAAACTGGTGCATCTTTTAACTTTAAAACGGCATTATTATATACTTCTGCAAAATACTTTTTAGACAATCTAATTAATTATGTCTGTCCTATATGATATTGTGTACATACCCTCTTCTTCAGACCCCGGATGATGACGATGAACGGACACCTGATTTTTCAGACGGGCACTAACCACAACATCACGTTCAGATCCACGGGCGGGGGATATGTAAACATAGACGGCGAGAACGTCCAACAGTTAGCCACATTGGTAAGTATAAAGAACTAAAAGGAGTGTGTGTGTGTTGGGGGGGGGGAGGGTACAGAGTGTTTCATGCCAACATAAACGGCGAAAAGTGTCTAGAAACTGGGACAGTAAAGAGCGATAGATATTAACATAGTCGGCGAGAATGACCAGCGGCTAGCCATCTTATTGATTTGAACATATTTTATTATGCAAAATAATATTTACATAATAGGATTGGGCAGCAGGCAAAGCCTATTTAAGCCTTCTCCACTAGGTACAAGGTAGTCATCTTACTTTATTGAACGAAAAAAAAAAATGTGTGGTGGTGGGGGGGGGGGTCAACACATATGGAAGGGAATCATGTGATATAGAGGGAAGAGGGGGTATATCTACATAGAAGGCGAGAATGTCCAACAGCTAACCAGCTCGATACGGGGAAATATCAATAAACCAAATTTAAGTGCATGGGGCATAGTGTTAAATGCGTTAGACGGGAGCAGGATATGTTCACATGGTCAGCAATATTGCCCAACCATTATCCAGCTTGATTTAAATGCTAAAGCTAAGAAGAAAGCGGTAATGTGTTAGTGGGAGAGCAGGTTTGTCAGCGATAGACGGCGAAAATGCCCAAAATTATTAATGTTGGTTTTAAAGAACCAGGGGTGGGTGGGATGGAGATTAGAGAAGATTTTAAAGATGAGTGAAGGGAGCTATGTCAATTTCTCATACAGCAAGAATTATGTCCAATATTTAGAAACAAAACGAGAGAACATGGAAAGAAAATGTAATAGAGGTAGTAGAGAAATGGAATGTGTCGACATAAACAGAGAGCATCCAACCAATTGCCTGCTTTTTTAGTGTTAATGAACAGGACAAATTGGGGAAGGAAAGGGGGCGGGGGGCAAAGTGCTTGGGGATCCAACAGAAGCGTAAGGATGTTATGAACAAACTTTTGATACCACCGACACATGTGTTTTGAACGGGCGGGATGGGGTTGGAGATAAAAGAGTTGGGGTATATGTCTACATGAATGGAAACATCGAACGGTTACTAGTATTCGGATATAAAGATTGCTATTAATGACATAGGGGGAGGAACAGTTACGAAACCCGTACATTCTGTGCATCTATTTAGTAACATGATATATGTATTCGAGTACTCTCCTTATTAAATGAATAATGATAAATTATGAACACTTTTTGCAAAGGATACGTGGGAAAGTGGAGCGTCTCCTTATCAGCGTTTTATCGGGGGGTAATAACGCTTGGCTGTTGGCCCCCTTGATGTGGTCATTTACATACGGAGGGTCGGTGTTTACGGGGAGCGACCCGGCGACTGGTACTGACAATGGCCGGGTCATTACTGGGCTTTATGAATTCATTATGCCGCACGCCGTGACTTATCGTTACCTATCACAGACTGCAACAGGTGCCCGACAATGCGTACTTACTGCGCATGTGTAAATATGTCGTAACATTTAGGCCAAATTCTTTACGCAAGCTCTTTCATAATTTTTATTCATACAAATTAAGCAATAAAGATACCATTTAGTTAAAGATAGTTTTCAAATATATCTTTGGTATCCCATGATTTGAACTGATAGACTATAGATATGATTTTTGTTGAACAAAATGATGAACAAAAATCATATAGTCTATGACTTTTATTCATCGAGTTGAGTTTTATATACCCGATGTATCGGGAGTTTGATAAAACTTATATACGTAGCCTATACCATGAGCGACTCTTATTCCTTGTATTAACCCTCTTTTTATTGATTAGACCCTTTATGACAGCTTTTTAAATACAAAACATTCCAAAATTATTTCCATTGAAATAACAAAATATATATCATATCCATCGTTATAAGTGCAAACAAAAAATGATATATCACCAGGGGTATTCAAAGAAAGCTCAAGATCATCAAAGATCGACTTCATCAATAGCGGGATTCTTTGACGAAATTGTGATGTGCCTCCGTTAAGTTGATACAGGTCATCCTATCACTTACCCCTTACCCGAAAAAAAATGTTTTGAAACAATATTCTGATGATGACGATGATAATGGCGATGCTTTTTTATGTTTAGGTCAGGAGCAACAAAGCGGACATAGACCATATGAAGACGTCACCCACCGTGGTAAGTGGGTGTCGCCGGCCGACGGTGACATCAATGAACAATGCAATAAACTTACAATAAAAGTAAAATACTAAAGTGAAATACAATTTTAATAGCATTACCGCAATTATTGTGGAAAAGATTATTTAAACATACATACTTGTGTAAAGAAAATTCAGTGATGAATGGTGTTTGTTGTTATGATCTTGGACATCATCCCCAATTAGGTTAGGGGACAATAGAAATTAAAAACCACATGTATATTCCATTGTCTGTGTGTAGGCGCCCAGTAACCTGGAGACGAGGGTGGCCAATGTAGAACAGCGCCTCAATAACCTGCAGCCGACGGGGGAGGTCCAGAACCAGCTGACCACGCTTAGCAACCGTGTCAACACCCTGGAGATCAATGTAAGGGCGTCTCCTTGACAACCACGTATTACGTAAAATATCAATATTAACGAGGCTCAGTGATCGTGGCTATTTTATAGTATACTTCTACCTTTAAACAGAGAAGAGTTTGATGAGTTTTTTTTATATACGATCTGAATGAAAAAAATTGAGGGATTGAATGTGCTGCATGTTACTTTACCATATGTTATCATTTGTGATAACCGAAATATTAAAATTAACAAAGTTTAACGATGTCCATTTATAGAACTGTGATAACCAGGCATCTTGTAATTTCAGTTTAATTAAACTATGTTTAATACAAAATATTTTGACAATGTTTAATAACTCATCAAATTATTTTTGAAAAACTTATAAAAAGTACAGTATAGAGGCAAAAAAGTTACACATAGTTAGTGATTGATAGCTATAAAATGATAGGTATATATGTCTGTTAGTCTTGATTACAAGCATTGATCATGACAATTAAGGTAAGGGAAATTGTCTCAAATTAATTCATTTTTTTAAACAAAATATAGGGCCTGTGAAACTTAACCAATACGTTTGTTTCTGTTTGTGTGGTTTGACTAGGTGCCCAGTAACTTGCTTGTAAGACTGACGCAGATAGAACAGCGCCTGGATTCCATAACTTCATCGGGCGACCTTCAAACGACCTTGAATGATATCAGGTCAAGGTTAACCACATTAGAAAATAATGTAAGTGTTTGAGTCAATACTGCATTTGTTATATAATCAAACATTGAAGTTTTCTCATTCGTAAAAAACACTGGTAATTTATATTTACCGAATTTCAATATTTCATTTGAGTCCAAATTAATCAGCACACTAGCAGAAAGATGCACGAATGTCTTTCTTCTCGAATTCAAGTGTTATAGGTTGGACAAAAAGCAATCTTACAGTATGTAAAATAGGTATCTTCCCCTATTCGAATATGCAGTCCTTCATGAATAATATTATTTTACATCAATATTAAATGTCTGCAAAACTGATCCATGTAATAAAATTGATATACACGTGTTATTAATTATGATTAAAATTAATGAATGATATGTGTTCCTCATTGAGTGTTGATATACCAAACTGTTTTTACACAGGTATCAAACTTACAAGGTCAGATCTCTAATGGTAATTCTGACGTTCAAAGGAGAGTGAGTAAATCTCTTTTTACAATTACTTTTACAATTACTAACATTAGCGCTTCCTTTTTAAGGATAGAACGAGTAACAGACGCAATCGGAATCAAAATAGAGCTATACGAAGAGTCAGGAATAGGGTAACAATTGCACGCCGTGCACGTGCACGATCATGTTTTGTCTTGTCGCACGGATGCAGTATAAAAATCTCTGGCAGAAAATTTGTCTTGCGTGTGAAATGATACCTGCAACATCCTTAATATATGAAAAAAATACCCGATCTTATAAAGTGGATTTTCACCTATGGCAAAATAGGTTTTAACGTGCATTGAAAAATTTGATCCTCTGCCTGAAAATATGCATGAAACTTTTCAAGAATTGTTTATTCCATATTTGAATTTACCCTAATGATTAATACATTGGGCATATAACCAGATGTAAAAAAAGTCACGTGCATGTTCTGTCCGAGTCTATTGCATGAATAATGATACCCTGTCACAAAATACACTTAAGTATACAGTGGTATAATTTGTAATTTGAAATTATAAATAGCGGTCATATGTATTAATGTATAGCTTTCATCCCAATGTACATTGAACTTAATGATTTGAATTTTTGGTACAAGGTTTCCGATTTGGAAGAAAACGTACAGTCTCTACAACAGGTGAGATCAAGTATCTGCAAATGGTATCTTCATTAAATAATTAAATTTTAAACACGTTAATGATCATAAAATTACAATGACTGAACTTACTGAAATATCCGCGCACCTGCACTTCTTACCTTCAGCTGCTGACACAGAATGAATGCAACTCGAACCCGTGTAGGAACGGAGGCACGTGCGTGGACAGGTACAACGGATTCTTCTGCCAGTGTCCTCCGGCGTGGAAGGTATGTGCGGGGGCATATGTGGATGGCGGGGATGCGGTGTTAACAATAAGTTACCCGGTAATTGTCCCATACTTGACTGTATTTTACAGGGCGCATTCTGTGACGTGGACGTCAATGAGTGCAGTGAGTACGCGGGGACTGACCTGGGTTGTCAGAACGGGGCCACGTGCGTCAACACCCCGGGGAGCTTCACGTGAGTCGCCGTGTATGCAGAGAAAATGCATATGTAAAATACTTTGATGTCATGACACTTACCTGTCATAATGAAATTGTATTTCAAGATGTCATTACACTGCACTATAGTATATGGGGTAAAATCTTTCTGTGCCGTAGTAATTACGTCACAGTTTTACTGTATAGATGTTAGAGTGCGGCTAACTGGTACGGGTTGGAATGTTGATTACACGTTGTTATGTGACTTTACAGGTGTCAGTGCGCGGCTAACTGGTACGGGATCAGGTGCTCCGAGCGTCACGACGATTGCAGCCAGGCGTCACATCAGGAACTCTGTGGACACGGCACGTGCGTCAACTCAGACCGCGTCACGCCGGGACAGGTAAGGGACACAACCACGCACAGATACAGAAAAACACCTTAGCGACCCGTTATCTTATTCTGTTTCACAATTTCGATCTGATTATGGTGTGATGTCTTTGTCTCTAATATCAGGAGACCTCTCTGTTTGATGTCTGATGTGTGTCATTAATTCTTGAAGTCGTGTAAACTGTGACCATGTGTATCACTGTGCCTTTTCTATTTCTAAAATCATGGCTCCTAAAAGTACTATATAGTTTATGTATATTACAAACTGGGTGATAGCAATACAGTCGATCCACGTCCCCTTGTTCCACAACTAACCATTGTTCTGCCCTCTGTTTTGAACCATCAATCATCGAGCAACCTAATACATGTATCTACATTTTTTGTGAGACTGTAAAGGTAAAAAATAATACGAAATAAAAGAATGCGGGAAAAAGATTCCAAAACAATTCTAAAAGGAAATTTTTTGACGTGTGTTTGATTGTTGTAGCCCAAGTACACGTGTATCTGTGAGGACGGCTGGACGACCAGTGGTTCCAGTCCCATGTGTGTAGTGGACCGTGACGAATGCTCGGAGCCCGGTCCTCGCTGTTCAGCTGACCCCAGCGTCCCATGTATCAACCTGCCGGGGTCATTCACCTGTGGCCAGTGTCCAGCAGGTAAGACCATGTGTTGATACAAAGTTATGAATGGAGGTTTGTACTTGAACTGAAAATACACAAAGTACCAAATAAAATCAGGCAGATAGTTTTAGGTTTTAAAGTCCAATGAAATTAAGATGAAGTTACATGTATGATAGATGCCATGTTATAAATAGGCATTGCCTCAGTGACATAATGATTTTTTGATTGCATTGAATCGCTGGATAAGGGATAGACGATCAATTTTAAGTGTTGTTTTGATCTAAAAGTGTAATAGTTATATTCAATGTTTCGGTAAAACGAAAAGACGAGTTATGTTAACCTCCGTGGATGATGAATAAATTGTATACAAATATACAAGTATTGGCCTTTATTGAACCTTTTAGTCAAATTAAGGACAGATACTTAGATGTAGTAAATCTGACTATACATGTTATTGAATGCACTCTATTGCCCAGGTTTTTCTGGTAATGGATTTTCCTGTGTCGATATCAACGAATGTGAAATAAACAATGGCGGTTGTTCTGTCAATCCGAGAGTGGACTGTACCAACACGAGGGGGTCAAGAACCTGTGGACCATGTCCACCCGGTAAGTGGAACATTCCAATAACTGAAATCAACTCACCTAATGGCTTGCAATTTACATCCACTGCGTATTTCTCGTAAATTCTTATGAAAGCTGAGTGTTGTTCATGCTAGAGTGTAATCTGTTTCACTTCAAAGACCCGCCCAAAGAATTTCCTTCACCCTCTCTGTTTTCAGTTGATGGATAATAAACTGAAGACTGATGTTAATTAATACCTGTTTCAACAATTCATTATGTTTTTGTCGGTTCATTGGGATATAACGGCATTTTGTTCGATCATTGCGGAAAAAATACAACTAATCACTGACTCGGATAGTGTTTTATTTTAATGTGAAATGTAACTGTTATTCAAAGTATGAACAAACAACAAAAAAGATTCATGTTGTTAACCGTTTTACGACCACTTTCGTACTAGGTTACCAAGGAAATGGCGTGACGTGTACGTGGGTAGGACTGTGCAATATAAACAATGGAGGGTGTCATTCATTGGCTACATGCCAGGAATCTCCAGGTTTGGCTCTTTAGTAACGTTTCTATCGAAAATATGAATTGATTTCGCGACAAAAACTTTATAATGCATAATGCAAAAATAACAGATGTATATTTGTTCTGTAAAGAAGACCAGTATACAGTGCTGTGTTCACCTTACAGGTATACAGGGTGTGGTCTGTAGCTGTCCCGCGGGGTACGTGGGTAATGGACAAGGTTCTAACGGCTGTGTGACCCAGGGTGTGACGGATGGACCATGTGCCAGCAATCCCTGCAGGAACGGCGCGCTCTGTCAGGTACTGCACGCTATAACAACATTGTAAAATCGGTAAACCCACACAAGTCTTTTGTTTAAAAAAGAATCTTCCTTCTTACATGTAAGATTAATTCTATGTAAGAATCAAAATTCTATAGCCACGCACAGTCACAGACTTTCCTCATATTTTACAATTTGATAGTCTTTGATGAGTAAAAAAGCCAAACACCATTTATTTATTGCTATGTAGTGCCGCTGTCATGGTAACAGAGGGTAAAGGTGTATTTAGCATCAATGTATTTGCACTGTGCGAAGAGTTAATTATCTTTCATTGACTTGATTTGGTTTTTAGAACTCAGGGTCTACATACAGCTGTGTTTGTCAGCCGGGCTACGAGGGGAACCAGTGTCAGACCAATACCAACGAGTGTGCAAGCAACCCGTGCCAGAATGGAGGCACGTGCACTGACCGGGTCAATGGATACACATGCGCGTGCACAAGTTCTTACACCGGAAATAACTGTGAAGAAGAGACGCAATGTAAGCTATATCTAAGATATCGAAGTTGTTCATATTCTTGTAGATTTACAGTTGAGTTAATAGAACCAAAATCTACAACAACTTAGGCGTACTCTCTTTGGTCACCCTTTCAATTTTACGCAACAAATTCCTTTTCTAAAAGAGAGACTTCCTTTTCAAACCTGGGACCACAAAGACCTACGTTCGACTAACGTCAACTTCTATTATTTTTCTGAAAAATGTTCCACCTTTTAAATACAATGATTTAAATCAACTGTCATAAATCTTTGTGTTACAGCGTGCGGTGGTGTGCTGACTCAGGAGACAGGAACCTTAACCTACCCCACACAGACGGGTGCCACCTACCCCCACGGGGTCAGCTGTTCCTGGAGAATCGTCTCCACCCCCGGGAAGATTATCTCTGTGACCTTCACCTCCTTCAGCGTTGAGAACCACCCTGGCTGTGCCTACGACTACCTCCAGGTTCACGACGGTCCCAGCGCCACCGCCCACAAGATCGGGACGTACTGTGGCTACACCCTCCCCCCGCCCATCAACACCACCCAGCATCAGATGTACATCTGGTTCTACAGCGACCAGTCCATTTCTTCAGACGGATTCTCACTCAACTGGATTTCCGCTGATCCAGGTGAGTATTTACCTATGTGTATGATGATGTATTATGTACTTTTAGTATTTGGTAATTTATTTTCATACTTACGTGACATATTTAAATCTACCAAGCATTATTCCCTCTATTTCTTACGGGAACTTATAGTTAATTCATAGCTCTATAGAAACAGCCAGACTGAAATAAACACGCCCCGTTTATCGATTGGTCGAAATTTACAGCGGCTGAAACTGACATGAAAGTGACAGGTCTGAGATTGACACTCCTTGTTTATCTATTGGTCAAGACCTACAACTACCTAAGAAAAATCACGGACTGCACGAAATAACCATGGTGATGTCAGACTCAAAGTCTCACAGGAGACGATTTGGCTGTTTCTTTTAGCTAACGTACTTATGTACGTTTACAGTAATTAAGTGAATTTTACTTACTTTCACTCTCAATTAATTAATTAGTTAATAGAAAGATGATGTTAATATAAACAATAAAATGCTTAAAAAAAAAGATTCATGCGGGTTATGAAGATAGCGATCATTGCAGAAAAATATACATAACCCGCTATGTATTTTTTCTGCAATGTCGCTACCTTCATATCCTGAATGAATCACCAAAAGTTGAAGAAAAAAATTATTTCAAGTACATATACTTCTGCATTTTTCCAAATAATGATGAAATTACTATTGTTTTCTGTTCATGTGAAATGTCTTCGTCTATTCCCAAACAGCCTGTATGAAACTGCGTAGTGTTTGGATAACGTGTACAAAGAATCTATTGCAATAATTCAGTTAGTTTATATCATAAAGTGTTTCTCTCCTCTGCCAATTTAGTCTGTGGCGGACTGTTAAACCAGGGTGACCATGGGACCCTGTCCAGTCCCGGCTACCCCGGGAACTACCCCCACAACCGAGACTGCGCCTGGACCGTGATGGTGTCCCCGGGGATGAACATCATGTTCACGTTCGCCGTGATGGCCCTGGAGCACCATGACAACTGTAGCTATGACTACGTAGAGGTCAGGATGGCCTTGACCTTGTGAATTATATTTATATATATCTTAGCAATTAAAACAAGACTGTACATGTATTTACATAACATCAGTAAGAGAAATGTACTGTGTATTATGGTTTAACTTTTTTTTTATCAAGAAATATAGTGTTACATAAATTTTTCAAATTTAAGCCACGCAGAGCAAAGTTTTTAACAATTTATCAGTTATACACGAATGAAATTTGTGTAAGAGAAAAAATTATAGATATTTAAAAGATATTTATTCTAAAAAAACACAATCTCTGACAGATCCGAGATGGTTTAGACGAAAATGCGCCGTTATTACAAAAGTACTGTAGCACGCAGTCTCCGGTCCCTATCACGACCACCAACCCGTACGCCCACATCCGGTTCCACTCTGATGCCTCACTGTCAGATCAAGGCTTCCTCATTACGTACGCCGCGGTGTCCGGTAAGTTAAGCCAATCTGAGATTTAGTTCAACTACTGAGAAAATTGTAAAGGTCTTATTTGTTTTTTTTTATTAAAAAGTTGTCCAGTTAATGATTTATCTATACTATATTTTTGAGATTGAAGAAGTAGCCTGTCATGTACATGTATGCCTCAATGATTTTTATTTTTGGACAATCTGAATGAAATTTTACGGTGTACATTTATAGCTGGACCTCAATGTGGCGGACAGTATACGTCATCAGAGGGAGTGGTGATATCACCAGGGTTCCCGTCGCCGTATACGCACGAGAGTGAGTGTGTGTGGACAATCACAGTCCCAGCGGGTGATACCATCACTCTAACCTTCACAACCATTGATATCGAGTTCGAATCCACTTGCAACTATGATTTTGTTGAGGTAATTAAAAGGTTCTTGATTTTACATAACTGCTGCGATAGTATCCGACTAGATTTGCAAGATGGACGATTTGCAAAAAAGGGAATTGTCATTTAGATATAAAGTTTTTCATTTTTATTATCATTCCATACTTATTTATATTAGCCATTTTTATCGTCATTCTTCTTACAAGTTCATTAAGAATTCAGGCTTTTTGATGATGCGGCAATACAGATTCATACACAGGCAAACATTACAAACCTAAGCAGGTTTTATTTTTCTCTGCAGGTACGTGACGGCCCCAATGAGATGTCACCCCTGTTTAACAAGTTCTGCGGGTCCACCCTCCCCTCACCGCTCACCTCCACAGGGAACACCATGTTCATCCGGTTCTCCTCGGACCACTCCCAGACCGGGCAGGGATTCAGGGCCACCTGGACCACAGGTAAGATAAACTAATCTTATTAGATGGTATATTCTCTCTATTCACAAATGGTCTAAATAGAACTTATAAATTTGAGGGTTTAGGAATGAATTGTATAAGGTGTGGACAACTGTTAAAGGTCATAGAACATATTCTGAAGATCCCCCTTTGAGCTTTCAAGGTCTCTATCCAGGGTCCATATATTGCATAACATTTGTGCTTGATTTGTTTTACAGCTTGTGGAGGGACGTACTCGGAGCCCGAGGGGTCGTTCAGCTCGCCGTCCTACCCTAACGCCTACCCCGCCAACAAGGAGTGTGTTTACACCATCAACCAGTCCCCGGGGTCGGTCGTCACCCTCAGCTTCACCGCCTTCGACTTGGAGGGATCCACTAACTGTATCTACGACTATCTCACGGTATTCAAATAGCATCTCTGGCTTGGATTGATCAACTAAATGTCTCCTCAACTCCATAACGATTATCAAATAATCTTTTTCTTTCAATTGTAACATTGGGCATTTACATGCAATGTATTGTCTTATAATAATATTCCCAATTTTGTGATGAATTGTGTTTGAAATGCAATACATTTGCGATGCAATTGGTTACAGAAATACCGTGACAAAAACTAATTTAGGAACGCCATTCGTGTATTGTTGCTTTTCGCATTTAGTGCTGATCTCTATATTTTCACACTGTTTCAGGTTTATGACGGCGGCAGCGTTCAGTCCCCACTGCTGGGTCGATTCTGTGGGGCCCAGATCCCGGCCCCCGTCTCCTCCACTCAGAACATGATGACGGTCAAGTTCGTGACGGACGGGTCCCAGCATAACACTGGCTTCATGGCCTCCTACACATCGTCCTCGGCAGGTGCGTGTAATTCACGCAATATTCCACACAGTTGATCGATATATTCGTTGTTGTTTGCTTTCATATCGAGAATAAAAACAGAATCTGTTTGCGTATAACCCATTACGCAATGTCTCAGCATACGACTTCAATAATTCTGTTGACCTTACTCTTATTTTGCACCCATCACGCGCAGGGGCATTTAATCTGCTCTGCTCTTTATGACATATACGTATATATTGATTGTACGCTGATTGTATATAAATATGTCATATACAGCAGAGCGGATTAGATGCCCCTGTGCATCACGAAAGGGGATTATTGTAATTATGGTTAAAACAAAAACCATAACATGTAACGTTTATACGTCATTGATAAGTTCCTGATTATTTTGTATTTTAATAAAACGTTATGACTTCACATTATTATATCCTTAGAGGAATTGTCGATAAAATTGATGATATAATGCTATTCATTAAATCAGCAAGTCTTTATTAGTAATCATTTTCCTACCTTTGTGTCTATCTCTATAATTCATGACAGGTTGTGGTGGGACGCTGTCTGAGCCCACGGGGACTGTAACCAGTCCCGGCCATCCCAACATCTACCCCCACGGAGTCAACTGTTCCTGGACGATGCAGGCCAGCCCCGGGCTGGTGGTCCGACTGACCTTCCACACCTTCAGTATAGAGAGTAACGCAAACTGTCGCTATGACTACGTGGAGCTGTATGATAACTACACAGCCAGTTCTAACAGCCTCCTGGGGAGGTCAGTGTCTCTATGGAGACGTGAAGTAATAGTTATTCTCCTTCAAACGTTCCCTCTTGGTTACTGAATAGAGTATGCTGTATATTATGCTCTTATAATAGATATGTTTGTTTTTGTAGTGTGGTCTATCTCTATCTAGCTCACTTTTCATAAGATACCCTCCATTGTGTTATAGGTACAATGTTATATAATGTTATATGTAGGTACTGCAGCGATTCCCTACCTACTCTATAACACCCTTACATTATGTAATAGGGACTGTTATTGTGTTATACAATGTTATATATAGGTACCCTACAATGTGTTGTATGTACAATGTTATATAATAAAATGTTATATGTAGGTACTGCGGTGCCTCCCTGCCCCCTCTGTAATATCCTTACATTGTGTAATAGGGACTGTTATTGTGTTATTCAATGTTATATATAGGTACTGATACCCTACATTGTGTTGTAGGTACTGCGGCGCCTCCCTGTCCCCTCTATAACATCCTTACATTGTGTTGTAGGTACTGCGGCGCCTCTCTGCCCCCCTCTATAACATCCTCCACGAACTTCATGACCGTGGTGTTCGTGTCGGACGAGAGTATCGCGCATGAAGGATTCTCCGCTGGTTACGTCACACTTAATGCCTCCACAAGTAAGTCCTGATATAATTCTATTGGATGACATTATTCATCATGTATTTCTATTGGTTGTTTTAATACATCGCCTAACTTTATTGGCTGTCGTCTTTGCGTAATTCTATTGGCTGTTGTCTTAGTGAATTTCTGTTGGATACTGCACATATTAATATGCGACTTTCCCGATGTAATTTAATTCCTGCAATTTAACAATTGCTTAGTGTTGTTTTTTTTTTGGGGGGGGGGGGGGGGGTGGGGAGGGGTGGTTGGGTGGTTGGGGTTGGGTCGGGGGGTTTGGGTGAATTTACAATATGATCTAGAAAAGAGATACCGTCTGCACGTAACTTAGTGTTTAATGGATTGCCCGTATGTGTGTTACAGTCTGCGGCGCAGAGTTAACCGACTCCACGGGAGTCATCACCAGCCCGAACTACCCCAATAACTACCCCCACGAGAGGGAGTGTGTGTGGACCATCACCGCACAGGACGGCAACCAGATCCTGCTGAACGTGACCGACTTCCGGCTGGAGAGTCACGCCAGCTGTGCTTACGACTTCCTGGAGATCAGGTAGAAATGATTGAAATGTTTAGTATGATGATAATTTAAGAACATGTATTTATTCCAAGATATCAAAAGCAAAGAACATTCTTATTTCTTTACTGTAATTGATTGCACATATCTACCTACACGTGTAAGTAAGATAAGTAGTGATAGGTTATTTCCTTCAGGAACGGCGGGTTTCCGAGTTCTCCGTTAGTGAACACGTATTGTGGTACAACTATAGACACCACCATAAGGTCACACAGCAACAGGATGTACATCCGGTTCAAGTCGGACGCCTCCCAGTCGGCAAGAGGGTTCAGGATCTCCTACGACACAACGGCTACAGGTTGGAGACTTGTACACGAGTTTCTAGACACTTGACGTCCTTTTGGCGTTGTATACAATTCCTATAGTATTATGATGAACAACCTAAATAGCATTTTTAGCGAAACAACTAACGAAATTATTAACTTTTTTCAGTTTCTTTGATTGTCCTGAATATTCATCCTTTCTCTTTAGGCTGTGGAGCTGACCTGACTAACCCCACCGGAAGTTTCGTGTCCCCTAACTACCCTAACCAGTACTCCCACAATGCCGAGTGTTTCTGGACCATCACCATCTCCCGGGGCAGCAGGATCCATCTGACCTTTGTGGACTTTAACTTTGAGAACCACGTGAACTGTCTTTACGACTACGTAGAGGTAATTAGTCCGGACGGCAATACAAAGAGAGATGCATCACCAACAACTTGTTTGATGGATCTATTGAAATAGGTTTTCATCACTTAAAGACCAATATAAGCTATTCCATATCTTATATTTACAAATGCTGTGTAGAGTTCTTATGCTATATTCCTACTGTCGTGCAATCGTTTACGAGCACTACGATTGACAAATGACAACTGATCGTGAAAATTCTCTATATATAGTTAGGTACCAGGTGATGAGAGTCGATAAGACCTTATGCGATTTATTTAGCTTTGAATCGGAACGGTCACGATAGACATATTTATGCGGCGCGATCTGTCACGATCTTATTGCCCGTTTAGATACAAGAAAGTACGTTCAGATAAGATGGAATTCCCTACTGGATCCCGATCTGATCCCAACCTAACGACACGAGTCCCTGCCTGGCACGTTTGTGTACGTGCAGATGATTTATGTTCTTGTACTCTAAATACACTACGTTCATCATGAACTTGTTAAATGTGGTCTGCTGCGATGGGGTTATGATATAAATGATAGCGATTCTTTTCACGTTCAAGATGGAAGGCGATCACGGTTTAATCCGACAATGTACAAGTTTATTTAGCCCGACTGCTGATAGTTTCACAACACAATTAAACGCAGCGCATCGTGATGAATGCCTTTCCCAAGAAAGATCCAGCAGATTAGAGTGCACGATTAAATGCGACGTGCCGCGCTAAGTAAAGATGCAGAGCGATCTGATACGATGGTAACGAAAACTTACGATTGAAAATTAATGGTGTTGATCGTAGAAAGATTCATCCAATGAATTAATAGTGTAGTATTGGTATTGGTATTTTTCTTTGTTAATGAGTGACGTTTCAATTGCATTCCGATTACAAATAATGATATGGTTTGTTATTACAAGTTTTTGATTCCGTTTTAAGATCCGCGATGGTTCTGCGACTGGCGCCCTACTCGCCCGTTACTGTGGTAGTCAAGTGCCTGACATCATCGATTCCCTTAGCAACAAACTGTGGATAAAATTCAGATCGGACATGTCTGTATCCGGCAGAGGATTTCATGCTTTTTACACCAGCAGTAAGCAAAATAAGCAACATTTTTACATTAATTTGAAGAATGATGTTTATGGAATTATTAAAGTTATTTGGGAAAGTAAGGATTCAGTTATTTTATTTAATTATGGTCTATCCATAGATTTATTAACTATAATACACTATAAAGATTTAAATGAAAAAAAGTAATTAGTCTGATGTAATGGCTAAATGGGCAAAGAAAGGAATAAATATAACTTAATAACAGGAAAACAAACTTATCTTAAATGTACCAAATGTTCTACAATATATTGCTATTTTAAAAAAAACAACGAATTTAAGCTTGGCAAAGCTTGGCGATCAGCAGTTTTGTTTTTCATTCAGTTTGTGACACGGTCTTGACTGACTACAGTGGCGTCATAGAGAGCCCGAACTTCCCAAACCCCTACCCCCACAACCGGAACTGTACCTGGGTCATCCAGGCGACCCTGGGAAACACCCTCAACGTCTCGTTTTCACATTTCCAGGTGGAGACACACACTTCGTGTAATTACGACCATTTACAGGTAAGTCTTGGAAGTCTAAATATCGTCTCAAGCTACTGTCTGGAGTCCTCAAAGCTCCTTCCAGATGGAAGGGAATTTTTGAAGTATTATTTAAAACAATTAAAATCGTCTCAATTACGTCCCAAAGTCAACAAAGATATATCAATCAAAATAGTCTTTTTCGATTAAGAGTCTCTAAGTCTTTATATTTTTAT
Source organism: Magallana angulata (assembly GCF_025612915.1). NCBI lineage: Eukaryota > Metazoa > Mollusca > Bivalvia > Ostreida > Ostreidae > Magallana > Magallana angulata. Next base: position 1,564,058 of record NC_069111.1, on the reverse strand, counting down.
TATATTTAATTCGTAAAAACAGTTTTATGAGATATATAAGATAAAAAATGGTGTTGATAGACTGTTTGCTTCGACAGGTGCGCGACGGTAACTTACCTACCTCCCCTGAGATCGGGACCTACTGCGGCAATAACATCCCCCCTGCCATCTCCTCCTCCTCGGAGTACCTATGGCTGAACTTCATCTCCGATTTTTCCGTCGCCAGCAATGGATTCAGACTAGAGTACATCACCAATGGTAGGTTTGTTTGTTGTTGTTGTGTTGTTGTTGTTGTTGTTGTTTTTTTTTTTTTTTTAAAGTTTTGGTCTATTTTTGGGCTTTAAATCTATTAAAGCATACGTTAAGGCTCAAATTACATTGCGTAAAATTATAATTAAGGAGTGTTTTTATTTACGTTAACATGTTATGATGTGTCATGAATCTAAGTCTCCCTCATCCACATCTGCCAATGCTTTATAATGCTAGGTTGTGGTGGATACTTCACCCAGAGCACCAATGATTTCACAAGTCCCAACTATCCGAACCCCTACCCCCACAGACGGGTTTGTGTATGGAGGATAGAGGTGGCCACGGGACAGGCCATCCAGCTGACCATAAAAGACTTTGATTTGGAGACCCATTCTGATTGCCGATTTGACGTTTTAGAGGTACTAACAGAACACAGTGAATGACTGTGGAGTTCATAGAAGGAATCCATGCATTGTATTATTACTGTGTTCTTGATTAACTTTATGATACTCTTATGTTTTGGAATTTTTATGTAACGAAACACGATGAATGTACGTGTAAAACGATTTCAGTATCACATTACTCAGCAATGGAAGTCATGGTTACATTTACAAGTACATACTTCATGAATTCCACATATCTTTTTTTATATTAACATTAAGGTGTACGCTGGTCGTGATATGTCGGCACCAAGATTGGTCCAGCTTTGTCACAAGCAGACGTCAGAGCAGGTTTTGACGACCACCGGAAATCTCATGTACGTCATTTTCCGTAGTGACGTCAGCATTAACGGGAAAGGTTTCAGTGCTTCCTACAAATCCATTGTCGGAGGTAAATGTTAATTTTAGTCAGATACTGATTTATCGTGTGTCCGTTTTATTCATTGACGATGACCTTACATCTATGTAAACTCTCTGTTTGAAAGAAGTGGTAACAACTACACAGGTAAAATTGCAACATATGTTCAACATATGTTAAAAATATGTTGAACATATGTTACTACAAACATATGTTAAACATATGTTTTGAGTCTGCCATATGATTAACATAGTTTTCAAACATTTGTTCAACATATTTTTCAAACATATGTTTAACATACTGTGAAAAATTCATATGTTTAACATATGTTTAACATATGTTCAACATATGTTACTCGAAACATATGTTGAACATATGTTGCAATTTTACCTGTGTATACCGTAGTTTTTGGGGGGTTAGGTCACTGATATGTATTGATATTTCAGGATGTGGCGGAAATTTCAGTACCCCGACAGGGACGCTGATGTCGAAGAACTTCCCCGAGAACTACCCCCACAACACAGACTGTGAGTGGCTGATCTCCGTGGAGGCGTCCAAGAGGGTGGTGCTGACCTTCCAGGACTTTGACGTGGAGAGCTCCACCAACTGTACCTACGACTACGTGGCCGTACGTACCCTGTTTGAAACTTGGCGTCAAAAGCTCTTTCTAGTTTCAAAACTACTACACTTTAAAAAAGTGAAATAAGAATAAATTATTAGACCTATTTTCATATAAAATTATGCTATATTGTAATGTTCGTCAGTAAATGATTTCATACCCCATACAAATTTTGACAGCTATCGTAGAGCTTAAAATTAAGTTTTTATTTGTTTGGCTGATCATTATCTTGAAACAACACTGTTTCACATTTTGCACTTTGAAATGTCGTGTTGACCATTTTCCTTTTTTTTATTCAACCGAAATCATATGAATAGTAATGATAATGTGTCAAAAATTACATTCAATCAATTGTTTACTTGTGACCAGGTTTACGATGGGACGAATGCTAACTCTACAGAGTTGATGAGGCACTGCGGAAACTCTCTGCCTTCGCCCAGTATATACAGGAGCAGCGGTCAGTATATGTACGTCAAGATGAGGTCCGATGTCTCGCTCTCTGGACGAGGGTTCAAAGCCCAGTATGTCACCGGTAGGTGCCCAGTGATTTGTTATATCAAACCAAAAATCAACTTTATATGTTTTGTTTCTATAGTATGTTATTATAGAAATGGATTTTTAAATCTATAAATTTTATCTCTAAAGGTTGTGGTGGAATTCTGAATGGGGAAGATGACGGCGTGATTACGTCACCGAACTATCCCAACTCCTACGATATGATGAGCAACTGTAGTTGGTTGATCAGGGCTGATCACTCGGGTATGTTATCCAAAACATTTGTAAATCTCGTTATATAATCTGTTCTTTCGTTTTCTCCATACCAATATACTTAATACATGCTGTAATCTAAAATTGTGCCTATATGCTTCAAATTCTGCTTGCTTAAAGTTATGTTTATTAAAAATTTGAAACAGATGACCGGATCACCTTGACCTTTACACACATGGACATAGAGGAGTTTTCGGACTGTGGAAAAGACTACATTCGGGTGTTGAATGGCGACGACCTTAACGCACCGGAAGTCGGGACATACTGTGGAAGGACGATTCCGACCCCCATTACATCGTCAGGGTCCGCCCTGATGATCCAGTTTGTATCAGACCGGTCGGTGCAGATGTCGGGATTCAGAGCTCTGTACACAAAATCCATGTCTAGTATGTACCAGGCAACATTTTCTAGTTTACTCTATTGTTCAGCTATGAACAAAGTTTTTAGATGCTTGATTATAGTCCCTATGTCTTATAATGAATACAGTAAAACACGGTTAGAGTTAAAACTCTTGTACCGAAAGTCTGATTATGGAGAAATGATAGGCGAGATCGTAAGTTTCATTCTTTAAATCTTCTAACTGTATTGTTATATACTTTTGATAACTTAAGGGATACAATGTATCGTGGTTATACTGAATCAAGATCGGTCATCCCTGGCGTGCGTTGATACCGTATGTACATGTAACTGTTATTGAGTTCTATCAATGTTTTGTTAAGGTTGTGGTGCTGAAATCACAGCACAGAGCGGCTACATAGCTACCCCTGGCTATCCCAATGAGTACCCCCACAGCACGGAGTGTGTCTGGACAATCCGGGTCACGCCTGGAAACAGAGTTGGCATCTCATTCCAGTAAGACTTCATTATATATCCTGAAATTTCTGCCTCTATCCAAGTTACGCTTTAGAGACGTGCCCATTTTTATCACAGGAAATAAGCGGGCTTCGTGTTATTTAAAAAATAACTTGAGAGCATAAAAAGCGAAAATCAACACAAATAAGTGCCTAAATATTACAGGGATACAACAGATGACTTATTAGATTCCGCTTTCAAACCGCACAAAGTGCCTTAAGTAAAAAAAGTTACCATCTGAACATAGAAAGACGTTTTATTTTCCCTTATTTCATAAAACAAAACAAAACACGTGACATACACTGTCCCTCACAGAACGTTCAACCTGATGAACCACCCGTCCTGTAACTATGACTACGTGGAGCTCCGGGAGGGTGACGTTCACGGTCGACTGATCGGGCGGTACTGCGGCACGAGGTTCCCCGGAAACCTGACGGCGGCCAACGGACTCTGGATCAAGTTCCGGTCTGATGAGTACGGTTCGGGGACCGGGTTTTTGGCGGAATTCAATACAAGTAAGTTGATTTTCTTAATCACCCGTACGGTAATACTAAAGTAAACATTTCCGGTAGTTTGTGGCGGCTTAGTTTATAAATCCAAAATCAATGGTCAATTTCATCTTTACATTGTAAACAATTTCCAGTGTATAGTTATAATGTACAAATTGATTATTATAAGTAAAAGCATTTATAAAATTAAAACTTATATCCTTTCTAAAGTGGAGAATGAAAAATATTATTTGGGTCTGTCGATCTGTTCGCTTAATTGGTACCGTCGGAAAAGACAATTGTCAGTCACAAATCTGTCTCATACATTATTTTAGTGTACGGGGGAGACCTTACCGGTAGCTCTGGACAGGTTGCTTCCCCTAACTACCCTAACCAGTACCCACACAATGTGAACTACGTGTGGACGATCACCGTGGACATCGGTATGAGGATCAGGGTCACCGTCAACGCCCTCGATATTGAATCGGTCGCTAACTGCTACTTTGACTATCTTAGGGTAGGTCTGTTTGTCTGTCGGTTTGTTGCGTAATAATTAACCAAAACTCACAACTTAAAGTGAATACAAGTAGTGCTATATTTAGCGATTGGAATGTTTGCTCCCCTGTTCCCTTTTAGCTATCTTATATTACAGCAGCAAAATTTGTATTGTGGAAATTACATTATACATGAGATTATCAAGGTTATATATGTATTTCTTTTCTCTTCCGGCAGTTTTTGGATGGTCCTGACGCTGACGGGGCGGAGATCGGGAAGTTCTGCGGGACAACCACCCCTCCCCCATTCCTCAGCCCGGGTAACGTTATCAGGGTCGAGTTTCACTCCGACTTCTCAAGTTCCGGTCAGGGATTCATGTTTCAGTGGGCGGCAACCAGTGATCAGATACCTTCCACCACGCCTTCCCCTGGAACCACTACTCCCGGTTAGAAAACCATTGTATCAACGTGAAGACATTCAATTGGAACTACTCGGGTCTTTCCAGCAAAGCTCGGAAAAACCTGCCCGAAAGGCCCTAGAAGTTGCGATTTGGAAGATATTTTAAATTGAAACAAGAAAATTCACTTTGTTCCATGAAATCTACAACAACAATTTAGATTTCTTTTCACTGAAAGTCTTTTATATTGAGTTTTCATTTCATATCAAAATATCAAAGGCCTATAAAACACTACAGCTAACTATGTATTTTTGTGTGCGACAAAATGCGCGAAAATAAAATGCGCGAAAACCAGCTTATTGCCGCGGCAAATCGCGAAATAAAGTTCTGTTGTCAAGAGTTTACGTAGTATTCTCTTCTTAATTATTTTGAATTTAATTACAGTCCCAGGATGTGGAGGAAATCTTGGTGCCAGTAACCAGGACAACGTGTTCACATCCCCGGGGTATCCCAGTGGTTACTCCAATAACTTGAACTGTCTGTGGATGATTACCACGCTGCCCGGGAACCGTGTGTGGCTCAATATCTCCACCCTAGATCTGGAGGGACACTTCACGTGCTCCTTCGATAGCATTACCGTATACGACAGTTAGTTTTTAATTAAATGGAGTTTATTCTTATTATTTATCCTTCTTTGAGTATATAGACTTAATGTCAAAACATAGAAGTTAGAAAAACCAAAAATAACATGTCGGACGTCTTCACTTTTTCTTTTAATAGCATTCTTTTTAGAACATTGATTTATTGATTCTTTTGTCTACCATGCTTTTATATCTCTATGTATAAGACCATCATGCAATATAATTAAACAAAACCTCACAAAAATACAATTGTTTTGACGTTTCAGACGCCTTTGGGACGGGGCGAGTTCTGGGTCGGTTCTGTGGCCGAGAGGGAAACCCAGCTCCCCTCCTGTCTTCCACCAACTACATGTCCGTCAGGTTCCAAACCGACGCATCGGTCAACGCGACAGGATTCAGCATCAACTACCGACAAGGTAAGGTACTGGTCCATTCACCCTTAACAAATGCAGGTAGAAGACTATTGTTAATGTGCTGGAAGTGCGCATGATTTTGCGTCAAAAATCTAATTTATTATTGAAGCACGCATAATTTCAGCATACCTTAATTATGTGGCTTTACTTACTTGATATTAGACTCCTCTCAACATTAATTCACAATTTTATGCATAAGTAAATTAAGTATGGCTTGCTTTATCGTTGTCAGCCTGTGGAGGTCGCATGGACATGAGTCAGGGGGTCATAGCTAGCCCCAATTATCCCAGCCCGTATCCAGGCAACCAGAACTGTGAATGGGTGGTGCAGGTAACCACGGGTCGGACCATAGAGGTGGCGTTTAACAGCTCATTCAATGTGGTGGGCTCTGTGGGAGGATGTGATGGCGACTATGTTATGGTACGTGATGCACAATGCCTGTAATGTAATAGTACGTGATGCACAATACCTGTACCATATTGTAAAAACACGTAAATGGTACGTGATGCTTAATGCCTGTACCATATTGTAAAAACGCGTAAATGGTACGTGATGCTTAATGCCTGTACCATATTGTAAAAACACGTAAATGGTACGTGATGCTTAATGCCTGTACCATATTGTAAAAACACGTAAATGGTGCGTGATGCACAATACCTGTACCATATTGTAAAAACACGTGCTATGTTTTTAAGGATTACGTTTACTCAGGGGCGAAAAAAATTCCACGAATAGGAACGAAAAACTACTTATTGTTCATTGTAGCCCCACTGTTGTGGTGCTATTTTTCACTTTCAAATAACTAGGTCAATGACCTACTTTTTCTGTTATTGACCTCTAAATGTTTTTTGAAAAAAATGTCAAAATTTTCCACCATTTTCAAAGTTTTCTTAATTTTTTAATTATTGAAAATAATAAAACAATTTGTAGGTTGGGAAATGATAAAATACGAATAGCTTTACTAATTTTATATTTGAATGAATCGTTTTAAGCTCATATTTTAAATTTAATTTAGTCTGAATTTCCTCTATCAATTTCAAAAATTGTACCCATTTTTGATCGAGTTTTACAAAAAACTGACTAATAGGAGCTCCAAACCATTGATTGCCTAAAACTGTTTTTATTGTCTGTATTATTTTGACATTAACATTATATAAGGTCAATGATCAAAATTTCAAGATATTTTATCTTGAATCGATTTTATGTATTTTAAAGATTTTTCCAATTGCGTGTCAGCCAGTGATATAATGTAATAGTGACGAGTAAATACAACCATAAAATATGTAAATTGATATGAAAAAACACATAGAAACTTAACTTTTGCAATTACACTGCAACAGAAAGTTTTAAAGAGAAAATAAGAAAATTTAAAAATTAGTCCGAATTTCCTCTGTTTCAATTTTAATCTACCTTTGTCGGAGCATATCTTCCTCAAATAAACAAATCATGGATATCAATGTCGATGTTTGTTAATAACGTTGTTATTTTGTGTTTTTAAAACAACTTTGGACTTCAGATATTGAACTTTGTAAAAATATATTTTAGAATCTCAAACCCTGAGTAAACGGAATCCTTAAGTAGTTTTTAAAATTTGTTTTTTAAAGAAGAATTTCCCGAACGAAACATAGAAATAAGCTTATTGATTTACAGCTGCTGAATGGAGACAATGCTAATGCGCCGCCAGTGGGCACCAGTACAAACGGTCGTTACTGTGGAAACCAGAGCCCTGCTACCATGGAAACCGGTAGTAATAGACTGTACGTGAAGTTTGTGTCCGACGGCGCAGGCTCAGCGGTCGGTTTCCGGTTGACGTTCCGTGAAGTTCACGTGCAGTGTGGCGAGAGTATAAGGCTTACTCACGACGTTCCCCAGGCATACATCATGTCGCCCAACTACCCTGCAGCCTACCCTCACAACGTGGACTGCGTGTGGACCATACTGGTACCTGCCACAGAGACCGTGCAGGTGGAGTTTGACGAAAACTTCAACATCGAAACTCATCAAAAGTACGTGTTCTTCCTTATTTATAGTGGCGTTGTAAAACAAAGAAATACAAAGTGGTCATTGCTTGTCGTATTTTTTTCTACCAATTTAAATAGAATGATTGTCAAGTATTTCATTGTTACAGACTCATTTGCCGGTATTTTGAGTATATATCTGTTTGCTTGGTGTTTCCAGCTGTAATTTTGATTACATTGAGTTCCGGGACGGAGGGACCGAGAACTCTGATCTGATTGGTCGATATTGTGGGACGTCACGGCCCAGCACGGTCAAGTCAACAGACAACGTGATGTACGCTCGCTTCCGGACCGACAATAGCGTGCCCCGGGCGGGGTTCAAGGCCCTGGTTCACATAGGTAATTATTTAGCATTTATCCTTTTTTGAAAAATGTGTTCATGATAAGCTTAAGTTTGATTGGCTGAATTAATTCATAGACTGTATTTATAAAGAATGTCTTAATTAAAGCAATTCACTGTAATTCAGTTTAATCATTCATTGTGCTACTGTATTTCAAAGCCCTGAAAAAAACCCATTCATAATTAACTTATGAAAGAATAGAACTAGGGTTCACATTGGTATTTATAAAAAATAATGCTTTCTTGAGGGTGTTCAGTTCATTTTTCATCTTCATTTTTCACTGTATCACTGTGACAAGAACGTAACCATAAATGATACGTGTACCGTTGTTCTATCGACAGCCCGCTGTGGAGGTACTTATATAGGCCAGAGCGGCATGATCGCATCTCCAAACTTCCCAAGTAACTATGGAAATAATGAAAATTGTGAGTGGAACCTTAGGGGTCCAACAGGTCATTTCCTGACCTTGACTTTCCTAACCTTTAACCTTGAATCCAGTTCAAGTTGCAACTCGGCGGATTACCTGGAAATCAGAGATGTCAACTCAACAGGTACAGCGTCTGTCTGGCTGAGACACTAAGTTATCAATCTAAATTCTTTTATTCTAAATTGACTATTTGTTAAGTGTTTTCAATATGGCAGATCATATTGTGTCAATAAATAGGATCAATGTGTTTTGATTTCTTTCTTTCAAAGGCCCAGTTTTGATGACGAGGTGTGGTAGTCAGGTCCCGCAGCCCATTCTAACGTCAGACAGTTACGCTCACGTTAAGTTTGTTTCAAATAACGCTAACACTTTCCCCGGCTTCCAAATCAAGTTTGAGGCTAGCGTTGAAGGTAAGACCTGGCATGAAATGAAGGAAAATTTACTTTTCAACTTCCATGTTCACCTGACATAAATATTATTCTTCAGAATATACGTAGACATGGAAGGTATGCGGTAGCATAAAATGAAGACCATCTTCGCTAGCCAAGGGTTTTCGCTCTTCCGAGCGAAGTGGATCGAAAACCGTTAACTAGCGAAGATGAAGGAAGACTAGTTTGGTAATTTTTACCTTCTCCTCAAGCCGTTAACTAGCGAAGATGAAGGAAGACTAGTTTGGTAATGTTTACCTTCTCCTCAAACCTCCTTTTCACACATTCATGTTAGACGTCTTCTTCACTTTGTTCCGCAGAATGCGGTGGAGAGTTCACCACCAGTACCGGGGCTTTCACCTCCCCCAACTTCCCCGGACAGTACGCCCACAACCGTCTGTGTACCTGGTTGATTCGTGTCCCCGCGGGCAGGAGGGTGTCCTTGATGTTTAATGCTCTCAATATTGAGGATCACTCGCGCTGTGTGTACGATTACGTGGCGGTAAGTTTGACTGTATTTCACCATGGAGCAAGACTTAATGTTTTAATAACATATTTAACATTGTATTTCACCATGGAGCGAAGATTTTGTGTTTAAATAACATATATGACAGAAATATTTATTGTGATTTTGGAGCAGTAGTATCAAACTGTTACAATTTGTTTTTGAAAGATTGAATGTTCACGATTCTGTTGCTGTCAAATTACTGTAAAATGGCGATGGTTTTATGCTGCTGATCATGTGGCTGTAAAATGTATTGATTTGACTGTGCTTTAATCAGATTAATTTAAATTATGATAGTGTAAAAATTGCGGTTAATTCAATTCATGTATATGGTGGTATAATCTTTTTTTTCGACTATATCTCGAAAAATAATTACAAAAATAATTATGTTATTGAATTAGCTGATGATGAAAGTTATTTCTATAACCATGTAACGGTTGGTGTAAACGTCATTTTTAGACGGGGTCACGTGACCCCGTCTATTGGTTTACTGTCAGCCGAAGTCTCAAACCGGAAGGCACGCGTAGAACACATGCATTGAGTCTACGCGAAAGAAAATAGTGCAGAAACTTTTCATGCATTTCTGTAAATATATAATATAAAAACACGCATTAAATCGTTTTAAGTCCTCTATGTGTAAACCAAATTCTATAAAGAAAATAAACAAATAGCTTTATTGATCAAAATACTCTTGCTCGGGTTCAATAGTTGTAGTGTTTTGTGGAATGGAGTTACGTAACTGAATGCACAACGCCGTCAAAAGATTCAGTTGGTGGACGAGCTCATAAAATCAATAGAAGAGGTTGAAGGTTGAATCGAAAGTAAAGTTCCCAAAAGCAATGTGCCATTTTGGAAAAGTTGTGAAGTTTAATACCGAACTTCATGCGCGAGCCGAAGATGTCCTACATATTAAATAGGTGTTTCATTGGCTTCCAGTCAACACGCGTTATGACTGCTGTTCATCTCTAAAAAAAAATTTTGTACATAGAAAATAAAAACAAGTCTGAATTTGCCTTCTCGTTCATTGACTTTTTAGTTAATTAAACTGAATTTAAATTTTAAACAATAAATTGTAAGCAAAATCTATCTAGATTATACATTTTGGGTGACCAATAGATTAATTGATATATACACTCTTATCGATTGAAGAACCAAATTAAATGTTACTTTTCATGTTGTCCGGCTTAGTTGGAATTTACAATCATGTAATTTGTTTTAATGTTATGTGACATTTTCTATACTTTATAACGGACAAAACCAGTCACATTCATGATTTAAAAGATTTCTTCATCAATATCATAATGCCTCTCATCAGACAGTCAGCTGATCTTTCTCCTATTGATAAATATCTCGAACCAATATTAGACCTATGAATTCAGAGATAACGCATGATTGTTATGTTTTGAATTTTTAGCTCACCGAGACGAAGTCAAGGAGAGCTTATGCTATACCCTCGGCGTCGGCGTCCGGACCTGGTTAAAGTTTTTGTTGCAGGTCCTGTATCTAAGCTATTATTTGTCCTATCTTCACCAAACTTGCATGGATGATGCATCTGGACCTACTTATGGACTTGAAAGACTTGGATGCTGAATCTGGGTCCTAAATTTCAGATGCTGGAGGAGGTTAAGGTTGTTGGACCAGGTTAAAGTTTTTGTTGCAGGTGCCCTTTGATAGCAATATCTTAGTTACTGCTGGTCCGTACTTCACCAAACTTGCATGGATGGTGTGCCTTATGATACTGATGCACCAGACAGGCTTGAGTGCTGAATCTGAGCTATAGGTTTCGGATGCTGGAGAAGGTTAAGGTTTTTGGAGCAGGTTAAAGTTTTTGTTGCGGGTGCCCATTGATAGCAATATCTAAGTTACTACTGGTCCTAACTTCACCAAACTTGTATGGATGATGCGTCTTATGATACTGATGCACCTGACAAGCTTGAATGCTGAATCTGAGCAATAGGTTTCGGATGCTGGAAGAGGTTAAGGTTTTTAGAGCTGGTTAAAGTTTTTGAAACAGGTGCCCTCTGATGATTATATCTTAGTTACTACTGGTCCTAACTTCACCAAACTTGTATGGATGGTGCGTCTTATGATACTGATGCACCTGACAAGCTTGAATGCTGAATCTGAGCAATAGGTTTCGGATGCTGGAGGAGGTTAAGATTTTAAGAGCTGGTTAAATAAAGTTTTTGAAACAGGTGCCCTCTGATGATGATATCTTAGTTATTTCTTGTCCTTACTTCACCAGACTTCCATGGATGGTGTGTCTTATGATACTGATGCACCTGACAGGCTTGAATGCTGAGTCTGGTTTCGGATGCAGGATAAAGTTAAGTTTTTAGGAACAGGTCACATGTTTAATAGATGATAGTACTATTTCAAACTTGCATAGTTGATTTAACTGTAATATGAATGAATCGCAGAGGTAGCTTCAGATGCAGAGCTTGATCTCCATTATCAAGGATGCTAAAAAATAAATCTTAGTTATTACTGGTCCTAACTTCACCAAACTTTAATGGATGGTGTGTCTTATGATACAGATGCACCTGACAGGCATGGATGCTGAATCTGAGCCATAGGTTGCGGATGCTGGAGGAAGTTAAGGTTTTAATTGCTAGTGCCCTCTGATGATGATATCTTAGTTATTACTGGTCCAAACTTCACCAAACTTGCATGGATGATGCGTCTTATGATACCAATGCACCTGATGGGCTTGAATGCTGAATCTGAGCCATAGGTTTCGGATGCTGGATGAGGTTTAGTTTTTTGGAACAGGTCACATGTTTTATAGATGATAGCTTGCATAGTTGATTTAACTTTATTATAAATTAAATGCAGAGGTTGCTTCAGATGCAGAGCCTGATCTCCATTATCAAGGATGCTAAAGAAATCTCCTACCTCACTCAAACCAGCTCGATAGATAGATGTGTTTGTTGATATTAAAATGATATAACATGATTCCTATGATATAGTATTGTATGATATTAAACAATATTGTTTGATATGATACAATATGATATCTTATGTTATAATAACGATAAGATATGATATTGTATCAATTTTTTTGATATTTTATATGATATTGTATCATGATATTGTTATGTATAGTATTGTATATTATGATACAATATTGTATAATATTATATTGTATTTTTAATTTATAATTTTATCACATGATACAATTACATAAGATATTGTAGAATATTATATTGTATCCTATGATACAATATTGTATATTATACAATATTGTATCATACAATATCATACAATATTGTATAATATGATATTGGTTTCAGTAATATAAAATTATATCACATGAAATTGTATAATATGATATTGTAATATTATATAATATTGTATCATACGATATTGTATGATATGATATTGGTTTATATGATATATTATCATATCACATGAAATTGTATTATATGATATTGTAATATATATTATTGTGTCATATGATACAATATGTATAATATAATATTGTATTTTATAATATTTTACTTTATCACATAATATTGTATCATTTGATAAGATACAATGTTGGAATCAAATTATATTGATGTATTATATGATTTAATATCATATAATGTATCAAATATGTTTCAGTGTCATTCAATACAATATCATACTATATTATACAATATAATATCATGTTTCAATGTTATGTTGTATTATGTAATATGATATTGTAATATAATACTCTAATGTATTATATTTTATGATATTGTATTATGTGATCAAATACAATAAGGTATAACACAATACAATGTCATATCATACGTTACAATATCATATCTCATTATTGTTTATTACGGTATTTTATTGTATTATATGATATATATTATAAATATGACATGATGCAATATTTCATTTTATATCATTGTATTGAATAACATATGAACATGTGATTATCATAAAAAATTTTATCAGATGATATACGATATTTTGTCAAAACAGAATCCATGAATATCCAAGATCATAAAGTATGATTTTCATATAAAATGATAAAGGTGGTCTTATGAAGGTGATGTCTCATAAGGGTGATGCTCCGTCTCGGTGAGCTTAGTAATCTATGATTACCTATGTTTAATTTATCGTGTGGTAGTACATGTAAATGAATAGGACTTATTTAAATTTTAAGAAGATAAAAAGTAAGTTTTAAAAGTAGTGTTAAAATCTGATTTACAAATCCTTTATTGTAACTCCTCGAAAAATTTGAAATTAAATCGCTTTCGAAATTAAGTTCATTTTTCCAAGACACGCATTAAATTGTGCGTTTAATAAACGAGAGTGTATTGAAAGGACAAAGATCCCAGAAATGACAGTGTCCTACAACATTTGTTAATTTTACTGTTAAAAGCGTTAACTTTGCATATTTTAGAAATTTTAAAATCAAATAAATCTGAATTAATAGCTAAAATGAACAATTTACAATTATCATATATAACAGCCAATCAGGAAGGTCTACCCCAAAATATGACGTGATTTATTCACTTTTGGTCTCCATTTTCTTGTTTTATCGATTTGAAAAGCAGATGACTGAATTCGGAGTATGATTTTTAATGAAATTTCAGAAACGGTTGTATCGTGATTCGTGTAAATGATGCACGAGTTTACACAAAAAGTAGTAAGTGGCGAACGAATTTATTTTTTACCTATTAATTTCATATGAATCGCTGCAAGAAAATCATGACAGGTAAGAAGGTCTAAAAAATCAAAATGGCTACCGCGACAAACTTTTTTTTATTGTTATAGTACTTGTAATAATCTTATTGTAAAAAAGAAATATTTCTAACGTTAGATGCCTGTGTTTGTTATCGGTATACACATGTTAACTTTGTTCGGTAATTCAACAGCTAGTTTGAGAGTTTTCGGAGTTTTCATAAACCTTGTATAACAGAAACCGTCCGTCTACCCGATTTTCCCTTTGATCACAAAATAAATAAATATAACGCGTATAAATTATATACCTAAATATAGTTGTTTTGATTTTCCATGTTAGTTGTAGTTTTTTTAAATTTTTTCTTGGGGTCTTATTTTACATAATATACCGTTGTGTCAATTTCTACAATTATGAAGAACAGTCCCGGTCGGGATTTAGCAAAATTATGACAAAGTATCAGGCAATTGCAAAAATCCGATCTTTAGCATACTACATGTAGATTGAAACAACTAATTCAAACTCATATTTTTTGGAACATAATGGAGGAAAACGTGAACAATTACAAATTCAAACTTTCAAGACCCCGCCTTTCAGTACTCTCAGTACTTTGATTTCATGATTGTGCTGATGATAACTCTGTATAAGTATAATAAATATTCCTTTCTCGTAAGCTTATTGATCGTGCAATGAAAATATGGTTATGAAAGGAAACACCTCAGCCATTTTATAACGTTATATGATTGAAGGTATACAACGGCATACTGAGTGACTCGCCGATTATCGGGCGTTACTGTGGCGACACGCCGCCGCCTGTGGTGGAGTCTAGCGGTAACACCATGAAGGTGGTGTTCTGGACAGACGGGTCGGTCAGTAATGGAGGATTTAGTGCTCGCTACACCTCGCCCAACGAACAGAGTAAGATCGGTTCTTTATATATATATAGAAAGTTTCTAACAAGCTGATTAATTGATACGTGTATGTGTAAAAATACAACTCGCCAAACAAACAAAGTAAGATAATGCATATACTTCTAATTTATTTGTACAGTATAGTTTATAGGTACCGTCAAGTTCTCTCTAAATAATCAATGAATGTTACAATACATTTCATCTCAATAAATCAGGAGCGATAAGATTATATTTTACACGAATTTTGTTTTTTTTTTGGTGCTAATAGTTTTTCTAGTCGTTCAATGTATGTAGAAATGCACACTCATACACACCTAATTTTTTTAATCAGAGATTTGAAGTGTTTTCTTTTTTCTTGGTAGAATGTGGTGGTGTGCTGACTCGTCCCATTGGAAACGTGACGTCACCTGGATACGCCGTTGGTAACTATACCAATAACGAACAGTGCCTCTGGCTCTTCAGAAACCAGAACCAAACCAGTTCCTCAATTTTCATCGTATTTAACAACCTTCGACTCGAAAATCACGCCCGGTGCCTTTTCGACTTTTTGGAAATCAAAGAAGGTATCGTATGATGCACACCTTTTGTGTCTCTACATTTTTAAAGACACACACAGAGATCGTATTTCCAGGTATTTTGATGATGTTTTCCTCCAATAGGTAGCACAGAGAATGGAGAGTTAATAGGCAGGTATTGTGGGAATACCACACTTCCGGATCCGATAATTTCGCCGTCAGCAAATTTGTGGATGCGATTCCGCACGGACGTGTCTATTGTAGACAGGGGGTTCGCTCTCACCTATGCCTACACAGGTATGTTGGTCAACTCCACTCAAAGTGTGTTACACATTTACATGAAAACGTTTCTAACAAACCATTACATTTACATTTTGCAAGAGACAGACAACATGCTCTTTTTTTGCCTTCAGATTGCGGAGGAGTTCTAACAGAAGATAATGGAGAAATATTGAGTCCAAACTTCCCAAATAATTATAATCACAGTGACGCATGCGCGTGGCTTATATTAGCGCCAGAGGGGGCGAAAATCCAGGTATTAAATTTTTCTGTTTCCCATTGAAATCCTAATTTTGACTTGCTGTCTTGAAACTTGAGGAGAGAGGATAATAAAATTGTCTTGTTCTAGGTGACATTTAAGAACTTTTCTCTGGAGAACCACCCTCGGTGTAATTTTGATTACGTAGACATATTGAACGGTCGTATGGTCAGCTCGCCATCTATCGGTAAAAAGTGCGGCGCCACCGTACCGCAGCCCTTCACCTCCCAGAGTAACGGGATCCGAATCATCTTCAAGACTGACTTCAGTGTGGCGGCCAATGGCTTCAGGATACAGTATCAGTTCGTCACCGACGGTTTGTATTTGCATCACGAAATATTACGGTGCTAAGCACACAAAAGCATATAAATCCATGTAAATTTTTATTTTAAAATTATCTTTGGAATTTGAGTGAATTACAAATTGCCAAGGAGAAGCCTTAACTATCTCGGAGGTATCCAGAAGTAAAATTATTCATAGTAGAGATATATCGTAAGACGTACATATAAAACTTTCCCAGATAACATCAAATTTCATCATGACCATTATGATACCACAACAAAGAAAGTCAAAGTTTTTTTTCTTTGTTTGAATAGGATGTGGAGGTCTGTTCCACGACGAATCGGGTCTGATCTCCAGTCCCAACTACCCCAGCAGCTACCCCCACAATACGGAGTGTGTTTGGGACATCAACGTACAGGAGGGCTATCACGTGGTACTCAACTTTATCCCGCCATTCGACATGGAGGCACACGGAGCCTGTGGATATGATTACGTTGAGGTAAGCTCACAGCTGGGCAGTATGTCAGACAGAGCTTGCTGGCTAGTTCTCAGTGGAAGGTCCTCTGATCATAAAAATGTTATGTATCCTTCAAACCTTATAAACGAAATGAAATAAAAAAAATTATTCATGCATATCCATGCATTTTACAAAGTTATTGCAAATTTGCCTACCATGAATATAATCGAATAAATATACAAGTTGAAATCAAATATAAGAAAAGGTATCGGTGTACAGGCGGCTCGAACCCCTTTCCCTTGAAGTAGTAAATCGCCGTGGAGCCACTAAGCCAAACATTTTAATGGATAACTGATTGTAATATTAAAGAAGACTTATTTAATTTGTCTACATAAAAACAGAGTTATGGTACCAAAAAAAAATCGAATAATTTAGAGTTATCGAACATGGTTGAGGATCAGAGGAACACTTTCAGGACACCACGGGTCTCCTCGTAGATGAGACCGGAGATACGTTTGACTCCACCTCTGCGTGCACAAGAAATTTAATTCATTCAAATCAAGATTTGTACTTGTTTTAAAATTTTGGTTTAAACAAAACATTTATAATATTGTTGTGATAGTGTGTTTATCAATTAGTATTTTAATTATTGTCATTCTCTCAGTACTAATGAAAGATGTTAGAATACTTTGCATTTTTTTAACGTTACATACATGTAAATCAAATGTAAATTGACACCTTAAAGACGTAAATACACACTTGCCACATGTTAATTCGTATGGCGTTGTTTATAGCACGACAATTAAATACATATACACATTGCACGTTTCAATAACTCCTTTAGGTAGACGACGCTTTGAGGAACGGAACACTTGTTAATCTGGGACGGTGGTGCAGCAATCAGACCCCACCACCACAAAAATCTACCTCCAGTCAAATGGTAGTCAAGTTCCGGTCCGATCCCGCCATCAATGGCAATGGTTTTGCCGCCAACTGGACCTCTGGTATCGTTAGACAGAATCTTTATCTTATAAACTAACTAATTATTAGTTAATATAAATTCACAAAACCAACAGATTTTCTATTTTACATCAGCATTTCCTATTCCAAGGCTTCATATAACGGGATGTAAATGCTGAAAATTACATAGCAAAGCTCACCACACTATCCAAATTTTACATTTTGCAAACTGAAAGTCAGTGAAAATGAAAGAGTTTAATTGTATTGCATACTAACAGGTTAAATCGAGATTCTTCCTTAACGAATAAAATTTCTGCCAGTAGAACCAAAATTATACAATTTTTTTCAAAAAGATTTCGCGAAGTGGATGAATGCTTTTTTGTCGTTGGTCTGATTTTGCCGTATACGACGTAAGATAAGATATCGTACATTCAGTGTGTTACGAGCTGGTCTTAATTAAATTATTACGAGTAAGAAAACGTTGTTTGCGATTTGGAATCCATATTATGGACACCGAAAAAAGTCTTTAAAAATCATATCATTCTCCGGTACACTATAAATCTTGATAATATAACAAAGATAGCCTAGACATTTAATAAAACATTCGCGTAAGGTTTACTTTCTTCATTTAAAATATATGTGAGCTGAAAATTATGCAAGTTTTACATCTTTTTAAAAATGTTCACACAATTAATTTTTAGTCACGGTTAACATTTTATTGAAAAATTATCAAAAATATTTGGACAATAACACTATTCATCATTTTGTTCAACATTTTTTTTTTATTTTTTAAGGTTGTGGTGCGATATTCACAGAAGACTCGGGTGACTTTGTGTCACCAGGTTATCCGAATCAATATGGCCACAACTTGATGTGTAACTACACGATCCTTGCCCATCCCGGACGATTTATCGTGTTCGATTTCTCCCGCGCTAACTTCCACCTGGAAGGTATGTTACTAAAATGAGCAATTTATTTTATAGCTTTTTTTGTAGTCTCAAAAATACTATTTACGCATTTCTGTTGTCTTTCATATTTGAATTAACAAACATCCAGGTGGAGTCGGATGTCCTTACGATTACGTTCAGATATATGCTGGCAACGATACGACCGGAAGGTCTCTGGGAAAATTCTGTGGAACGGATGCTCCGGATCCCGTAAGTTCTAGCGGAAGTATGTTCATCCAGTTTGTGACGGATAGAAACCAGGCGTTTTCCGGATTCAGAGCGCAGTATCGCGTGACAGGTAAGGTTACACGATACTTCATTCACTGTCGATTTGTGAGAATTCGGGCAACATTACAATTAAACAGGGTAAAACAACACACTTTATGCGCTTCGCTATAATTGTGTTTAACTATAGTTGCTATTTTACGTTTTTGAACCTCCTACAAATAACAGTTGGCCATAGGGATTTTAAAAAAGGAACATAACCTAGGCTTGTGATATTTTTTTTAATAAGGATAGGTTATATTTTGGACGACTTTTTTTGCTGTAGATTGTGGCGGTACCTACACGGAGCCATACGGCACCATCCGGACACCAACCTACCCCACCCCTTACCATAACGAGGCTAACTGTACATGGCTGATCACAGTGGCAGAAAACAGGGTGGTGGATCTCAAGTAAGTAATACACCATTCAATGCCATCACCCCCCCCCCCCCCAATCCAGTCTCTCCCAACAACAGTTACAACCACAAGCGACAAACGCTTACTTTGGGATATTAGTTTATACAAACATGCATTTAACCGTATCCCTATGGCAGATTCTCAAGTTTTGGGATACTAGCTCCACTTTTGTGTTTTACTGTATGCTTATACCAGAACTTCGTTTTTGATGATATAAGCTCACATGGATTTCACTGTTTATGTATACAGATTCTCGTCGTTTGAGGTGGAGGCCCACCCGTCCTGTGGGTACGACTACGTGGAGGTCCGTGACGGTGACAGCCTCTCCTCTCCCCTGATGGGCCGGTTCTGTGGGCGCTCAGTTCCTGATCTCCTGAGGAGTACCGGAAATTCCATGGTGGTAAATTTTGTCACTGACCCCACAGTGGTACAGGGTGGATTCAGTGCCGGCTACTGGACGGCGTACGGTAAGGACCAACAGCATTCATTGGATTATATAATTCATTGTTGATATTTAACCCCCCCCCCCCCCCCCAAATAATATTGGTAATCTGAAACTGGTTAAAAAAATAAGCCCAACAATTATTTTCTGTTTATAAACTAAATGAAATTGCTTTTACTTTGGAGCTTACAAAGTCCCATCAAAGTTTATTCTGCGATCATTTATTATAACCATCTATATACCTAGCGAATGATTTTTATGGAATTAAGATGTATTTGCATGGTAAACATATAATTAAATTTTTCATTTTCAAGGTGAGAGACAGGGTTGCGGTGGTGTATTGAATTCGACATCGGGGCGTTTCGGTTCCGTGGACATGGACAGAGATGGGGTCTATGAGCCTCAGAATTGTAAATGGACGATCATTGTCGGGGACAATAAAGTCGTTCAGCTCCAGTTTGAGGGCTTTGACCTGGAGGACCATTTTAACTGTCGATACGATTATGTAGCGGTGAGACAAGTCCTCTTCTGTAAAATACTGATTTTAACATCATTTCATGAAGATATCAATATTTAGTGGATATATGGTCTATAAATTTTGTATGTCATACTTTCTTAAAATATACGATAGCTAACAAATTTAAAGTTTATGCTTTATAAACTGCAGAAATATGTTAATGTTTGTTACTGTCTACAGTCTGCGAGTTGGGTTGGTTTTATCCATAGAGGGCAAAGCGAAGCCTGTGCCTTGTCTTTTTATGCATGTTGAATGTAATGGCAAATGTATCGCTTTTCTTAGTTTTCTTTCTGCAAATTTTTAGTGACCATATTTTAACAAGTTAAGGATGTCGAGTATATTTTGCGATTGCGCACGACTTTGCGCATCTTTTTATTTTTGTAGCATTCTCTCACCAGAGGTCGTGCTACACAAACTTCGCTTACACCTCTATCAACGCCAGAAAAATAGTCTGTCACATGATCAAAACAAGCATAGCACATGGCATTGTTGAGTTTTTCCCCCTGTACACTGGAGATGGCATTGCTGCTGATTTGTGTAAAATCAACGGTGAATAGGGAACGTGCAGAAACTGATTTTTCAAAACTTTCAAACATCTGTTAAACTAGGTCTTGTGATCGTATTTGAATTTTTTCATCCGCGAAATAGTTCTCCTAATAACTTTAAAATAAAAATGAATAAAAGTATTAGAGATTTAGATTGAAATACTTAAAATCATATTTATAGATGAAATAAATAGATACATAGATTTTAATTACGTTTTTCCCATCGTTTCAGTTTGTACATGAATCTTGTACATCTGGCGTTGACAGAGGTGTAAGCAAAGCTTGTGTAGCACGACCTCTGTTGAGAGAATGGCAGTTGTAGGTGCAAAATTATATCTTTCTTCTTAATTGCGTTTCTTTAAAAAAATAACATTACATGTAACGTTTAAATTAATAGTTGAGAAATTGTGATTTTATGAATTTGATTGGGTAAATGCTAAAATGGCGCCTACGCGTCATCGTTTCCCGGAATTTTAAACTACTAGTATGCATTTTGCCATAAATGTGATTATCTTATTTATTCGAGGTGGCGATGGATTTGAAAATAAGAATTTATCGATTGAGCATACAGAGAAACTTTTTCAAAATTGTTAATTTGAAAAAATATGATTTTTTAAAAGCCAATACATACCCCAATATGACATTTTTTTTTGGGGGGGGGGGAATCAACTGTGATATTAGTCCTAGTTCATAGGGTCCCATTGTAAAAAGGAAACATCAAAAATGGAAAAGTAGAATTTAATGATAAATTTGGTTCAATGAGAAAAAATATTAAAAAAAAAATGAAATTGCTAATTCCTCATTAAAGGTGCATGACGGGATGAGTGAGGACGACCCGCTGATTGGACGGTACTGTGGGACACAGGTGCCCGCCCCCATCACGTCGACCTCTAACGTTCTGTATGTCAGGTTCGTGGCGGACTACACGGTCCACAAGGCCGGCTTCAATGCGACGTACCAACAGCAGGACGGTGAGGACCTTAGTATTACATTCTGTATACTGAAAGTACAGGGACAAGTTTCTGTCATTTTTATAAAAAAAAACATGTCATAACGCAAATTGTAATTTAGTAAGTACGATAATAACAAAGCGCCCGGGACATGCGATGTTGCTTAGTGATATTCTATCAGTCTTAAAAACATTTTAGATTAGAGAAAAGAAACTTTCACTGTACGCGGATATTGGTTATAATTGTACTCGCTTTGACCGTCTTGTCGTCCAACCACGTTTACTCTTCTTTATCGCTATTTCTCTTCCTTTTATAGCGCTGTGTGGAGGGGCGTTTTCGGCCTCTGACAGCCCCCAAACCATCAGCTCTCCCTCTTACCCACGGCCGGTGGGTCAAGACCTACGGTGCCGCTGGACCATCGACTCAGGGGATAGCAACCAACAGATCCGGGTCTCATTTACTGGTCTCAACCTCATCAGTGACAACAACTGTTCTATGGAATACATAGAACTCAGAGACTCGCCTCTGGTAAGTATTGTAACATGGGTGATGGAAAGATAAATGTTTGCTTGGTGTATATCTGAAATTTGAGCGATAGATTAAAATTTGGAAAGCGTTGGAAGACTTTGATTACTTTAAAACTGAATTTTTAACTTAAAACATGAAGAATATCAATATTTGGCTTTTATATAAAACCTACAGGGTTGGACTGGGCGTTCACACCTGTACTGTGGTACAAGTCTGCCGCCACCTTTTGACTCTGCGGGACGGACGCTACAGATAAACTACATGGTAACCTCTAGCTCCGGGAGCCAGGGGTTCTCACTCAGATATCAGATAGCTAGTGAGTATCATTAATATACAAATATAGCAAGTTAATATCACTGATATCAAATTACCAGTGAGTATAACTCAGATACAAAAAAGCAAGTGAGTATCATTCAGATATCAGATAGCTAAGAGTATCACTCAGATATCAGGTAGCTAAGAGTATCACTCAGATATCAGATAGCAAGTGAGTATCACTCAGATATCAGATAGCTAAGAGTATCACTCAGATATCAAATTACCAGAGTATCACTCAGATATCAGATAGCTAAGATTATCACTCAGATATCAGATAGCTAGGAGTATCACTCAGATATCAGATAGCTAGTGAGTATCACTCAGATATCAGATAGCTAAGAGTATCACTCATATATCAAATTACCAATGAGTATTACTTGGATAGCAAATATACCAAGTGAATATCATTTGGATATGAAATACCAAATGAGTATCATTCAGATATCAAATAGCAAAAGAGAAAACCTCATATACATTTTACAAAAATTGTGTATTTCCCCGTTTTGCTTTTCAGATTGCAACAGGACCTACACCGGGACCGGGGGTAAAATCTTCAGCCCAGGGTGGCCAGGCAACTACCCAAGAAACGCCTACTGTGAAATGTCCATCTCCGCCCCCGCCGGAACCTACGTCACACTCTATTTCAATTCTTTCTACATCGAGCCCCACTCTACCTGTAGATATGACTATTTGGAGGTGAACTAATTACCACATCTTTTTATAAAGAACTTTGGTGACATATATTCTCAAATGTCTTATGAACGAAGCTTACGTTAATATTACTAGTTGTCATGGTTCGTTGTCATGGTTTTAGATACGTAATGGATCCACTTCCTCCTCTCCGCTCATTAATCAGCTTTGTGGGAACACGATACCGAACCCGATCTTTGCCACCGGGAATACACTGTGGATGAATCTGGTGACCGATTCCTCGATAGTCCATCCGGGTTACGACATCACGTGGACAGCCTCTACTTCAGGTGTGTTTGGCTGCTTGCTATCTTTCCGCTCATAAGTCATGGAATGTCTCAATTTTTAATTCCAATCAGTTTATCTCAAGAACATAGGATTTATACAAATTACTGGCAACTACAGTACCTTTTCTCGCCACAATAAAGTATTACTTGTTAATTTTGACATTTCATTTCAAAGGCAAGAAATGGTAAGCGGTGAGAATTCGTACCTAGGCCAGTATACAATGGATTACTGGTATTAGGAATATTAAGAATAGACTTGAGATATTCGAAAAAAGTGTAACACATGACTGGTGTAGGGATTCAAGACAGTTTTATTTTTGGGAGAATGTGGTTGTAAATCTTGTATATATATTTGAATTTTAGGTATGGGGTGTGGCGGTGATATCGTTGGAATAAACGGGAGTATCACCAGTCCGAACTACCCCGGCAACTACACTGAGCGACACAGCTGTCGCTGGCTCATCACTGCGCCTGCGCGTCGGGTCATCACTGCATATGTCGTTAATATCAATATCTTAGGAAGCCCAGACTGTAACCGTGCATATGTAGAAATTCATAATGGCTACTTGGATTCGTCACCTTCGTTTGGACGATACTGTGGAAACGTACGTTGATACTAAAAATATTTCTATATGAATTTAAAAAGAAGTAATTTAACCTATAATAATGAACCATTTGATTGACTTTGTACACTGTTGAAATTGGTTATTCTATGCTATAATCATTTGTGTCTAAACTCCTTTAAGTCACTTATTTCCCATTCAATACAGATATTCAATACAGATAGGAAGAAAACTCATCAAATTTTGTGTTAAGACCGGCAGAATTAAGAAAATTTATGCTGATATAGTTACAGTGATTCGTTTTTAGCCCTCCCACCCCCTAAAAAAATAACCCACACACCAAAAACCCCCAGAAAAATCCCATAAATATGCTTTGTGGTGTCAAACACTTAAAATGCACGATTTCGGATCGAATTTTTCCACCATTTATTTTAAAAAACCCAATAATTTATTGTCCATGAGCAGGGTCTTTGACATTAGTTTTTGCGAAAATTCTTAACCAAACATATCGTTCTGCCTTGTATATCAGAGGTGTGCTATTTTTATTGCAGGAACAACCACCACCTCTCAGGGCTTCCGGTAACAAGGTTCTCATCAAATTCGTCACCGATGGATTTCACACTGCGCCTGGATTCCGACTTTTGTACACAAGTTGATGAGGACTATGTAGCTCCTAGACACAAACTAACTCTATTGTATATTCCGCGGCATCTGTCACTTGAACAAGGTTCGATGAGTGTAACCGCTATATACTTCATTCAACAATGTCACCGTGTCATACCTGAAGACTATCCGTTATGTTTCTGAAAACACGTTTTTGTTTTACATTTACGAGTACACACTGTGATTATAACATTCTTTATTCATTTTACATCAAACATAAATAAAAAGTGCTATTGCTACTTAATCTGGTGTCGAGTATTTTTAAAACGATTTTTATATGTCTCTTAATTAGAAAAAAGAGATATTAAGATTGGATGTCCAAAAAATCGTTTTCTATTGATAACTTCTCATATTGTTTTTCATTATGTTTCATAAAGGGCTTATGAAATCTACGACGTCTCGTAAACGCTCTTTACCGCAAGCTTAAACGATCCCCAGAGAGAATACACTTGTTGCGGCAGATCCTTTGCTGCCGATTCCTCCAGCTGGTTTGTGAAGGTTTCATTCTCTGCATTACATGGAAGCAAATTCTTTTCATGACTTCGACGAGGCTTTATGACAGCCAAGTTTCCTTGCTTTACCTTCTCAGTACCACTTTTTGGAGAGACACCGCCTTTCACACTCTTTATTATATGCGGTTTACTCTCCTTTGGAAAGGGTGGTCTATAGGCTTTGTGAGTCGCCTTTTGTCTTTGGGTTTGTTTTGGTGTCTGTGTTAGAGGTTTTGAAGTTCCTCTTTTCGGAACGTTTCGATCAGATTTATCCTTGCTTTTACCGCTCTGATGGGGAGTTTTGTGTCTGATGTCGTGTGCAGATTGAACAACTGGAGTTGGCGTGGTCCGTTTTGAAGGTCCTGCGTTATCTTCAAGCGATCTTACCGTGGGGAGTTTTAAGGCATTTGGATTCATGTTATCCTGAGATGAATTGCCTTGTTCCACACCCACTTGGTCCAATTGGTCGCATGCGCTTTGTTGAACACACTCGTCACTCCTCTGAACTTTCGTGAATTTGACACTCTCTTCTGATAAATTTGCCGCAATCTTGCTGAGAACAGAGGTCACCATTTCCACAATAGCACCAGAGGGTGCATGGGAAACATCAGAAGTACTCGTGTTAGCCGTCGTTTCTTTACCTCCATTGTTTGCTTTCACTTGGAACATATTCTTTGTTATGATTGGCAAGTCTTCTTGATTGATGCCACTTTCTCTCAGGTCCTCTACGGTGTTTTGTAGAACCTCCACGATCATATCCTCAATCTTGCTCTCTGAGTATTGCAGCTGTGTCATCGGCACTTCGCCCTCGTTCGCCGATATCGCCGAGGCTAGAGTCAGAAGCTCATCGTTACTCAACTTGTTGTGCTGGACGTTATCTATTGTCTTCTCAAGGACTTCTTTAGCGATTGTTTTTACTTCGCTGGCTACTCGTTCATTCAAACTATGATTTGATTCCCCATTATCAATTTCCTCTTCAGACGATTGAAAATTGTCATACAGATATGCCATTTCTTGTGTCATTTCTGTCATTTTTTGCAAATCTAAACCTGGCCTCTCCATTATCAGTTGGATGCTCGATTCTCTTTGATTGTCCGGTTTTCCGTCCTTGACATTGGGTACATCTGCTACCGGTATACTGCTGCACTTCACGTTTTCTATGATGACGTCAATCGCGGATTCCATTTCCTCGTTTTCTATATGTGAGCTCGCAACAGGAACAATGAATGAGTTAAATATGTTTTGAAGCGAGTCGTGTACGGCTTTGTTAGTGTATATGTCTTTCTTGAAATTTTCTAGGATACACAACATGTGTTCTTTGATGAGTTGATCATGGGACATATCAACTCCCCTCTCCTCGTAATGCTGAATGATTCCTTGGAGAGCTTCCACTACAATAGCCTCCGCCTCTAAAGACGCTGTAGACGTGGATTGTTCCGCATGGTTGGATTTGACACGCCCTGGCTCTGTAGAAATATCACCGACTACGGATCTGAATGTATCACTAATTACTTTTTTGACCCCTGCTCCTTCGATAACAGTAGAAGATGACCGTTTTAAAATGGATGTCCTTGTAAATGCATCGCCCTCTTCCAGGCTATCTTGCATACTGTCTACAATGTCCTGTAACTTCTCTAATACAAAATTATGAATAATTTGTGACGTGGCTTCTATTGGATGATCCTTTTTAGTTTCAACTGGCTTCTCGAGTCTCATACTGCTAATAATGCTGTTCAATGTCCCTGTTATGATGGCATTCAAGTCTTCGGAAGGAATGCAGGAAAGGTCTGATCTACTGAGAAGATAGTTGTCCACTGCGAGGTGATCCGCTGACTGTGCAGGTCTTTCCTCTCTTATAGCGTGCTCTATTGTGTGAAGTAAGTTATCAACAACTCTATCAGCTACCAAAGATGACATTGATCGAAGAACGTATCCTTGTTGTTCGGTTTCCATTTCTTCACGCTGGTAATAAGTGCAGTCGCTGACAAGTGTCTGTAGCGTCAGACGAATGAAGTCGGACATTATGCTTGGATGGACATTTTGAACAGCTTGCTTCAGTAGTGCCACAGCCTCGTTTTTCGACGTCTCGTCATCTTTTCCCAATAACTTAGATGAAAAAGCATGCACAAATCTTTTTATATGAACAGACTGAAGTTTGTTTTTTCTGATTTCTTTCATGATATCTCGGACACGCATTCTCAACATTGGAGCAGTTTCGTCGGAGGGAATATCCATTTGCAAAGCAGAAGAAAGAAATTGCTGGACAAATTCTTTCGTGGCCTTTTTGGTGTTCATATCCAAGAGGAACTGCTGCATTACAGCAAGAGTCAGGTTCACGATATCACAATGACCTTTAAGGGCCGAGATTCTTTCCTCTTTGGAGTCGTCTACTACACATAAAATGTCCCCACCACTGAGTCGACCACTCGTTATATCTCTCTCTATTTTCCTAAGGACTTCTTCTACCACACAGTTGGCCAAATTACTATCAATGGCTTTTACTTGATCATCAGCATGAGTTTCTTCTATCCCTGATACGAGACGTTGAAGAACAATGGAGAAGATTCGCTTGGTATCGCTTTTTGTGACTTCATCCCTTTGCAGCAGCTGTATTATTGTATCAGCTATTCTCTCTGTCGTGTCCTTGTGCTCACCACAAAACCCATCTGACAACTCAGAGACAACTGATAGAGCAACAGATGTTGTCTTATCCATGTCGACATTC
Organism: Magallana angulata; assembly: GCF_025612915.1. Lineage (NCBI taxonomy): Eukaryota > Metazoa > Mollusca > Bivalvia > Ostreida > Ostreidae > Magallana > Magallana angulata. The sequence continues at coordinate 1,535,968 of NC_069111.1, read as the reverse complement.
CCAAGCTCAAAATCACTGAGCATCTCCCTTAACGTTTCTTTCGCGAACTCAAGTTTGGCCGCAGATGTTGGACTAGATCTGTCGTCTAAGGAATTCTTGACTTTTTTTTCATAGAAGCCCTCCGATGCTCTCGTATTTAAAATGCATAGAGCCAATTCTTTAATCGCATTTTTGGTAATCAAGCCTTTGTTCATTTCATCCTGAATGGAATACAATATGTGTGACAAAACATCGGAATCAACAGCAGAACTAGTCAGAGACGGTTCTTTGGATAAAATAGACGAGTCCACTGCCTCATGGCCTAGGAGCAACCGATTTCCGCACTCAATTAGTGCACTACCGAGGTGCAAGAGTTCCTGTGGGTCCAGTTGCCCGGATTCAAGTGTGCCGAGAAGGTCAGAAATATGCGTAATGAGCATCTTCTCTCTTGAACCCTCTTTTGTTGGCGATACACTTCGACTTACAATAGTTGTAAAGATTCTTGTCATGTCCTGTACATCATCAGCGGTGAAACCGTCGCTCTCCAGGCCGTTTTCTACTACTTTGAGAATATTGACAACAAGATCGTTTACTTTACTGAGATAGTTTGGATCGACTTGACAGCTTTTTTCCTCTTCTTGAATGACGAAAAGAAGAGTTTCTAATGCCTCTGACATCGCTTTGGCGTATCCTTTGAGAGTTGGAAAATCTGAGTTTGTGACTAGGCTCTTTGCCTTCTCAATGACATCGTCAACCAACTGACTGGAGGTAGTTGTATATTCATGGCCTTGGAATACCTTTGCAATGCTTGTAGCCATGTCGCTTATCCTGACCTTGCTCAGAGCACTTGATGACAGTTTTTCAGCAGCATCTTGTAGAATATTGAGATCTATGTCGGAGTCTTTCAACTCGCTGTCCATGTTTGCTTGGTTGAGTCTCTCTATGAGCAGTCTGATCAGTTGGCTAAAAGATTCCAGCGCCGCAATCTTATAGGCGTGGTACGCCGATACAATGGCGTGGACCACTTTATATAAGGGTGTATTTTGCTCTTCTCCTATCTCCTCTATTACTTTCTCTAAGAATGGCCGTAAAGCCACGACTTGGATATCTCCACTGTCTTCGTGTGTGGTCATCATGGACACCATTTCCGCCACCACTCCCTTGGACAGCCTATCGTGGTTGATGTCGTCTGAGATTTCTTTAAGCGTATTCATTATCCATTCCTCCAAAATTGCGTCATGCTGAGGCGATTCTCTACCTGTATCATTGATGATGGACTCTAGTGTGTCGTCGATGAACATCTGTAACAGAATATAAAGTACCGATTGTCTTTGTTTTATTTTTGTTTTATTTCCATTTTATTTTCAATCGACAAACCAAATACTATTTCAAAACTAAATTTTCAAAACTAAATTTGCACCCGAGTTCATAATTATAAACATTTATGAAGAAAGTAAGCAGTTTTGATAACAATACCTGAAGTTGATCATCATCAGAACTAATGCTGATATCCGAGGCATCGCTCTCCATTCTTTTACCAATCATCAAGGCAGCTATCTCGGTCACTTCTTCATGGGGAACATTGTTAGACCGGATGTCGTTCAGGATCTTCTCGAGTGTGAATTCCACCACACTTTCGGCGATCTTGCCCATGTCGTAGCCGACCCCTACCCCCTTGATGCGGTTATACACCACGTCCATCGCATACCCCGTAAGGAGGTTGACCTCTTCTTCCGTAAGCCGTCCTCGGTTCAGGTCGTCAAGGAGACGATTAAGGAGGCTTTCCACTAATTTCATCTCCGAACATTTCTCCGTCGAGATGACTTTTCCAATGACACAAGGGGTTGAGATCGGGGTCAGCACGTGATCACTGACTGGGCGGAGCTTAGTCCGGTCTACCGCACGGTTCGGCGGAATGGAGTCGTCTTTACCAAACCTCACTGTACCTGAAATCATACACCCAGGAGTTCCGTCAACTATGTATTGAATTAACTGAATGAGGAGAGTATATACATAATTTAGTGATCGTTTAATACTTACTCTTTTGCTCTTCCCGGCGCATCTGCACATATACCGGGTAAACTTCCTAAAGTAAACCATCAAACAGAAGTATGCACAATCAGAAATATATGTTTGGTAACTTAAACTATTGCAAGATTGTAGAACAATACTAGAATACCTATATCTTTGCGTTTTGTTAGGAACCTATCTTTATAGAGGAGGTAGTTAGTAACTGGTACTCACCGTGTTGACTCGATGGATGACGGAATCTACGATCTCTCTGGCCTTTGTGATGATGTCCTCCTCATTGTCGTATCCAGGCTAAAAAAAACACAACCCGATACCTCATCAGAGCATAAATAGGAATTCGTGATCAGAGAATTGTTTTAAATATCCCATAATTACCTCGTCTTCCCCGAGTTTCTTTATCTCAGCATCTAGAGCCTCATTCAACATTCTCAGAAACTGGCCAGTCGATTCCCTACCTGTGAAATCATAAACAGTACATTTATGATAAATATATTTTTTCTAACAATAAGTTGACATCAAACAAGGAGAGTAAGTCATAGAATAAAATGAAATATCTTTGAGTTTTTGCAAAGATACAAACAGCATTGTCTGGTTGTCTACGTTTACCAGAGAAAAGAAGGTCTGACGTGGCCATTTCTCTGAGGATGTCCTCCAAAGCCCACAAACTCTCATAGCGACATCTACTTCGTCTACCTGTAAATTAATTCAAGTTAGCATTGCAGGATTGCTGAATAGCTTAATTAAGATAATTGCCAAACTGTTAATTTTCAGTTACCAATGAAACATATATAATAAGCACTGTTGACAAAATACGAAGAAAATATACATTTCGTAAACAAATATGAAAACAGAAATCTGTTGTCCTTTTTGATATGATTTATTTTAACAAATGACTAGTCATGTTGAATATTTCATTTGTTAAAATGAATTACATGTATATCAAAAAGGGCACTACACACAATTGACAACGAATTTACATATATCTATCTATGGTTACTAAGGAAATCCATGGTTGCCATGGAAACGCTGAGTAAATAAATTTATGCATTTAATGCATTAATTCATGTTGGTACTTCAATTAAATAAACTTATGCTAATCAAATAACAGTAACTTAAAATTTCCCAATTGAATGAAGAGGTTTTTTTTCTTAATTTAGACCGAAACCATGGTCACGTTTGTTTCTTTGCTAGGCAACTATACTGAAGGGTTACCAAGAAAAAAATCCTACCATGTTGATTACTGAGGTCAATACTATGCATGGTAGTAAAATGAACATATTTGCTGAGGGGGCCATAAATGGCCCCTATCCTATCTTGTTCTTTACATATATCTATCAATAACAGATTTATTAATCTGTGATCATAGATATTTATACACTTTAAACAGATCTTTAGATACCACTATCTTGTACATTTCTGTAAACATATGAATGTCTACAAGTACAAACACCAAAACCATTATGAGGCAACCGGTAAACAGACAATTAGAGCGTCGGAAAAATTAACAAGGTACGTATAAATAAACAAACATGCATCATCATTAGGCACATGTTTTTCAAAAGGTTCATTCTTAGAGTACATGTACATTGTTTGTGGGTTTTTTTTTATTTTCATGCTTCAAAATCAATTCATCTGTGGACGCTAAACATAAAAAAATATGGAATGATCTAACAGCAGATCTTTTGAATATGTATATTCGGACAAACATGTATATGTATGAAAAATATTACGTGAAAATGATTTGAAGTGAAATTCGAAAAAACCCTTTCACTTGCATTTTATTTGAATAATATTTTTACATGAAATAAACGTAAGACAATTGACTTTATAGAATTAAATTCGAATATCGCTATTTTTGTATAAAGTAGGTTACTAAGTTATTGTGGAGTAGGAACAACATGTGAACGATGTATCACTATATTATATATATGAATCCCCATACAATGTAAAACTGCTCTTTCAATTTGTGTAGTATTTTGACACATCTTTAGACTTTTGACTAGATATATACTAGATATATGACATAACTCTGCGTGCCCTGGCTTTATTTGCAATTTGTGTAGTACTTTGATACAACTTTAGACTTAGAACTCTATACAAGACCTACCCCTCCGTGCCCGGGCCATCCTGTGTTTGACCATGGCCAGACGCCGGGTCAGTCTCTCCGTGTGTTCCCTCTCTGTCTTATCCCGCTCACTCCGGGACTGGCGCTGGATCTCCTCCAGGTGCGCTACAATGCAGAATCACGGGTCAAACGATGGTTGGAGGGGGTATGAAGATTAACTTTGTTTGTTGGATGGGGGATAGATCAGGGACGCAAATTTCTGGTAATTTTCTCTATAAATTTAATAAGTGAATTAATTCCGACCCCCCCCCCCCCCCCCAGCATCCGCACATGACAATTATCGCATTATACTGCAAATGGGCTAAAACACCGGATCAGCGGGTAAAACAACAAACGCCGGGTCAAAGATTTCGTATAGATTACACAAATTGCCGGTGATCCCCCCACGTTTTAGCTCACCCTGTAGTTTCTCGCGATGTTGAGTGAATTTTTGATCCCGTTCGGCCATGCTCTTTTCGCGTCTGACTTCCTCCGCCTTTCGCGCCTCTTCTGCCGCTGCAATTCGCTGGAACTGCTCGGCCCTCCGTGAATTCCACATCTCAAAATCCTGAAAGTAGGAAATCCTTACAACCTAGAACTATACTTATATGTAGGACTGCTAGCTAGTATAATTATGTGTAGGATTACATTATGTCTGGACCAGTTTTGTGGAGCGATTTAAAAAAAAATGCCAATAATAGTGCTTTTTTTTTTATTTTCACGATGCATTAAGTTCGATTTTTTCTGGTGACATCTTCTCGTTTTCTCTAAAAAAAAAAAGTTTTTAACACAACTCACTCTTTTCTGTTTGGAGAGCTGTCTCTTCCGTTTGTACTCCTCCAGTCTGAGCTGGCGGAGTCTCTCCTTCTGTCTCCATTGACGATTTAGCATCATGTTTTCTCTCATCATCTGATTCAAAAAGGAGAACACTATAAATAACCATGAAATCCTTTTATCTTGTTTTTTTTTCTGTCGTTGTCTCTATCTGTACATGTACTTCTTTTCTATCGTTGTCTCTATCTCTACATGTACTTCTTTTCTTTAATCTGGATTTTTTAACTTCTCTATTCCTCATTTTACATTTTCTGGTATTTTCGTATCATGCGGCCATTCTTATTGTATGTTTCTCTTTTTCTCTGTCCCTATTCCTGCGTTATCTCTTTCTCACAAGTTTGGATATTCTCTATTTTCTCTATCACTTGATATTCTCTCTGTTTTTTACCTGTGGCATTCTCTATCCCTTACCTGGCCGTGATATCCTCTTTTCTCTATACATTTCTCACTTTGTCGTAATGTCGTTTCTTTTTTTTTTTTCTATCTCTCACCTTTTCTTAGTATTTCGTTATTCTCTATATAACTGAATATTCTCTATCCTTTATCTTGTGAAACTATCTGTTCTCTCTATCTCTCAATTTGTCGTGCTATACTTTATTCTCTCTATCTCTCACATTGTGATATTCTCTATTCTTTAATATATCACTTACATGTAATCGTGGTACTCTCAATATTCTCTCAATTTCTCTTTTAGGTAGCCATGATTTTGATTCTCTCTCTCTCTCTCTCTCTCTCTCTCTCACACACACACACACACACACACACACCTTGTCGTGGTACTCGGCCACCGCCGCGTGCCGCCTCTGTAACAGCTGACGCCGCTGGTTGTCTCTCAGTTTTTTGCGGATCTCTATTTCGTGTAACCTTAACTTCAGTCTCTCCTCTTTCTCTTCAATTTCTCTCTGAATCCTGCAAACAAAATTTAAACTGCTAAAATCTCTGATCAGGCAAAATAATGAAAAAGCGTGATACGGCAAAAGCTGATGTATTATCATGCAACACAGGATTATGAATTGAATGTTTTAGCTTGTGGTGGTGACAAAATGAATAAAGTGCTTGGTTGTAGCGGTGGCAGTAGATGACCTATTTTCCCGACCTTTTCCTGGTCTCCTCTCTCATTTGATGGAGCCGTGCCCTGACCTGACACCCCCGGGACTCCGGTCTCCCTCCCCTCTCCTCCTGGGAAGCTTTCCGGAGTCTCTCTTCTTCCTCTTTTTCCTAAAACGCATTGAGCAATTTGAGTTAGAAACCCAACAAAAAACAAAAAACAAAAAACAAAACAAAACAACTTGAGCAGCAATAAAAAAAGACCCCCTCCCAATAACTATAAAATAAAAATATAACAATGTACAATGTAATAGAATCCCACGAGATTAATGAATTTTGATATTTGTCATACCTTGCGTTCCTTGGCCATTTCCAGCAGACACATTTTGTGGAGGTACTGTCTGTATTGGTTGAACTCCCGGAGGTTACAAATGACCTTGTCCCTCTCCGTGATGAACCCCTTCTTACGGAGATGACGGCGCATGCGTGGGAGGTTGTAGTGGTTCTTTAGGTGGGGGTCGTGTAAGGGTTGGTACTCATTGGAAATTACGTGACAATAGGGGTCACTTAGGTCAAACTCCAAGTCATTAACTTTATACAGCTAGAAAATGAATTAATGTCACAATAGAAGTTTTTAAACATATAATTAATGTCTGGCAAAGAAAAAGGGCATTATTCCTTATAATTTTCTAGAATATACCCCCCCCCCCCAAAAAAAAAACCCGCCGAATTTTAGCTTTTTAACAACTCACCGGTTCGCATAGCTTTGTTGTACACAATGTGATGGTCCCCTTTGGAACTGGTAGCATGGGGAATTTGGAGTACAAAGGCAGTGATTTCCATAATGGAAGTCCGTCTCCCGCATCGTAACACTTGTCCCTCTCTGGTGATTTTGGTCTTGTAGATAAATTCAGTTGTTCCATTTTCTTCTTTGTTCTAAAATCTTGTAAAAAATCATTTTCACAACGCCATGATGTTTTTCTTACGTCCGTTGCTTGACAACTTGATTTACGAATCGAACATTACTGTGACGTCATAACGCTTAAAGGTGCGCGACGTTTAATTCTGACATGACGTGAATACATATTTCTCGACAGATCAAGGTAGAAATTAGAACTGGACGGTGATAAAATGCATCAGTGCGCGTAACACAGTGATGAAGAAAGTTTCTATCAACATAGGCGTCGGAACCGGGGGGGGGGGGGGGGGGGGGGGGCTAGGGGGGGCTTAGCCCCCCCCCCCCCACTTTTTTTGCAAAGTTATACCTAACCATTAGAAAAATAGCATGATAGAGGGTTCAGCCCCCCCCCCCCCACTTTTCTCGCAGGATTAGTCTAGCCCCCCCCCACTTTCAATTTGCTTCCGACGCCAGTGTATCAATGAAAGAATCCACGGAAAAAGAAGCAATTCATTTCATACTACCAATCGTATTCGTGTTAAACCACCCATTTAATGATAAGAAACGTATATGACTTATTTTATTTTAAAAGAATGGAGGCATTATAACCTAATATAAAATATGAGATTTTAACATCAATGCGGTACGCGCCCCAATGTGTTAACAATCAAAAAAAAAAAAAGAAAAAGAAAAAAAAAAAAAGAAATCGTTCTTCCAATATTGATACAATTTCTTAGCCTTTCATATTAAAACCCACCTTAAGATATCATGTTTAATAAGTAAAAAAAAAAAAATATATATAGAGTGTTTATTCTTTCACTACTATATGTGTGATTTTGCTTATTTGTAAATATCAAAAACAGGGAGCAAACCAAAATGTGTTCATCGTCATTTATTATTGACAAAATTTATAGCGTGATTAGATTTAACCAGGGACGTATATATGTCTCTGATTTAATGTATCATAAAAAAGGGGGTGATATGGAAGGATTTTAATCATCGGGCTCGAAGTCCTCCTTGTTAACGTGTTATATGGGCGCAGACATTACTTCAATACTTGTGTGACAACTGGTTGTGGCTGATGAAACTATTCATCTACATCGCCAAACACAATGAAACTATACACTGATCGAGGGAATTTCAAATCTCTGAAGGTGATAGCAGCGCTAGAAATCACGGGACTGCCTTATTCATTGACGGAATGTGGACTGGAAGGTAAAGTGAAAACAAACATGCCGATGTTTACATCTGGAACATTGCATGGATGTGCTCCATCCGTGTTGCGGCGTATTTTGATCTTAAACAAGATTTCTGTCTGATTTATTGCATTATAATCTGATATGAAATTAGTTTTGAAGAGGGGTGTGCTATAATCGATAGTTCAGAGAAAATACGACGTAGATTAAATAATTCTTTTCTTTTAAAAACTCTTTGTGATAAAGTTATTCCTTTTTTAAATAACTTTGTGCGCAAATCTAGAGTGTGATTCAGACAGTGGTATCCTTTTTTCTACAATTGACTGTTACTGTAACTAACTAACTATTCCACACTATAACCAAAGTACACGTAACTGATTTATTTCTTTTCTGACTTCTAAGCTACATGTATCACTGATAAAGAATATAATATAGTAAGGCTACACATATAATTTCTTGTTCGTCAGACCCCACACGCTCATATTTAAATAAAACTATGCATATATTATTATTAATTTCCGGCATCCAGGAAATTCTGCGCTGTTTTCTGTTCTTTTTTCTCTCTTTTCTTACATTTTTAATAGTTTTAATTTATAAATCAGAAACAAGTAGAAGAAATATAATCGTCCGCTCAAATTTATTCATGTAGCGCTTAAAATTTTTTGCTATAAAAAAAAATAATTTTATTATTTACTTGCTCACCGGCTCCTACCCTTTTTCGCTAAATGTACGACAAACAAGAAGTTATATTCATTTGGTGTGGCCTAAGACACCTACCAGATGTTTCAGAGTGAATTTGGGAATTTTTTTTTACTATGTGTACTACCATTCTATTCAATGATGATTTACCTACAAAGGTGTATACAACACAACTATTTTTAATTTATTCTGCACATAAGATACTGTTAATTATTGCTTACAGACAAGACAAAATGTTTCACATCACATAATGCTCTGTACTGATCATTAAGATTAGAAATAAGTATTTAGTTTCAATACATAATATGTGAGACAGAAATACTGCAACATTTGGGATGGTACGTGTAGCTCTCCATGTAATTTGGAGTAAAAAATTACAGCACTTTATGTACAGGGTTATTTCTGCCTCGTATAATTTTCACCCTTCTTCACTTGCAGTAAGTTTTACTCCGTCTTGAATTTGCCCGGACACAGTTCTGTTTAAAGAGAGATAATGTGAGACATTGAAATTCGGCCAGTCTTAATTTTTCCTCTCAGCTGACAACGAGGGCAAAAGGAGCAAAAATAAAACAGGGTTGAATATTTTGCTGTATACAGTAGCAAAATTTTCACAAAGTGAATAAAAATATCTATGTAGAATTCCATTATTTAATAGCCAATAAATAAATAAATGATAATTTAAAAGCTAAGAAGTACAGTACGTTGTACAGATAGAAGTTGATTCAATATTGATCTTTATTTTTAAACTTACGATTTCAATTACATAATCATCATAATGGTATCATAACTTTGGTGAATATAAGCTTGGCATTCCATCATAAGATGCACAGGACACTGACTGAAGAAAGGAAATGTTTCATCCACAAAATCATGTCAGAGAGACATGTCTGGGAGATTTGTAGAACATCCTGTGTATGTTAACGATCGTTAGTTTAATTATCTCGCGCCTTGATGGGTGATTTCTCTTGTCATCTTGTATGTTACGATCACTGATCAAATACTGGTCCTGTATAGATGGATTAAAATAGTTCAGACTTGTTAGATGATGACATTTTAGTCAGAAAATTTAAGAGTGGATGTGTATTATGAAAATTTGGAGTTAAGACTGTGTTAAAGAGGTAAAAAAGATTCCATTTTTAGTTGTACATATATGTATATATTTTAAAGCATCATATCAGTCTGCTAAAAAAATTTTGTATATTTTTTTTATTCTTTTAACACTAAAAAGTGATTTTTATCCTTGTCTTTGGCTTAAAAGAAGGTAGGACTGGAAACTTTTTTAAAATTTTGCTTGTCTCTGATGGGATGATTTTGACTGCCTTTGAAGTGTTTTTTTTAGTGGACAGCAGTACATTTTATTGGTGTGCTACATTTCTTGTTACAGAGCGAGTGGTCCCTTACCTGTCTGGGCCGAGTTTACCTGTGCTGGAGGTCAGCCCCCAGAGGTTCCTCTTCTCACCTAACACAGCCACCAGGTAAGACATTCTGTGTATGAGTTTCTATTCTTACCTTAGACAGGTCATTCACCAGGAAATCTGTGCCTGGGCTGCATTCTGTTAAAAGACTTCATGATACTGTAAGCCAGAGTTTTTAGCTCACCTGAGCTGAAAGCTCAAGTGAGCTTTTCTGACCACTTTTTGTCTGGCGTCCGTCCATCAGTCAGTCTGTCTGTAAACTTTTTACATTTTCGACTTCTTCTCCAGAACCACTGGGCCAATATCAACTTAACTTGGCACAAAGCATCATTGGGTAAGGGGATTCAAGTATGTAAAAATGAAGGGCCACGCTCTCTTTCAAGTAGTGATGGGAATCGGTGAGATTTTCATAAATCGATAATCAGTTTCCCGCAACTAACTAATTATCGATTATAATTGGAAATTTTTATATTTTATAGTGTAGTGCTAAATAAATGTAAATAAACAAGTTACAATGAACAAACTCATTACTAGGCTTTTGTAATTTGATTTACTTAGTATTTCTAGCGATAAAAAAACTATATTCAAAAGATTTTTCTATGTAGGCAGTCCCACATTTATTTTCTTGAAACCAAAATGCATCCAAAATCTAGAATGTGCCATATTTCCCGAGTAAGAATATCGAGCTCGTCTGATATGTCAGCCATTTTCAAACCGCGTGCCTTTTTAGGGTTTAGATAGTTCGCGTCTAGAATATTCTGTTTATGATATGTGCTCATTGAAAGGGAAAAAAACCGATTAACGTAAGGAAACCTTTTATGATCGAGCGCTTAGAATGTGATAACAATCAATCGATTTTTTATTATAATCGATACTTGGAACATCACTACTTTCAAGGGGAGATAATTAGGATTTATTGAAAATTTGTTGCTATTTTTAAAAAAATCTTCTCAGAAACCATTTGGCCAGAAAAGCTGAAACTTGTGTGGAAGCATCCTCAGATAGTGTAAATTCAAGTTTGTTCAAATCATTGTCCCCGTGGGGTAAGGTGGGGCCACAATGGGGAGTTTTACCTAGAATATATAGAGTAAATCTTTACAAATCTTCTTCTCAGAAACCAATCAGCAAGGAAAGCTGAAACTTGTGTGGAAACTTCCTCATGTAGTGTAGATTTAAAGTTGTGAAAATCAATACCCCCAGGGGTAGGGTGGGCCACAATGGGGGGTCATACTTTTACATGGGAATATATAGTTTAAATCTTTTAAAATTTTCTTCTCAAAAACCATTTGGCCAGAAAAGCTGAACCTTGTGTGGAAGCATCCTCAGATGGTGTACAAATCATTGTCCCCGGGGATAAGATGGGGCCACAATAGGGGTCAAAGATTTACATTTGAATATATAGAGTAAATCTTTTAAAATCTTTATCATAGAAACTAATCAGCCAGGAAAACTGAAACCTGTGTTGAATCATCATTATGTAGTGTACATGTAGATACAATTTTTTGAAAATCATGACTCCAGGGGGAAGGTGGAGCCACAATGGAAAGGGGTCGAACTTTTACAAAGGAATATATAGAGTAAATCTTTTAAAATCTACTTTTCAGAAACTAATCAGCCAGGAAAGCTGAAACTTGTGTGAAAGCATTCTCAGGTAGGGTAGATTCAAGTTTGTTAAAATCATGGTCCCCGGAGGGGGGGGGGGGTGCAAAAATTTACATAGGAATATAAAAAGATAAAATTCAAAATATCTTTTTATAAAACCCATTTGCCCAGAAAAGCTGTAAATTTACTGAAAGCAACCTCAGATAATGTAGATTTAAATTCTTTCAAATCAAAATCTTGAGGAGTAGGGTTTGGCCTTATGGGATTCCAATTTTATGAAGGAAAATATTTTAATTATTCACAAAAAATGAAATGTAAGATATATGGTTTTACTTAAATGTGAGCATTTCGACATATTGCTGATTCTTTCAAATTGATTAGACTTTGTCCCCATGACAATTCTTGGGCCTCACAAGGGGTTCAGAGTTTGATGTAGGTTTATATCCTTTATATAAACAATTGTTAAGGGTCTTTTTGAGAGCTGCAATGCTCAACAGGTGTTATGACTATAAAATCATGCATTTAGAAAAGGGACTTGATTATAAACATAAGAATATTCAGGGTAAAAAAAAATGGTCTCTTACTTATACAGGATCTACATGTATTATAATACATTGCCAAGATAGTTTGAATTATGACTGTTAAGCTGATTTTATCATACCTATTGTTGCTCAGGTGAGCGATGTGGCCTATGGGCCTCTTGTTTTTATTTGCAATGACTTTATTTTGTTATTAACAAGTGATGAAATGGTTTGCAGTGACTTGTTTATAGGACTAAGCCTTTTAAAAAAGCTCTTTAAAAATACCGCAGATATTAGAAGACTGATTTGCTGTGAGAAATGTCTTGGAAGGTTAATGTGAACCTCTTGAAATTCTCTTTTACTGAAATAAGAATTGGTTTACAGTTAATTCATGAATATCTTTAGTCATAAAGAGAGATTCTTTGCACACAAAACAGTACCTGACATCGTTGTGCATAGCTCTATGTACATATACCTTACTCGTTACCTGTCTGGTTACAAACTTTCAAATTGGTTCTTTGCTTATATTTTACTGCTATAAAAGTTATTATACCCTCGCTCTATAGGACAGGGGGGATACTGTGTTACCCTTGTATGTCTGTCTGTCTGTCCGTCCATAACAACAATTTCTGTCACATTTTTCTCAGCAACTATTTATTGCAGGTGTTTGAAATTTTAACACACTCTTCATTTAGGCATGCCATACGTCTATTTTTGTACCAATTGGACGTCAAAGTCCTGTTAAATGTTGACTTTGCTTATTTTGTTCATTCATATCTGAGCAGGGGTATTACTGTTGAATAATCACAGATACTTGATTGCATACCATGTACTATGAAATGTTGTTGTATTCTACAGATACATATTGAACAAGAAATCTGATGAGGATGATCCTAACATAGACAAGTGGTTGGAGTGGGAGAGTGTTCAACTCCAGGTAACGACCTGTCATTGATCCCCAGGTGGGGCCTTAAATCTGTGTCAAGGTGATATGTTAATGTCAAGGTGCAAACTTAACCAAGTGTGATTGTGATATAGTACTTAGGTGTCATATTTATGTGAAGCTGAAATCAAACATCTGCTTTAGGTTAAGGTGTAATAATTTAAACCTGTTAACTTCTTAAATGATATTAAAATGCTAAATTTGTAAGACATAATAATGTACGTCAAAGAATGATCACTGTACCATGTCCCTATCAAATATCCAAGTGAAATCTGATTTCTCAGTGATCATGCTTTAAGGTTAAAATAACAGTTCTGTTTCATTGTGTTATCATAGTTCTATGTCAAGGTGTAATCACACTTTTATCAGGTCGGGTACACTACCTTATATGGATAGCATTATTTAACACGTGACAGTATTTTCGTCAAACAGATTCTCCAATCCAGTGAATGAGTTGCAATGCATGACGGTCTACAACGTGTTTACGATTCAACAGACGCACGTGGTTTTTGTCTGTTTTATTCACAATATTAAATTGCTTGCCGGAATGTTTGTACATCTTGATTTTTACTTTAGAAGGTAAAAAAGGAAAGATTACGTACCATTAACTTTGTTCCATGCTCACATTGAAAAATACTGTTGTTTTAGTTGATCAATTGTTGCTTCAAAAATGATCAGTATCAAACGACTGACAAACATACGCATACAAGTACAAACAGGTTTTGATAAGAAAAAACTGCACAGTTGTGTATTGGTGACTTTAGCATTGTGCACTAGAAATAAACACAGATAACTGTACATTTTTAACATACGTGAATAGCCACGGTAGTAGAAATGCACAAATATACAAATGCAGAAGCGCAAGCTGTGCAGCATATAGTATTTTGTCCGTTAAGCATTCTGATGAATGTCCCTGAAGAAAACAGGCACGTAGCATCAGGGGGGGCCAGGGGGGGGGGGCCTGGCCCCCCCACTTTTTCTCGCAGCAACAAATTTTTTAAAATTTACATATAAAAAAATGAATTATAATGGAGTTGGCCCCCCCACTTTTTTGGAAGTTAGTAAAAAATTGAGATGAAAATAAGGAAATGAGTAGTCAAATTGAATATACCCCCCCCCCCCCCCCCCCCCCCCCCCCCCCCCCCCCCCCCCCCACGGATTAGGAATTTCATGATTTGGAGGGGAAAAAAATTTGGTAGGGAAGAATTTTTTTTTGGAAGTATAGTTGAGCCCCCCCCCCCCCCCCGGATTAGGATTTTGAAGATTTTTGGAAACTTGAAATTTCCTTTTCTTTTTTTTTTTTTTTTTTTGCTTGTCAAGATTTTTTTTTGGATGGGTCTGGCCCCCCCACTTTCAAAAACGATGCTACGTGCCTGGAAAATATCAACGCACATTCTAATAATGTTGCCTTAAAATATGGGATATCACGTGAAAAAACGGTACTCGCTGCTTCTAATTCTATAGGACGTACCTCTCTTTTTAACAGTGACAATGGGGTATTTATATAGGTTGATATAAGTCCTCATATGCAATATTTTTTAAATGTGAGCATAGAAATTGAAGTTGAGACATAACTGTCCATATTAATTTCATAAATTCTGAAAAATCATTCAAAATGAGTTTCCAAAGGACAATTCAAAATGGTATATATTTTCAATACGTTTTGTATTCACTGAAACTTGTAGTAGCCCACAATGCCTTGCAACTCATTCATCTGATTGGTTTGTCGATAAAAGTAAACAGATGGCTAATTTAGTATGCAAATTTATGCCGACGTCACAAAATATAGTGGTCTCGACCTGTTTATGTCAAGGTGTAATCACAGTTCTATGTCAAAGAGTAATCACAGTTCTGTGTCAAGGTGTAATCACAGTTCTATGTCCAGGTGTAATCACAGTTCTATGTCAAGGTGTAATCACAGGTCTATGTCAAGGTGTAATCACAGGTCTATGTCAAAGTGTAATCACAGTTCTGTGTCATGGTTAAATCACAGTTCTATGTCAAGGTGTAATCACAGTTCTATGTCAAGGTGTAATCACAGTTCTATGTCAAAGTGTAATCACAGTTTTGTGTATTGGTGTAATCACAGTTCTATGTCATGGTGTAAACACAGTTCTATGTCAAGGTGTAATCACAGTTCTGTGTCATGGTGTAATCACAGTTCTATGTCATGGTGTAAACACAGTTCTATGTCAAGGTGTAACCACAGTTCTATGTCAAGGTGTAACCAAAGTTCTATGTCAAGGTGTAAACACAATTCTATATCATGGTGGAATCACAGTTCTATGTCAAGGTGTAATCACAGTTCTATGTCATTGTGTTTTCACAGTTCTGTGTCATTGTGTTTTCACAGTTCTATGTCAAAGTGTAATCACTTTTCTATGTCAAGGTGTTATCACAGTTCTATGACAAGGTGTAATCACAGTTCTATGTCAAGGTGTAATCACAGTTCTATGTCAAGGTGTAATCATAGTTCTATGTCAAAGAGTAATCACAGTTCTGTGTCAAGGTGTAATCACAGTTCTGTGTCAAGGTGTAATCACAGTTCTATGTCAAGGTGTAATCACAGTTCTTTGTCAAGGTGTAATCACAGTTCTGTGTCAAGGTGTAATCACAGTTCTGTGTCAAGGTGTAATCACAGTTCTATGTCAAGGTGTAATCACAGTTCTTTGTCAAGGTGTAATCACAGTTCTGTGTCAAGGTGCAATCACAGTTCTGTATCAAGGTGTGAACACAGTTGTATGGCATGATGTAATCTCAGTTCTGAGTCAAGGTGTAATCACAGTTCTATGTCAAGGTGTAATCACTTTTCTATGTCAAAGTGTAATCACAGTTCTGTGTCAAGGTGTAATCACAGTTCTCTGTCAGGGTGTAACCACAGTTCTATGTCAGGGTGTAATCACAGTTCTGTGTCATTGTGTTTTCACAGTTCTGTGTCATTGTGTTTTCACAGTTTCGTTTTCATTGTATTATCACAGCTCTGTGTCTAGGTGTTATCACAGTTCTGTGTTTGCATAAATCTTTCAAAGTTCAAGTTGAATTAAATGATTTCTGTTAAGGTTAAATTATAGACCTGTTTCAAATATGGAACAAAGTTTAATTAAAATTTGTCACATGACTTTGTAAGTTATATTTGTATGTACTTTGTATTTGACCCATTATAGCATTATGTTTTATGGTGTACTGTAATGTGTATCAAGATGCAGTAATCTGACGTATGTCAAGAGTTAGGGTTTTTATGGTGCTGAGCATTAGCTTAGCAAGCATATAGTTATTGTGCTGGAATTTCTTCCTTAAGCACACCTTGATTTTTTGTTCAAACAATTGTTCCTTTCTTTGTTCTAGCCTTACCTGGTTCGTTACCTGGTCAGTGTTTTGGTTCACAAGAAGCCGGACACCGAGTCTCTGAACAGACTGCAACAGCTGCTCAAGTTCCTGAACGCCGAACTCAAAAGTAAATCACTGACCAAGGTAATAACAGTCATGATTATAGTCTTCTTCTTAGGTTCACTCCCTGTTACCTTATACAGGGACTTAAACATATTGAAAACATTTTTAAAACTTTACACTAATTGTAGTCTTTTACTTTGATACTATGTAAGTGTTTTTGTTAAATGATCAGACCAAGGACTGTGCAGCAGATTTTGTTCTCTGGGCATCCCTCTTCCCTGTGTTCAAAGGTGCAGCAGAAATTAAAGGTAGAGGAACTTTTCAACAAAGTTTATTCTTTAGATCTCAATGCTTAGGAGTTACATGACTGTGCTTGTGAAGATTAATTATCATAATTTATAACCAGGTGCTCCTTTTGTGACTCTTTGCTTCTAATAATAAAATGCTACCCTGACCAACAATAAAGTAAAGGAGAGAATGAGAGAAGACAGTTTTTTATCATTTGTAGAATTATATAATTTGTTAAAATTGATCAAGTAATAAGAGTATGAGTTTGACTCTCATGAAATGGCATCTGTAGTGAGTCCTTGTGATTACAGGGTGGGAGGGCCAGTACTCTAACATCAAGTCCTGGTTTAACACCATCAACAGTCTGCCATGTTGTCAGACAGCCCTGGATAAAGTCATACCTGGAGGAGACACCACATGTTTAAAGGTTGTATTGGATGAATTTACCATCATTAAATTATTCTAGTCCTTTAAACTCTTTAGAACTTATTATAATATGTAAATGAGCATGTAATTTAATTATACTTATGCATGTAATATACACAGGCCTCTCTGAACTCTCAGCCTGTTCCATTGTTGGAGACGGAGACCAGACAAGAAGAACCAGTTCAGAAATCAAAGCCACAGAAAGTCAAAATGGAAAAACCTTTGGAGACACCAACACCTGAAGAGAGTCTGGTAGGTGTCTTAAAGTGTTGTAGACTTTTTCAGTGGTACATGTAGCCTAGAAGTCATGAAACGGATACATCAGCCTTATTTAGTTTCTAAAAAGGAATTAGCAGAAGCAAGTGAGGTTATGAATAACCAAGCATGGTTGACAAAATAGAAAAATTAATCTTGTTTTCATTTTTATCATGAAGAAATGTTCTCAGTTTTATATTACAGGGACAGGCCTGTTTTGACATTGATTTCAATGAAACCATAAATGTGAAAACAGGCTTGGCCCATGTGGTATTTATTTTATTCTTAACTGAATACCTGTTGACTAAAGAATTGATAAGTTAAAATTTGACACCGTACAGATATCTATTAAGTGGGCATTTGAACGTTAAAGCAAGAAAGCTTATACATGTATATTCAGGGTTTAATTCATTTTTCATTGTTAGCTCACCAAGGAAGCTTCACCAGAGGAAATTCAGGCTGCTAAAGAATCATGGCTGACTGGGAAGTCAAAATTCCCCAAGCCGAGAGAACGAAAACACCCCATGTAAGTCAGTTTTATTGGGAGTTGATTTTAATCAACTCTCCTATGCAGTTACTCTGGCAAACCGAAAGTGAAACAGTGTTTGGACCTCAGCACAAATCATCACCGATTTTATATAATACGAACAATTTAGATATTTTTGTAGTCTCATGTATTCCTACGCCAGAGTTTAATATAGTCTCGTTCAACCAAACGCTCGGCTGTCTCCGTAAATCTCCGACAAGCAGAGAGGCTCTCTTGCTTGTCGGAGATTAAGGGAGACAGCCGAGCGCCTGGTTGAATGAGACTATAGGTCGTTTTTAATAGTGCTTGGATCCATACATTTTTAAGAATTGTTTCGATTACTAATACATAGTTTAAAATCTTTCTTTTATTACTAAGTATCTAAATATTACAGAACATGATTCATATGGGGTTTCTCGAAATTCTTGTCGGAAAAGTCTAAAAATTAATATTATAAAAAAGTGCGTAATACAAATACAGACTAGAAACTTATCGCCATGCAAGATAAGTTGATTTTAAAATAAATGATAATCGATAAAATCAGCTCCCGTCAGTACTTCAGTACTTTGATTGTAAATCTAATGACAAGGTCTTTGTGGAATTAAAAAAATTAATATGAGATTAGTGAACACTAAAACAATAAATATTGTTTGACCAATTATTTAATTTATCAAATTGTAGTAACATGACAATGTAATTTTCATATAATACATATATTAGTATCATCAAACAAGAAAATGCTTTTCTTATTATGTATACTTATTAAATGAATTGCTAATATGTTTTTATTGTCAGTTTTTTTACCATGACAGATACCAGACTGATATGTAGGTCTGAGATGTGATGTAAATTAATTTGATGTTTAACACTGCGGGCTTTATATTTCAGCTTACCTAAGTCAGGGGAGAGAAATCTTCTGATCACCAGTGCTCTCCCTTACGTCAACAATGTTCCTCATCTTGGTAACATCATTGGTTGTGTGCTCAGTGCCGATGTCTTCTCAAGGTCTCTGCTTCATTATTTACATAGACATAATCTCAAAAGATGGAAACCAGAGTTGCTGTTTCATGTTATAATCATTAAAGATCCTCAAAATGTTTTAAATTTACAAACTATCATTTAAAAATCAAAAGGTGCTTTTTATTTTAACATTTCAAAATATAAGAGGTAATCCATCTTTATATGAATTGTTTGTATTTAATGAACAAACTTTATTTGAAACATTTGTGACATAAGACCAATATCGACATGTATTATGACATATGAAGGCTATTTTTAGATATTGTCGACTGCGAAACTACAACTGTCTGTACATCTGTGGAACAGACGAGTACGGGACAGCGACAGAGACAAAGGCAATCGAGGAGGGAGTCACTCCGCGGGAAATCTGTGATAAATACAACAAAATACACGCCGAAATCTACGACTGGTTCAACATCTCCTTTGACAAGTTCAGCCGGACCTCTATACCAGAGCAAACAAAGTAAGTATCATACAGAATCTGTCAGGTTTTGGTGTTACTATTAGATTTATCTTGTTCTCATCAATTCGAATGAGGAAAAGAATTTTTCAAATTTGATGTACATTTTAAACTGTATATCAAATAGCTTTAAGTGTTGCATGATTTTTGATTAAAAATAGTCAGATAAACATATGGAGATCTACTGATACATGTGGAGATTTCTGTTTTTATTTCAAATTACTAGTATCTCAATATTTTCATTCAAAGGTTAGTAAATTGTGTTTGATATAATACATTGTGAATATAGAATGATTTTGAAGTCTAATGTATTCATAACTGTTTCCAACTCTCTCTGTCAACAGAATCGCCCAGGACATTTTCTGGAAGCTGGAGAAGAACGGCTTTATCTCCAGGGACAGCGTGGAACAGCTGCAATGTCAGCAGTGTTTACGGTCAGTGAAGCATGAAATTCACCATGCATAATATCAAACACTGTTTGTATTAACTGAGATAAACATTTAACATACTCTGTATATTTGCTGACATTCGTTGACAAGTTTCTGACCGACCAGTATGTGGAGGGCACCTGTTCCCCCATCTATGTTTATGATAACTCTTTGTTTATATTGCTGTCTTTCATTTACAGGTTTCTGGCTGACCGGTTTTTGTAGTGCACCTGCCACCCCACCCACCCCCTCTGTCTATAATAACTTAGATAAACGGTTACCATACTCTGTGTTTGAATTGCTGTCTTTCATTTACAGGTTTCTGGCTGACCGGTTTGTGGAGGGCACCTGTCCCCTCTGTGGCTTTGACGATGCCCGTGGTGACCAGTGTGATGGGTGCGGTAAACTACTAAATGCCATTGAGCTCAAGGACCCCAAGTGTAAAGTGTGTAAAGGCATTCCCCAGGTCAAGTCCTCAAACCACCTGTTCCTAGATTTACCCAAGGTAAGAAAATTTATATGTTCCTAGATTTACCCAAGGTAAGAAAATTTATATGTTCCTAGATTTACCCAAGGTAAGAAAATTTATGTGTTCCTAGATTTACCCAAGGTAAGAAAATTTATATGTTCCTAGATTTACCCAAGGTGAGTCAAGTGCCCTGTTCCTAGATTTACCAAAAGTAAGTTACAGTACCCGCAACGTTATTTTTTACAATCCTATCCTATCGTATCGTGTATCAATCCTATCGTATCGTGCGTGTATACTATTCCATCGTGCGTTAATTCTATCCTATCGTGCGTGTATACTGTTCTATCGTGCGTTAATCCTATCCTATCGTACGTTAATCCTATCAGGTTTATCGTTTAATTTCAACAATTCTTCCGTTTAACTAATCGTGTTAATCGTTTCATGCCTTTTCATAAGCAAGTAAATTTATTACTAAGTTGCAACTCGTTCGGTGCGCCCTATACAAATATTTATCGAACAAGAATTGTAAAATCCTATCCAACATTCCGTCAGGATACTAATTTTTAAATTTTTTAGATCAAAATTAACCAATATTATATGTAAATCATATCTGTTAACATTGAAAATGAAAAACGAAGTTCGTAGGAACAAGGTAACACATTTACCTGTATATCGAATATATTAAATTGTACGAAGAGTGTATTATACCTGCGTAAACATTAACTTTTATGAATATAATTTTGTTGCAGCATATTTTACAGAAACAAAACTATTTATGATATAATTTATATTTAATTAAAACCCGAGTTGTATTTTGAACACGTTATTTTCCGTGTGATATTTGATTTCAGGCTGAAATCTTCTTGGCAATCACCTAGGGTGTGTGGTAATGAAAATAATGTTAACAAATCCTATGCGGAATGTGTATCTGCATAAATATTTATTTAACTTGTCTGTAATAATTAATAAAATGCATCATTTTCCTATACAGAAAGAAATGTACTTATGATAGATTTTATATTTACTTTATACAAGAGTTGGATTTATATAATTAATCATCGCTGCATAATTTATAGAATGTATAAAAATGACCAGTTAATTTTTTTTCAACTAAAATTATGAGCTTTAATGATCAATAAATTTTCTGTATTGTTAAAATTGTTTTCATTACCGAACACCCTAGCCGATCGCTGCGAATATTTCAGGCCGAGATTAAATCACTCAGAAAATAGTGGGTTTAACAACTCGGCAATTGTTACTAAAAAGAAATGCCACATAAATCTTTATTTTTACGTGTTCTCTCTCAAATTCTGCCATTATCAGTTTGTTCGTAAATATCGTTTAAAGCGATCATACGTTTATCATGAACATCGTTTATCCTTTCCTATCGTGTATCAATCCTATCATATCGTGCGTGTATACTGTTCTATCGTGCGTTAATCCTATCCTTTCGTGCGTGTATACTGTTCTATCGTGCGTTAATGCTATCCTATCATGCGTGAATCCTATCCTATCATTTATCTTGTAAAAAATAACGTTGCGGGTACTGTAAGTTACCTGTTCTTAATTTTACCCAAGGTAAGAAAATAATTTATTACAAGATTATCCAAGGTAAGTCAAGTTACCTGGTTCTAGATACATGTATACCAAATACAATCCTAATTTCTTGTTCCTTGTTTAAACAAATTGAGTTCAACCTGGTGAGGTACAATAATAAAGTATGACAATTCACAAAATTAGCCATGAAAAAACAACATGTATTATAAAGTTTGAAACTATTTTCTTTGTTATTTAAGTATTAATCATGGAATTTATTATATGGATAAGCATAGCATGTTTATATTTCAACAGATAGAAGATAAGTTAAAGGCCCACCTGAATGCTCAGTTTGACAAAGGGATTTGGACTAACAATGCTCGAGTCATCACCAACTCTTGGATTCGAGATGGACTGAAGCCACGCTGTATCAGCAGGGACCTCAAGTGGGGAATACCGGTACCTCTAGAGGGGTACCAAGACAAGGTATGTGGGCAGGGACCTCAAGTGGGGAATACCGGTACCTCTAGAGGGGTACCAAGACAAGGTACGTAGGCAGGGACCTCAAGTGGGGAATACCGGTACATCGAGAGGGGTACCAAGACAAGGTACGTGGGCGGGGACCTCAAGTGGGGAATACCAGTCCTTCTAGAGGGGTACCAAGACAAGGTACGTGGACAGGGACCTCAAGTGGGGAATACCGGTATCTCTAGAGGGGTACCAAGACAAGGTACATGGGCATCAACACTCCTACAGGGAGACCGATGTAAAGTACATATATCTACATCAATGTCTCTAGAGGGGTACAAAGACAAGGTACGTGGGCATCAATACTCCTACAGGGAGACTGATGTAAAGTACATGAAAAGTACATATATTTACATCAATGTCTCTAGAGGGGTACCAAGACAAGGTACGTGGCCAGGGACCTCAAGTGGGGAATACCGGTATCTCTAGAGGGGTACCAAGACAAGGTACATGGGCATCAACACTCCTACAGGGAGACCGATGTAAAGTACATATATCTACATCAATGTCTCTAGAGGGGTACAAAGACAAGGTACGTGGGCATCAATACTCCTACAGAAAGACCGATGAAAAGTACATATATCTACATCAATGTTTTTAGATGTGGCCCTGGGGTTTCAAGATAAAGTACTTGTACATCAATACCCTTACAGAAACTTCCAAAAAATGCATATATCAATTATGTGCATTAGTACCAATAGAGAGGTTGCAAGATAATTTGTACATTAATACCTGTAGAAAAGTTCCAAAAAAAAGGGCATGTACAAAAGTTTCTCTTGAGGGGTTTTAAGAAAAGCTGTATTATTTTCTTTGGAGGGTAGCAAGATATAAACTGCAATCAACTTTAGAAGGAGTTCCAAGACTATGTACAAGGCACAGAATCAATATCCCTAGAGGGGTTATAAGACTATTAGTAATATTTTATAAATTTGCTGTTTTTTCTAGTTATATTAATTTTTCATTACCTGTGCAGGTATTCTATGTGTGGTTTGATGCCCCCATTGGATACATCTCAGCCACCGCCTCATACACCGACAGATGGGAGCAATGGTGGAAAAACCCCAAACAGGTAATCACCTCACAAAACCCCAAATATACAATCACCTCACAAACCCCAAACAGGTAATTACCTCACAAAACACCAAATATACAATCACCTCACAAACCCCAAACAGGTAATCACCTAACAATAATGCCCTCATATATGAAGATTTTTCCTTGAATTTGTAAAATACATTTTCGAATTACAAAACTTGGAGACATGCCTTGTCCCATCGAAATCAACTGATGCGCTTAGTCTCAGTAGATTAAACTTACCTGAACATGTGTGTATTGATTAACTTTAACTGTTTTACACCTGTAGGTAAAGCTGTACATGTGTATACATATTTACCTTTACCTGTTTTACACCTGTCCTATAGGTGGAGCTGTACAATTTCCTGGGTAAGGACAATGTCCCCTTCCACTCAGTCATCTTCCCCTGCTCCCTGCTGGGCGCTGACGATAATTTCACAGTCGTTAACCACATGTCAGCTACAGGTGAGAGAGCACATAGATTTACAGGTACAGATTATTTAGGAATCATTATTTGATATTATTTTGTTGACAAAATTAGTGCCTGTTTTACAGAATACCTGAACTATGAGGACACCAAGTTCTCCAAGAGTCGGGGGACAGGTGTGTTTGGTCACCAAGCCAAGGACACAGGAATCCCAGCAGATATATTTAGATTTTACCTGCTGTTTGTACGACCAGAATCTCAGGTGAGTTAAACTCTCACTCTGATGTAAGATCAGAATACGTAGCTGTCATGGCCAATCAAGAGAGAGCTGAATTCTTGAGTTTTTATAAAAAGTTTGTTACTTTTACATATGTTTCAGTTTATCTATAATTCAGTCGGAGACTTGGAACACCTATAGTTTACATTACCTGCCCATGGCTTAGATTTACTTGGAATCTGACTGGTTCACCATAATAAACTTTCTGCTCTTTGACTTTCTAGGATAGCAGCTTCAGCTGGGATGATTTCCAGCTCAAAAACAATAGTGAACTTCTGAATAACCTCGGGAACTTCATTAACAGGCAGGTCATGTAGATAGACAGTATATTATAGGCTTACTGACAGTAATCTCATTTACAGAACATGGAAATGATAAACTTGAATTCCAGTTTAGCTTGTCATTGTGTTAATTCATAAAGCCCTGTAACTCAGTCAGAAGTTGTACTTGTACATGTATTTTTATTATTCCTAGAGTAGAAATAAGCTTTAGTTGCACTGTGTGTGTATTTATATTTGTACTACTGAGTGTGTGTATTTATATTTGTACTATTGTGTGTGTGTATTTATATGTGTACCTTTGTGTGTGTTTCAGGGCCCTAATGTTTGTCAGTAACAGCTTTGGGGGTCAGATCCAGGAGATGACCTTGACCCCGGCCGACTTCCACCTACTTGCTCTGGTCAACCGTGAACTAGCCTCCTACATAGACAACATGGAGCAAATCAAGTGAGACATTACTCAGTGGATTACTTTGTAAATTGTTAAAGAGAGAGTGTGTGTAATTGAAAAAATAATAAAGACCAGGTATAGCATTTTCACAGGATTTATGAGATTTTGCCGCAAGTTTATCAATTAGATTGGTACATAGATAGATAAGATTTTAATATTTTAACAAGATAGTGTTCATGATATCTTTTAAAGGGAAACCTGTTGCTGTAAACCTAGCTTATCACTCTTGCAGGATTGTTGAGCAACCTTTGCAAGTTGATCATCATTGTTAACCAGTTCATTTCATTGTACATGTATAGATTGAAAAAATCAAATGACTGTGATAACTTGCATATGGCTGAAAATAGCCTCACATTAGCATTTGCAAATGAAAAGTGTTTAATAAGAAGTTAAATGTATATTGAGAAGTTCTTTTATTTTGATTTTTTTGTGTAATTTTGCTATACTGTTGTGTTATTTCATAGACTGAGGGACTCCATCAGAAACATCCTGAGTATATCTAGACTGGGCAATCAGTACATGCAGGCCAACAAGCCCTGGGTTCTGGTCAAAGGCAGCGAATCAGACAAGTAAGTCACCAGTTAATGACCTAGCTCATAACACAGTGAGTCTTTACTGCTAGTAGATAAGGGCAGTGTTTTAGTAAGTATGACAGCATTGGGAGACATAATTGTAGCTCATAATGCAATGAGTCTATAGTACTAATGGTAAAGGGAAGCAAACCAGACAGTTAATACAACATTCATTAATCAGTTGTCTTTATAAGAACAAATTTCCATGCTAACTTCATTTTTATAAAAGGTAGTCTCTGCTTGTAAAGAATTGAGTATTTTTGAGCTTTTACTCCTTTTTCTTAGAAGGCAATTCAAGCTTGGTACATGTAGAAACAAATCATTCTGAGCTTGTTGAATTATCATTTATGACGAAAGTAGTGAAATCATGATGGACACTGTTTATTTCCAAGCTCTGCTGCATTAGTACATAAGTGAATTTGTTTATGCTTTGTGGTATATCTGAGCTGTGTTTCTATGGTTACAGGCGTCGTGCGGGGACGGTGGTGAGTCTGTCAGCTAACCTGGCCACCCTGCTGTCTGTGCTGGTCCAACCCTACATGCCGGCGGTCAGCAACACCATACAGGGTCAGCTCAGGACCCCACCCCAGTGTAACGTCATCTACAAGGAGTTTGTGTGTCAGCTAACACCCGGACATAAAATCGGAAAGGTACCAATGATCTAGGATATGTTCTATTTTGTACAGGGTTATTTTTGACCGGTTTTTTTTGCTGTCCTAAACTTGCAACTTCGCCATGTGTTGTATTTGCCCAGATGCGGGTGTGTTAAAAGAGACTTTATTCGTGACAATGAAATTTGCCAGCTTTAAATTTGCCTGCTGACAAGGAGGGCGAAAGGGGCAAAAATAAAACGGGGATGAATATTTCCCTGTGTACTGTTCTAATTTTTGTTGATGTTTCATTAAAACAGGTACATGTAGGTGCAGAAGAAAAAACGTTTTTTTCAAGCAGCAATGAACATATACATTTTTATAATAAGATCAGAAAAGTAAAGTAGAAAATTTTGCTTAAGTTTTGTATTTGACTTCTATGGAACTTGTTTCTATATAAATTGTCTCATCCTCAATCTCCAAATCAGAGTTAATTGAAGAAATGTCCTCTATGATATCTGCTACATGTTGAATGTACATGTTACATTTACATTGTCTTGTGTTTTAAGATGCAATTTATTAAACTTTGAATAACCTTTCAAAAGAGCATTCACTTTAATACTGTAACAAGTGAAATTTTCAGATGGATTTCCATTAATATTTTTTCACATAAATTTTTTTTGTGCTAGATGTGTGTATGCAATTTCCCTTGAAACGTACTTTAAATGAATTTTAATTGCCTAAAAAACATGTTAACATGATAAGTCCTCTTTGTTATATGAATGGTAGCAGTTTTGACATGTAATAAAAATCATTTGAGACACATTTGCCTGAGTACTTCTCAAGTTGGGACACCTGATTTTGGAAGTGACCTTGGACCATTTCTGTCTTGTCAATCTAACACAAAGCCATCCAAACCTATGTCTAGATGAATCTAGCCCATCTTCAATCTTTAATTCTTTACTTTTTTTTAGCCTAGTCCGTTGTTTGAGAAAATTGAAACCCCTAAAATTCAGGAATTGAAGAAGAAATTTGAGGGGAAACCAGCTCCGCAGAAGAATGCCTCAAAGGTGAGTACAATTTTGATGGCAATGACTCTTTTTGGTACAAAGTACGTCATTCAAGAATCTTGGGTCTGCAGTAGGCTATAAAAGAATATAAACATTTTATCTTCCAATATTGTTCAAAGGCATCATCTGGAAATCCCGAGGAAATACAGAAACTGACAGATGAAGTCGCTGCACAGGTAATTATTTTGAATCTTTATCACTTATGTTACAACCTGATTAACTGGTTCACGGTCTAGCCTATATAGATAATTTACGACAAATACTAGAGGCGTTATAGGACTAGGTCATTTAAGAACTATTTGCAATGGCTAAGTACTTTCAAATCTTAGAAAAATAAAAATATTTTTGTAAGTGAATTAAGTTTATTAACAATAATTGAAATATTCTTGCAATTGAATTGAATTATTTAACAATAATTAAGATTTACAAAACTCCTCTTTGCTCAGAAGAAGAACTCAATAAAATTAAATCGCCATGACCCTTCAGAGTCTTCACATAGGATGATTGGGAAAAATAATCTTACACAAATTCAGATACAAGTTGTACACTGTTTCAGTTTGGTAGTGTATTCTAATAGTTCCTAGTTAATATATTGTATATATATATATATATGCAGGCACGTAGCATCAGGGGGGGCCAGGGGGGGCCTGGCCCCCCCACTTTTTCTCGCAGCAACAAATTTTTTGAAATTTACATATAAAAAAATGAATTATAAAGGAGTTGGCCCCATATGAAAATTAGGAAATGAGTAGTCAAATTGAAGGTACCCCCCCCCCCCCCCCCCCCCCCCCCCCACGGATTGGTAGGGAAGAATTTGTTTTTGGAAGTAACGTTGAGTAAACCCTGCCCCCCCCCCCCCCCCCCCCCCCCCCCCCCCCCCCCGATTATGATTTTGAGAGATTTTTGGAAACTTAAAATTTTTTTTTCTTTTTTTTTTTGCTTGTCAAGATTTTTTGGATGGGTCTGGCCCCCCCACTTTCAAAAAAGATGCTACGTGCCTGATATGTAGCTTATTTTTGTCTGTCAGGGAAACCTCGTGAGGGAGCTCAAAGCCAAGAAAGCGGAGAAAGCTGTGGTCACTGAGGAGGTGGCCAAGTTACTGGCCCTGAAGAAGAAACTGGCTGAATTAGCGGGGGAACCTGCTCCAGCAGGAGGCAAACAGAACAGCAAGCAAGCCAAAAAGGTTCATAAAATTCCAAAACTAACCAAAATCTAGGAATATTTTTTTTTTTCATTTATTCAGTGTAACATGAGAGTTAAAATTTTAACTAATGCAGGGTGATGGATAATTCTTCTTAACATATGTGAATATTATGTGTGCTTATGGTAGGAAGCATTTTATATAAAAAAAAAAAAGCCTCCAGATTTATTCTCTATGGTGTTCTTGGGTAGGTCTTCCTCATGAATTTACATCCTCATGAAAACAAATTTAGAAAAAAGTTACCTTTCTTACCGAAACTGAAAACCGGTGCATCCATGAAATTTAGCAAATTACCCACAATCCACAAAAACTGGCCCCCACAAATTTAAATAATTCCACAGAAGATCAGGAAAGGAAAAAAAATCCTTTCTTGTAGGGAATAAGGAGCTTGTATGGGTGGCTATTTCTTTGATAAATAGTTTTACTGTATACAAAGGAAATCTTTTAAAAACTAAGGAAAAGATCAGGAATGTAAATTTTTTGTTTTTTAGGAAAGTAAAAAGCCAGAGATGGAGTCGTCAGGGACAACAGCCAATGGGGCGGTGGACAGCCAAGAAGTGGAGAGACTGACGGAGGCCGTCTCAAAACAGGTCCATCCACCTACTTACATTCACATAGTATTCCTCCTCTATTTCTTACGGAAACCGAATGTGATTCATAGCTCTATAGAAATTACAGGGCTGAGGTCTATACGATCGGTGCAAACAAGTATTTCAATGTCTTTAATCTAAGAAAAATTACATCAAACTTAAATTCCCCCAAAATAGGAGCATTCACAGGCTATTCTATTGACTGTAGTGATGTACATTAACAATAATATAATTGCTTATACCTGCTCTATAGGATTAATTCAATTATGCAAAAATAGGTACATGTTTAGAAATAAAATGTTTGTTAAATGCTTTCTTTGGTGATTCATGTTGGCTATTAAGGTAGAAATTAAAAAAAAAAATAATGCGGGTTATGTATTTTTTTCTGCAATGCTGGCAACTAACATACCCGCATGAATCACCAAAGAAAGCATTTTATTGTTTAAATAACATCAGAATGGATTAATTGTGTGGATATATATCATTAGAATACATCTATTGTATAGTACAGTTGGTAGTGCATTTTTATCTACATGTTACATTAGAATACATCTGTTGTACAACAGTAGGAAGTACATTTTGATATTTTTTATAGAAGTACCATCCGAATACATCAATTGCTCAACAGTAGGAAGTACATTTTTATCAAGTATATGTTTAGTAGAAGTACCATCAGAATACATCTATTGTACAACAGTAGGAAGTACATTTTGATATTTTTTATAGAAGTACTATCAGAATACATCTATTGTTCAACAGTAGGAAGTACATTTTGATATGTTTTGTAGAAATACCATCAGAATGCATCTATCATGTAACTCGAGTAAGTCTGTATATTAAGTGTGGAATTACAGCATCATAATAGGTCTTTTCTGGAAACAGGCATTATTCTCTACACTTAGTATGAGAATACATTATCATAATAGATGTGGAAAACCTCTATTCTAACAGGCATTGATATCTATGTTTGTGGGTATGATAAGGCAACTCTTTTAGAGATCGATTGAGTAAAAATTCTCATCAATATCTGATCAATATGATGTTACAATAAGCAGCATTAGTCATATTTTATTCAAGAAATCTGTCATTTTTAACTGAATATATCTTTGATTTCTCTGTATTACTCAAGTTATGAATGAACTTTGGAGTAGTGTTACACTTTTTGGTTTTTTGTTAAGGTAAACAAGTGATCTATTTTTAACTGAAAGGGGTATAATGGAAAGACAGCTTCAAAAGGCGACTCAATTCTGAAGTAGAAGTATAATTCTTTAGTGGACATATTCACTTGATATTAATATTCAGACTTTGTTTTCATAAAGATAAACAATTTTTAAAATGACAAAAATATTGACAATCATAAAACTCGAGTTGCCTTAAAGTACCCGTGTTTTACTAGCTGCAATAATGTAGCCCTCTCCGATTTTTATATCTGATGTTTACCGAAAAGAAAAAGAAAAAAAATTGGGAGAGAGCTACATTATTGCAGCTATTTTACATGAAACAAGAATACACTGTTTTTTGTTTGACCTGTCTATGAAATATTTTGATTCCCTAGAGAAAAGTGGGGCCACAAAGTGGGGGGGGGGGGGATTTTTATATGGAAATAGAGAAAAATCTTCTTACAATAATAAAACAACAAAAAGAGTTTGGTATTTACCCTAAAAATATGAATAAAAATCAGCAGATTTTTTCAACTTTTAGAACAAGATCTACTATACTTAGTTGTCAAGATATATTAATTTCAATACTTATGCTGATTTGATCAGAGTTATGGCTATATTGTTGCTCAGGTGAGCAATGTGACCCCTGGGCCTCTTGTTCATTTTCCTATTGAGGGAACATTTACCCATTCTGACACATCTAGCCTCTCTTTTTTCAGGGGTTATTGGTTCGGGATCTAAAATCCCAAAAAGCAGAAAAATCCCAAATTGACTCGGAGGTTGCTGTGTTGCTGGATTTGAAGAGAAAGCTGGCTGTGGCCCAGGGACAGGACCCAGAGGCCCTCACAGGGGGCAAAGGGAAGAAAGGCAAAAAGAAGTGATCAGAGAGGCCTTCTCAAGGGGCTAAGGAAAGAAATAAGATGAAAAAAAATGGTCAGAGAAGCCATCATAGACAAAGAGTTGTGACTACCAAGAATTTTTAATTTAATTGAATTTATTATGTACTGTAATTAAAAAACATTAAAAAATCACTAATGGAGCCTTTTCTTTTTAGTTGAAAATTGTTTGCAGCTTGAACTTCTAAAAATTTGTATTGCAATGTGTAATTTATTGCTTGTCTTTCATGTTTGAACAAAATAACATGACTTAAAGTATGTGTGGAAAAAGTAAAATGGAGAGGGTTCAAGTACTTGTAGCAATTTACATTGTTGTCATAATGACTTCATAAGTATATTTCAATAGGACTGAGTATATTATCATTCATCAAAGAGTCATAAGAAAGAGATAAACTCTTAAGGATAAAACCAGATCACATGACAATGGATACTTAGCTGGGAAGGCTATACTCAAGCAGTTTGTGAAATCAAGATTTGATCCGTCTGACTGCCTACATTTAAAGATGACACTTAGTGTTTGTTCGAGTGTAATGCACTTCTACAAGGAGCTCTAGAAAGTTTGAACAGATATATGTATACATATATTATGAGTGGTTCAAAGTCAAGTTTTATTAACTTCCGATGTTTTATTTACTAATTATTACATGTACAACAATGTAGACTGCCCCTCTCTCTCTCTTTCTCTCTCTTTCTCTCTCTCTCTCTGCCTAATTAGATAAAGGTACACCACTAGTACATGTATTGTTTAAATAAACACTTTTGTTTGTTTTGTTTTAGACAATAGTAACCAATAAATTGTATCACAGCTATACCACAATTCAAATAAGTCTTTGGTCATATGAATTTCAGAAAAACATGCAGAATTTGATTTTAAATTAATTGACAATCAATGTTAATATGAGTGACAGATTTATAAACAATTCATACATGTATGGGTACATTTGCTGCATATGATAGCATACAAATATGTAAGAATTCCCTGGTGATCCACTCTATAGTAGTAAGGGCTCTCGGTCATATTTTTAGAAATATATAAAAAAATCTCTTTTAAAAATAATTTGAAAATGTCTTGAGTTAAGTAGGAATGATATGAATTTGTTGCAATATTAAAACATCAGATTGTTGTTTTGTTTGATTTTGTTGAGTACTGCTCTTGAAACCTCTAGATGGTGGAGTATTTTTAAAAATAATTGAATTCTCAGCCTTGAAATAACCCACTAGTTTGTATGGGAAAGGAACGAACCCTTTTTTGTATAAATCAAGTGTTTATCTACAATACTATATAATTGTGTTACTTGAGTCCAAAGTCATACAGTGGTGTAGATACATGTACATGTATTGTGGATCATAACTGGATGTCCTTTTATGAGACAGGGTGTCTTTGAGAATCTCAATAACGTGACGATGTCACGGAATTAACAGGTGAAATAAGATTGAATCTGAACAGAATAAGCATGCCCCAAAACAGCAAGAAAATTAATTATCAGGTTATTTTCGATTTATGTCTTATAATTCAATGTTTCCAATTCTTCCGCTACTTCTGAAGTTCTGGTGAACTGGATAAAATCCAATTTTTCTGCTGATGTACCGTTCCTCTCTTTGCAAAAAACCCCATAAGGTCCATAATTCTACATGATAAAGTTGTCTTTAAGTTTGTCCAGTACGATCTTGTATGGAAAGTAACTAATTTTGTATAAATTTAAAACTGTTACGTGCTTTATCATAAACTTTAAAACACGATTTCGTCATTTATTTAAAAAACATTCAATTTTTTAAGGCATAATTAGAATTTAGACTGTTGCGAATTCATCATGATTTCCGCAATTTCGTACACATTATTCACTGTAAGTCTCTAAAGACTTTACTGTTTTTCACAATCAATGCATTCATTGTAATCATCAAAAGTTATTACACGAATTTATTTTCTATTCATAAGATGTGACGACATAGCTATGTCCAGTCACTTTATTGACCCCGAATTCTTATTTTTATTCTTTATTTGATTTCTTAAAGTCATTTCGACGCTTGGTCTCACACATGTCACGTGATCGTCGGCAACAAACCAATGTCCAAAACGTTTTGCTCTTTTTATCTTTTCTTGAATCCCAATAATGAAATTGAAGTTAAGAATAAAGGCGTTTTTCAGTTGTTCTGTGTTTGGGTTTTTGTACCACTTCCCATCTAGAAATCTATTCAGTGGTAGGAAGTAGATAACAATGTTTCTGTAATGTTCTAGAATGAGTTCCATCAGCTGAATCTGATCGTTGTGGTTGGATCGTACGAGGTCTTCGTTGTGTAAACATGAAAACGTGGTATCCAATGCGTCCAGGCGGTGCACGAGCTCCGCCCAGAACCGCTTCATCCGAGTCGTATTCCTCATGTAATAAAACCCGATCGCTGCTTCGAAAGATTTCTCATACGTTGGTATAATTGTCAAATCGTATTCTTTCTTGCTTGTCACAAAGGGTACGGGATAGCTGATCCACAGTGCATCCAGCTCAAAGAGAAAGACGGGTATATTTTCCTGTATAAGCCAGTTGACGACCCTGGTTCTGTATATACCGATGCGCATGAAGCCTGCAGTGCAGTACTTCTGTCTGCCGTTCATCTCTTCGAACACACTAATGTACACAACAGTTAGCGATGGATATTGGGCGGAAATGTCTCTGTAAACTGATTTGTCCGTGACTAGAACCAGCACCTGAGAGTAATTCATCATTTTGTCAGTATGACACATCCAGTTGGTGAGAAAAGGAACAAATGCTTTGTTTATAAACGTCACCATTACCATTCCATAATTAATGGCAATTTTCTTTGCTTCACGAACAACATGAATTTTGTCTTCTGTTTCTAGCTTGTTGTCTTCAAGTCTGTGTTGAGTTTTGTTCGCACAAATTAACATGGAGATTTTTTCATTGCAAATTTCCTCTGGTTTGTCACAGGGAGTTAGTGTTACTGATAGCAGTCGTATTGTCAGCAAGACTAGTACTAAGCATACTAGAATGGATCGGCGCTGCATGAAAATGTGTGAAACCATAAAAATGAATAGCGTACTAGCAATTCACCAATTTGAAATGCATTTTATCATCAATGACAACATTTTATTGGTGTCGGACATTATAACTTAAGAGAAATACATGTATTTCACATTGACAACGAAAATTGGAGGTTTTAAATGATTTCTTACTCAGTGACGCCATTTTAAAATAAGATATAATTAAGAAAATATTTTTAAATTATGATAATTTATTTGGATTTTCTTTAACCTTATGACAGCTTATAGCCCAAAAATAAGATATCTATGAATAATTTAATTCTGGTTGTAACGCGCTTTCTGAGTGGCTAAAAAATATTTTATATCGTATAAAGAATGTTGCCTACGTCATAGTAAGACTAACGTCAAAAACGAATCAATACGCCTGACGTTACGTTTAAATTTAGTACAATTTAAAGGTCAAATGACTGTTTTTGTCTACAATGAAGAGTAAAAAATTAAATTATAAGAAATGAATTTGATATTTATTAGTTTTATATGATATAAAATGGTTTGAAACAGTTTACGCTTCTTTATAAACCGCTTTGAGGTTTATAAAGCGTAAGTTAAACTGCCCCAAACCATTTTATATCGTATTAAACAAATAAGTATTGAATTCATTCCTTAATTATAAAGTATGACTAATGGATAATTTGTTGACAATCTGTCCTCCTGATTTACTTTACATTTCAGAATATACGTGTATGTAGTTTTTTTTTAATGTGAAAATACGATCTTCTGAAAAATAATAATGATCAATAGAAAAATCCCGAATGTAAAGTTACCCAACATATATAGTTACCTTCTATCCCATAACACG
Source organism: Magallana angulata (assembly GCF_025612915.1). NCBI lineage: Eukaryota > Metazoa > Mollusca > Bivalvia > Ostreida > Ostreidae > Magallana > Magallana angulata. Next base: position 1,500,933 of record NC_069111.1, on the reverse strand, counting down.
TTTACGGCCATATTAGTTTTTTCCGTTTTTATAATACATTGTCTACACGCCCTATAAATGGTTTTTCATTATCATCAGGGGATTTTTTTTCATTCTGTATTTATAAACCTAATCCTTAATAAATATCTTTTTAAATATTTACATTTCCATGTATCCCCGTCTATGATAATACTACGAGTCAGCTTGTACTTGTAGCTGGCTAGGACATGACATTAGCACGGACTACTAGTAATTAGTTACTTGGAGTTGTGTACTACTTTTTAACTATAGCATCAATTCATTAAAACATTTTTAGATATGTTGTCAGATGTTGGAGAAATTGATCAATTGAGGTAAAATAAGCTCAGTTACATTTTCTCAACTCAGTAAGAGCAAAGTAAATATGATCAGTAATTATCAGTACTAAGTTTTTCAGTACCGTCAATGAAATATTGGCAATTAAGAGAAAAATTTAACTAGTATTGTTCCCACAACTGGTAGATCGCAACCATTATAACAAATAACTAAGAGAGCATTCATTTTTTAAATATGAATCAAATTTTAAGCATTATTAAGAATAAATAAATATGAAGAAATATGAAAAAAATGCTTTTCTTACTTTCATTGTTAACATGGCTCTAAACCATCCAATTACGAAATTCAGGCAGTTGTTACAAAAACATTAAGAACAATGGATGGTATATGCATTACAAATAAAAACCGGTAATTCAGACTATCTGGAGAAAAAAGATTGTTTTAAGTGGTACAATTCACTTAAGCTTTATGCAACATTAATTATAAGAACCATATGAAGTATTAATTAAGTATTTACAGTAACTGAATACTTTCAACCCAACTTTATCTGGAAAAATTTATTTACAACATAATATTGGCAAAATTTGTATTTTTAGAAAACGGATTCCTTTTTGGTGTCTTTATATATTTTTCTAGATTACTGTCATGTTGTAAATTTTATTTACTGCCATCCGGTAAATTCAAAATTTACAACATGACATTACCACAACAAGCAGTAGCCCCTTCCTTCTCCGTTTTATTTATAAGCCATCACTTAAATAATATATAATCAAATGTATTTTCCGGATTTTCCCGATTACGACAAAGAGCACACGATGGGATGACCGGTCAGCAGAGGATGCTTACTTCTCTATGACAACTGATCCTGTAGCTTTAATATTTGTAGAGGCCAGTGTTTGCTCTTCTCCTGTTTTATATTTTTTCTTTGGACATTCGATTTTAAACGCTGTTCGTTATCACCAGATGTATTGTTACAATACATCTAGTGATAACGAACTCCCCTCTCTGTTTCTCTCTCAATTATGGTCAATCATTAAGCAGTTCTACTGAGTAATATCTCTCTCTCTCTCTCTCTCTCTCTCTCTCTCTCTCTCTCTCTCTCTCAATAATAGTCAACCAATAGGTAGCTCTAGTGATTTTATTTTTCTAAGACACATTAGTTTAAATAATGAAAAAAATTGCAAGGCGGAGTGAACGCATACAGAACAACTGATTATTTGATAATATACTCAAGTTAACCAATATTTTTATTTTTAGTGAAAGAGAAAAATTATACTAAATACATGAATATAATCAATTTTATTCTAATTATAATATTATAAATAACACTTGTAGAGTATTTTTTCTACTAATATGTGCATCACAAAGTATTTATGTGAAGAGTAATCGAAAGTAATCGAAAAAGTAATTATATTTACACTGAAATTTTTAGCTGTAATTGATTAAATTGCGATAACAAGTAATCGAAAATCTCTTCGATTACAGATTACTGTCGATTACATGAAAAAGAGTTATAATTACAATCGATTACGAATACTCGATTACGATTACCCCATGCCTGGTATTGTACAAGTAATTGCAAAATTTGTACTATATATTAAAACCGTGTGACGTATGTCATTGATCTCGTTGTTATACGTGTAGGGAGAGGGTGTAATAAGTTTTCATAACTTGTGCTAAATCCCTTTGTAACAATGCATTTCGCTAAATTATGTTCAAATCAACAGGCTGTTGTCTCATTAAATCAGTTTTAGACACTAAGGTACTATTTAAAAAATATCAAACCAAAACCATTATAGGTTAACATTTTCTTTTAAAAAAATCAAATGGTAATCCTTAGTAATCACATTAAAGTTGTTCACGCTTTGAGCAAGATTATGCATCTTAAATCTGGTGTTAAGCATCTGTTAACTTAAAATTACTTATAATTTACTTTTATGTCTCTACGAACATTCGAAAATAAATTATTCACTGTCCAAAGGTAAAATTTCAATTATTCGCAAATTTTTTTTCCGTGATTGACCGATGAAAATCCTGTTCATGGGGACAAATTTTCGCAATCAAGATGTAGCATTCCAGAATAATAGAATATCAAAAGCGCCTTTAAATCAGAACATTTGTTAAAGTAAATAGCCAACAAAAAATATAACCTACAAGTTTGACTGGTACTTTGCAATCCACACGTGTGTTCATTCGTGTACATACGTGCTGAAATTCGCCATTACAAAAACCTAATGGCATAATTCTCAATTTTTTATACATGCAGTACGTTTGTTTGCTAAACTTTTCTCCTTACTTGTAGGTGAGATATTTCCGGGCGGAGTTTCGTTTGTAAATACAACGTTTATACCAAGTTGCTTTTTTTTTTATATCTTTTTTATAGATATATGTTGACAAATTGACAGATCGTGTTATTTTTAAGTCACCTTGTAGCCACAGTTAACTGTGCAGCAGAACTTCATTATGCAACGTTGTGTATAAGACATTCTTGTTATAACCATACATATGAAGTTAACAGTGTTAATACTTAACCTGCTTTGCATTGATAAACACGTTTTAAAAACTGTTTTTAGGGAGATTGCTCTTTTTCTCTCCTTTTTTAGCTTTGTTTGATAAGCTTCGAATTAAGAACAATAATCCAAAGACTAAATACTGCATAAACCAGGACTTTCGTTTTAATAATATCAGCTGTATTACAGACATAATGATGATGATAAAGGTACCTCATTTTAAGCTTAATAGAATTACAAGTTTTCGGAAAGACGTCACAAAACACAAACAAAGTCACACTTGTCAGATCTCGTAGCTAAATTCATGCAGCTGAAAATGTAGAAAAGTTCGCTAAGTTTAGACCTTTTATTATTCGAAATCTGAATAATTATGATGATATTGATTTAAATATTGTTGTTTTTTTTTTTTAAAAATAAAGATAACATTTATCGTTCAAATAAAATAAAAAGAGCATACTTAAGAATAAATCAATATGAAGTTATATTTAAAAAGCGAATGCTTTTCTTACTTTCATTGTTAACATGGCTCTAAATCATCCCATTACGAAGTTCACGAGTTCTTAAAAAAACTTTAAGAATGTCTAAAATGTATTACTAATAAAAACCGGAAATTCAGACTCTCTCGATAAAAAAGATTGTTAAGTCACCGTGTACAAACACACATAAGGGGGCTGTGATCGGTGTAGCACGGGGGCCGTGATTTTGAAGCGGTAAAAGTAGGTCGTCGAGTATTTAAAGACTTATTACGTTTAATTAAAAAGATTTTGATAACCAAAAGTATCGCAAGGAATACACTGATCATTGATAAACTACATCTAGTCACATGGGAGTTGAGATATAAACACTTCAATAATATGCAGTTGGTTTATGCGCAATGTATTAATTTCAGAGTATTTTAGTTAAAAATTTCGAAACCCCTGAATCCCTTTTGTAACAATGCATTACAATAAAATAAGTTTAAATCAACATGCTGTTGTCTCATCAATTCGTTTCTAGACAATTAAGGTTCGATTTAAAACAAACAAACAAAAAAAAAAAAAGAAAAGAAAAAAAAAAGAAAAAAAATATAGAAAGAAAGAAATATCATAACAGGTTAACGTTTTCTTTAAAAAAAAAACCCAATTTGTAATCCTCAGCAATCACATTAATGTACGCTTTGAGCAAGGTTTGATAACTCTTAAATATGGTACTAATATGATTTATATGCAGCTGTTAGTCATTCACTGTTACATTTTACTGTACAGTTTTTAATGTCTCCAGGAACATACGAATAATAAACGATTCAACATCCAAAGGTAAAATTCAAATTATTCGCAAAGATTTTATTTCCCGATTTACCGATGATAATCTTGTTCACGGGGACATATTTTCGCGATCAGGGTTTAAAATACCGGGATAACATATTTACTGGTCTGTGCAGAACATTTTCGGCGGATTGAAAAATTCACTCACAGACATATGGAAAAACTGTTTATTCGCCATATACATGATTATATATATATATATATATATATATATATATATATATATATATATATATATATATATATATATATATATATATATATATATATATATATATAATTTTACGTATGTTTATGTATATCTCATATAATCCTTTTTATTATTTTGGGTATAAAAATTTATATAAAATGACTAAAACTAATAATTTAAAAAAGCAAAAAAAAAAAAATTATAATAATATTGAAAATTAGAATAAATCATATTCTACATAACACACCAAAAAACCCAACATTTGTTACTTGATTACCAACTATGTTTTTTGCTAAATCTGAGAAACCAGCACGTTATACATGTTATACATACGAAAAAATATCAATTTTTTTTAGTCGAATTTTCTTTGTTTTCAAAATGATTAGAATGCAACGAAACACAATTCCATTTATTTCAATATTTAAGGTCTTCCGTTTCCAACGGAAGACCTTATAGTGATTGTAATGTTTTTTATTATTAAGGTCTTCCGTTTCCAACGGAAGACCTTCTTGTTATTGCTTTGTTTCTTTTCCTCTATTATTAAGGTCTTCCGTTGGAAACGGAAGACCTTATTGTTATTGCTTTGTTTCTTTTTCACTATTATTTTTATTGTTTTTTTTTTTCTGTCACGTTTTCTCAAAAATGCTTCAGCCAATTTTCATGAAATTTTCAGATCTTATTCATGACAAAATTTGTAAGAAAAGTACACGGGCTATTTTTGATCGTCACTTCCGGTACCGAGATAATAAAGATTTTACGTTTTTGCTTGTTCACGATTTTTCTCAAAAAGTATTTACGATAGAAACTTCAATTTTTCAGAGAGAGTGAACGGCCGCAGTGCCCTTCGCATATCCGAACGTCCGCCGTCACTTCCGGTCGTCACCGGAAGGAAATGAAAAACCTTAATTTTTCAATTTTTTAAATTTGAATTTTATTTATGTTTTTATTCGATAGAGACGCTTAAAACACTTCAGAATATGAAATTCGTGTTAAAATCAATCCAGGCATTCCCGAGATTTTGAGTTCAAAAGTTCTGAAGCGAGAGTCCGCGTAGCTCAGTCGTTAGAGTGTTGGACTTGTGCCCAGGCGACCCGGGTTCCATCCCCGAGTGCCGATTATTTGTTCTTCCCTAATTTTGTTTTGTTTAACGATTTTACCTTTAAAATGATGGTTTTTAATGTTTTCCGTTTTATTTTTATCATAAATAAAAATAATAACAGCTTTTTTAGTACAAATATAGAGCTCGTTTTTGTCAGCAGTTCGCATCGCCGCCATCAAAGACATGCCGCCGAAGCGCCCCTGCAGTACGACCGCATTAGAGTTCACTGGGTCGCTTTGCCGGCATCAAAGAAATGCCGCCATCTCAATGACTGTATGCACACAACATTTAGCAATGCACCAACGTTATTCTACATGGCTTTAAAAGGAGGACTGATTAGTATTTGTTCACATATATAGATACACGCTTGCATGTATGCATGCGTTTATTGACATACGTTGCTGATATACTGATTCCCTAAACACTATAAAAAACTAGAAAAAATCTCTCTCTCTCTCTCTCTCTCTCTCTCTCTCTCTCTCTCTCTCTCTCTCTCTAAAGTACATAAGAACTAAGTACAGGTAACATGCAGTAAATTGGATAGAGGCTAAATGTAAATTGGCGTCAAAAAATTATACATGTATTTATTTCAAGTTACGGGATAATGTCTATGGATTCAAATAATTTGAAATTCATTGTTTAATGATTGTCTTCCTACTGATTGGAAATCAACGCTAAAAAGTCATTTTTATTAATGATGGTGTACTTTTTCCTTTTTTTGTGCATGTCTATATACTGATACAAATCTGTTGCCTGTCTGGGATTAAGAAAAACCTCCGAAGTTTATACTTGTAACTATACAAACGAACGGGTGACTGCGACAAGATTTGAAAACTGACCACCCGTTTATGAGTGTTTGAGCCTAAAAATAAACAGATGTAAAAAAAAAATTAATAGTTACATCTTTCAAACAACGCTTATACATTGTTTTTAACATGTGTATTTTATTTAATACCACATATTACAATATGTGATATTTAGAATTTAATTTTCTACGTTTAATATAGAAGTCACCGACCTCCCCCTCCCCCCTCCAAATTCATAAAATCATTCAGTTTTTAGGGCCCGATTTTACTTGATCTTTGATCTTCGACCTTTAATTTCAACTAATTACCATTCTAGATTACTGTACTAATTACCAGACCAATTCGTTCATTATTAACAGAGTTATGAAGCTTTTGGCATTTGAGTTTTAGTTGTTGTGTTTGACATGTACTGTAAAAAAAAAATTCTGACACCCAAGCCCTTCACTCAATCCTAATGAAAATTCGTGAAAATGAACCTCTGACCCCATTCTTATTGTCTGTCAAATATGCAGCGGATTGAACAATTAAGACGAAATTCCTGAGATTAAACGGCGCTTGTTGCCTATACGTGGAAATTAAATTTACACACTGTACACGCACCGACCCCCCCCCCCTTCCTATTCACAAAATCATTTAGTTTTTCTGGCCTTATTTTACTGGATCTTTCATCTTGAGCCTTTATTTTCAACCTAATTCAATTCTAGATTACTGTACTAATGACCAGACATATTCGTTCATTTTTAAGAGAGTTATAAATTTTTGGGCATTTGAGTTTCGATTGGCGTGCTTGACATGACTGTAGAAAAAAACCTTGGACCCCATTCTTATTGTCTGCCAAATATGCAGCGGATTGAACAATTAAGAAGAAATTCCTGAGATCAAACGGCGAGTATAGCCTGTACGGAGACTTAAAATTTACACAGTACAAGGGATGTAAGCAGCCGCGTTATATTTCTGTTGCATGTATATTTCTTGTTTTCTATTTTGTCTGTATCTACGATAGCGTGTGAACTACTTATGAATGTTAGAACTGTGGAAATTACTGTCATCAAATTTTTACCGAATAAATTTACGTGTTACTGATTTCATTATTTCTACATTTATAAAGATTTTATCAATCAAATCAAACAGTCAAACATAATAGAAAACGACACGAAAAAAATCTCAACACTGAAATACATGGGTAAAATGCATCAGTCATTGTTTTAGGACTTCCCCTAATTGTTGTTAACCGCATCCGAGATCCACACCTCAAAATTCTATTTTCGATTTATTTAATACGAAAATCAAGCTCGGGTCTTTTCAACCCCCTCCAGACACAAACACGCATCAATATTTCAAATGACCTCGCACTGTTACCAAACCTGAATAGTCAGACATCTTACACGTTGTTTTTCATTTCATACAAAAACTCAGCTCCTCTTCCGGGCGAAAACGCCCCAAATTCAAAGACAAATTCGGGAATTATTTCGCGTCAGCCATGTTTTGAGATACCTGCAAAGGTTGTGTATTCGAATCTCGCCGGAGCCAAGATTTGCTCTTTCTCTCTATTACTTTCTCTCCTTTTTGTTTCTTTTTCTAACTAAAATATTCAACATAAAAGGGTTGTTAGACTGTAGTACAAGTCGAAAAACACTCTTCAATTAAGATTTAGACAAAAACAGTTTTTTATTATTAGGGTCTTCCGTCTTCAGCGGAACACCCTTCTATTCTTATTGTTATTAGGGTCTTCCGTTTACAAAGGAAGACCCTCTTTTTTTTTCTTTGGTTTCTTTTTATTACAGGTCATTAGACCTGTTATTAGGTCAAAAGATCTCTTATTTAATATGATATAAAATGGGGCTGGTCCTTCAAATTAGGAATCCAACGGGGTCTATAATCCTTCATCCATCGCTCTTTAAGATCACATCTGCATTTCTTGATATGTTTCGTTGATGAAGATAAAAGGCAAGGTCATTTCCTCTTCCAAAAATCGGACGGAAGACCTCCTCGTTGCTCGCAACGAGATCGTGTCTAGTTAAGGTCTTCCGTTGGAAACGGAAGACCTTATTGTTTTTGCTTTGTTTCTTTTCCTCTATTATTATTATTATTTTTTTTTTCTCCCACGTTTTCTCGAAAACGCTTCAGTCGATTTTGATTAAACTTTCAGATCTTGTTTATGACAACATTTGTAAGAAAAGTACGTGGGATTTTTTTGGTCGTCACTTCCGGTCCCGAGATATTAAAGATTTTATGTTTTTGCTTGTTCACGAGTTTTCTCCAAAAGTATTTAAGATAGAACTTTCAAATTTTCAGAGATCGTAGAGAGTGAACGGCCGCAGTGTACTACGCATATCCAAACGTCCGCCGTCACTTCCGGTCGTCAGCGGAAGGAAATGAAAAACCTTAATTTTTCAATTTTTTGAACTTGAATTTTTTTTATGTTACTATTCGATAGAGACACTCTAAAAACCTCTGAATATGAAATCTGTTTTAAAATCGATCCATGCATTCTCGAGATTTTGGGCTCCAAAGTTCTGAAGCGAGAGTCCGCGTAGCTCAGTCGTTAGAGTGGTGGACTTGTGTCCAGGCGACCCGGGTTCAGTCCCCGAGTGCCGATTATTTGTTCTTGCTTAACTGTGTTTTGTTTAACGATTTTATCTTTATAATGATGGATTTGAATGTTTTCCGCTTTCTTTTTGTCATAAATAAAAATAATAGCGGCTTTTTTTCAGTACAAATATAGAGCTCTTTTCTGTCAACTGCTCGCTAAATTCGGACGATTGTCGCATTGCCGGCATCAAAGACATGCCGCCGAAGTACCCCTGCAGTTCGACCGCATTAGAGTTCACTGGGTCGCTTTGCCGGCATCAAAGAAATGCCGCCATTTCAATGATTGTATACACACAACATTTAGCAATGCACCAACGTTTTTAGTATTTCACATGGCTTAAAAAGAAAGGTTGTTTTGTGTTTATTCAAACATTTAGATATGTACCTGTATGCATGTATACATGCGTTTATTGACAAATGTTGCGTTTATATTGAATTCCTGAACACTAAAATCTCTCTCTCTCTCTCTCTCTCTCTCTCTCTCTCTCTCTCTCTCTCTCTCTATCTCTCTCTCTCTCTCAAAGATCTACTACAGGTAACATGGAGTAATGAGGCTAGAGGCTAATGTACATTTGACGTCAAAAAAGTAAATACGTATTTTTTTCTAGTTACGGGATATTGTCTACGGATGTTATTTTTTGAAATTCACTGTTCAATGATTTAATAACAAATCTATTGACTGTCTGGGATTAAAAAAAAACGATTTTTATTATCAACTGAATGCTTAACATTGGTCATTTAGACATAACACTTGGGTATCGTTTGGATTCGGGAAAATGGGGGATAAATAATCATACTATATTTCTAATGATGTAGGTTATTTAATTTGCTGACTTACCAGAATTTTTTATTATGCAGTTATTGTGGCAAAGAAAAACTTGAGACAAAAAGAAATATAATAGATATGGAAAAGCAGATAAAACAATTATAAATTTATTTATCAAATCAGAGACGTAAATGTTATTTATGTCTCTGATCAAATCGATTTCTGATTAATCTCTCTCTCTCTCTCTCTCTCTCTCTCTCTCTCTCTCTCTCTCTCTCTCATCATACATATGTAGTGTTTAGCATGCACCAACGTTTTTAGTATTTCACATGGCTTAAAAAGAAAGGTTGTTTTGTGTTTATTCAAACATTTAGATATGTACCTGTATGCATGTATACATGCGTTTATTGACAAATGTTGCGTTTATATTGAATTCCTGAACACTAAAATCTCTCTCTCTCTCTCTCTCTCTCTCTCTCTCTCTCTCTCTCTCTCTCTCTCTCTCTCTCTCTCTCTCTCTCTCTCTCAAAGATCTACTACAGGTAACATGGAGTAATGAGGCTAGAGGCTAATGTACATTTGACGTCAAAAAAGTAAATACGTATTTTTTTCTAGTTACGGGATATTGTCTACGGATGTTATTTTTTGAAATTCACTGTTCAATGATTTAATAACAAATCTATTGACTGTCTGGGATTAAAAAAAACGATTTTTATTATCAACTGAATGCTTAACATTGGTCATTTAGACATAACACTTGGGTATCGTTTGGATTCGGGAAAATGGGGAATAAATTATCATACTATATTTCTAATGATGTAGGTTATTTTATTTGCTGACTTACCAGAATTTTTTATTATGCAGTTATTGCGGCAAAGAAAAACTTGAGACAAAAAGAAATATAATAGATATGAAAAAGCAGATAAAACAATTATAAATTTCTTTATCAAATCAGAGACGTAAATGTTATTTATGTCTCTGATCAAATCGATTTCTGATTAATCTCTCTCTCTCTCTCTCTCTCTCTCTCTCTCTCTCTCATCATACATATGTAGTGTAGTGTTTAGCATGTAAATGCATTTTATATATCTTATTTCTGAAAACTTTAAAAGTAAAAAGTAAATCCATAAATTGCGTTTGATGTAAGATTTTAAAAGATTATTGCAAATGTTTCTCGACTTGTTGCAATACTGCTGTTGTCATAGGCAAAATCCCATCGTGAGTTCTGGACCGGTAAATGTCCGAGTAAAAATAAACTGGCGACTTCGAGAGAATAATGCGTATATCTCCGCTATTGTAAGACCCATCAACTTAAAATTCGGCAGGAGTGTATCTCAGACATTACTTTTATGAAAAATACATGCACGTTGCGAGTGTTTTAAAGATTAATTGATTTTTTAGGATTTTGAAGCGAGCTGTAGTTTTCTATCTGGGTCAGAGTTCGACCTCTTTCTTTATTTATTGTTTCATTGAAATTAATGTTGAAATGGGCTTGGCCCCTGTGCAGCCACGTAATATTTCTGTTGCATGTATATTTCTTTTTTCCGTTTAGTCTGAATATACGATAACGTGTGAACTACTTATGAATGTTAGAACTGTGGAAATTACTGCATCAAATTTTTACCGAATAAATTTACGTGTTACTGATTTCGTTATTTCTACATTTATAAAGATTCTATCAATCCTGCTGAAATAAAACAGTCAAACATAATAGTAAACGAGACGAACAAAAATTCTCAACACTGAAATACATGGGTAAACTGCATCAGTCCTTGTTTTAGGACTTCCCCTAATAGTTGTTACACGAATCCGAGATCCACACCTCAAAATTCTATTTTCGATTTATTTACGACGAAAATCAAGCTCGGGTCTTTTCACCCCCCTCCAGACAAAAACACGCGTCAATATTTCAAATGACATCGCACTGTTACCAAAGCTAAATAGTCAGACATCTTACACTTTGTTTTTCATCTCATACAAAAACTCAGCTCTTCTCCCGGGCGGAAACACCCCAAATTCAAACACAAATTCGGGAATTATTTCGCGTCAGCCATGTTTTGAGACACCTGCAAAGGCTGTGTGTTCTAATCTCGCCGGAGCCAAGATTTGTTCTTTCTCTCTATTTCTTTCTCTGCTTTTTATTTAATTTTCTAACTAAAATAATCAACATAAAAGGGTTGTTGGACTGTAGTACAAGTTGAAAAACACTCTTCAATTAAGATTTAGACAAAAACAGTCTTTTATTATTAGGGTCTTCCGTCTTCAGCGGAAGACCCTCTATTCTTATTGTTATTAGGGTCTTCCGTTTACAAAGGCAAACCCTCTTTTTTTCTTCGGTTTCTTTTTATTACAGGTTATTAGACCTGTTATTAAGTCAAAAGACCTCTTATTTGATATGAAATAAAATGGGACTGGTCCTTAAAATTAAGGATCCTACAGGTGTATAATCCTTCATCCATCGCTCTTTTAGATCACATCTGCATTTCCTGATATGTTTCGTTGATGAAGATAAATAAAAGGCAAGGTCATTTCCTGTTCTAAAAATCGGACGGAAGACCTCCTCGTTGCTCGCAACGAGATCGTGTCTAGTTATTATTCTTTTTTTTTTCTCCCACGTTTTCTCAAAAACGCTTCAGCCGATTTTGATAAAACTTTCAGATCTTGTTAATGACAACATTTGTAAGAAAAGTACGTGGGATTTTTTTGGTGGTCACTTCCGGTTCCGAGATATTAAAGATTTTATGTTTTTGCTTGTTCACGAGTATTCTCCAAAAGTATTTAAGATAGAACTTTCAAATTTTCAGAGATCGTAGAGAGTGAACGGCCGCAGTGTACTACGCATATCCGAACGTCCGCCGTCACTTCCGGTCGTCAGCGGAAGGAAATGAAAAACCTTAATTTTTCAATTTTTTGAACTTGAATTTTTTTTATGTTACTATTCGATAGAGACACTCTAAAAACCTCTGAATATGAAATCTGTTTTAAAATCGATCCATGCATTCTCGAGATTTTGGGCTCCAAAGTTCTGAAGCGAGAGTCCGCGTAGCTCAATCGTTAGAGTGGTGGACTTGTGTCCAGGCGACCCGGGTTCAGTCCCCGAGTGCCGATTATTTTTTCTTGCTTAACTGTGTTTTGTTTAACGATTTTATCTTTATAATGATGGATTTGAATGTTTACGTTTACTTTTTGTCATAAATAAAAATAATAGCGGCTTTTTTCAGTACAAATATAGAGCTCTTTTCTGTCAACTGCTCGCTAAATTCGGACGATTGTCGCATTGCCGGCATCAAAGACATGCCGCCGAAGCACCCCTGCAGTTCGACCGCATTAGAGTTCACTGGATCGCTTTGCCGGCATCAAAGAAATGCCGCCATTTCAATGATTGTATACACACAACATTTTGCAATGCACCAACGTTTTTAGTATTTAACATGGCTTAAAAAGAAAGGTTGTTTTGTATTTATTCAAACATTTAGATATGTACATGTATGCATGTATACATGCGTTTATTGACAAATGTTGCGTTTATATTGAATTCCTGAACACTAAAATCTCTCTCTCTCTCTCTCTCTCTCTCTCTCTCTCTCTCTCTCTCTCTCTCTCTCTCTCTCTCTCTCTCTCTCTCTCTCTCTCAAAGATCTACTACAGGTAACATGGAGTAATGAGGCTAGAGGCTAATGTACATTTGACGTCAAAAAAGTAAATACGTATTTTTTTCTAGTTACGGGATATTGTCTACGGATGTTATTTTTTGAAATTCACTGTTCAATGATTTAATAACAAATCTATTGACTGTCTGGGATTAAAAAAAACGATTTTTATTATCAACTGAATGCTTAACATTGGTCATTTAGACATAACACTTGGGTATCGTTTGGATTCGGGAAAATGGGGAATAAATAATCATACTATATTTCTAATGATGTAGGTTATTTTATTTGCTGACTTACCAGAATTTTTTATTATGCAGTTATTGTCGGCAAAGAAAAACTTGAGACAAAAAGAAATATAATAGATATGAAAAAGCAGATAAACCAATTATAAATTTCTTTGTCAAATCAGAGACATAAATGTTATTTATGTCTCTGATCAAATCGATTTCTGATTAATCTCTCTCTCTCTCTCTCTCTCTCTCTCTCTCTCTCTCTCTCATCATACATATGTAGTGTTTAGCATGTAAATGTTATGGCATTTTATATATCTTATTTCTGAAAACTTTAAAAGTAAAAAGTAAATCCATAAATTGTGTTTGATGTAAGATTTTAAAAGATTATTGCAAATGTTTCTCGACTTGTTGCAATACTGCTGTTGTCATAGGCAAAATCCCATCGTGAGCTCTGGACCGGTAAATGTCCGAGTGAAAATAAACTGGCGACTTCGAGAGAATAATTGCGTATATCTCCGCTATTGTAAGACCCATCAACTTAAAATTCGGCAGGAGTGTATCTCAGACATTACTTTTATGAAAAATACATGCACGTTGCGAGTGTTTTAAAGATTAATTGATTTTTTAGGATTTTGAAGCGAGCTGGTAGTTTTCTATCTGGGTCAGAGTTCGACCTCTTTCTTTATTTATGGTTTCATTGAAATTAATGTTGAAATGGGCTTGGCCCCTGTGCAGCCGCGTAATATTTCTGTTGCATGTATATTTCTTTTTTTCCGTTTAGTCTGAATCTACGATAGCGTGTGAACTACTTATGAATGTTAGAACTGTGGAAATTACTGTCATCAAATTTTTACCGAATAAATTTACGTGTTACTGATTTCGTTATTTCTACATTTATAAAGATTTTATCAATCCTGCTGAAATAAAACAGTCAAACATAATAGTAAACGACACGAACAAAAATTCTCAACACTGAAATACATGGGTAAACTGCATCAGTCATTGTTTTAGGACTGCCCCTAATTGTTGTTACCCGAATCCGAGATCCACACCTCAAAATTCTATTTTCGATTTATTTACGACGAAAATCAAGCTCGGGTCTTTTCACCCCCCTCCAGACACAAACAAGCGTCAATATTTCAAATGACCTCGCACTGTTACCAAACCTAAATAGTCAGACATCTTACACTTTGTTTTTCATCTCATACAAAAACTCAGCTCTTCTCCAGGGCGGAAACTCCCAAAATTCAAAGATAAATTCGGGAAATATTTCGCGTCAGCCATGTTTTGAGACACCTGTAAAGGCTGTGTGTTCTAATCTCGCCGGAGCCAAGATTTGTTCTTTCTCTCTATTTCTTTCTCTCCTTTTTATTTAATTTTCTAACTAAAATAATCAACATAAAAGGGTTGTTGGACTGTAGTACAAGTTGAAAAACACTCTTCAATTAAGATTTAGACAAAAACAGTCTTTTATTATTAGGGTCTTCCGTCTTCAGCGGAAGACCCTTCTATTCTTGTTGTTATTAGGGTCTTCCGTTTACAAAGGAAGGCTCTCTTTTTTTCTTCGGTTTCTTTTTATTACAGGTTATTAGACCTGTTATTAAGTCAAAAGACCTCTTATTTAATATGAAATAAAATGGGACTGGTCCTTAAAATTAAGGATCCTACAGGGTGGATAATCCTTCATCCATCGCTCTTTTAGATCACATCTGCATTTCCTGATATGTTTCGTTGATGAAGATAAAAGGCAAGGTCATTTCCTGTTCTAAAAATCGGACGGAAGACCTCCTCGTTGCTTGCAACGAGATCGTGTCTAGTTATTATTCTTTTTTTTTTCTCCCACGTTTTCTCAAAAACGCTTCAGCCGATTTTAATAAAACTTTCAGATCTTGTTTATGACAAATTTTGTAAGAAAAGTACGTAGGATTTTTTTGGTCGTCACTTCCGGTCCCGAGATATGAAAGATTTTATGTTTTTGCTTGTTCACAAGTTTTCTCCAAAAGTATTTAAGATAGAACTTTTAAATTTTCAGGGATGATAGAAAGTGGTTAGCCGCAGTGTACTACGCATATCCGAACGTCTGCCGTCACTTCCGGTCGTCACCGGAAGGAAATGAAAAACCTTATTTTTTCAATTTTTGGGATTTGAATTATTTTATTATTTCATTCGATAAAGACGCCCTCAAAACTTCCAAATATGAAATTCGTTTTAAAATCGATCTACGCATTCTTGAGATTTTGGACCCCAAAATCCTGAAGCGAAGGTCTGCGTAGCTCAGTCGTTAGAGTGTTGGACTTGTGCCCAGACGACCCGGGTTCAGTCCTTGAGTGCCGAATGTTTTTCTCTCTTATTTGTGTTTTGATTAATGATTTCGTCTTTAAAATGATGGATTTGAATGTTTTTCGTTTTATTTTTGTCATAATTAAAAATAATAGCGGCTTTTTTCAGTACAAATATGGAGCTCTTTTCTGTCAGAAGCTCTCTAAATTTAGACGCTCGTCGCATTGCCGGTATCAAAGACATTTTCTTAATTTTGTTTTGTTTAACGATTTTATCTTTAAAATGATGGATTTTAATGTTTTCCGTTTTATATTTATTATATATAGAAATAATAGCGGCTTTTTCAAATTACAAATAGATAGCTTGTTTCTGTCAGCAGTTCGCTAAATTCAAATGCTCGTCGCATCGTAGGCATCAAAGACGTGCCGCCAAAGTACCCCTGCAGTACGCTGGGTCGCTTTGCCGGCATCAAAGAAATGCAGCCATCTCAATGACACACACAATATTTAGCAATGCACCCACGTTTAAGTAAGTATTCAACATGACCTTAAAAGGAGGACTGATTAGTATTTATTCACATATATAGATACACGCATGCATGTATATAAATGTGTTTATTGACATACGTTGCTAATATACTGATTCCCTAAACACTATAAAAGGCTAGAAAATCTCTCTCTCTCTCTCTCTCTCTCTCTCTCTCTCTCTCTCTAAAGTACAAATGTTTTAGCATTTAAATAAGAACTAGTACAGGTAACATGCAGTAAATTGGATAGAGGCTAAATGTACATTGGCGTCCAAAAAGTATACATGTATTTATTTCAAGTTACGGGATAATGTCTTTGGATTCATATAATTTGAAATTCAATGTTTAATGATTTTCTTCATACTGATTGGAAGTCAACGCTAAAAAGTCATTTTTATGAAAGATGGTGGACTTTTTCCTTTTTTGTGCATGTCTATATACTGATACAAATATGTTGCCTGTCTGGGATTAAGAAAAACCTCCAAAGTTTATACACGTAACTATACAAACGAACGGGTGACTGCGACAAGGTTTGAAAACTGACCAGCCGTTTATGAGTGTTTGAGCCTAAGATAAACAGATGTTAAAAAATCAATAGTTACATCTTTCAGACAACGCTTATACATTGTTCTAACATACGTATTTTGTTTAGAAATTGTGTAATATGTGATATTTAGAATTTGATATTCTACGTTTAATTATAGAAGTCACCGACCGACCCCCCCCCCCCCCAATTCATAAAATCATTTAGTTTTTCTGGCCCGATTTTACTTGATCTTTGATCTTGGGCCTTTAATTTCAACTAAGTACTATTCTAGATTACTGTACTTATTACCAGACCAATTAGTTCATTATTAAGTTTTTGGCATTTGAGTTTCAATTGTCGTGATTGACATGTACTGTAAAAAAATCATAACCCCCAAGCTCTTCACTCAATCCTAATGAAAATTCGTAAAAATGAACCTCGGACACCATTCTTATTGTCTGCCAAATATGTCTGCCTATACCGGGAAATTAAATTTACACAGTACACGCACCGACCCCCCCCCCCCCTATTTACAAAATCATTTAGTTTTTCTGGCCTGATTTTACTGGATCTTTCATCTTGAACATTTATTTTCAACCTAGTTCAATTCTAGATTACTGTACATGTAATGACCGAATTCGAGATCCACACCTCAAAATTCTATTTTCGATTTATTTACGACGAAAATCAAGCTCAAGTCTTTTCACCCCCCCCCCCCTCAAGACACAAACACGCATCAATATTTCAAATGACCTCGCACTCTTACCAAACCTGAATAGTCAGACATCTTACACGTTGTTTTTCATCTCATACAAAAACTCAGCTCTTCTCCAGGGCGGAAACTCCCAAATTCAAAGACAAATTCGGGAAATATTTCGCGTCAGCCATGTTTTGAGACATCTGCAAAGGCTGTGTGTTCTAATCTCGCCGGAGCCAAGATTTGTTCTTTCTCTCTATTTCTTTCTCTCCTTTTTATTTAATTTTCTAACTAAAATATTCAACATAAAAGGGTTGTTGGGCTAAGGTTCAAGTTGAAAAACACTCTTCAATTAAGATTTAGACAAAAACAGTCTTTTATTATTAGGGTCTTCCGTCTTCAGCGGAAGACCCTTCTATTCTTATTGTTATTAGGGTCTTCCGTTTACAAAGGAAGATCCTCTTTTTTTTCTTCGGTTTCTTTTTATTACAGGTTATTATACGTGTTATTAGGTCAAAAGACCTCTTATTTAATATGAAATAAAATGGGGCTGGTCCTTTAAATTAGGGATCCAACGGGGTGTATAATTCTTCATCCATCGCTCTTTAAGAGATCACATCTGCATTTCCTGATATGTTTCGTTGATGAAGATAAAAGGCAAGGTCATTTCCTCTTCTAAAAATCGGACGGAAGACCTCCTCGTTGCTCGCAACGAGATCGTGTCTAGTTATTTTTATTTTTTTCCCAGTTTTTGTCCAGAAGATTTCTCAGAGATGACTGGATAGATTTATCTGAAATTTTCTAAAATGAAATAGAATGACAATATCTCGAGATAATTTTTTCATTTTGTCAAAAATCATTTCCGGTCGTCCGTTTCCTGTCCCGCGTTGAAAAAGCTTGTATCAACGAGATCTCAGAAACAGAAAAGACTTGAACATCAAAACTTTGTGGGATGATAGACCCATAGCTGTAGATGTGTTTAAACTATTTTGTTTTGATCGTCGTAACTTCCGGTCGTTACCGGAATCACTTAAAAAATAACTACTTTTTCGCATAAATTTCTTTTCCATTAAATAAATATATAAGTATAAATCTATGCATAGGTTGTCTATGCGATGTTAACTCAGCAAAAAAATTCTACTTCCGGTGAGATATCTCAAATATCTCAGGTAGCTTTTTTGAAACACATTTTGTACAAACGAGATCTCAGAAACTATAAGTGATCAGAACACAAAACTTTAATGGATGATAGACATTTGATTGAAGATGTGTTTAACCGGTTTCGTTTTGTCTTCCGTTACTTCCGGTCCACACAGGAAGAGTTCAAACAAATCGAACTGTTTATCAGTTTAATTTTTTTCCATTGATATTTGTAGTGTGCTGGATGAGAAATGAAGTACAAAGGGCAAGTATACAAGAAATATTAAATACAATTTAGATTGAGCACTTCCGTTTGTCCGTTTCCTGTCCCCCGTTGAAAAAGCTTGTATCAACGAGATCTCAGAAACGGTAAAGACTTGAACATCAAAACTTTGTGGGATGATAAACATATAGCGGTAGATGTGTTTAAACTATTTTGTTTTGTTCGTCGTAACTTCCGGTCGTCAACGGAAGCACTTAAAAAATAACTTCTTTTTCGCCTAAAATTCCTTTTCCATAAAATAAATATATAAGTATACATCTATGCATAGGTTGTCTATGCGATGTTAACTCAGCAAAAAAATTCTACTTCCGGTGAGATATCTCAAATATCTCAGGTAGCTTTTTTGAAACACATTTTGTACAAACGAGATCTCAGAAACTATAAGTGATCAAAGCACAAAACTTTAATGGATGATAGACATTTGATTGAAGATGTGTTTAACCGGTTTCGTTCTGTCTTCCGTCACTTCCGGTCCACACAGAAAGAGTTCAAACAAATAAAGCTGTGTATAAGTTTAACTGTTTTCCTTTGATATTTGTAGTGAAGTCGATGAAAAATTAAGTAGAAAGGGCAAGTACAAAAAAAATATTAATTACAATTTACATTGAGCACTTCCGTTTGTCCGTTTCCTGTCCCGAGACAAAAAACCTTGATTCCTGGAGATCTCAAAAACGGTAGCGACTTGAACGTTCAAACTTTGTGGGATGATAGACCTATGTATGTACATGTGTATACACTATTTTGTTTTGTTCGGCGTAACCTTCGGTCGTCACCGGAAGCACTTCAAAAATTTGTTTTATTCATTTTACATAAAATGAAAATATCAGTATACAATCTTACATATGTCATCTATATAATGTTAAATTGGCAAATAAATTTTACTTCCGGTGAGATATCTCAAATATCTCTATGTAGCTTTTGTTTTTACAAATTTGATGTCCGCGAGATTTTTGTCATTGTAAGTGATTGAGACACGAATCTTTCATGATTGATAAGATTTTAATTGGGGAAGTGTTTAATGGGTTTAATTTTGTCAACTGTCACTTCTGGTTCTTACCGGAAGGGTTCAAACAAATCCTGTTTTTAACAAGTTTAACTGACTTTCTTGTAATTTCATCTAGCCTGATAAACAGTGATGTACATTAAGCAAATATACGAGAAATACCAGCTTTTGTTTGTATTAATCACTTTGGTTCCTCCGTTTCGGTCCCGAGACAAAAAATATTGTTTCAAAGAGATCTTAGATTTGGCAGAGACGTGAACAACCAAACTTTGAGGAAAGATTGACATATGATTGTACAAATGGTTAACATTTTTGTTTAGTTTGGCGTTACTTCCGGTCGTCACAGAAAGTGCTTCAAAAATTGATTTCTTTTTCATTCTCGTTGTTTTACATGTAAGTAACGTCTGGATATATCATTCACAATCATTATCATATCCACTTTTTTTCTATTTGAGAGAAGCAATGTCTTACAGTTAAATTGATACATGTATATCAAAACGGAAGACCTTTTTGTTGCTTTTGCAACAAGAGTCTAGTTTATTTTACTTTTGAGTTCAGAAAGAGGTTAGCTGCCTTCCAGCGCATTCAACTTCCTCGAAACATTAGACACATGACTTGTTGACATCATGTCAGAAATACAGTGTCTGAGAGAAGACTCGAACTATGCAACCGTATATTCCTTCTTTGACACCTCTACAGGCGTGAACATTATCATAGCAAAACTACCCCAGTTTCTTCAGAACTAGTGGGTGGACCGTGCGACGAGATACAAGAATTCAAGAAGTGTAACCTTGTCACCTTTCACAAGGTTCATAGACCTTATCACTGAGATGGCATCAACATTGGGCGACCCTTGTTTCATGTTTGATCACATACTGGTCACTGAAGAACTGAAACAGGTGCAAAAACAAAGACTATGTTACGTAACAACGGAGAAAACAGGTGTAAAACAGGACGGGATGTCTGAATACAAGTAGAAAGTCTTGTACCCTACACACCCCAAGTCGTGCACTCATGCGTTTCAAAACTGCAAAGAATTTTTGTCAAGAAATCCTCCGATGAGAAGAAAGGACTTCGGGTCTGCTTTAGATGCTGCAGTTTAGAACATTTAAGGATATTGTTCAAAATAAGAATATTTGAGTAACTTTGTGTTTTGAACTTCCTGTTACATGTACTGTATTGCAAAAAAAGAATTTTATTTCACAACATATATGCACATGTTTCAGTTTTTCGTTTTAGAGGGGTAAGCGTCTTCTTTGATCTTCTGCTTTGTTGCTGTTTTCGCAGCTTGTTGAGGGTACTGGGATATGCGCGGGACATGGAAAACATATACGGAGAAAATATCGGGATTCAGCTTGTGTCAACATTTCGGTCTGCCCTGCTTGTGTTGTTTAGAAGATGAACGGTTCAGAAAGCATTGTTACGAATACTGTTTTCCTCGTTATAAAATAAGTGGGCGTGTCCTATGTAACAATTGACGTTGGATACAAAATTTAGAATATTTCATTCAAACAATTTTTTTACCACTTTAATGCCCTTCATTGTAGTTCCAAGTGCACAGCAAACTGCGGGCGAAATATCCTTTAAAGGACTTTACTATGCCAAGACTTTGCTCTCAACATCTACCAAACTGGGAATCCTGAGAGGTAATCCAAAGTATATGCCATGCTTAATGAACTCTGCAACAGGTCGCTTACCGGTCGTGGGGTGCTAGAACCACTATGAATGCATACAGCGGAAACGCAGTTCACAATAACCTCTGGTTCGGAATGCCATCAAGCAGCTGCAAAGTATGGCTTATGACAACCGTTGACAAGTGCTACACCTTGAAGCTTCCTTTAGTGATTGAGTGCTCCGATCTTTTGAACGATGTGACTGAAATTACGACACCAGATATTGTACAGTATTTTCCTCACCTGCAGGATATTGCAAACATCATGCCCCACTATGCCCCAGACTAACTTATAGGTCTTTTCATTGAAAGAATTTTGCAGAAACCCAAGATGTGCTGGATAAGAAAATAGGATCCTAAGATACACCGTTTGCTCAACGGCTTCATTATGGCTGGGTCATCATTGGAGAAGTCTACCCAGAGTGAACTAGGACTCCCTTAAGTATAAACAGCAAGAAAACCTTTGTGAGAAGAAAGGGCCGGGTCTCCCTTGAATCATGCAGTAAAATCATCTCTGTAAAACAATTGGATACTAACAATCATCAAGACAAGATCATAGGCAGCAGCCGGTCCTTACTTTGGTGGCAATCTCTTTTGTAAAGAAAACGATGATAATGAAATGAAATCAGACTATCGGTAGAGGACAGACACTTCATAGAAATAAACTGTGGTGATAACGAACAGAGTTCAAAATCATCAGTCCGAAAAAAATACAAAACACGAGCAGAACAAACAAGGACCTTTACATAAATTGGAAGTAGGATCAGGTTTTATGGAGGAGTAAGTATCCTCTGCTGACCGGTTACACCCGCCGTGTGCTCTTTGACGTAATCACACAAAACGGGAAAACCTGTATTTAATTTGATGATTAATAATGGCTTAACAATAATATAATATCTAAATATGAAATAGATGACTTAGACTCTGTGGTGATGGATAAAGAAATGGTGAGGAAGAGGATGGAATTTGGACGACACCATTGCCATTCCGACGACACGCTCCTACTAAGCAACAGAGTTAGCAGAACGCACTGCTGACATCTTCCATAAGAATTTTATAAAGAGAACACCTTTTGTCAAGGACAGAGTCTTTGAAGTATACCCCCACATGGGGCTAGAGATCAAATGACTCCTCAACTGAGTTCAACGAAACAATATTCCGCCACTGGACCTAACTTTACAAACAACTTGCAGATAATACTGCAAACATAGACAAGACATAGAACGAATGTTTCATTGTTTCTTTGACAGGAAGGATCAGCAGTATTATGTGGTATGAAAACAATGACCAAAATACACCTTAATTGAGTACAGGATGAAAGCTCATGCGTTTGAAAATTCACTTTCACTTGCCGTAATTACATACGCTCTTAGAAGATATGTTCAACAGACAGATGTCAGTTATTATGTAGCAGAATTCTTAACACATAATCTCCTTGTGGATGTAGTCTTATCTTCATAACTTCTGCAGAAGAGCTTACCGATCTCCTTAAATAAAATATATTGCTCTGAAAACAGAAGGCAATCTATATCTCCACAAAATCGCCTCAAATGACCCAGTAATCATGAGTGCCCTCCCCGTAATGTATGGAAGAAGATGGTGTCACTCAACATGGAAAAGTAAACGCTTTGAGTTCAATAGAGCCTTGGGGTGTCTTTGGATTTACATTTTGATGCCTTCACCATCCAGATACAACTTGAAGCCTGACACACGGCGAGGCTAAACAACATTTATGATCCTTTGTCGCTCCAAAGCTGCTTACAGGAAAAATCTCCTTTTGTCAAAATTGTCAGACTAGGATGAAATTCTGGAACAGCCAAAAGTTGGCACATGTGGACAAACTCTTTATCCTCGCTGGAAAATATAATAGTTCCATGGATGTACTTCAAAAAGTCTTTGAGTCACTAGGACAGGGTACAACTACATGTATTTTCAGCTTGTTTTTTATTATGGGAGAAGCAAAACTGTTTCCCTTTAAAGGCCACATGATAACACGCCATGAGGTTCTTGCAGCTTTGTTGGCTACAGAAGTTAGGGAATTCATCAGGAAGAATTTACATACATCGTCCCTGGTTGTAAATAGACGCATATAAAGTGCATGTATTAAAAAAAGTAACCTGAAAATAAAATATAAAGATAGTAAAGCAAAAAAAGCGCCCATTACTCATATTGCTTGGACAACGACTGTGAAACTTTTTTTAAATCACTATACATCATGAGAACTAGAACCCAAGAGTTTACTGTGTGTGGCCTAAAATCAAGAAGTGGAACGGAAATCAATATGCTATTTGTAAAGACAGGAACCAATACCTACTCTATAGGTCAATTTAATTGTAATAGACAATTGATCCTTTATTGAGTTTGAGACACAATTTAAGAATAAAGTACCCTATTTTGAGAAAAAGTTACAAATTGAATAAGCAAGGTTGGACTTTTTTTTAACAACAAATGTTTGTAAAGTGGACAATAATGACATCCTTATGGATTTTTTAGACTTCTAAATATTGATTTTTAGTCTGTAGCTGCGCAGTTCGAAGGAATTAAAATGCCTTATTCTGCTCTTGTGTGCGTCATTTGCATACAAAGCAACGTGTAGATCGTCACACCTTTTATTTTTTATTTTTTGACAACAGTTTTGGTAAGTTTTGGACAGAAACAAGCCAGTTCAAAAAATGTTTACATTTTTTTCTTCTCAAATGTATAAGATGGCTGCACATCCCCTCTTAAAGATTAAATTGATTTAAATATGTTGTGCAAAAAATCAGTTCATTATCATTAATTTAAATTTATCCCCAGTATTGCAGCTGCCAATGAACTCTAATCTATGATGGCGTCCACCATCTATTCCGGTTTGTTTTATCAACATAGCATCAGTATAAGCAAATCATGATATTTGCTCTAAATGACAAGTTCTGAAAATTTTTAAACAATATTGATTTGAGACCATTTTTAACCTTTGACTTTCGTTTGAATAACAACGGAGCGTGTTCGTTGAAATTTAAAAGTGGGTCGGGGGAATCTCTGCCTACTGTACAGTTATTGTGAAAATTGTCAGCTGATAAAAAAATTCGTAGAAAATGACTTACGTCGTTATTTTTGACATGGCAATTTTGTATTTGAGTGCTATTGGATAAACAGCTGTCATTTATTTCATAAAAATGAGTATATTTATGCATACATATTTTTATTCTTTATATTAACGTGTCAACTTAAACCTTATCAATTTTTTCAGTCGATTACTTGAGTAACGCATAAAATAGAACACTGTGTACCTTGTATATATGTAAACCAAACCGAAATAGATGGTGTGACGTCAGAACAAATACTAGTATTTTATTTGTTTTTAATAGAAAAGAGTTCTACATCATGTCAGCCTCGAGTAAATACAATTTCTTCAACTTCAAACGTGCATAAAGAAGGTGGCTCGACACACCAATGCATTATTTGAAGGATCGATGAAGAATCATTTTTGAGAAATGATTATACAAAAATGACACCTATATCGGCCTCTGATTATTTTATATGAATTTTTTTGTATTTTTTTTATAGAAACCGGAAACATCGTTTTAGCTGCGAACAAGATATATTAGAGCTAAAAATTTGTTATCAATTAATTCACAATACAATTATCTATAAATATATATCAAAAATGGCCAGAACACTTTGAAATATTTTTGTAAAAAAATATTTATGAAAATGAAAAAAAAAGGATTGTAGATATTTTTTAAATCTATGGATAAAAACAGCAGATAAACTGTTACTCGCATTTAACAATTGCTGTACAATCATATTTCAACAAGAAATTGAAACCAAATAGTGAAATTAAAGAAAAAATGGAAAATTTCAAAATCGAACCGATCTCGATTGTAATTAAACTGATCCCGAACGAAATCACATAAAGTTAGAATGAATCAGAATTTTGCAAAAATTTTAGGTTGTTTAGCTGTAAAATGGTTTCGTCATTTACTAACTTTATAATTTATATCAATTACTTAGAAAAAAACTGCAGTTTATTTGTAAAATTTCAATTTTAAAATAATTCTGATCGGGATCAGTTTTTTTTTCAATCGGGATCGGTTAAAATTTGATAAATAGCAATTTTTCCAAAATTTCGCATTTTCATTTCAATTTCTTTGTAAAATATTATTGTTTAGTAAAAAGTTTATGTGATAAATGTTATTTTTAAAATTTTATCCATAGATTAAAACGGTATTAAAGAATTACAATTTTGATTTTCAGAAATATTTTTTTAATTAAAAAATTAAACACTTGACCAAACGATCTTTGGCATGAATTTATTTATAATTATATTACACATTAATTGACAACAAGTTGAAAGCTGTAATATATTCTGTTTGTCTGCCAAACAGTTTTTCCTATTTCACTGAAAAAATACAAAAAAATTCGTGTAAAATAACTGAAAGCCGATATTGATCTCTGTTTTGTGGAATCATGTTTTAAAAAAAATTCTCTATCGATCCATAAAATAAAATTTTGATGTGTCGAGGAACCTTAACCACTTTGTTTATTTTAAAAACAGCATGACCACATGTGATAATTCAACCACTTCATTAAAAAAAATGAATGTGTGTTTTACTTTCCTTACCCTTGGTCCGATTTTCTATCTTTTAATAGTTTTGTGAAGTATGTGTATAATAACATGCATTACAGTAGTTTCCCAAGTAAGCTAAATTTCAACGGGAAAATAATATGCAAAATTTTTTACAAGACTAACTGTACATAAAAGGTACCACGTTTTTCGCGCCCTTATATAGGTCTGATCACCGGCGTCGAGGCGGGTATGCTTGTTTTATGACTTTGACATTCGCTATGAATATATAAGTAAAATTTAAAAATGTTAAGGCAAATCAAAAATAGGCCTTTTAATATTTTTTCACGAATATTTTTGAAATTTATTTTGTTAAGAGTCCATAATGGGGTGCTCAGGAACGCGGTTTGACTAATTTACCAAGTGCTTGTGAATTTACACAACGGCGAAAAGGGTAAGGTGAGTTAACTATCGGGCAGATACTTTGGAAATGATAACTTTGGTTTAAAAAATGTAAATTAATAAGCACACTTTAGCGTTTCTTTCAAATTTCATACATTTTAATACCACGACAGATTGGTAGTAAACCTTAGACATAAAATTCGTAATCATGAAACAGACGTGTTATAAGTCTATATGAAAAAATTATGTATTAATTAAGCAGGGAAGTTAAATTGAGGAGGGTGACCACCCTCTTAAATATTGTTTTTTTTTCAATGCAGTCTTTTATCTGAAATTCTCATTTTTGGTAGTGATAAATTAATGTGTAAAATATTAATTCCCGCGGATGCAGACTGTTTATAACCACCGGTGCAGAGGAACCACGTGATGATGTTTACCATTTCATTCTGTGTGTGAATAATTGAGATACTGAAAATTGGTCACCGACAAAGACACTTGAAAATGTAAATATTCAAAAATCAATCTTTTCCTCCCGGAAGGGAAAACACAAAAATATGAACTGACATAAAAAAAGAATTTATTAAAGAAAAGAATAAATTTGCCAAAATATTGTGCGATAAAAACAAGGAGGAAGTTTTATTTTAGATCATCAATTTTTGCGAAATATAGGTGAAACTTCGGCTATTTGTTTGCAGTCGTCTCTTCCAACTACTTGATGTTACAGAGGACTTCATAATCCTTCGTGTTGTGTTCTTTCCCGTCATAACCCATGTAGGCACACATGTGATTGCACGCGGTGTCGATCTTACACGGGATCAGACTTCCAAAGGCAAAAACCCGTCCCACATACTTGTCG
Organism: Magallana angulata; assembly: GCF_025612915.1. NCBI lineage: Eukaryota > Metazoa > Mollusca > Bivalvia > Ostreida > Ostreidae > Magallana > Magallana angulata. The sequence continues at coordinate 1,473,552 of NC_069111.1, read as the reverse complement.
TTGTCCGTTTTGACAGCGTTGCAGGGTACATTACCATTGGAAGCTTTTTGCCAGTCTACGAATCCTTGGTCTTTGATCGAGTACACTAGGACCTCGTAGTTATGGACTATTTTCTCCTCACCATCGTACGGGATATGTGCTCCTCCAAGGTGGGGTGCACATTTACCGGCAGTTTCAGTACACTCCATTTTGGCCCGGGCGATATACAAAGGTCTTCCGTCCTTCTCGTACCCGGCACGTATCGCATTATCTGGGATATTGCATCCAGAGGTAGATACCCAGTGTGTCATTGCTGTTCTCTTTAATGATATGAAATATATTCTTAAAAATGAATTAAACATTTGAAAAATCTGTTTGCAAGTGGCTAAATTGTGTGAATCAGAAAATATTTCTTAAAGTTATTTATTTGCAAAGAAACATATTATAATTCTTATAAAAAAAGAATCCAACAATCTAGAGAGAAGAATATGAAACCAAAAAAATATGCTTATCTATCAATAAATCTCTGAAATATAGTGTCACTTATCATTTACTGCTATTGGCCACCAGAATAAAGTATTTTTACAGATGTCAATATAATTTTACATTTGATTTATATATACTTTAAAAGTTGTAGGAAATACCAAATTGCATACATGTATATAAATGTGTTTAAAAATTTTAACCGTAAAAAATCGGTTACTCTCTCTTTATTTCATTATTAATCAACACAATGATAGTACAGTTTAGATCGTGTGCGCAATTTTGAGTTATTAATGAAGAAGTGTATGATTTACATTTTAATTTATAGTTGGACTGAGTAAACATCTTATTAAAATGACCTACCTCAAGTTCAAAGGTTTCTCCTAAAAGAAACTTTACAGAGGACTATCTCCTGCCAGAGCCTGCTGGCACGGGAGAGAACTGCTGCTTTATAGTCAGATGTAGTCACATGACTCGCGAGGTCATGGCCTGATGCGCTTCCTCTGGGGATAATTCACGTGACAAGAAGTTACTGAGTTTATCCTATCACAGTACTGAGCGTAATAACGTCTCCTTATATGGTGTGTAAAATCATTTTTTGATTAGGTATCATTTCATAATTCAAAACAATATTTATAACTCTTTTTAAAAATGATGAATTCATTGTGTCTTTGATTTAATAGTATTGGCAAGTGTTTTAAAAAATTGCAGAAAAAATGTAATAAATTAATTAATCTATTAATTTATAGAATGTACCTCTGACATTTGAACTTTTTATAATGATGGGCCTCATGTACCATACCATGGTTTGAGCGATTAAACTGAATTGAATTGAATTGAGTTTCCATAGGTAATATCAAGGTAAACAACTGATTAAAATATTTATAAGAATTTGTCTACGATTTCGATAACATGAATTTTGATAATTTTTACATTGACAGCTCATTAAAAAACCACATAATGTCTAGCATGTGTCTATTTTATATCATTTTATTTAAATTTAAGCAAAATTGAATAAGGGACATTACTAATGATCAACTCAAATATGTTATAGCTCCGATAAATAAAAAACAATTCATCTTTGTGTCTAGATGATGACTTCATCAATAAATCATGTTCTAAATTACAACACTTTTTTGATATTACGTTTCCTCATATATTTTGTAAATGTGAGCTGATGTATTAGAAATGCGATTATAATAATTCATATTTCTGATTTATTATCAATTTTTTTTTATCATAAACTGTATCTAATACAAATTTTCAATCACCACTTTATTTTTTTATTGATTCTGCATTCAGCATTACTTGTCACAACAAATATTAAAAATGCTTCTAAAGAAAATAATATTTCCTAGAATATACATCCTTTTTAATACTTGGTTATGTAAGTGAAGCATAAACTTCAATTTATAAATTATTATAAGCATTTTTACAAAGCATGCATGCTTTGGTCACATTATAAAATCTTAAAAATAGCTTTTATGACATTATTTTAAGGGGCATAGTCACGATTTGGTCAAAAATTATTTTATCCAATTTTTATGTTTACAATGCTTCAAGAGGCAATTTTTAATAGGCAAAATAAAATTTGAGTGTCATTTGTTAGATAATAAGCGAGTTACAGAGCCTTTTATTCTTTACCGTGTAAACTAAGATTTTGTTTACAATTTAAATGCTGAAGTAAAAATTCAAGTTTGAGACCACAAATGAGTGTGTAGAACGTTAGGAACTGTTTATATAAGCTAAAACTAAATAAGAAGATAGATAAATCAGCTTGAGAAAGAAGTTTTATAAGTGTATTGAACCTATGAAAATAAAAACAAGGCACGAGCCTTGTTAACATGACAAAGAATTGTAAGCCCTGTATTTTTCTCAAAACTCTTCTACTGATTCTAAAATTTCATTTGATCATTAGAAATCTATTCCTAAAGCATTGTAAATGATAAAAAGAGAAAAATAAATTTGACTAAAATTCTGACCATGCCCCTTTAACCCAAATCAAAACCTAACTCATTCCTCCTAAACAATAATATTCGGCTACCTAAAAAAATCTAGAAATAATACGTGTATTCTTTTAATCAAGGAAGAAGCGTGTAAATGACAATATTATATCTTTATATCAAGGAACCGGTAATTTTTTTTCTACATTTAGATATAATATTTTAAGATCAAGGAAGATCGGTCTTAATCTCTACTTACATGTAAGCCCAGGAAGTCAAGTTTTTAAATGCAGATAAGTATGGAAAATCAATAAATTCCTTCCTCTTTTATTCGGGCTGCTTACTTATGAAATAGTTATTAACATTTTGTGTTTCATTTAACTGCCATGCTTAGCCCTAAATATTAACTTTTACAAACTGAAAAATCGTTCCAACCGACATGAAATAACGCCAAGGAAACTCTAATGCAGGTAACAACACCAGCCTCAGCAAACTACATAATGAAAACCCATCGCAATTAAAGGAATGGGGTAATCTTCCTATTCTTTAAGTTGACAATATATAAACAATCCTCCAGTTTAGCAGTATAGCAGCAAATATTATCTCTGTCAAATGACTAACTGTTGTTAAACAGAAATTTTCCCAAGCAAGATTTTAAAAAAAGAGACACAAAATTTCATAAACATGTACTATTAAAATTGAAGGCAAGTATAATTTCATTCTGGTATCCCCAATGTACTTAGCATTATAATTAAACTTTTGGTTCATGTGAGCTAAAAGCTACGTTTTGCTTTAATTTGCGTGATATTAACACAAAACATTAACACAAACAAAGGTTGGCCCATTTATGCAACCAAAGGCTTTGTGGGAATTCAATATTTTACAATTTTCCGTCTTTAATTAACGTATTATCATTAGCAATTTTAAAAATCTTTAACATGTATCATATCCGTTAGCATTCAACCTTACCCTCCTCAATCACACCCTCAAACAGCTTTAATAAATGTTAAGTATCCTTAGTGATCGTGTCATTCCGGTTGCCTATTGTTAATTTTGGAGTCAGAAAGAAAAATCTATTAAGATATGCGATGTCACTGATGAAAGCGAATGTTTAATTTTGAAGAACTTAAACATGTATGTAGTTGTTTATGCTTTTAATAATTGTCAAAATCACTTTAATGTTTTGTATTCATTTAAGAGAGAGAGAGAGAGAGAGAGAGAGAGAGAGAGAGAGGGCAGGCAGACTATATGAAAAAAGTCTTTGAAGCTTTCAGACATCCAGAAAGACAGATTAACAGGACTTGGATATTAGGAAAACATCTTTTAATTATTAAACTTCTAACTTTTCCTTTTTTTAAAACAAATATATTATCTCACAAGTGTGAGATACACTGTAATATATTTTTTTGTTCATTTTTCATGAGTTCTTATTTTTGTGTGTTTGTGAGTGGCCCGGGGGGGGGGTTACGTAAAAAATGAAAAATGTTATTTTAATGCTGCAATGTGTAATGTAAATATTAAAAAAATTAATAAGTTGGGTTTTTATTTTATTGCATATTATTGTATAATATTATCTTAGCTGGATACGGCCCTTACATAAAGGCAATAGCATAGTCTGTGCTTTGCCCGAGATTTACCTTTATTTTCCCAATACGTTTTAAGTACATTAATTATAGTGTATCCAAGCTGGTGTTCATTTTATTATAACAAGACTTTATATTAAATTATTTTGAAAATAAAATCGATTGGATTCTTTTTTAGGAAAAAGATACCTTAAAATGGCGAAAATTAAAGATTATGTCCTAGGCACAATGTTCTTGTCACTTTTTGCCACCTTCCTTACACCTTTTATCTCATAGAAAAACTTTTATGGTTACACATTCGCAATATTTACACCCTTTTGTAGATAAAAGAAATTGTCCAACTGATCGTTAAATTAGGGCATAAGAACAAAACGATTAAGGTCCTCCACTTAATATTCCATACTATGATTTCTTTTAACTTTTATCGAAGCTGGTGATTTTGATTATTATTTATTCATAATAGTCAGATATACAAACACGTACATGATTAATTGCTCACATTTTGTTTGATTTGTTTCTACTCGTGTATAAAATCAATTTATGCTTCACAGAAAAAATCTCCTTTGAAACATTATAGAAATTATAAAAGTGTTGACCTTTTACCTATCATTTGTACCAGTTTAAAATTGGTTGTCGATGTCACGTGATATATTGATATAAAAGACATTACTCTTCTGGCAGGAAAATAAATCATCAAAATTCTATATCTTTTTCAGGTGATTGAATGTAGCATTTTAATTTACGGCTTATGAGTAAAGTATATAAGTAAACAAAATGCATGCGTGTGTTCTTACTGTCATGCATAATTAATACAAACAATAGCTTGATTAAGCTACGTTAACTGTCTAAGGCGTAAGATATTAGTGCGCCCGGAAGTTCATCCTCAGCGTCTACATAGTGAAAACCCATCCAAATAAAAGGAGTGTCGTAATTTTCCCATTCTCAAAGCCAACAAAAGATAGCAGAAATTATTATCCTTGTCAAATGTCTAGATATGCACCATACATAGCATAATAAAGGTACATCTTTTATATAAGTTAAGCACAAACCAAATGGTAACTGCCTTTAGACACAAGAAAAATGATATAAAGGAAAGCAATAAACAAATAAGTTAAAGGCATAATTATTATCTTATCATTCAGCATGCGACCAAGTGGAAGATTGTATTAATTAATAATGTTGAGCATAACCTAATCTATAAGAATATCTTGTTTGTGGTTGGCATCATAAAAAGTCTATTTATTTTCATTTTCTAGCAATTACAGAGGATTTTTTGAAAACCAAGAATAGAGATTGTGACCAATTTGTATGAAATAAAAGTAAATCTCAAGCTAAAGATTTATTAAAGAGTTACAACAACCTGATATGCATTTATTAAATTGTTTAATCATGTACATAATTTTTATCATTTTTGATAATAATAAATCAATTATAAAAAAAATCGCTGCTTGTTTGTTTGTTTGTTTTTTTTAAAATTACTTATTATAAATGTTTTTTGTATATATAAAATGTATATATGAAAATAATATTGGGTTTTATGCATTGTTAATTTAGAAATTAAAATTTTAGGACAAAATATATCATAATTATATATGTATGGAAATGAATTTGCTTCAATCGGCGAGATTTATCTTTCGATATAATGTAAATATTAAATACGGTTTGTACATCTTTTGACAAGGACAAGGGCACATGTCATACTCGACTATCTTTTTAGATCGTTTAATATATTTTTTAATGTGTATTTGCTTATTTTGCACATTTATAATTATTTATCACATGTTTTTCTCGCATTATCACCGGTGTGAGATCGTTTTGTCAAGTGTGAGGCCACTTTAGAACGTAAACAAACGAAATGCAAAATGATGGATTAAGATTATAATAAATAAACATATATCAACACCATTGCATTTAGAGACTTAATTAATTACATTGTAATTAATTATCTATACCTGGGGGGATAAATTTAGGTCCTTTCAAGTGTCTGATTTACTACCACACTGACAAAAATGCTCTGGACACAGCCGAAGGGAAAATAAACATTTCTTGGAAAAGTAGTTAAAAAAAAAGCGAACTATACGACAACTAATAGCTTTCCAAAAGGCTTACTTGACTCAACCAAATTATTCCAGCGGAAGCATGTATCAATTTTTTTTAATAAGAAATGAATCTTACTTTTTGCTGCTGATCATAAATTAATAATTGGAAAGTGCAAAAGTATTTTTCTTTAATTTTCAGGAAAGTATCAAATATTTTTTAGCCTGAAAGCGGAAAAGAAAACAATTAATCATGTGCTATATTAAGTTGGCAATATAATTTCTATTGCCTTTTAATCATATTCTAGATAAGGGCTCTCATACCAAAACAGTACAGTTGAGTAAATGCAAAGTTTTCTTTGACTCAAATAAAATTTTTTGTTTCAAAATTTTCCATATTACCTTAATCTTAGCTACTCCCAATCAAAATCCGGCTATTGTATACATTACTTGTTCAGATTGCTATCACTGAATGTCAATTTTTGTTTGGTACTAAAATTGACACCTAAGGATGGCATTTATACTTTCTAAAATGTTTTTCCTTTTATACTTATTTCATGTATTATATGTGTGGATTTGTCTTTTGATAATTGAAGGCCACACAACATATCCGCGGGATGTATCATCACAGTTTAACATGATAAAACTTATTTCAAATCAATTGGATGCAGTTCTAGTTTATATAGGTTCCGAAAAGTTGTCTTATTGCCCGCTTCTTTAATTTCAAAAAAGATAAATTTACCTAAAAAAGCACAACTATAAGCGAAGAAAAGGAAACAAGAAAATGGCTACATCCAAAGATTATGCCCAAAGCAGCCTCAATGCCCTAGTCAATTTTTCGCTACTCTCGGCTTTTTTTTCTCAAAGAAAAAATCTCTTATTACGGTCATGGTCCAGTATAATTGGTCCATTTAAACTGTGAATGTGACATTATGACGCTCTAAGTCCTGTGTTACCTAGACCTTTTATAGTTATGATTTAAAAAAAAATCCAATTGATTTGAAATAAATTGATATCAAAAGGCATTACTTTCCTAACAGAAAAAATAGTTAAACTTCTATATATATTTTTATGGTGATCAAATTTAGCAATGTACATGTACTTAACAGCTTATAGGACAGGTTTAAAAGTATACAAAAAGCGTAAACAAAAAATGTGATTTTAGTCATTCATAATCGACACGAATTGTAGCGTGAGTAGCTTAACAGTTGATTACAAGAAGTAACTGCTCTGAGGTGTATGATATAAATTCATATCACCATCGCGCAATCTTCAAAGCGATAACCCATCTGAACAAGCATTCTGAGAGTATTGCATAAGCAATACACGTCCCCACCGGTTTGTGGAAATTGTGAAAACAATACACTGTTATGCAGAATATCAAACCCGAACATTAAAAAATTGAAATATAAAAAAATAATTTTCTCGAAAATGTGCCAACCAGACGCTGCAAAAGTGTAAACTTGATCTGTAGTTTAACATTTTGAAGCTGTTCAGCAAATTTCAAATTATTACTCAAACGCATAAAGAAAACATAGGTAATCATAGATTACTAAGCTCACCGAGACGGATCATCACCCTTATGAGACATCACCTTCATAAGACCACCTTTATCATTTTATATGAAAATCATACTTTATGATCTTGGATTCTGTTATGACAAAATATCGTATATCATCTGATAATTTTTTTTATGATAATCATATGTTCATATGTTAATCAATACAATGATATAAAATTAAAAATTGCATCATGTCATATTTATAATATACATCATATAATACAATTAAATACCGTAATAAACAATAATGAGATATGATATTGTAACATATGATATGACATTGTATTGTGTTATACCTTATTGTATTTGATCACATAATACAATATCATAAAATATAATACAATATAGTATTATATTACAATATCATATTACATAATACATCATAACATTGAAACATTATATTATATTGTATAATATAGTATGATATTGTATTGTATGACACTGAAACATATTTGATACATTATATGATATTATATCATAAAATACAATATAATTTGATTCCCAACATTGTATCTTATCAAATGATACAATATTATGTGATAAAGTAAAATATCATAAAATACATTATTATATTATACATATTGTATCATATGACACAATAATAAATATTACAATATCATATAATACAATTTCATGTGATATGATAATATATTATATAAACCAATATCATATCATACAATATCGTATGATACAATATTATATAATATTACAATACCATATAATACAATTTCATATGATATAATTCTATATTAAAGAAACCAATATCATATTATACAATATTGTATGATACATAATAGAATATACAATATTGTATGATACAATATAATATTTTGCAATATCTTATGTAATTGTATCATTTGATAAAATAATAGATTAAAAATACAATATTGTATCATTATATACAATACTAAACATCACAATATCATATCATAAAATATCAAAAAAATTGATGCAATATCATATTGTATCGTATCACTTTTTATAATACAACATATGATATCATATTGTATCATATCAAACAATATTGTTTCATATCATACAATACTATATCATAGGAATCATGTTATATCATTTATCAAAAAACATATCTATCTATCGAGCAGGTTTGAGTGAGGTAGGAGATTTCTTTAGCATCCTTGATAATGGAGATCAGGCTCTGCATCTGAAGCAACCTCTGCGTTTAATTTATAATAAAGTTAAATCAACTATGCAAGCTATCATCTATAAAACATGTGACCTGATCCAAAAAACTAAACCTCACCCAGCATCCGAAACCTATGGCTCAGATTCAGCATTCAAGCCCATCAGGTGCATTGGTATCATAAGACGCATCATCCATGCAAGTTTAGTGAAGTTTGGACCAGTAATAACTAAGATATCATCATCAGAGGGCACTAGCAATTAAAACCTTAACTTCCTCCAGCATCCACAACATATGGCTCAGATTCAGCATCCATGCCTGTCAGGTGCATCTGTATCATAAGACACACCATCCATTCAAGTTTGGTGAAGTTAGGACCTGTAATAACTAAGATTTATTTTTTAGCATCCTTGATAATGGAGATCAAGCTCTGCATCTGAAGCTACCTCTGCGGTTCATTCATATTACAGTTAAATCAACTATGCAAGTTTGAAGTAATACTTTCATCTATTAAACATGTGACCTGTTCCAAAAAACTTAACTTTATCCATCATCCGAAACCTATGGCCCAGACTCAGCATTCAAGCCTGTCAGGTGCATCAGTCTCATAAGACGCACCATCCATGGAAGTCTGGTGAAGTAAGGACAAGTAATAGCTAAGATATAATCATCAGAGGGCACCTGCAACAAAAACTTTAACCAGCTCTAAAAACCTAAACATTTTCCAGCATCCGAAACCTATAGCTTAGATTCAGCACTCAAGCCTGTTTTGTGCATCAGTATCATAAGACACACCATCCATGCAAGTTTGGTGAAGTAAGGACCAGCAGTAACTAAGATATTGCTATCAAAGGGCACCTGCAACAAAAACTTTAACCTGGTCCAACATCCTTAACCTCCTCCAGCATCTGAAATTTTGGACCCAGATTCAGCATCCAAGTCTTTCAAGTCCATAAGTAGGTCCAGATGCATCATCCATGCAAGTTTGGTGAAGATAGGACAAGTAATAGCTTAGATACAGGACCTGCAACAAAAACTTTAACCAGGTCCGGACGCCGACGCCACCGCCGACGCTGACGCCGAGGGTATAGCATAAGCTCCCCTTGACTTCGTCTCGGTGAGCTAAAAAAAGTGTGGAAAACTGAAGTGGGACAGACAGACGGACAGACAGACAGACAGACAGACGGACAGACTGACGGACGCAGAGGAAAGCTAAAGTCCCCTCTGGTGAAAACCGGTAGGGGACTAACAAAAGGAATCGGGTATTTTTCCCCATCGTAATGTTGACGAAAGATAAACCACCATTATGATGATAAAACACCGGTTTAATTCAAAGTTATCATTAATTTTTTAAACTAGATTTATTATATTGTAAAATTAGATAATATATATTTTAATTTTTTTCAAAAAACTCTTATTTTTTATTTTCGCTCACAGTAAAGCTTCCAAAAATTAATATAGTTGCAGCAACATAATTGGAAAAAACCCCATTTCAATATTTTGTAAATGTACAAAATGTACAAACACATTACTTTTTTTCTCTTAATTTTTCCCCTAGGAACATTTGCGATGACTCATCAAATTTATGAGCGGATGAATATCAGGTTTCTTTGAATTAGGACAAACAGGGGTTTAATTTGTCAGTCGTAATAGTTGGCTAAAATGAGGGAGAATCCAGACGATATATCCCCTATTTAGAATGAACCTAAAGATGAATGCGTTCAGAATGTTGATTTATTTGAACCTGTGCCATAGGTTTGTGAGGGTATAATCAGGTGGACAAGTCTCCTTATATAGCAAGGAATATTTCGGCATAAAGCTAACTTTGTCTGAAGTTGGTACTTGGTTCGTAGAATCAGTGAGGAGTCTTTCATTCCTTTTGCATATTTCTTAGCTACGGGTAAGTTAGATCAATGATTATTCAGATACTTAATTAGTTTTAAAATGACATTAATTCAGACATTCGAGAGTTTTGATAAAAAATCGTGTAACTTTTTAAAAATATATTTATCAAAATCATGTACTTGTGTTCTGATGGTGTCAATTCATATGCAATCAAGAAAATTAGTATTCTAAATATGTGTACAACTTTTTTTTAATGTTATAACTAGATATACTTGCAACGATAATCTCGTTTACGATTTATGATAACAGAGAACAGAAAGTTAAAGTTGTTTATCTTTTTAGTCGCTTAAGAAAAGGGAAAATTGAAACAATATATCAACCCCTATTTAAAATATACATTCACAATAGTAAAAAAATTGAACGAAATTTAAGTGTTCGGACCTATGATCATTTGCAATTGTCAGGTGACCAAAATGACATTCCACATTCAGCTAACTTTGTCTGTTGTTGATATTTGTTTGGTTTGTGGAAGCAGTAAGATATCTTTCATTTGTTTTGTCGATTTATATACTTCAGGAAAGCCCCTTCAATGGTTATCTAGGTATATAAGTAGCTTTAAAATAAAATGAATTTAGAAAAATAGGAGTGTAGATAGAAGAAACTATGTATAAATCTGTTTTGATAAAAATAAAATCAATCCTGAGAGAGGTATAGCGAACTTCATATACGATTTCGCCAACATTATAGCGCTTTTGCAAACATGCGACATTTTCAATTTTTTACAATATTTAATTTGATATATTTAAAGAAACATAAATTACACAACTACTAGGTTAAAAGAGTCATAGTTATTTCACACAAGAGTAATAAAATGTTCGTTTTGGTAGGAAAATAGTTAGTATGTAATACAAAGTTAGATATACTGAGTATTAAATCCACTTTAAACCAAAGAAATCCAATCGAAATTATGTTCTACACATTTACATTGAATTGCTTTGGGGTTTAGGCCAAATTTAATTCTATTTTTAACGTAACCCTCACGCGGAGAAATTTGGTTTAAAAAACTCAAACAAACACCTATTTCAATTTGATCTTTTACACTTTAATTATGCTAAAATACTGTAATCCATAAAAATTGGAAATGTTTAAAGCACATTATGGACTATAACTCAGATACTTAGTAGGATTATTTAGGACGTTAACTATTGAAGAGGTAATCTTTATGAAGCTTGATTACTCACTCTATTTGTTTTAATGCAAATGAATAAAAAATCAATTGTTTGAAAAAGTTTTGCTTCTTTTAATTTTATCTTACTCCCTCAAAGGTTTGGTTTCTGAAGTTACTTTAAACATAAAATTTATTTTGGGCGATCGTACGATCGTAATTATATAAACTCCTCTCTCTATCTTTTTGGAGGTCCGTGTTGCTCTGCTTTGAATTTGTATTTCGTTTTACGGATATTTGAGATGGTTGACGGTTTGTTATTGTTATTTTTTCATTCAGTTAATGACTTTTCTAAACATTCACGTATATAGCCACATTTATTGAAAACATATCCTTATAATGTGATGCATGCGTGGCCTAGTGGTAACGCCTAGATATTTTGATTTTTCCGGACCCTGGATCGATTAATAAAGTATTTATTAGGGATGTCAACGAGTACTCGAGTACTCGACTATTGCTCGGTCACGGCGATCATCGACTAAAATTTTCTTAGCCCATTACTCGTTATAGATTGAAGAAAAATCTTGAAAACTTTCTTTTTCCTTAACACGGCAATTCTGGGCCTTGAATAGAAATAAGAGTTTTCTCGACTATCGCTCGGCTAATGGCTCCGATTAATCGACTAAGCCAACGGAGTAAAATTGACATCCCTAGTATTTATATGTAATTATGTAAATATATATTTTTTACTCAGAGCATAACACGCATAGAAAAGTTATAATTGTTTTATCTTATCTGCTGTTTTGATGATTTTTATATATCAAATCCTATTGAATAATTCTGAGTATGATCGCATCAAACATATATCTTCAATAACACTACACTCTGTCTTCACTTGAATTAATTGCATTTTGCAGGAAGTAATCACGGTTCAGAATACCAACTAACTTTATATAGACTTCTACCCATTCATTTCTCTATGTAGGTTTCCGGAATTTATTACAATGTTTATGAATAAATAAATGAATGAAGCTTAATATATTATTTTGGTAAAAGTTTCTTTTCGTTCAAACACGGGCTATGCAAAGTAACGGCAGAAGGCGCTATGTGATATACCTTATTGGGCGTTTTATTTTACAATGGTTTAAAATAAGATCAACAACATTGCGATTGCTTATATTGCGAGTTTTTTAGCTTAGAGAAAATAAGAGGTAAATGTCAAAAATGAGTGAATAAACCAACAACACTCCATTCACAAGGAGCTTGCATACATAACAAAACATAACAAAATTAAAAAAAAAAACCGATGGAGTTTAAAGAAATTAAGCGTGGTTAAAAAATCTCCAGTCACGTGGTACACAGACAATTTCGCATTTAGTCACCAACACGAATAATCATAAAGCACAATTTCATTCTCTCGTAAGTATTTATTATAAAAAAGGTTTGTAAAAAATCTGGTTACCTTAACACAAAATTTATTTGATGTTTTACTTTGCCTTACATACATTTATTTCTACAACTACAATGCAAAGACGGTTGCAATAGTGCGCATTTTAATGTTAATTATATATTATAGAAAAAAAGAATGGCAGTGTGGGTATCAACATCTGGAAGTCATATTCCGGAAAATGCCATACGTGCCGGATACGAGGAGAACGGAAATCCTCTGTTTATTGCCCGGGCTAAGAAAGAAGGCACATGGACCTCCGGAAAATGCAGTCCAAATTACGAAGGAGCCTACATCCCTTACGACGGCAAGGAATTCATCGTCAAAGATTACGATGTTCTTGTATATCCGATCAACGCCGTAGGATTCTTGGATTGGAAACATGCATCCGGCGGAAACGTCCCCGACAACGCCTTCAAAACGGACAAAGATCTGTACGTGGGACGGGCCAATCACGCCGGATGTCTGATTCCGGGTAAAATTAGCACTCGCTATAAGGTTGCTTACATGGGATACGGGCTGAAAGAGCACACCACAAAAGAATACGAAGTCCTCTGTCAAATCAAGTAGCTTGGAGAGATCAACAGGAATTGTTTATGGAAAAGAACTATCTTAATCACATAAGTAATGCTCTTCCAAATAAAAAAGCAGACATCAATATCAATACATTTGATATACAAAATAAAAATGGCTAAAGTTTCAGATTCTTATGCATATCATTGTGCGAAGAAGAAACACTACGATGTAAATGAAAAAGGTTAAAAGTTTTCTTTAAGTGTTTGTAAATTATATCATTGAAAATATTGAAAAAGTTAAAAGTGATTGTATACGGCCTATTAAATCTAAAAAAACCGCATTATATACACAGAGCTTTTTTTCTCGAACTTTGTAAACCTTATAAATATTTGTTACTTTTGTATTTCGCTTGTAACAATCAAATTTTGATAAAACATTTAATGTCACAAGATATATTGCTTTTAGAAAAGGTATTTCTGTCCTGGGAGAAAAATAAATAACTTACAGTTGATGTGTAACGTAAGAAAACAAAAAGCGTGTGTTTTCACTGTCATACATAATTTAAACGTATCATAGCTTGTATATCCTAAAAGTCGATTACACTAGGTAGAGTCTGAGGCGTATAATATAAATGCGTCCCAGAAGTTCATCATCACCTTCTTGCAATCTACATAGAGAAAAACCACATCCCAATAAAAGGAATGTGCTAGTTTTATCATTCTAAAAACCGACGAAAGATAGAAGCAAATAGTACTCTTGTCAAATTTTTGGATATGCACCGTACATAGTACAATTGAGGCACATCTTTCACTCTCATTTCCTAAAGCATTGTACATGGCTTACAAAACGTAGCAATGTAAAGGACAATTTATATAGAATTCCCTTTTTATTTCAGAATATTGTTAAAAAGAAGTTTTTCTTCACTTTTACAAAATCATCAATACGTTATCATTTAATAAAAATTAATTAAAACATATTACACTTCCTTACGAACTCTAAAACTGGACACAAAAAGCCATGCAAAACTTACAAAAAAACCTATCAAACTTTTAAAATGATAGGTTTTAACCATATAAATGCTAATAAAAACACCAGTTTTAGTTAAGGTAGGTAATGGTGATCTTTTTAAACAAGATCTATTATATTTATCATATGATTTCTCAACTTTTCATTATTCAGGTTAACGGGTTTTTTTTTCGCTCACAGTATAGCTGAACAAAGTTGAATATAGCTGCAGCAACTTTATTGAAAGACAAATTTCAATATTTTGACACTGACGCGTTTTTTTCTTTGAATTTTTTTCCTAGAATCATTTGCGATGACACATCAAATTTATGAGCCGATAAATATCAGCAGGCATGTTCACGCAACTTTCCTAAGATATAACCTAAGTGTGTTCCTAAGATATGACTTAGGAAAAAAGTTATGAACGTCCTAAGATCAACTTAGAACACGTCTAAAGATGTAGCTCGACGGTAACTTAGGAACATCTTAAGTTACGGTATCCTAACCTTCTTACTTTTCATATTATTATAGAATTATATATTATTATATAGATCGATTTTTAGAGACTTTTGCCACAGAAAAGTGTAAGTGTCGGTAGTTAAAACAATATGTCTAAAACCAGTAATTTTAATGTATACATTTTTTAAAATTTACAAATACTTTAATATATATGTCAGTGTCTAATAACAATTTAGTAAAAAAAAAAACCCCAAAAAACAAACCCAAAAAACAAACCAAACCGAAAAACCAAAAGTGAAAAAAAGCCCCCCCCCCCCCCTGAAATCCAAATGACTGCTTTTAAAAAAGAAAAAGAAAATATGTATCAGGACAGAAATAGCTTACAAAGCAAATAATTTTTTAAACAACACTTGTGCATTCGTTGAGTGTAAATTAACATTTGATAATCTTGTCATTCAAGTACATAAATACATAAATACGCGCTTGTCTTAGAATTTAACGTTACATGTAGAATAAACACATGTACAAACACAACCATTTTCCCTTTAATCTGCAAAAAATAGAATACACGAACATATTAAATAAGAAATAAGTCATAATATATCTCGAAAATACATAAATTCAGTGTATTCAACATTTCAACGAAATTTTTCAAGATTTTTTTTTCTGAATGAAGTGATAAAAATTAGCCGATGTAAATTTACTTTTTAGCCAAGGATATTTGAAAAATTTACAAAAGAATCAAAACAAAAAATGTATCTCACGTAGTGTACATTGTAGATGTTAAGAATACAAAGCCAGTATTAGGGTTAGAATAAATTGCTTAAAAGACAGGCATTTTGCAACGGGGAATGGGGATGAGGGTTTGGGGTCTCTCTCCACATAACTTTGTTAAAATGAGCATACATGATAGAATAAATGACTTTGCCCCTCTCCCACCTTATTTCCCAGATTGGGAGTTTGAGTTTTTTCGGATATGCTGGAACTTCAAAAAATATTGCTTTATTCTGCCGGTCTTCAAAAAATCTTCACAACAGTCCCAATATTCCCAAAAACAAAAGGACAAAGTTATAGGGGTTTCTAAATTTAGGATAGCTTCGAGAAACAGACATAAAGGGGCATGGTCACGATTTTGGTCAAATTTTATTTTTCTGTTTTTATTATCTAAAATGCTTTAGAATTGCATTTCTAATAATCAAATGAAATTTGGGTGCCAGTCGTTGAGTTTTAAGGAAGATACAGGGCTCACAATTCTTCGTCATGTAAACAAGGCTCGTGTCCTGTTTTTGTTTACATAGGTTCAATATACCAGTTAAAAGTTTTTCTCAAGCTGATTTGTCTATCTTTTTATTCATTTTAAGCATAAATAAACAGCTCCTAACGATTTAAACATTCATTATAGGTTTAAAACGGGAATTTTCACTTCAATACTCAATATGTAAACAAAAGATTTGGTTTTTTGAAGCAGTAAGATGGCTTTTATTTATTTTGCAGATTTCTTAACTATGGGTAAGCCACCTTGATGAATATTGGTGCAATTATTTAGTTTTTAAATGAAATGAATTCAAGAATATGGAGGTTGTGAAAAAATCGTATATACAGGGAATGGTTTCGAAAATCAGATCGCTTGATTTATCACTAAATATCATTTTGAACGCATTGTCTATTGTTATATATGAAACTTTTAATGAATCACAAAGACACTGTCATCATTTAAGGCAATCCTTGGTTTTCTTTTTTCTTAAAAAAAAAATTCATACATAAAGAGAAATCTCCGGATGACTTATGTATTTCATCATCTGTTTAAATTTGATAAAACTCATAGTTTTAAGATGATTAAAATTTGACCGTTAATAAAATAAGAACACTTAATTTGTACAAATGTTATATTGCAAACTTTAAAGAACATAACACATAATGCTCCAAACATTTGTTATTTAACTGCACAAAAGTCCCTAAATCTTCGATTAGAAAGATAATGCTTGTTTAACTTATACATATCTGAAGACATTGATTTTTGTGCAAGATTTGTGTATGGGTTTTATCAAAAAAGATAATAACAAACAGTATGATAAACAAAAGGTCTATATCTTATCTCGCATGTTTTGTCCTGCATCCTGGACCACCTTTCCACAAAGATACACCATACCATATAAACAGAATTGACAATGTACATTTAGTTTTCAAGAAATTAAAAATGTTTAACTGCTAAAGCAGGACACACTATGCTGTTCTGATTAAAAATGATCAATGCAGAAAAGGGTATAACGCACTTATTATACAATTTCGCAAACATTGTAGCGCTTTTGCAAAAATGAGACCTTTTAAATTTTACACAATATTTATTTGAATTTATTTAAAAAACAATAACATAAATTACACTATCAACAACTTAAATGAGTCCTAGATATTCTACACTATATTAATAAAGTGTTAAGGTTTTGTTGGAAATATATTGGAAAATAGTTAATAAGCAAAAACAGTTAGATATTTGAACATTGGAACCTCTTTAAACCAAAACAATCGGATTAAAATTATGTTGTACGGGTATCAATGTGCATGTACATTGATTTGAATTTGATTTAACTTGGTATTTAGACAACTATTTTAACAGTGACTTTTCTAAAACATCCATGTATATAGCCACAGGTATTAAAAAGTCATCTTAATAATTAAATGTATGCGTGGCCTAGTGGTAACCGTGGGTTTGATTTTTGCGTCGCTGGATCGATTTCCCCAAGCATAAAAATTTTGTGCTTTTTTTTTCACTTATAACATAATAAAATGAAGATGAAGGTTTTCCGAATTAATGACAAACCAGTTTATAAGCTTTATAAATGTATGAACTTTGACATATTTTTAAGTAAAAAAAAGTTTTTTTTCGTTCAAACTCAAGTGTATGCGAAATAGTGGTAAAAAAGTGTCATGTGATATACCTCTTTTGGTTATACAATAAGATAACGACAATTACGTTTACTTATTTTGAGAGTTATTTAGCTGAGAAAAAAAGATATAAATGACAAATTAAGAACAACACTTTATTAACGAGGCCGAGTACAGAACGAGTACTCACACTTTCGCGCAGCGTTTCATTTGTATTGTGACGTCATCTTTTTGCTTTGTTGACGCCATGGCGTGATAGTTTCAACTACAGATATTCCGCAAAATTTGTTGAAAATAGCTCGTTTGATGTGTAAAATTGATATTATATTGTGGAATAAACATAAATATCTCGAAGTATAAGCTATTTTTGGGCTCGGGTCGAAAACGTGAAGAGGGTTCAGCAAGCCTAACCCTCTGTCACGTTTTCTTAACCCGCCTAAATATCGCTTCATTCATTTATTTCAAGACATTAACAATGTATTTTATATTAATTACCCTTAATATGTGATGTTATATATTTATTTATTACTTAAATATGTCGTAATGTTTTAATAACACAATAAAGATCACCATTTCCGTCTTTGTCGAATAAAAAATAGCAATTATCTGACAAACTTGGAAATTGGGCGTACAAAAAATAACTTTGATAAGACCCCTGGAACAAACCAGGAGGTAAAAGGTTTTTTTAATTTGACAATTTGATACCTTTTAGCAATAACTTTAATATGTAGAACAGAAAAAGAAATCCCTAGGGCAGAAGTTTAAAAAATGTGCAAATTTGGTACATTGTAAGCAAAATCCCATAGGGTCCTATGTTAAAAATTAACACACTTTGAGATGACCCCTTAAACAAACGGTGTGTTAAATGTCTTATTTTTTTTATCTTAAAATAATAATTATATCACTAGAAATTCATGTAAGAAATTTCATTCAAAAATCTAGGGCAGAAAAAATTAGTCCCGGCCTCGTTAAATATAAACTTGCAAACATTACAAAACATAAAGAAATTCAACAAAGAAAATAGAATAGGAATTCAACAAAATAGGCTGAATAAATAAAGCGTGGTCAAATGCCTCCAGTCATGTGGTACACAGTCATTTTTGCATTCCATCAGCAACACGACTAACCATTAAGCACAATTTCATTCTCTAGTTACTTTTACACAAGATTTACTGTATGTTTTTCTCTCCTTAAAAAATGTTTTTTTCTAAAGCTTCAAATGAAAGGATAATAACAATCGATAATTATTTATTACAGACAAATAGAGTGGCAATGTGAGTATCAACATCTGGAAGTAATATTCCGGATAATGCCATACGTGTCAGTTACGAGGAAAGCGAACATCCTCTAATTATTGCCCGGGCAAAGTAGGAAGTCCCTTGGACCTCCAAACAATTGAGTCCAGAACACAAAAGAGCCTACATTCCATATAGTGGCAAGGAAATTATCGTCAAAACTTTCTCGTATATCCAACCAACGCTGTGGGATTCCTGGTTTTTTAACAACCAAAACTCTTAATGATTCAACAAAATCTTATTTATATATAATCAAGGCCCAGGCTTCCATTAAACATTTGTTGGAACCACATTTAATGGTGCCTTGTTTCCTATCTTTCTTACTTTTATGTTGATACATCAGTTTAAATATGTATTCTGGTGATTTCTATCGATCAAAGCATAAATTCATCACATATCAACACCCATGTCTAGCCTCCTGTTTGCCACGTACATAATTATATTGACATTGCTTTATCAGATTTCCAGTTAAATTAAAATCATTTGTGAGGAAACTTTAATATACTTTTTTGGACCAACCCATTTCTTAAACACTAAAATATGTTCTTGTCCATCTTTTTGCATAACCCACAATAAGGGCTACTCTCTTTGATGTATACCACACATATATGATGGAACAACAAAAACACTGATTCAATGTTCTAAAACTTGCACTGATAAATAACCATTAATTAAACAATTCAAACAATACTGTATAAACTATATGCATGAAAGTTGAGGAAAGGTACACATGTATTTTATGATTTTAAATGCTAGTTGCCTATCTAAAATTTAACATAAACTTCTTTATCACACAAACATTACTTATAAATAAGGATAAGTGGGGAGGTGTTGTTTGACGTGCACCCCCACTACCCCCCATCTTAGTATTCCAAATGGCGCTGGTATCAATACCAGTTTACTGAAACTGTTCAAAACTTCAATGATCAAACTTAGAATTACCTCGCTTGTCCTGAGCAATAAAAATAGACCAGAAATAGGCAGAAAATAATTTATATACTTCAACACCCTATATTAATTGCAAAGTCGTTTCCGTGTTTTAATGCTTGTGGACTAATGAAAATACAAAGTTTTACACAGAAGCATTCAGATGAGATGGTACTTTTTGAAATGAATTTTCATTGTGACTGGTACATGTATGTTTTCATCTTGCACGAATTTTACAATAAGTAAAGAACACCTTTTATGAAATGTGTTTTGAAAGAATTGTAGTCTGATATCTGCCTGAAATTCATCTTTCTATTCCCATTACGTTTTAAATAAAAAAAAAAAGCTTAATAATAATAATAATACAAAAAACATCTTTACCTTTTTATTCACAAATCATTTTAATATTACAAATTTACCATTTGTGTGAAAACATAAAGATGTTATAATTTTTTCGTGCTTGTTTTTTTTATAATAATAAAGTAGAAAGACTCAAGGATTTGAGCTTCGAATGATTACTATTTTCTGAACCTGAATTTTTATTTATTTGTCAAAAAATATATATGTATGACAATCTCACATATCTATACAAGAAATTGTTTCGTAAATAAAATCGCTTGATGTTTCATTAAATGTTAAGCATTGTCTATTGTTATATGTGAAACTTTTAATGAATTACAAAGACACTGTCAGCATTAAAGGCATTTCTTGGTATTCTTTTTATTTTAAAAAAAAATCATACATAAAGAAAAAAATGAGGTATATATTTTATCATCTGTTTGAATAAGATTAACCTTATATTTTAAAGATCATTAAAATTTGACAGCATAAAGCAGGAAAACATATTTTGTACAAATGTTTTATTGTAAACATTGAATAATATACCGCAAAATGCTCCAGACATTAGTGATTTAACTGCACAAAAGCCCCGAAATATTCGATTAGTAAAATAATGCTTGTTTGACTAACATATCCGATGACATTGATTCTTGTGCAGGATTTATGTAGGAGTTTTATATCACAAAAGATAATATAGAACAGTATGATAAACAAAAGGTCTACACATTATCTCGCATTTTTTTGGGGTACTGCATCCTGAACCCCCTGTTAGACAAAATTCACGTGTATTATCTGTTCCTCTTTCCACAAAGATATACCATACCGTATAAAAAGCATTGACCATGTACATGTAGTTTTTAAGAAATTGAGAAAGTTCAATTGCTAAACCAGGACACACTATGCACGAAATACGACAACAGACAAAAGTTATTGCTATAGGTCACCTCAATGACTCAGATAACCTTAAAAATTTTATTCACATTTTATAATAAATGTGTGAGAATTTTGTTGAGCACGTTATGAATAAAACAAAGAGAAAACCAAAGAAATATTAAAACTAAAAAAAATTGTTAACTCCCGAAAAAACCCCAGGAAAAGCCATTGCATTGTAAAAAAACAACAACAACCTACAGACTATATCACAGATTTTAAAATTCTTGCTTCACCTATGACAGTAGAAGCAGTGTTGCTCTAATTCAGACCATTTATCTTTAGAAAATTGAGGTTTTCAACATAAATAATATCTTCGCTTATTTTTAAAATCGTTTTATTACTCACACAAGGCATAACTTTCCCGATTTTGACACTAAAATAATTGAGTTATAGTTATAGCAACAGTTATAGTGTTGCTACAGTACAAAAAAGGAGTTTCTACATATGCACTTCATCTTGTCACTCATTTTGTTCAGACGTACATAGCGCTATTTCGACAATGCAGCGGCCATAAAATGATCATAGAAACGCATAAATTCCTTCATGCTGAAAGAGTTCTTTAAAGTTTGGAGTTCTGTAAACTAATATCGAGGCATCTTGGACCATTCCAAGCTTTTCAAAGGAGAGGGGTCCACTTGTCTGTCCTGGGCAACGAAATATTTCTTAAAATCATTCATGCCGGCTTCATGAAATTATGACAAGTATGGCTTGATATTGAAGAGTAAGACGAACTCAATATAAAAGGAACAAACCGATACATCATTTGACAAGCTTTGTAATTCCTACAAAAGAATATAGTAACCTACAGACATTACCTAGTTATGTTTTGGCGAACAACTTTTTCTTGTTTTCATTTATTACATAAAGAAAAAGTTGTTTTGATATATTCTAAGAAGAAAAAAACATTAAGAATACAAAAGGTATATCACATGAAAGGTGGAAAGACCTAATAAGATGTAAATTTAAAGGAATTGATTTAAAATTAAAAAAAACATCAAAATTTCGTTGAAAGTACTCTTCCATCGCTAAGTAAAATTTCAAGCAAGATATTTAGATATTAGAAAACTTTGTTTTCTCTGTCGATGTTCGATGGTCGGATCAATTTAAATCCTAATGTAAATCTTATCCAATCAGAAGTCATACGGAAGACTTCCTAGTGGCTGTAAACCCCATTTGATAACATTATATTTGTTAAGATCTTTAAACGGTGGTAATTAGTTATTTTCTAGTTTTACTCGTCGTGTTTAATTTTTAACAAGTTTGACACCTATTTAATATACATATATATATACATATATAGACCACAGGACACAAAATTGTATTTTGACATGGAATTTCATATTGCGATTTGAATACAGCTAATAAATCGCAATATGAAATGTTGACATTTTGGGCATTTTCTTCTTCACTGTATTATATGAAATACAATCCACATTTATTTGACAGACTTAATCTTAGATCTTTTTGTATGAGAATCAATCAATGCCCTTCACGTTACAAACAAAACTAAAATTCCAGCGCTTATTCATTCAATTTTTGTGAGAAAATATTCTTCACGTTGGTATACTTTGTATTACTCTGTATTATGTTAAAGATATATAAAGCAATTTAGCCATGAGATATTCCTGTTTTGTATTTGTAGAAACCTTTGTCGATCTTCGTAAATAAAAAAAAAATCAAAACCAGCATGCTAATAATATTCAAATATTCTAATCTAAGTGCGTATCAAGTATATATATCAACTGTTATTGTGTATGTTAAAAACAAGTAATAAACTAATATTGAAAAATTCCTGGAAAGAAAGGTGTATTCTCATAACTCATGGCGCAATTGGTTTAATTTCTTTCCATTTTTTGTTTTTTACACATACATATTTAACTTACACATCTTACAAATGTACACAGTATTGTATATAATTATGCTCTGTGTCTTTTTATTTATTTACAGCCGAAGTGAATACATTTGAATTTAATTGACAAGTGTGCATGATATATTTACAGATTTGGCAAAAAAAGTTATTTAACAAATCTTATTTAATCATAAGAACCTGAAAATTACCAAGTTTTTTTTTTTATTTTTTTTTTTTTATTTGCAGTTTTTCATTTTATAATACACTGTACATATAACACATTCATACACACATACATACAAGTCATGATCTCATAATTTTTGAAAACTATTTAAGTTGATACAATTTTGCATAAACTGAAATTGAATAAAGCTCTTGAAGTTAAATATTAAGAAAAAGATTTTTCCATTCAAACCATCTATCATTATGTTTATCATAAGAAGAGTTTCTTATAGCAACACAATTTTCAATTTCATATCTAAAGTTTAAGTGACATAGTAGACCTGCAAATATTGGAACTTTTTTGTTGTACAGACATTGAAAAATATATTGTTTGGTATACAGGATCAAAAAGTTGATGACTAAGTTAGAATTAGAAGGAGGAGTCTCTCCAAATAATATGTTATACTCATTAAAGCCAATTCTTTTTGAAACAGCATGATATATATGCATACTTAAACTACTCCATAAATCTAAAGCAAAGGAACAGGATGTGAAGACATGTTCAATAGTTTCAACTTCATTATTACAAAAAGAACATATATCATTATCAACTATTTTTATCTTTTTTAGATACGATTTTACAGGAAGAATTCTATGTAGAATTCTATACTGTAGCCACTGTACAGTAGTATCTGTTGTAACTTTGAAACATACTTTGAAAATATCCTGTAAAATTAGTTCGGAGTAGCCTCTCATGACAATTTTTGAATTCCATCGAATGATTGAGTTTGGAATAATACATTGGACATTTGTATTGATTAAATTATAAATAGGTTTAGTGCATTTCTTGTACAAAAGTAATTCAACACAGTAAAAGGGTAGAAAAGGACCAACAATATTGACATAGTTCTCCTTTGAAAAATTTGAGTCTTTAACAAACTTTCGAACAGCACTAATTATGCTGCTATATTGCATAAAACATACTTTGTTCAAATGAAATCTTTTTTCAAATTCAGATTTTGATAAAAATGACCCATCATCATGTAAAAAGTCTTTAACAATTTTTACACCTTTTTTGTACCATTCTTTATAAAACATAGACTTCTTCTCTACTTTGATGTTTGAGTTATGCCATATTGGAGAAAATATTATATTATTGTTAGAATCAGAAATTTGGTTAGAGTGTACGTTCATAACATTAAGCCAAGCATCAAAGACATCTCTCCTAAATATATTATTGCATTGTTCTATAAGTTTTTTTTTATAAAATTATCACCAAACTCTAAAAAACAAACCCTTATGTCACCAAAGATAGCTTTAAAAATGCTCATCCATGATTGTCCCCCTTGCACCACTCTTTTGATCCAAGAACATTTAAGCGAAATAATAAAATTTTTAAAATTTAACATTTTCAAACCTCCAGTGCAAAAGTTTTGGGTCACAATTGAACGTTTGACTTTGTCACACGTGGATTTCCAAACAAATCTAAAAAACTCATTATTCAAAAATGTAATTGTATCTTTCTTAGGATTCGGTAGGGAAATGAGTAAATGGTTTAATTTAGGTACAATAAGACTCTTAAGTACTGTAATTCTTCCAATGGGAGTAAGAATTCTTCTTTCCCATTGTTGAATCAAAGCAGTAATTTTGGGAATTTGAATGTCATAATTTAAATCTGGAATTTTTTCTAAGTCCACTGAAAAATGAATACCTAATAGTACAAATTCAGTGGCCCCCCAATCTAGTTTCCATCTAGAGTGATGGAAAACTTCAGAAGAGAATTTTTTTGATCCAAACCATACAATTTTAGTTTTTGAGCTATTAACTTGCAGACCAGAAATTTTTGAGAATAATTCTAAAGTTTCAAGAGCATTAAACAAGGATGAAGCTGAACCATCAAGGATAAGTGACGTATCATCAGCGTATTGGGAAATTTTGTGTTCCCTATCATAGACAAAAATACCTCTTATATCCTTATTTTGTTTTATAAGTATAGCTAAGATTTCTGCACAGAGAATAAAAAGATATGGGGCTACGGGATCACCCTGACGACAACCTCTCTGTATTTCAAACTGCTGCGATAGAAAGCCGCTTTGAAGGATTGAAGCTTTAAAATTTGTATTTAAAATTTTTACCCATTTTATAATATTGTTTCCAAATCCAAAAAAGTGCAGCACCTTATATAGAAAAGACCATGATACCGAGTCAAAAGCTTTTTCAAAATCAATAAGCATAAGTAAACCAGGCAAATTATTAATTTCTGTGTAAGACATTAGATCATATATAAATCTAGTGTTTTCTCCAATATATCTGCCCTGTATGAAACCTGTTTGTGTATTTGAAATAAGTAGGTCTAAGGCGGATTTTATTCTATAACTGATGCATCCAATTATTAGCTTGTATAAAACATTAAGTAAAGTAATAGGTCTCCAGTTTTTTAAAAATTGCCTGGGTTTATCCCCTTTTGGCAGACATGATATGATTCCTAGTCTCTGGGACACTGGCAACTGACCATGCACAAAGATATGGTTAATAGCGCTTATAATGTATATTTTTAGATCATTCCAGAAAAATTTATAAAATTCAGCTGTAAAACCATCACTTCCTGGAGACTTGTTATTTTTCATACCCTTTAAAACATTTAAAATCTCTCTCTCACTAATATCTCTATCTAGAAAGTCAGCTGTTATATTGTCTAATTTTGGTATGTCTAAAGGCTGGACAACAGACTGTATATCTATATCTACAAGCTCTGAGTCTGAATTTTTAAACAACTTCTCATAGAAGGACTTAACCTCTTCCATAATTTCTGATTGTTTATATAAATCTTTTCTTCTGAAACAAACACTTTTTTAATAATTTTATTGAGAAAATTCCGGGATTCTAAATGACAAAAATATTTTGTAGGTTTTTCTCCCTCGTCAATCCACTTCGCCCGAGAACGTATGAAATGTCCTCGTAATTTTTCTTTTCTTAAAGTTTCTAGAGTTGCTTGTTTTTCTTCTAACAATGAAAAGTCAAAATCAGTGCTATTTTCTAATTCATTAATATCAGAAATTAACTGTTTTTCAATTTTATCATTTTCTCTCTTTCTGTATGATGAATAGGAAATAGTTATTCCTCTGATTTCCATGAGAAGGATGTCTAAAAAGGCAGACTCATCAATAGAGTTATTATATTGATCTTTAACAGACTGAATAAGTTTTTTAACTTTTTCAACATATAGTTTATCATGAAGTAAATTATTATTAAATTTCCATAAGCCTTTTCCTCGCACAAAAGAATTAAATTTAAGTTCATAAACAACAACAGAGTGATCTGATCTATAGCCTTATTTGATTGAAACAGTTGAAAGATTTTCTGAAATAAGGATGTCATCAAGACGCCCTTGTTTAAATGGGGTTTTTCTTCTCCATGTAAAAATTTTTTTGTCGGGATTAAGGATTCTATAATAGTCAATCAAACCCAAGTCACTCATAATCTCTAGTAGCTTTTCTCTGGCTTTGGGATTATTTACATGAGAGTAATTATGGGTGTCAAGAGTTTGATTGAGGGCTATGTTAAAATCACCACATAAAATAAAAAAATCATTATCAAGTTCCAAAAAACATTCTCGTACTTTATCATAAAATCTGGACAATCTGAGTTAGGCCCATAGATAATGACTAAAGTGATTCTATTATTATCGATACTCAAATCCAATGCTAACAAGTTGCCTTCATCATCTTTTTTTTCTTTATGTAATCGAAGTTCAAAATTGTTATTGAAAAGAACAGCAACCCCCCTTGAACTAGAGCAGAAAGAATTAAAAACACATTTATATCCCCATTGAGTTTCGACACAAGTTTCTAGTTCTGGAGTGAAATGTGTGTCCTGAAGACATATAATTGAGTAGCCCTTAGATTTATAAAAGTTCAAAACATCCCGTCTCTTAGATGGAGTGCCAAGTCCTTGACAATTTACAGTTGCGATCTTAATTGTATCAACCATGGTCAAAAATCAAATCTAGGTTTACATTCATACTACTCATTCATACAAAACAGAAACTAAAGGGAAAAAAAGCGTAAATAAAACAGAAAAATGATCCTAAATGACACTAACTTAGTAGAAAACTACCAAAAAGTACCAAGTTCTGAAGTAGATTCGTAACTCATGCAAATAACACGACACCGGAAGTCCACTAAGGAACATGTATAGGAAAGTTTATGGACGAACGGCACACGAAATTCCGGAAAAAGTTTGTAGAACCCGAACGGCTTCAAAAAGTTCCGGAAATGTATGAACGTAAACAGTTACTGAATTCGGAAAAAAGAAAAAACGCCAAACACAAGTAGAAGACACTGGTATATGAATCACTTCATGAAAAATTTCACTTTTTCATCAATTTCATCGAAGATATCGAATTTCACACGACGCTCATTGCTCTTCAACTTCCCAAATACTGATCCGTTGAAATACCAAGCGGACGCTATATCATCGTGGTTGATTAGGGTGGTGATGAGCTCCGAGTTTGGTCTGGTAACATCGTCCACCAATTTGATTCCGTGTCCTCTTTTTCTAATCTCTGATCTTTTTCTCATGACTTTTGACTTGGAGTTTGTATTTAGCAACTTGACTATTATTGGTCGCGGCTTTCCTCTTTTGCCGGGGATTCTGTGAGCGGCTATAATTTCGCGGTCGTCGATTTCAACATTGATATTTGTTTTCAGAAAGTCTTGTACGAGTTTCCATGTGTTTTCATTATCATTTTCGGTTAAACCCATAATTTTGAAGTTGTGTTTTCTAGAATATTGCTCATTTTGATTGGCTAGTCTCATGGCTTCCTTCGAAATGTGTTCTGTTTTTTGCAAGATTTGTTTTAATTCACGCACTTTAATTTTTTAAAATTACCAAGTTAGTACGTCTTTAAATTCCTTTTTAAAAAATAGTTATTTTTTTATCATTATTCTAGTGTATAAAGAAATTAACCATTTGGTTTGTGTTATATTTCCGCTGTGTGTTATTTTTCCGGTGTGTGTTAAATTTTCTTCTTTTCCCGATTATGACGAAGAGCACACGGCGAATGTGACCGGTCAGGAAAGGATGTTCACTTCTCAATGGCACCTGATCTTGCTTATAATTTTTTTAATGATTTGTGATTGCTCTGCACCTGTTTTGTATTTTTCCTTTTCACTTTTGATTTTGAACACTGTTAGTTATCACCATATGTCATGTGATAGATAATTAATTACTAATCCAGCATTGTTAACGACTAAAGAAATATACTTGAGACGATAGAACATAAGGTTTGCAAGTGTCACGAATTTTTGTTTCTCACATCTTAACAAACATTCTCTGTTTCAATAAAAGTCAATGATAAATAAATTACGAGGAAAAAGTAGATTTAAAAAATAAATCATATTTAGTTGTATCTGAAAGTAGCTTTAGATTAAGGTCAGTTAAGAGAGCTAAGAGAGATGACCTCACAGTGTTGGAAGAGTGTACATTCAGTATTTTTCTTGGAAATTTAGAATATTTAAACAATGTACTAGTAGTCATAGGCTGAAACTGAAAATAGTTGGGTATTAGGACTTGACTTTAAGTCAAAGTGTTCTTGTTGTATTTGCATGAGGCAGAGGTCATTTAAGATAAGGAAAGTATATATCCCTCACTTTGATAACAAATTAGAACTGTAGAATGTTGAAAAATTGTTCAATCAGAGGATGTAATTGTTCCCCCCAACTGTGAATTCGTAGCACCCGCTAAAATAGAGAGCCATATGCTTTCATGTTTTAATATTGTTTAACCAGTATAGAGAAATTTATGGAGAAATTGTGCTTATAGCAAAGTCATTAATAAAGGTGTCAGGGAAACTACCCCATTATGATTTTTTAATAAAACATTACAAAGTAAGTGCGGTAGATACAATTGAAAAAGTTGAAGATGTAAAAATTGTCGATTGAGAAGTTGTTAGGTCATTGTGTTACAGAGATGAGGGTGATCTATCGGTTTTACCAGATTATTTAGTACTGATTATTGACAAGGTTCATGAGAGCATTATTGTTCAAGAGAAGCAAAATTAGCAGACGTTTAAAGGAATACCAATCAAGTTTTTCGTGTTTATCGTCGGATATGGTAAAGACAGACTAAGTTAAAAAAAAAAAACAACAATACGGGTAAGTCCGAATAAACAACCCCCTATGCGTATTTCCTTCGCCAACATAGCAGATTTGAAAATGGAATGATCATATATTATTTTTAAAATGCCATTCGGCGTATGCAACACAGGAGCCTTTTTTTGAAAAGTAACTGGAAAGAATATTGTTAAACCCCCAATAAGTTGAAAAACCGTTGAAGAATTCTTTTAAAATAAGGTTTAAGGATGAATTTTATTTTAGACTTTAAAAAATTGCGAAAGCTTATTTCGTAAAAAAAAAATTAAAGCATAATCTCAATTCATCCAATTTAAAATGAAGTCGTCCTTGTTGACCGAAATAAGATCATGTGTATTCGTAATATAGTCATTACTTTGCATTCTTAACATTGAATAGAATTACTTTGATCAATTCTTGAATTTCTGTTTATCTGCATGTACCTTGCCTCCTATTACAAACATTAATTTCGGTATCAATGCTAACAAATAACAAATCAACATTCAGAATGAACATAAAAAAAGAAAGCAGAATAAAACCAAGGACACACAAAGAGTTTCCAAGTTGCCAAGATTAAATTTTGAAACGAAAATATTTTAATTGAGCCAATGAGAATGCATACAGTTTATCCTTGGCATTGCATGCTTTGTTGTACCACTTGAAGAAACATGATGAAAAGACCCTAATTTGCAATGAATTACACCTCTTTAATAATTGATACCCTTCAAATTAAAGCTTGTGAGAAACGAGTAGAATCCGAAACATGTCATGATTCTTCTATTTGAGTGGGGGAAATGTTTACACTAAGTTATAGATTACTTTAAATTGATTCGAGTGTTGCTATTCAAGAGATCTCAATAGTGTTCCTTCTATCAATCATTTGCTTTTCTTGCTTTTACTTTTTTACAAAATTTTGTTGATTTCTTTATTTATAGCAATCATCATTCTTCGCATCGTTTTCCATTAAACCTATGACGTTAAAATGCAATTGTAAAGTATGATAAAAACATATTTTTTGTTATACAATCATGAGGGTAGAAATAAAAAATTAATTCCTTCTTCCGTAAAAATTATTTTTTTACACATTTACATTTTTTATGCATTTTCCTTTCATTTAATTTGAGTTATATTACATGAAGCTTGAGGCTGGTGTATAAAATTTTTTAGGGGATTTGAAATAAATCGGATTTCAAATAAAACTAAATGTTGAATCTGTTACAAAAAATTATGAATCAATATCAGCACATTCTGTTAATTGTAAAAATAAATATGGTACAATTTATATGAGAGTCTATCTACCCCTAACCCAATAATCTAAAGAAAATTAAAGAAATGATTTTCAAGCAGATCTTAATGGATTTGCACCGACAATATTTGCTAATAATGATAAGAATAATGTAATGATCCTAGTAACTTTATTTCAAAATATCGTTTTAAAATCATTGCTATCAAACAAAAATTGTCATGAATTCTAAAGTCTTTTGAACACTTGAATAATCAAATACCATTGACTTTTTCAAAGCTTGCAACATACCTTCTTCTACTGATTTATATAACTTAACATATAACACTCAACAATGACAATGGA
This sequence comes from Magallana angulata, assembly GCF_025612915.1. Classification (NCBI taxonomy): domain Eukaryota; kingdom Metazoa; phylum Mollusca; class Bivalvia; order Ostreida; family Ostreidae; genus Magallana; species Magallana angulata. Next base: position 1,442,282 of record NC_069111.1, on the reverse strand, counting down.
CAATAACAAACTGTCAACCGTCTCAGAAACCCATAAAGCGAAATTCAAATTTGAAGCAGAGCAACACGGACCTCTAAAAAAAAGGTAGGATCAGGTGCCTAGAAGAAGTGAGCATCTTTTGCTGACCGGTCCCCTCCGCCGTGTGCTCTTTGTCGTAATCGCAAAAAGTGGAAAAGTCTGTAGACAATTAGATGATTATTTATGGTCTAACAATTAGTATGAAAACGTGTCCTTGCCGCACCTGGATTTAGGAAAGGACACGTGCCGCACCTGGAATCTCCGCATTTGGAAACAACATATTTTTCTGGTGTTGAATGAAATTTTGCTCTTGTCAATATTTTTTTCAGATTTGGAAAAATCTGAAAAAAATATTGACAAGAGCAAAATTTCAACACCAGAAAAATATGTTGTTTCCAAATGCGGAGATTCCAGGTGCGGCACGTGTCCTTTCCTAAAGACAGGAGATTCTATTTCTTTTAAATGTGGCAAGACTTTTTATGTTAATGAAAATATGTCGTGTAAATCCAAAATTTTGCTTTACTGTATTACATGTAACCACTGTGGCGAAAATTACATCGGCCAAACCGGAACACAACTTACCGCCCGCATGCGCGTCCATCGCCAACAGATCAATGATCCCAGTACCAGAAACACCCCATGCAGTGAACATTTTGACAGATGTGCTAAGGGAGATTATAAAGTATTCCCATTTTATAAACTTAAAACCGATTCAACCGCCATGAGACTTGTGAAAGAGAACTATTTTATTAAATTATTTTCCCCAAAACTCAACAAACATTAAATATCTGTATAATCATCTTTGTTCTAGCCAGTCTTTGTATTTGTAAATTTATTGATGTCGTTATTATTATATTGTGTCTAATTCAGTTTTCCCGAACTTTAACGTTTTATATTGTATTATGACGTCATGGATTTATTCCTTCCCTGAAAAGACTCTCGTTACATCATGACGTCATAGTAAACGTTTCTAAGGAAAACAAGTTCATAACTTATGTACATTCACCTGAAGAAGGATGTAAATCCAGAAAGCGCTAGTGAATAGAAACTTTGGAACTGTTCATTTTCTTTTTCTTTTTCTTTTTTGATTATATATATATATATATATATATATATATATATATATATATATATATATATATATATATATATATATATATATATATATATATATATATATATATATATATATATATAATCCAAAATAAGTAAAGTTAATCCACACAAGTAATAAATAATAAAAAATAACAGAAAGCCGATTCAAAACTCGATAGATATAGATATATATTTAGATATAGATATAGATATAGATATAGATATATATATATATATATATATAAATATATATATATATATATATATATATATATATATATATATATATATATATATATATATATATATATATATATATATATATATCACAAACAGACGGAGGAGGGACAGACGGAGGAACACACAGACGGACGATCAAAGGGTTATCAGAAGAGCTATCTTAAACTTTTCGTGCAGATGAACTGAAATGTAGGTCTTGCTTTAATTTGCTTGCTATAAAAAACCACAAAGGTTGGCACAGATATGCAACCAAATGCTTTATGGGATACTCAGTGTTTACGTGTAAACAATTTCCCTTCTTCAATTAACGAATTATCATAAGTTGTTAAAAAATCTTTAACATGTATTATATCTATTAACCTTACTCACCTCACTCGGACCCTCAAACAGCTTTAATGAATTTTCAGTATTCTTAGTGATGGTGTCATCTCAGTTACCTTTTGTAAATTTTGGTGTCAAAAATACACAGCTATAAAAAAAAAATGCATATTTCTTTTAAATACACAAACAAAAAAGGTTAATAAGAATGCACATCAAAAATTAAGACTCAAAAATTATACTTTTACATTGCATGTATAATCTGTTTTAAGATTACTTGAGCTGAACGCCTCTATTCTATCTGCCTATATGTGAGCTATTCAGAACACATTTGTCCGCCGTCCGTCCGTCTGTAAACTTTTTACATTTTGATCTTCTTCTCTAAAACTTCTTGGCAAATTTCAACCAAATTTGGCACAAAGCATCCTTAAAGGAAGGCAAATATAATTTGCAGAAATGAAAGACAGATCTTTATTCAAAGCAGAGAAAACCTCGAAACTGTAAATAAACTATTTTTGTTTGAAGTAAAAAGAGAGAAACATCATAAAATTTATGTCTCTCTCTCTCTCTCTCTCTCTCTCTCAAATCCTGAAATCTGGAGTAATATGGAGAATTACAAATTTCCTGTCACAATAACATATACTCTTTGATTTATTTTTTTAATGGAAAGGAAATGTAATAGTAGCCACATGAATCACTTTCTCTTTATAATTATTGATTTAAATCTTTAAACAAATCCTTATGTAAATTCATGATTATGTTGGACAAAATACGTATACAACGATAAAGGTTTTGCAACCAAAAGTCAAGCTTTAAAGTGAAATTGTCTATTGAAAAAATAGGATTAATTTTTTTTTTAAGCTAACTTACATATTTAAATAGTCACAAATTAAAAATAACATATTCCTATTTTTTTAAGGATTAAAAAATCGAAGTTATATTCTAAATTAGTCTCTGAAATACAGCGAGTTTCATTTAATCATTCAGTATTTAGATTGCTTGAAAGCTGCGGGGAGGATTCATCTGACCATATTGTTATATATAGCAGTGCGTTGCTATTACTCCGTCTTAGGATATTGTTTGGTTCGGTCAGTTTGTTAGAGAGAGGCATCTGGCAATTTGGGTTGAAGATTTCTCAGATTAAGGCAGAAAGACAGACAGACTGACTGACTGACTAGATGAAGAAAAATTCAAATATGCTCAAATTTCATATTAGTTTGTAAATGTTAATCAGATAATATTGGCCATTCAACAAAACAGCTTAGCTATTTTTTTCAATCCTCATAATTCAAATAGTTAATAAAACAGAACTTAATTTAGGCAAAAAGCATACGTTTGATTACAAAATGCAACTATTAAATTGAAGACAAGATCACATGGGAAAATTGATAATGAAATTGTTAGTGATTATACCATGATTTCTCTGTATCGTTTTATTTTGTTTGTAGAATATTCAATTGCCTATAAACTATAAACGAGGTTTTTTGCATGATTCTCATAACTGCATTCTTTAAAACTTTCATTTATTTTGTCACATAAGCATGCACTAATGTTTTTTTACTTGTTTTCTCCATTTCATTGAAAAGTAAAAATATGAATACAGAAAAACAAAACTGGCAGTGTGGGTATCAACATCTGGAGGTAAAATTCCAGATAATGCGTTAGGTGCCGGGTACGAGAAGGACTGAAAACCCTTGTTTATCGCCCGGGCAAAGATGGAAGGCAAGTGGACCTCCGAAAAATGTGGATCTTATCTCCCAGGAGCCCATATCCCTTACAATTGCAAGGAAATCATTGTAAAAGATTAGGATGTTTTCGTATATCCGATTAATGCGGTTGGATTCTTAAATTGGCAGCAAGCATCTGGCGAAAAAGTCCCGAAAAAGCCTTCAAAACAAAGACAGATTTGTACGTGGGACGGGCCAATTACATGGGAAGTCTTATTCTGTATAATATCAGCACCAGCAACAAGTGTGCTCACATATGGTACTGCGAAAAAAAACAGCACTTGAGAATACAAAGTCCTCTGTCAAACCAAGTAGCTGTGAGAGAGGAAAAAGAAATTCTTGAGAAAAAGGAACTGTCTTTGTCAATCACACAGATCAGACTCTGCTGCTGAATAAAAAACACAGTTTGATTACAAAACTTTAAACTCTTCTTTTTCTTCAAATAAATCTATTATCTCACAAACGTTTTCTTTTCTTTTTTGTGTTTATTTTTTGTGATGTTTTATTTGTGTGTGTTAGAGGGGTGGGGGTTACGTAAAAACGTTATTCATATGTTAAAATACAGTTTTTTTTACAAATTGATAAAAATATGCACATTTATGCTAAGTCGGGATTTGTTCTTCTGTGCATATGACATTATCAAAGCTAGATTCGGCTTTTACATAAAGGCATTTAGGTGAGATGTTACATTTTAATATAAATGCTCGCTATAACTGTTTTTCACACTTTGAACTTAGGTACGTAACGTTTTATGCATTTGTTATTGTTACTATATAAAGGTTATTTTCGCCCCATGTATTTTTTCAAAACTTGCAACAGTTACGATCCATCTTGAATTTATCAAGACACAGTTGTGTTTAAAGAAAAATATTTTGAGACATTTGAATTGCACAGTTTTTAATTCCCCCGCTAATAACAAGAGTGAAAGGGGCGAAAATGAAGTAAGAGCAAATATTTCCCTGTTTATAGTATGTAACCAAAAAAAAAACAACTTTATAAACCCCCTTGCAAATACAAAATCAAGACATTACAGAATCAATAGTCCTAAAGAATTTCGTCTTGATAACAATTATAGTCTTTTCTCTGCCCTAGGTTTACTTTTAATTTTCCAATACGTTTTAAATCACAAATACGTAAATATGTCAAACCAAAAGCACATCAAAGTTACATAAAAAATCTTTCACCAACGGTCTTATTAGAAGCGCATCATGTACAATTTATCCTAGCTGTTTGTGTATTTAATTATGACTCGAAATATTCTTATGTTCGAACTCATTTCTTTTTTCCAAGGACGGAATACTAATCCATTGTTTCGTGTTTATAGTCAGATATGGAAAAGGCAGATTTAGTTAAAGATTCCATCAATACGGATAAGACCGATTAAGCAACCCGCTTGGTGTATTTCCTTAGCCAACATGGCGGACTTGAGATAGGGATCATTTGTTAAAAAGTTACCAAGTTACCAAGACACCAAATAGTCTATGGAGTCCTCTATTAGTCCCTGTTGAGAAATAGGATGAGACAATCCGGTTCTGTATAGATTATAGGAAAATAAATGGTGTCATTGTTAAGAATAGTTTAATCTTTTATTCTTTTATAAGAGGTATTTATGTTATGACATACTGTTAATGAGCTACTGACCATCCAGAAAGAGAAAAAATCAAGCACTCGTCTTTTCAAAGAAGTATTAATGAAGTAATCTGTCAATCTAGGTACATGCTCAAACTACCGGATGTTTACCGTTTCAGTTTGACCATTTAATAACTAAATTGAACTTGTGTGGTATGACGACTGTAATAAATCCCTTCAAAATGTTCAGGAGGGCCTTGATAAATACTCCCAATTTTTGTTAAGTACTTCTACTCCTATTTCTTGATAAGTTCTCCCATTTTAGTATATCCCAAAGATGACGAGTTGCATACTCTAGATGGGAACCAGTTGTTTGAAAGTGAATTTCAACTAAATAAATACTGTGTGATAATTTTTCTTGAGACAAAGAAAACACCATAAAATTTCTATTATTGCCAAACTTTTTTTTTTTTTTTATTAATAAGCCAACTGCTTCTAAATACATCACGTACATTCATCACAAATGTTCAAGGACACAAAGTATGTTTAAGAAAGCAACGAAAACAATTACATCAATAATGCATATATAATGAACGTTTACTAAGAGAAAAAAAAACACCAAAAATACATATTGAGCACCTTTTTTATTGAGAGAGAGAGAGAGAGAGAGAGAGAGAGAGAGAGAGAGAGAGTTAATCACAGGGGTCCAAGTTTCCCAGTCTGTATTGAACTTATCCATTTCACTTCTTTCTTTTGCACAGAATTGGAATACTTTATATAACTGTTTTAAATCATTCATAAGGGCATTTACTGTTAATTGGTTTTTCTGGCATCTACTTCTGTATATGTATTTTTTTATCAAGATGAGTACAATATTGAACACTTTTGACTTCACATCATCTAAGACACCAAAAATAAAAGTTTTATTATCAAGGACTATTCTAATTCCTTTAGAGTTGCAAACTCTAACAAATTCTGCTAATAAATGTTGAACCATTGGACATTCCCATAATAAGTGATATATTGTTTCCTCAGCATCTTCACAAAAGGTACATAGATTAGTATCCACGTTACCAATTTTATACATAAAACTGTTTGTAGTTAATATATAATGGTTTATTCTGTACTGCAACCATTGAAATTTAGAGTCTGAGGTAATTATAAAAGGTAAATGAAATATTGAAACCCATTGTTTTTCTGTAAAAACAAAATATCTACTCCATTTTTCTTTTCCCACTGGTGTTACATTTGTCTGATTTAATATATCATACATTGGCTTTGAACCTTTTTTTGTTAATACAAAGGTTTTAATATTAAATGGTATAAAAGGTTTGAAAACGTCATTTCTAATGATGTTGTATTTCCTTAGATCTGAAAGTACTGCTTGTCTTACTCCCATATATGTTAAATAATTCATTTGAATATTAAATTTTCTTTTCAACATTTCAAAATCTAAAAAGTTTTCATTTTCATCAAACAAGTCAATTACACATCTTACTCCTTTAGCATACCATGATTTATAAAAAAAGGACTGATTTCCTATCTTAAATTTATCTTTGTTCCACAATGGCTGGCAACAATAATCCTGCCATGATTTTACATTTAAGTTATCTTGGATTTCTTTAAAAGCTATGGTAACTTCCTTCCAAAAATCATTTTTTAACGATTCTTGCATTTGCATAATATAATCTGAACCTGTATTTAATAGCTTTTCTAAATTAATAGAATTCTCCAGCAGTGTTTTCCATTTTGAATTATTATCCTTAATTAATCTCTTAATCCAAGTAGACTTTAATCCTTTAATATAGGAATTTATATCAACCATCCTTAACCCACCATGTTCATACTTCTGAGTACATACTTGTCTTTTAATTTTATCACATTTTGAATTCCAAATAAAATTGAATAGAATATTGTTTAATTCTTTTTTTGTGAAATCAATTGGAGTCAAGTGTCGTGTGCTCCATTGTTCTATTACAGATTTTATCCTAACAAGTTTCTTGTCATATTTAAGTTTTACAATTTTATCTAAATCTACATCATAATATATGCCTAAAAGTTTGAATTGAGTTGTCCATTAAAAATTCATTTCTGAACAGATTTTTTCTTCAGAATATTTTTTACTTCCTATCCACACAATCTGAGTTTTTTCTTGGTTTATTTTAAGCCAAACTTAGCTTCGTAAAATTGTACCATATGGTTCTTGGGAAGAGGTCGAAATTTATGTTCAAAATTTGACAAACGGACATATGGACGACGGATACAAAAGATCATCAAAACTTTATTCAATTTTTCTTAGTTAAAATCGATTACTGAAGATATGTTTTGTGTCATGCTTGTGAAGTTGAAAAACTGTTGAAAAATTATTATCAATTAAGGTTTAAGGATGATATTTTTTATTTTTAAAACTCGTTAACGTTTATATCTATCAAATAAATTTATAGAATAATCTTATTTATCCAATTTAAAATCAGAAGGAAGACTTCCTTGTTGACCGAAACAAGATCATGTGTATTTATACTTAAGTCATTAATATTGGGTTCTTAACGTTGAATAGAATTACTTCGATTGATCCTTGAATTTCTGTTTATCTTCATGAACCTTGCCTACTTTCACAAACAAAAATTTTGGTATCAATGCTAACAAATAAGAAATTTACATTCAGAATAAATATAAAAAATATATCTGATCAGACACAAGGACACAAAAAGAGGTGCCAGAATTAAAAAAAAATTGAAAAAAATATAATTCACTCAAGTACGAAAGCCGAGAAGGATCATTCGAGATACGAGATTCAAAATACGAAATTCCAAATACGAGATTCAAGATTCGAAATTCGAGATTCAATATCTAATTAACCAATCAAATCAAGGATCTGAAAACACTTTTCCTAGCGACATCAAACTGTTCTAAATAAAGATTATTAGTACATGATCTTATATACAAATAAATGCTATGTTCACTTCTCCCTAGCTAACTAAATAATTGTTTGTATTTATTTTTACACAGAATATTCAAGTAGACTAGTAATAATGCAGTGTGTTTCGCAGATCTAAGTGATTTTGTTTGCCCTGATGCGTTTCCACCTGATGCGTTTGAACCCTGGGGTATTTCACCACCAATAGTTTAAACCCCGGCTTTATTCACCCTTTTTGTGTAAAAATGCGGTTATGGTAGAGAGCTTCATAAGCGGAGCCAATTTTGTTTTTGGTAGGGGGGTCCTAGGTCCAATTTTCAATAATTTTACTATGTAAATTAAATAAGCTTCAATTTTCCCGAGGAAAGTCCAGACCCCCTGACCCCCTCCTTTATAGACCCCATCCGCGCATGAAGATTAGTATCTAAAAAATGTGTTAATCTAAATATAAATAATCATTCCAGGTTTCACCAATAAATATAAGCATTACTTATCGTTTTTTATGTATACAGGCATACACTAGTACTATGATTATAAACTAATCATTGAAATATTATCACATCATACGGAATTATTAATCAATACAATTTTTTTCCCTTTTCTTGAGTAAACAACTTCTTATTAGTCTTACTTTTGGCATTGTTTTCAATATAGAAGGATACATATTCTGTACAATTAAAGGTAGGGATAATAGGGTGCCAATTTGTTCACATTGCCGATTTCTTGTGCAGAGAAAAGTAAAATTTTAAAAATTTGATTGTGCATGAATTTTTCAAAATCTATTGTTGTAGTTTGTTATAATTCATTCATTGATATATCAACAAGAAAGAATAGAAGGTATTGACAGGCATATGTATCACACCAAAGTTGAGTGTCTCTGTAGTTTCCTACCCCCCCCCCCCCCTAACGCATCAAAATTGACAATAATTGCATATAAATCATACAAAAGTTTACTTTGTATGTAAGTAACTCTCTAAAGATGTAAATAAGCACTGCAAAGATGTGTGTACTTAATATACTACTACATTACACTTAGGCAGATAAAATGTAATCAGGGTGAAGCCACAAGGGGCGAGAAGTGCAAATTTACCGATTTTTCGCCATACACACAGAACACCAATTAAAGAAACTGTGTGTGGTGTGGGGAATGCATAGAAGATGGCGGCAAATTATCTCAAATAACCAGTGCGGAAGAGAAAGAGAATGCGTTAACATTATTTTTGGCATTGCATACTTCTTTGTGCCACTTGAAGAAACGGGATGAGAAGACATTATTTTGCACTAAATTACACCTATCAATACCCTTCAAATTAAAGAAATGTAATACAATCCTAAATATCCTAAAATTGTTCAATTTAGTTTAATTTGGCCCTATGGTTCTAGAGGAAATGTGAAATGGTTTCAGACAAACAGGCGGACGGACCGACGGAGGGACAGACATACAAACGGACAAGAGATTATCTGTAAAAGGATCTCTTAAACTTTCGATTCAGATAAGCTAAAAGATAGGTCTTGCATCAATTTGCTTGATATAAAAACACAAACAAAGGTTGGCCCATATTTGCAACAAAATGCTTTGTGGGATGTTCGAGATTTACGTGTAATATTTCCCCTTCTTCAATAAACGAATTACTAAAAGACGTTCAAATATATCAAACGTGTATGATTTCCTCTAACCCCACTCACACCCTCAAGCAGCTTTAATAAATTTTAAGTATTCTTAGTGATCATACCATCTCAGTTACCTATTGTTAATTTGGTTGACCAAAAATAACAAATATAAACAATACACATCTTTTTGTATAATATAAATTAAATTTGTTTTAAAAGTTACCAATTTTTCCATGCTTCATAATTTAAAAATAGATAGTGAATTTGTTAAAAACTTAGAAAATAAAGCAGGTGAATTAAGTATCGACCTATTTAACCATGGATCGGACTATATGTACCAAGTATTGAACAACTATTCTGCCTGGTGCAGGCAGATAGCTAACCTTGCACAACGCACAACGCAAACAAAAGTCACACGGGTTTCATAGTTTATTTTGTGTGGAAAACGTTGCCGTCGTGAATAATATTGGTAAAAAACTACAACAAATAGAGATAACAAATTACTAAATAGGAAAATATAGAACCTTACTTCATACATAGAAAAAATATGTAAATTACTTTAAAGACCATAATGGCGTGCCATACTTTTGAGAATGTTTTATCTGCATAATAAAATTTCCATCTGTAACTATACTTCAAAAATACAATTAAATACTGACAGATTTAAGCAATAACTTCAATAAAAAAGACTTACTTAGTGGCTCGAGGCACGCATCTAACAAGATTGAAGCCGATAGACAAAGTGAGACCGGACTGGTCAGTAAGGCTGACAGGAAGTGAGTGATTGACCAGATATACGTTGTAGTTAACTTGTACCAAAAAGGATTACCGGATATACTAAACTCAGAGTGGTTAACTTGTACAAAAATATTTCTGAAGAATTTAAATTTTAAACTATAGACAGCACACTCCCCGTCTGATATGAAAATATCACTTAAATGCATAAACCGTACTCTGTTCACAAAAAGTTGTTCATGAAACTTTTTTGTAAATTGTCACAACACAATAAGCATTAAATGGAATGGCACAAAAATATAATTTCAGAAATTGGACGTACATATATACTCGACTGTCCATCTTTGATAACACGAACTTCAAGTTTGCGCACAAGTCCATCTTTGCTAGGAAACACTCTTTCAACAAGTCCTGTCGGCCAATGGTTGCGATGTGCATCACTGTCCTTCAAAAGAACGACATCACCAACTTGGATGTTATCTCGAGTGTCTTTCCATTTTCGTCGCACTTGTAGACTCTGCAGGTATTCATTTTTCCAACGACACCAAAATTTCTCCGCTAGAGACTGAACAAATTTCCACTGAATGTTATAAACTTCGCTGACACTGAGATTTTTAAAATCCTCGTTTGAATCAACGGTTTTTTGAGTAAGTAAAACAGCTGGAGACAAAACGCAAGGTGCTTCAGGGTCGGTGGATACAGGTACCAGTGGACGGGCGTTGACTATCGCTGTCGCTTCAGCCATAAACGTGCTAAGGACTTCATGGGTAATTCTTGTGTGCTTAGAATCCAGTAAGATTGAATCAATGATTCGTCTGATTACACCAATTAAGCGCTCCCAAGCGCCTCCCATGTGAGAAGAGAACGAAGTGTTAAATTTCCAAACTGCTCCTTGCAACTGTAAGAAGGATTTAATCGAGGGGTCTTCTACAAAAACAGCATTTATTCCAAGTTCACGAGTTCCACCAATGAAATTAGTCCCTCTGTCTGAATAAAACTCTTTCACTTTTCCTCTAATAGATGTAAAGCGACGTAAGGCGTTGATGAATGACGAAGTAGTCATCTCCTCAATTACTTCTATGTGGACACCACGGCATGATAAACACGCAAACAATACGGCCCATCGTTTAGAGTTCGCAGAACCACCACGTGTTCGACGCGTGACAACATCCCAAGGTCCAAAACAGTCGACACCAACGTAGGTAAATGGAGGACAAGGGGTAAGTCGTTCCTCAGGTAGGTCTGCCATCTTTTGTGAAGCAAGGCTGCCACGAAGTCGACGACACTTTACACAATCGGATAGAATGGAATACACAAGTCTTTTACAGCCCGTTATCCAATATCCTGCTGCTCTGATGGCCCCTGCGGTTAGATGGCGTCCTTGATGACGAATAACTTCATGGAAGTGGAGTACGAGAAGTTTTGCTATGTAGTTTTGATTTGGAATGAGGATTGGATTCTTCTCTCCCAGAGATAATTCAGGACTTAGTTTAAGTCTCCCTCCAACACGCAGAACTCCGAATGAATCAAGGAATGGGTCAAGTCGTGACACTTTGCTGTTTCTGGGAATTGGTTGGCCACTATTCAGGTTTTCTATTTCCTTACTGTACGACTCCTGTTGAATTTGTTTAATGATGAACATTTCGGTTTCTCTGTAGATATCTGGTTCGTCTTCACTTTCACTGCTCACTTGAAATTTATCTCTGACAAAACGTTTCAAAGTCTTAAAGGCCACAACGAGATTTTTCCAGGTTGAGAACTTAGCAAAACGACGGGAGTCAAAGACGATCTCAGTTGTAATTTGAGTTTTGCTAGAAATAACATCTTGGCGGATTTCTGTGTCAGTTTCAGGATTGATGAGAGGATAGACAGTTTTGATCAAATCCGAAGAATTTTTCAACCATTGAGGTCCAGTTATCCAGCGCTGTATAGATGTGGTAATTGCTGTATGTGAATATCTTGTTGCAACATCAGCTGGATTTTTGTCAGTTGAGACGTAAGACCACTGAGACGGAGTCGAGACTTTGTGAATTTTTTCCACACGGTTTGTAACATACACAAAAAATCTACGGGTTTTGTTACAAATGTAACCCAAGACGATTCTACTGTCAGTATAGTAATGAAATCGATCTTGAGGAATCTTCAAGTAGTCACAAACTGCTTCTCCTAACTCTGTGGCGAGAACTGCTGCGCACAGTTCGAGTCTCGGTATTGTGTGACCTTTCAGAGGTGCCAGTTTAGCTTTTCCCATTAGAAATCCAAGAGAAGTTTCTCCAAATTCATCTGTCACTTGAAGATATGCCACCGCAGCTATCGCATGTTCTGACGCGTCTGAAAAGACATGAACATCCACTTGATGAGCCAAAGAAATGGAAGTGGCTACAATCATTCGGGGAACTCTGAAGTTATTAACAGATTGTAATGAATCAATCCAGATTCGCCATCTTCTCAAATGTTCCTCCGTAAGTGGTTCATCCCAGTGACATCCAGGAGATACAAGTTCACGGTGTAGAATTTTTCCACTGATAGTGACTGGAGAAATAAATCCCATTGGATCAAAGATACTGTTCATTGTCGATAGAAGGCCTCTGCGGGTGTAAGGTTTTTCAGCATTAGAGATTTTGAACACAAACATATCACAGTTTAAGTCCCACTGTATTCCTAAACTGTGTTGTACAGGTAAGTTGCATATGTCTGCACAATGATTTAGTTCCTTCAAATCGCTTCCTAGGTCATCTATAGGAAATGATTTCATCACATTAACACTGTTTGAAGCGATTTTGTGGAGACGAATGTTTCCGTTGTTTTTTCAGTGTTGCTTGTGTTTTTCTCATCAGGTTGATTGCTTCTGATTCTGTAGCAAGCGACGTCAGTCCATCATCGACGTAAAAGTTGTTGTAAACAAATTTACGAACATCATCGTCACCAACAGATGATGCTTTTCGAAGTCCATAGGTGGCAACAGCTGGAGATGGTGTGTTACCGAAAACGTGAGCTTTCATTCGGTATTGTATTAAAGGTTTTTCAAAGTTGTTATCCTCGTACCAAAAGAATCTGAGGTAATCACGATGATCCTCATGAACACGAAATGCATAAAACATTTGCTGAATGTCACCACTGATAGCAATTGCATTTTCACGGAAACGCATGAGGATTCCAACAAGGTTGTTTGTTAAGTCTGGTCCAGACATTAACACACTGTTCAATGAAACGTCTTGAAACACAGCCGACGAGTCGAATACTCCTCGGATTTGATCCGGTTTTTTCGAATTGTACACCCCAAAAAGGGGTAAATACCAGCATTCCCCAGGTATGTCGGAAGGAGCAACTTCTGCTGCCCCACTAGCTAAGACTTTTGACATGAATGCAAAGAAGTGTTGACGTTTGTGATGATCTTTCTTTAAACTTGTGTTGAGGATCAAAACACGTTTCCAGGCCTATGAATAATTGTTAGGCATCACTGGTTTTGACTCCTTGAAAGGTAATGGTGCGGACCAAAAACCATCAGTGTCTTTGTGGAACTCTGCGTCCATAAGAGCTACAAACTTGCGGTCCTCAACAGAAGGTCCAATCTTGTTGTCAAATGGTGTTCGTATGAATATGTCATCATCATTGTCCTTGACATTGATATTGTTGTGACACACTGGAAAGGTGGTGCACCTTCCGTCATTAAGAATATGAGTTTTGTTTACATTCACTTCCTTTGGAGGATGAACTTTACCAATACAAATTTCACCAATGACGACCCATCCTAGTGGAAGACGTTGAGCAAAGGGTTGACCTTGGCTGCCAGTAATTTGGTCGCGCACATGATGTACATCGGGTAAGTCACGTCCTATGAGCAGTTCAACATTCACATTGCGATCTAGGGGTGGTATGAAAGGTGCAATGCATTGTAGATGCGGTTGTGATTGAGCGACTTTGGGAGTAGGTATTTCAAGATGCTCACTAGGAATGGAATCACATTCAATGACTTTCGGTAAGTTGAATGTAGTTGTACCATCCAAGGCTTTGACACATAATCCGTTCACACGGCGTCCAGCGACTGTCGTTACACCGGAGCATGACGTAAGAGTGTAGGGTTTATATTCTCCTGTAACGCCGAGTTGATCTATCAAATAAGGGGACACCAACGTCCGGTTGCTCTGGTCATCGACTGTCGCATAAACACGGGTAACTTTCGCAGGATTTGATTGACAAAACACGTCCACTAAAACGATCTTCCCGCATGAACGACTCCCATGTTTTCCTTCTTCATACTCCCCGCCATTGCTTAAGGCAGTTTTCGCTGTTGAGACTGGTGTAGGGGATTCGGGCTTTGAAGGACGACGATCAATGTGCATCGCTGTGACATGATAAGGATTATCACAAATATCACATTTAATGTCCGCTGTACAATTTTTGGACACATGACTTTGTGAGGCACAACATCGGAAACATAATTTCTTATCACGTAGAATGTTTTGACGCTCACGTAGTGATTTTCTTTTGAAGCCACGGCATTCGTTCAAAGAATGTCCAGCATTGTGTATGGGACAAAGTGTTGACGGAGTTGATGATACAATTTCAACTTTACGAGAAGTGACTGCGCCAGAAGGTCTAGGTTTGCTGTATGCCATGTTTGTGTTTGTGGACGGTTGACATACAAGTCCAGGATCGTTACGGATTTCACACATTTCACGGATGAACTCGACAAAAAAGGAAAATGGAGGGAATGCTACATCATTCCGTTTTTTATATCCAGCTGCTTGAGAGGTCCACTTGTCTTGTAGAGATATGGGTAGTTTGGCAACTATGGGTAGTACTCCAGTAGATGAATTGAAGTAGCTCAGACAAATTTCGTATTTTGGATTAGTCATCGCCGATTCAATTTCGGTGAGAATGTCCACGAGATCATACAATTTGGCATGATCTTTATTTGTGAGGGTTGGAAACGAGTGTAGTTTCTGTTTTAGAGCATGTTCCACCATCTCAGGTCTCCCATATTTATCGTTCAGTCTATCCCAAATACGCTTTACACCTAGGCTAGGATTGTGGGTGTTTGCGGAGCGCAGTGTGCGTGCAAACTTTGAGGACTCTGGACCCAACCATTTTACAAGTAAATCCATTTCCTCAAACTCTGTGACACCAAGTTCTAGTGTAACACTCCGGAATGAAGAACTCCAAGAATTGAAATTTTCTGGACGATCATCAAAGTTGGTGAATCTAGTGAGTATAAAATCCTTGCGTAGCAAAAACTTTGAAAAGTCGGCCATTGTCGAAGTGTTGTCGGTCCGTGGTGGTACTAGATTTGGAGCGGTAATTACATGAGGCAATGAATTTGTAGTAACACAAACTTGACGCATTGAATTCGAGGGAACGAACACTTGAGAAGCTGCATTCAATGGAGCACTCCGTTGATCAACTGAATTTGGAACACGCATCTGAGGCACTGAATTTGAAGGAACACTCATTTGAGACACTGAATTTAAAGGGACATTCACTTGAGACACTGAATTTTGAGAAGCACAGACTTGAGGCACTGAAATCGAGGTAGAACAAACTGGATTCACTGAATTAGAAGGCGCACACAATTGATGCATTTGATGAATTGGAATTGAAGGAACACAACCTTGATTAACTGCATTTAGATATCCCGGATGTCGGTCATCCGCCTCTGGAAGTTGAACACTGATTGGTGGATTCTGTTCAAAATATGGTTGATTTTGTTGAATGTGGCCATCCTCGGTATTTGATGGGTTATAGTCGTGTTTGGGGATAAACGCACTCGTCATCTGTTCCCTTGAGTAGATTGGAAGATCAATCTTTTCTTCTTCTGTGAAGTCCGCTTCTGCTGAGATGATTTCTTTCTCCTGTCTGACGATACTAATTTTTGTTTCGATATCAGTTTTTTGTTTTAAAAGCTCACCTTCTCTCTTGATCAGCTCTAGTTTCGCCCTTTCAGCTTGCGCTTTAGCTCTTTGAAAACTTGATACATTAGACGACACATGACTTAGTGTTTCAAGGAGTTCAAATTTGGTTTCCTTCAAATCATCACTTGTTCTTTTTACAATTGAAAAACATTTGTTCATTGAAACTTCTAATTCATTTAACAAGTTGACCGCCTCCTCTGTATTTTGAGAAAGTAGATATTTTTTATAGTCTTCACTAGCGATACAGAAATCTTTGAATTTCACAGAAATTAAACGTTCTACTTCTCTTATTTTGTGGAAGTCCTTTGCGCATGTTCCAGATGTTACAAGAGCATCCTCCACTTCCGCCCAGGTTTCATCGGTTTTTCTTTTCAGCTTTTCACACTGTTCGTTGAACATGACGAGGCCTTTCGGTGTGAGTTTCCTTATTCGTCGATCCGCAGCAGACATGCCAAACGAATTCACTAATTTTTTACTATTCTGCCTGGTGCAGGCAGATAGCTAACCTTGCACAACGCACAACGCAAACAAAAGTCACACGGGTTTCATAGTTTATTTTGTGTGGAAAACGTTGCCGTCGTGAATAATATTGGTAAAAAACTACAACAAATAGAGATAACAAATTACTAAATAGGAAAATATAGAACCTTACTTCATACATAGAAAAAATATGTAAATTACTTTAAAGACCATAATGGCGTGCCATACTTTTGAGAATGTTTTATCTGCATAATAAAATTTCCATCTGTAACTATACTTCAAAAATACAATTAAATACTGACAGATTTAAGCAATAACTTCAATAAAAAAGACTTACTTAGTGGCTCGAGGCACGCATCTAACAAGATTGAAGCCGATAGACAAAGTGAGACCGGACTGGTCAGTAAGGCTGACAGGAAGTGAGTGATTGACCAGATATACGTTGTAGTTAACTTGTACCAAAAAGGATTACCGGATATACTAAACTCAGAGTGGTTAACTTGTACAAAAATATTTCTGAAGAATTTAAATTTTAAACTATAGACAGCACAACAACTATACAATAGAAATTTAAAGTAACAAATTTTCTTCGAGCGAAACTTCAGAGGTTCTGAAAATTTGAATTTTTGAACTGCTATTAAAATTTGTTTTAATGTAAATCCTATAATTTATAAGGTAAATCCGTAAAACTTGTAAGGGTCGAAAGAAAAATGTTTTCATCATTAACCTTTGTCATTTAATTATGAAATTACTGTTAGCTTTTTCATCCGCGATCATATATAACATAAACTTTTGCTATTTTGCTATTTGTCAGTACTATTACCGATTTCTATACACATCAGATGTTTATTGTTTTGGTGTTAAACTATTACAGATGAAACCCCTATATTGATGTTGTTTTTTAAATCAACTGTAAAAAAAAATGATGACGTTTAAATTGGGATCCCTTTTACTTTTTTATGAAAGTATGTTACGATAAGATGATTTCAGCCCAATGTGAAACCGTTAAATGTAATATCGCTTCAGAGAAACTCTTAAAATCGGCTTTTTAAAGACAATGGAAGATAAGGGTCAGTGTTTCGTTTGCTGTTATCGGTCACCAGTGACGGAATTGAACATTTTGTAAACGATAAAAGAAGTAGATATGTAAAACACAAAAATGCTACGAATTTTACCAGGTCATCGAGTTACCAATGTGACCTATTGCAATTGGTCTTCGTCGGTCGTTTGTCGTGCATCGTCCGTTAATAACTCTGCATTTTTTACTTCTTTTAAGATAGAAATATATTTATAGAAATATATATAAATGAATTTATGATCATGTCACCTTATGCCTAGTTGCCAAGGCGTAATAATCAAAAGGGCAAAACTTTCAAAAATATTTTTTTCTCCTTAAACACATGTTAAAAATTATGATTTCAATAAAGCCTTCTACAAAAATTGTAAAATTCATCGGTCTTTGGTCAGGGGACAAGGCCTTATGGCGGGACACGTATAAACATATAGTGAAAACACATGAATTCTTAGAAAAATATTCCTCTTTACTCTCATGTTTCTCTGAGAAACAACTATGTGCATGGTTACGAAGTCCATAATGCCATCTACCCAAATTGTGAAAAATCTTCTCCACTTCCATATACATTTGAGAAAAATCTGATCATCGTTACGTGTGTAAAGGCAGAACAAATATATTATTTTATATTATTGTAAGCAGCTTCTCTATTTTTACTTATTTAACTTGATAAATTGTGTAAACCATCTCTCTCTCTCTCTCTCTCTCTCTCTCTCTCTCTCTCAAATTTCTCGTTTTTTTTACTCCTTTTCTTATTTGCAGGTAAACATAAAACATGTTCTCTAAATAATGACTAATTCATATATTTATCAATTTCTCATGTAAATTCGTAAATATGTTTGGCAAAATACTCATACAAGGTTTAAGGTTTTGCAACTCAAAGTCAAGTTTATTAGTTATTATGTCTATTATAAAGGGATTTAGTCTTGTTTTTCATTTTAAAGCTAATATACTTTGATGACCACAAATTTACAAATTAAATATTTGTTGAAAAAAGAAATAAAATATAAATTGAATATGTCTGAACATGAAATACAACGGGTTTCAGTCATTCAGTATTTTGATTGCTTGAAACCAGCAGCGGGGAGGAGTCATCTGACCATATCATTATATATAGCAGCGCGTTCTTATAATTTTAACCCATTCTAGGATACTTGAAGGTTTGGTCATTTTGAAGGAGAGAAGCACCTGACAATTTGTGTTGATAATTACTCAGATTAAGGTATGCAATGTCACTGATAAAATCAAATGTTATATTGTCAAAACTTAAACATGTATGTAGTTGTTTATGCTTTTAGTAATTGTCAAAATTACTTTAAAGTGATGATGTTTATTTAAATGAGAGAGAGAGAGAGAGAGAGAGAGAAACAAACAGATAGACTAGTTTAAAAAATCCAAAATGCTTAAATTTAACAAATTTACTTAAAGTTATTTAGCGTAGCTATATTGTAAAATCCAATTTATTTAAATCAGATAAAAAACTGGATATATTTTGGGAAAACGAATAGCTTTGATTACATAATGGTTATAGACATAGAACAAAAGAATAACCAAGAATTTTGATTACAAAATTGTTGATATATTAAGCGAATTTTCACTGTATTGTTTTAATTTGTTTGTAGAATATTTGATTGGCTGTAAAGAAGGTTTTTTGTATGATTCACATACCTACATTCTTTGAAACTTTCATTTATTTTGTCAGTTAGGCATGTATTGTTGTACATAAATCAATTTTATTGATAAGTATATCTATCTATACAGAAAAAAGAAATGGCAGAGTGGAAAAAAACATCGGGAAGTAAAATTCCGGATAATGCGATACGTGCCGGGTACGAGAAGGACGGAAAACCCTTGTTTATTGCCCGGGCAAAGATGGGAGGCGTATGGACCTCTGGAAAATGCGGATTTCACCTTTCAGGAGCTTAACGATGGCAAGGAATCCGTTTTCAAAGATTACGACGTTCTCGTATATCCGATCAGCGCCGTGGGATTCTTAGATTGGAAGCAAGCATCTGACGGAAAAGTCCCAGAAAAGGCCTTCAAAACGGACACAAACTTGTATGTGGGACGGGCCCGTATCAACGATGATCTTATTCCGTGTAAGATCGCCACATTCTCCCCCCACATGTGTGCTTACATGGGGGACGGCGGGAAAGAGCACAACACTAAAGAATATGAAGTCCTCTGTCATATCAAGTAGCTGGGAGGGACGAAAGAGAAAATATTTTGAGAAACGGACTGTCTTTGTCAATCACACAAATCAGACTCTACTGAATAAAAAGCACAGTTTTCTTGTATCTAAGTATTAAACATTATTTTGATTATAAAACTTTCAATGCTTCCTTCTCTTTAAATAAATGTATTACCTCACAAGTGTTTTTTTTTAATTTTTATGTTTATTTTTTTGTGAGTGTTTAATTTGTGTGTGTGTGGGAGGGGGGGCGGTGGCGATACTTTTATGCGGCAACATATATTATGTTTTAAATTTGATTAACATATGTATATTGATTGGTAAGCCTTTTTTTTATTTTATTGCATATAAAAGTACATATATGAAATTATCTAAGCTATATACGGCTTTTACATAAAGGCATTCAGGTAACAGTTTAAGGTGGAAGGCTACCTTGTCACAATATGTCTGACATCCGTTTGTTCCGGATTGATAGCATTATGTCGTGGTACAAAATAGCTATACATCGTTCAATTGAACTCTTCTAACGAGATGAGATAAGAATGAAATCACCAAAACGCTTAGAAAATATGTCAATTTTCTTCGTGATTAAAGCTTTCAACTAACATTGATTATCAGCTGTTTCGTACAAAAACGTGAAATCGAAATAATATACTTTCCCTGCTTTTGGCAATACATATTTTTCATGTCATCTGCAACAGACGATTATAAATATGTGACGAATTATCGATAAAGGTGAGCAGATATAATATTTTCGCTTGAACTATATATGCATGATTAATATAAAACTAAATTTTCGTAATACCATATCTTGTACGTATTAATTGATCCCAACTTCCCAAATTTAAAACATTTGCAGTATTATTGCTGTATATGTATTTATTTTTATATCAGCAATTCAAGTGTATTTTCAAGAAGATTATATAGGAAATTGCATACTCTAGTATTTTGCAGAAATGCCTGGTAAGGTACCCTAATTTTTTGCAAGAAAGCTTGTCAAAGTAGTAGTAAACCATTAACAAATTCCTGGAAAAAGTTATCTAAAATTGAGGAACATGTCGTCTGACCTTAAGATAAATGATCGCTATAACCGGTGTAATACAGTTTTTTTTTACACATTTGAAATTTGAAACCAAGGTACAGAATATTTAAAACATTTGTTATTGATATTCAAATGAATAATGTTAAAGAAATAGCCTATATAAACCTTCTCCCAAATACAAAGTCAAGAAGGTACAGAACAATAGCCCTGAAGAATTTCGTTGTGATAACATAATCTGTTCTCTGCCTGAAATTGACCTTGATTTTCCCAATACGATTTAAATAAAAGATACGTGAATACAACTCAAAAGTAAAAACAAAAATTACATTAATACGATTTTATATCAACGTCTTCATCAGGAGCGCTTTGTGCACAATGTACCCAAGCTCGTTGTTCATTTTATTATGACATGACCATATATGTTATTATTTCGAAAATAAGATCGATTGGATTAGCATGCGATTTAAAGCTTGGCATATTGATATACTACTATGTAAAATACTGAAGCATAACAAATACATTGTCATCAGTAAAAGCAAGCCTTATTTTGGAAGAAGAAATTATACTTAGAGAAATGTATGCATTCTCACGAAAATATCTGAAGATGAACTTTATATTACATCGTCTAATAAAATACCTAACAATTTTATTTGTAATGTCATTAAAAAATGAGAAAATCTTTTTAAAAAATTATTATTCTGTACAAATAAAAAAATGACGATAACAAACCGTCAACCATCTCAAAAATCCATAAAACGAAATACAAATTCAAAGCAGCGCAACACGGACCTCCAAAAAGATAGAGGTAGGATGTTAAAGAAATACATGCTTAAATAACCTATTCCAGTTTACTGTTTCAACCAATCTTAATTTGTATGACTATGATGAACATTTTGGGGTGAAATTGAAAAATATACCATCCCTTTCGTTGACCATCGTTGATGAAGAACTCATCCTCTTGAACATATACAGTACGATGATCACTGGTACCAAGAAACAGTCTCGACAAGCCTATTTTTGTGATATGATCAAACTTATAAGGGACAATACCGCAATTATCAGTGCTAATACAAACATGATGGTATGGTGTGTTCACTATATCACTCTTATATTAGACACAGAGCATACTCAAGTCTTGTCTCATTTAATGTCTGGTGATGAGCAAGCAACATAGCGACTTTAATTTGAAGAAAATCTACAATCTGATTCTTTTAAGGATTAATTAAAAAAAGATGATTAAAACACTACAAATGCGTTTTCTTTAAAATGTAATATGTAATTAGCATTATCATTTCCTACCTTAGAACCATTTTATTAGGAGTCCAAGGTCTTCTTAAAATGGTTCTTTATGTTAGAAACATTAATTTCTACCATCTGGTACTTAAACGTGGTCGTGTCATCTCAAAAGTGTGGTCGTGTCAACTCAAATTATCAAAATACGCCTGTTAATACCACAACGGGTGTCAATTTTCATATATATACATATATTCTCTATATATATATATATATATATTATATCTATATAGTTTACATTACCTTCAAAGTAGATAAGATTTGCAATTTTTCATCGTTAGCCTAGGTGCCAATGGCAATTGTTTCCCCCAACAACCATTTGAGGTTTTTTTACACCTATTTTTATCTCAATGAATGATATATGAAGAAGACTATTGAGTATGCGTGGCCCGCCACTAAAAACAATTTTTCATTCTTAATAGAATCGACATTATGGTTTCTACAGAAACTCAAATTCTTCTAAAAATAATTTTGAGGCGCATTATATTTCATATGCATTCAATGTACAGTAAATTAACAATATATTTTCGGTGATATACTCCAGAGAATCATCAGTCGGAAAAACTTCATTTCTGTCTTAATAACTTGTTTACACTGTTTATATAAATATTTGAAGAATATAATGACCTAACAGAGGACTAAATTGGTATTTTGTAAACGGATTCGATTAATGCTCGAAACGTCTTTAACCAATCACGTTATCCTGTTTATCCTGTTTACCGTTTGTCAATTTTTACTTTATTAAATAAAAATATTTTGAACAGATGAAATAAAACAGATTAATAAGACCACGGGACACACAATGATGAAGTCTTGATTGTATTTCAACACGACTCATATTATCTGCGTTTTAGATATAGCAGAGAGATCACATTATATATTGTTGATGTTTTGTGCATTTTCTATTTCATTGCATTATGAAATACAACACTCGTTTCTTTGAGTTACTGTGATTAAGTTAAGTTGTATGATTATCAGTTCCTTTCAGCGTACAGACAGAATTAACATTAATGAAATGCCAATGGTCATTCATTCATTTATTCATTCATTCATTCATGTGGGCGATTATTCTTCATCGTGATATTTAACTCTCTATACAGTTTGTATTTAGAGTTTCGATTAACTAAATCTTATGTAAGAGAGGTACACAGTCTATCAACCATAAGTTATTCCTGTTCTATATTTGTGCAAAATTAATATAGTCTTTGAGTATTAAACAAGCCAACCAACTAGCGAATGGTACCAACCATTTCGAGTATCTTATGTGTATGAAATATTTTAAGGCAATTGATTTTATGCATTTATTATATGTCAAGTAATAATGAGAAATTGCTTTTAAAAAATATGCATCCAAATAATTCTGTAAAAAAAGTATGCCCAAACCTCTATCCAATTTTTGTTACATATCTTCGTAGCGCATTGATGAAAAAGTTTTCCTTCAATTTTTTCTTTGATACGTCGATCAATAGAAAAATAATTGTCTTAATTTCTTATCATTTAATAAAACATTTTCAAATCATAAAATGTGAAGTGTCATTGATCAAAAATGAAGCGGCGCGTATGAATACAACACAACAACTGCAACAATATTCAAAATAGATGCGCCTTCAGCTGATGCAGAGCTATTGAGCTGAATTTAATGGATTAAACACAAATAGTGAGTTAAAATCTGATCCGGCTGAATCGAAAACGATAGGAAAATACATGTGATAGCTCGTGATGTTATTCAATTTGCAGAAAGATTCGTTAAAACTGGTTTTCAAATTTTATGCCGATGAGATCGCTGGGATATGCAACTGGTAATAACCATGCAATGAGAGGCGATCGTGGATGAAAAGAGTCGATATGTCGGCAAAGAATCGTATATATAAGCGACTTTTATAACGTTGTGGTAACTAGATAGCCTGTGATGTAATTAAATGGATACCTGCCGCTTGGAATGCGCCGAAGGAGTTGATGCACTACTCATATAGAAGCTTTGCTTTACGATGCTTATTCTGATGACCATGTACGTGTGTAAATATAAACCTCATCGTTTAATACCAAATTTGAACAGCAAAGTTACCGTGAAACTGTATTGACCATTAGGCATATATGTTTGTTACAGGCTTGGGGCGAATTACATTGTAAAGTAATGCATTACATTACCATTACTTCATGAATTTGGGCATTAAATTACCATTACCATTACTTGATTTTCTTGAAGTAATGCATTACATTACCATTACATGAGTAAAGTAATGCATTACCATTACCATTACTTTTTTTTTAAAGTAAAGCTAATAAAGAGTTTTTGCAAATGTTTCAAATTTACAACACTCTTTAACATATCTACAGCTTTATGCTTGCGGTATCAGGTTCAAATTCAATGAATAAACAAGAGTCATTCTTTATTTGCTCAATATATAATCATATTGTGGCAATATGAACAACATATTACATAAGTAAAATGATATTTATAGACATTTGGCATAATACAATATCAGATAATTATGAAATAGAGAAACAGGATAACATGCGTAACAAAAAACAATTTATGAAATAATGTTGCTGTTTTTAAAAGCTAAATATAGATATATCCCAAGATTACACAAATCTTTATAATTTTGGACACTTAATTTTATTAATTTATAAACAGATGATTTTTCCCAGTTATATTTCTTAATTTATTTTAATCGTATTTCTTTTTACGGAGGACACTTTAAGACAAAAGATTGCTGTTGCACTTTATGGTCGAAGTTTCAAAGGGTTCATCTTTTAAATGCATCCATCTTCCGGGCTATACTAAATAAATGTTTTGCAGGAGCAGTCAAAGCTTGGACTGGAAAATACTGTTTGACGATCTTTATCTTAGGATATATTAAGTGCAATAATAGATTAAATACATAAATCTTGTATTTTCTATCAGTCCAAACTAATGTAAAGTGTAATTAATATACAGGAGAGAGAGAGAGAGAGAGAGAGAGAGAGAGAGAGAGAGAGACAGAGAGAGAGAGAGACAGACAGACAGAGAGACAGAGAGAGACAAAAAGAAAGAGAGAGAGAATAAGTAAGATTATTTTCAAATGGGTTATAATATTGGAAGTGATATTGATTTTCATCATGGATGGACAGTGCATTCATTTGACTTTTAAAGGTGCATGTCTGTCTCCTATTCTATTGTGACATATTGCGAAGGGAAGGGGATTGGGGTGTTTAGCACTTCTTATAACAATAGATTGTTTTGATACTTAGATTATCCTGGGGGCATAGTGTGTTGTTGACACATTTCTTATTGAAGTGCAAACTAATTGGAGTAAAGTGTTTAAATGATTAAAAACTCTTAATAACAACACTCTTAAAAATGTTATGAAATTGTGCTGTTATCTTTAGTAATATAAACAATTCAAAAATGAGTTTTAAAAAACCTTTTTTAATAAAACATGTACAATTAAAACATTTTTTCTTAATTAGAATTATTTCTTTCTTCTTTAAAAATAAATTAAATCAAATTTAATTTCAACTATTCATTTATTCATCACATTTTTTAAAGTGAACATGCATAAATATGCATAGTAATGCAAAGTAATGCCAGCATTACACTAGATTTTGGAAAGTAATGCATTACATTAGCATTACTTGTAATGCTAATTTTGAGGCATTACACATTACTAGCATTACTTTGAAAACATGTAATGCATTGCAATGCATTACCATTACATTTAGCATTACCCCAAGCCTGGTTTGTTATAATTATTCCTGGGAAGGGGAACGGCCAGCCTCGCAGTATATGTTGATTGGTCTGATATTGTTCATATTTGAAGGTGAAATTCTTAATTTTTTATATTTATGAATTTGTATTTTGTTTCCTGACAATTAAACAGAATAAAACAAAATACGATATGCGCATGCTTAGTACTCCGCGGAGATTTCTAATTTCCTTGACATTTAAACCCTAACTTACGCCTCTTTCAGAAACGTAACTTAGATCCGACTTAATATTGGGGTAACTTCGCTAGTGGGACTAACTTAAGCCAAGATTTACGCCTCTTTGAGAAACGGGCCCCAGAAGTTTATCATCACCTTCGCTCAATCTACATAGAGAAAACACATCCTAATAAAAGTAATGTGCTAGTTTTACCATTCTTAAAGCCGACGAACGATAGTATATAAATAGTGCCTGTTTGGGAGGGTAACAGTTGAAATTGACACCCCGAGGAATCCACTGTCAACCGACGCGAACGTGTCAATTTCAACTGTTATCCTCCCAAACAGGCACTATTTATTTTGTTATACTGATGGTCTTAATTTTAAAGAAAATTTTACTGCTTTTATAAAGGAATAACCGTACGCACATAATTTTCGCGCATGTAACAATTTGTAATGTTACCCGTTGCTAAGTGCGTTGCTAACGCTGAGGGTAATAGAACGGATTATGAGCTGCGTCTTAACCAATCAGATTTCAGTATTTAACATGAAAGTATAACAATAATAAAGATTGCATGTATAGTATCAGGCACTCGGCAAATTCTACTATTTGCGCACACATTACGCTTAGCACTACTTTGTTAACTATTCATATTTTGATGCATTTTTCTTGTGATTTTAACTTTTATACAGTGACATGATCATTCAATTCAATCGTACTTAAAGGCTTAACAATTTTTAATCGGGAAGTACTCTAGCCTCGCCTATTATAAAAGTAAAATTAAGCTATATGTGTATTCGGAAAACAACAAAACATTGCAAATTATGCTATTTGATGCATGTTGTAGTTTCGGCATAACATTAACTTATTCCATAATACTGACGGTTCATATCACGTGCCAATCATTTCTTTAAAAGGCCTGCGGTTACTTTGTTTCTGTACTGTTTACCGACTACTTTACAATTACAGCGCCTTTGAAATTATATGTGCATATAGCATGGAATCCCGACCCCGATTCAAATAAATGTGTGCTAGCCTGGTTCCCTGAGCTACGCATTACGCAGGAACCAGGCTAGCTCATGCGCAGGCTGAAATTCCCCAAAGTATCCGGTTTAACCGCGTTTATATATTTTCTGCGTGGACCTCAGGGTCCACGCAAAAAAATGTTTCACAGTTGTTGCCCCAGCAGTATGAAGTGTGAACTTCTTTTAAAATTTGTTTTCAGTTTACATTCTAAACTACGAAAAATTACGATAAATATTCTTTATGTGTGTTCATCTACAGCCAAGGACATATTAGCAACTATCGCAAATCTCGCATGACGCGATTTCAAAGGTCGCAAGTCCTTTGACTCTTTGCTACAAATAATGAACGTCGCCTTACTTTGTCAAACAGAAATTACAGGATGAGTGATGTTTGTAGATGTAGAAAGATTTATAGAGTCGTTCGAACACTATCATCATTCACTGTACATTCAACTTAACTCTTTTCCGTATTTACTGCCAAACCTTTGTATAAGAGGACATGCCTGATGCCGGAATGGCAAAGGGACGGAAAACTCTTTTTACGTAGCACCTGCCTCAAGAAACACAGAGTGAATAATCCTTGTCCTCAAACAAAGCGTGCTTACACTAAGGTATATTTCCAGTTGATTGCTCTTACATGTAGTGAAGTATATTCACTTTTCCATCGATATCTTTAATTCAAAGAACAAATGTGCATTTCAGGTAGAAGATCGAAGTTTTTTAATACAAAATGCACAACTCTGCATAAAAAAATACTACGGTGATTATGTTTATAAAAGTATGCCCACAGATCGAATCAAGCCAAGTCACAAAAAAGCATCATGTGTTACATAGCCAGCGCTTTAATCTACTGGGCTTATCAGAATTTACACTTTAAAATGTAAATATAGACAACTAAGATAGAACCAGGCCGTTCCTGAAGGATATTCAGACCAAAAACCATGTAGAAATATACCATCTTACTGAAAAAATGCTGTTTTAGCCAACCTAAACGATTATCAATAAAATTGGAAGAGCAATATGATAAGTACGAAATCCAAATTCTTAAATTTTACAAATATGTTCGATTGAAATAACAAAAAAAACTTTGATTTCAAATGTGATTTTTATCCGGGAAATCCATCTTCCTTTTAGGTCAATCCTTTTGTCATTTGCAATAGATCCTTTTCTTAATATCAGGCATATACATTAAATTAAATTTCTGAGAAAAAAGCAGAGTATTTTTTTAAATAATCAATTGATATCAATACTGATTAAAGCTAATATACATGACTTAAAACCTTAATCAGTTCATG
Organism: Magallana angulata; assembly: GCF_025612915.1. NCBI lineage: Eukaryota > Metazoa > Mollusca > Bivalvia > Ostreida > Ostreidae > Magallana > Magallana angulata. Next base: position 1,413,835 of record NC_069111.1, on the reverse strand, counting down.
GATTGTTGTTACTCCTTAATTCAAATAAGTTATATTAAAAATCAATTTCCATGATTTTTAAAAACGTAACAATGCTAATTTAAAAAAAAACCTCTCGTATGTGGTAAAAAAAAATTAATAAATAAAAAAAGATGTTTTCGTGCTGTCAACCACAAAAAAATATATTACAAAAAAGTTGATTTGAACAAGTTGATATTAAATTATTTTAAAAATTTATAAATCTCGTAAAAAGTTTTTTTACATTGCAATATGAAACTTGAAACCAAAAAAAAAGGTTATCAAAAAAAGAAGAATGAATGAATATTAATTTGAACAAGCTTAATTAAAAACTTAAAAACAAATCAAACCTTCTTTAAAAAATTCGATCGCTGGATGAAATTTTAAGAAAAAAAACTCGATGACCCAAAATATCGCCCTCTTAAAACCTGGTCGTCGTGGAATACATGAACTTGTCTTTGAAGAACTACAATCTGTCGTTGGTCAAGTTAAGTTACATAAAAATTTCAATTTTATCCAATCAAACGTCACACGGAAGACTTCCTAGTCGCTTGAAAAACAATTTAACAACATTTAAGTTTGCTTTGGTAAGATTTGTAAACGGGTTTGATTGTTGATCGTCTAATTTACTCATCATGTTTACTTCTGAACCAGTTTGACACTTAATGTACATATTTTTTTAAAAGAATAATATATAACAGATTAATTTGACCACAGAACACAAAATTGTATTTTGATATGACAAGTATTAACTGCCTTTTAAATAGAGCAAATGCATCATGAAATGAATCGTTGACGACTTGGGCATTTTCTGCCTCACTGCAATATAAGAAATACGATCTCTTTTCATTTGACGGACTTAATCTATACGAGCATCAATCAATTTTTCTCAGCTTACAGACGGTATAGAAAGTCTAGTACTTATTCGTTCATTCATGTCAGAAAAAATTCTTCGCGTTGATATACATTATATAATTTCAAATCATGTAAAAGATGAACTCATTCAACCATGTGATATTCCTTGTTCATATTTGTCCATCTTCGTCGATTAAAACACTAAACAAATAACCTAATATTTAATAGTATAAAAAATTGATTTGGACTGAGTATTAAACAGTGTGTGATTTTTTGTTAAACCAAATTAAGAGACTAATACAATTGCTGCCAAAAAACCAGTTTATTAAAAATCAAGCAATTCTTGAAGCTGTTTGCAGTAATCTTTTATCACTGTTGTCTGTCGTCCGTCTGTCTGTCTGTTCTTTTGTCTGCCTTTCTGTACACTTTTCACATTTTGACATCTTTTCTAAAAGTAATCGGCCAAATTTAACCAAACTTAGTCAGGTCAAACAGGGACAGGTGGGACAGGTTGAGGCAGTGTATTCGGACCTTATGTGCCAGCAGGTACGAAGAGGTTATGTTAGGTGAGGTAGTCAGTGCACCCCCTTTTTTAAAAAGAGGGATAATTATAAAATTAGGTGTGGTTAAAAAAGAATTCTTCTCAAGAACTTTTGAACAACAATTTTCTACGCTTTGTTTCGTTTACCCGAATACGACAGCTGATCCTACCTGTAATTTTTGTAGAAGTCCGTGTTTGCCCTGCTTCTGTTTTGTATTTTTCCTTTGGACTTCTTTCATTTCAATTCTGTTTTTTTTATTACACATTTCATAAATGTACTTTCTTAACATCTTACTAATGTACATAACATTGTATATATTTATGTTAAAAATAAATGCTGTCATAATTAAATTTCAATTAACTGAAAAATGACTTTTCAGATTTAGCAAAAAGAAAGTAATTTGACAATTTTTTTTTTTTTCAAATCTGAAGTAAATAAAGATTGCCAAGTAGGTACGTGTTCAATTCTCTGCCTCACTGCAATATAAGAAATACTTTTATTAATTTCCTTTTTATCATACAGTAAGTAATAATTTGGTGTGTTTATATTCAAATAATACACAAGTTTGCTTGTAGCACCTTCTCAATGTTTTGGTCACTATCAACTTCAAAGACGTTTCGGTTTCTGATTTTTGGCATGTGTTATGATGAAAGAGATATTTGAGATTTATCCTATGTATAGTTTTAAACATCTCTTTCATTATTTATATTTAATTTGAAGAAATAAAAAATGTCTACCGTAACAGTATTTTTCTAATTAAATCCATGTCATAATCATGTTCCAAATATGCTCCCATACTGTTGCTTTGGTTTTATTATATAGATTAAAGCTGACATGAATTCATAAATACGCATTATTTTCCTTTTCTTTCCAATACCGCCATTTTAGTCGTCGATTTCTATTGTTCTGCTCATCACTCTACACCCATTATAATTATATAAGACCCAAAACACTTTCATGCTTCACCACATTCGGATATTTATACACCTGAACATGGTACCTAATTGTACGAAAAGACGTGTACGGTGTAGAAACGCGCTTTGAACAAATATAATATGGCAATCACTGCATTGGCAAGGAATATCCAATGAACGACGAAAAAAGACAGACTGGTATTCAGGCACTGATACTTAAAAAAATCCTCGACAATTGTAGACCGTTTTACTGTGTATGTTATAATATTGCAAAAGAGCATCACACAATGTGGCAGATCGAGCATCAATAATCGCATGGATTTTAGAAACGGAGCGTTTTAATACATGTAGATTCTTGTGTAGGGGTTTTATAACAAAATATATGATACACAAGAGGTTTACAGTGTACCGTTCTATTTTATTTCGCAATTCTCTTGTACTGCATCCTGGGCCCCCTGCTAGACAAGCTTCTTGAAATATGCATTTTTTGTTCCTTTTTCCACAAAAATACGTCAAACCGTAAAAAGAATTAACCATGTACGAAAGACATGTAGTTTTCAAAAAATTGAAAATGTTCAATTGTTACACTTGACACACAATGCACGGCATACGACAACGGACGACGACAGACGAAAAACTTACTTCAATAGGGCAACTCTTTGACTCACATGACCTAAAAATTGAGTTTCGAGAGTTTTAGTAAAAATGTATGACATTCCATTTATTACAATTCGTTTTATTTACACTTGATAATAAATGTGTAAAAATATTTATTTGCAATTGTTTAATTGATGAATTTTAAGACAATAAATTAAATCCTTTTTGTTTAAAGAAAGAATCTACAAAAATACTCAAGATATTGTGATTTCATACACATCTGTTTTCAAATTGTTTACAATTAGGCCAAATGAAGCTTTACACGTCCTTGTTATCCCCTCTCTCTTTTTTTTGGGGGGGGGGGGGTGGCGACGAAGTTGTCTTTAACTTTAGTGGTACACTTGGGTGTGTGAAACTGATTAACTGTTATAACTGCTTCACATAATCATAATTTGTTATCATGGTTCCTACCAAAATTAGAAATTCCGTCAAATTTATATACAGTAATTAAATTAGATTGATATAACTAGTTTATTTTACGATACATGATCTATCTTTGATGGAGTTAATACTCAATATATTTAGACATAATTTAAGCATTTTCTTTACAAAGTACTATAGCTTTTTATATTCCTATGAAGCAGAATTTATCCAAAAGCTTGTACGTAAAAAAATTAATCACTCGCTTTGGCCTTCAACTCAACATTCAGGTATATTGACGACGTATTATTAATTAACAATTGTTATTTTCATACTTACGTCGACTCGATATATCCCATTGAACTTGAAGTAAAAGATACAACTGAGTCTGTGTCATCTGTTTCATATTTGGATATTTTACTGGAAATAGACATTGGTGGTAACCTAACAACAAAACTTTATGATAAACGCGATGACTTCAATTTTTCTTTATTCAACTTTCCTTACTGATGTAGCAATAAACCTTCATCACCAGCATATGGTGTTTTTTGTCTCTCGGTTAATTCGATACACAAGGGCTACTCTTTGTATGAACAGTTTCTAAGGGGAGGCAAGCGACTGAAAAACAAGTTGATAAAACAGGCCTATCAACAGTCTCGTTTGAGGTCATCATTTCTAAAGGTCTATGGTCGATACAACGACCATGTCAGCTAGTACAATCTTCCTCTGGATCGTATGCTGGCTGACTTTTTTTCATACAAATTGTTAGACCATAATTATTCACCCAATTGCGGCGGGTGTGACCGTTCTGTAGAAGACGCTCACTCCTCCATGGCACCTGATCCTACCTGTATCTTTTTAGAGGTCCGTGTTGCTCTGCTTTGAAGTTTTGTTTCGTTTTATCGATTGTTGAGATGGCTGACACATTTTTTTTCATCTGTAAGTTTTGCGAGTTATCAGGCATAGGGTGTTTGGTACCAATACTTTTTATTACCGGTTACATAAGGAAAAAGTTGTTTCATTATATATCTGATAACAAAAAAGAACTGTCCTGAGAAAAATAATGTTTAAAAACATAAAGAAAGCGAATGGCCTTTCGCATGAAAGGTGGAAAACTTAATAAGATGTTGAAGAGGTTGATTTTAAAACATCAAAATCTCGTTGAAAGTACTCTTCCCATCGCTAAATGAAAATTTAAGCAATATACTTCGATATTAGAAAAAATGTCTAAAGACTACATTGGACTGATTCCTTAAACGAATGGTTCTGATAAATACTGGTCATTAAAGAATTGCATTTCAGACAAATTTTTATCATAATGTTAGTCCTATTCAATCAAACGTATTACAGAAGACTTCCTAGTGGATGAACACCATATTTGTTGCTTTGTTAAGATCTTTAAACGGTTTAATTAGTTATCGTCTAAAGATTTACTCATCATGTTATCTCGTTTACTTTTTAACAAGTTTGACACTTATTGCCTAAACATATCTAAGATAAGTTCACATGACACAAAAATTGTACTTTGACATGGAAGCAATTTTTGCGTTTTGAATATAGCAAATTAATCGCAATATGAATAGTTGATGTTTTTAGCATTTTCTACCTCACTACATTATATGAAAAACAATCCTTCTTTTTTAATGGACTTAATCTTTATCATCACTACACATCAAGACAATATTAAAATTGCAGTGTTCATTTTTTCAAATGATGTGAGAAAAATTCTTGAAGTTGATATACTTTGTACTACTCTGTATTATGCAAAAGACAGATGAAGCAAATAATTATTGCTCTTTCGTTTATATGAAAACCTTTGATGATGTTCGCCAATTAAAAAATCAAAACCAGCACGGTAATGATATCCAAATATTTTGATCTAAGTGTGTACAAAGTAATTATATATATAACTATCTATATATATATATATATGATATAAATTTCATTCAACACCAGAAAAATATGTTGTTTCCAAATGCGGAGATTCCAGGTGCGGCACGTGTCCTTATCTAAAGACAGGAGATTCAATTTCTTTTAAATGTGGCAAGACTTTTTATGTTAATGAAAATATGTCGTGTAAATCCAAAAATCTGCTTTACTGTATTACATGTAACCACTGTGGCGAAAGATACATCGGCCAAACCGGAATACAACTTACCGCCCGCATGCGCGTCCATCGCCAACAGATCAATGATCCCAGTACCAGAAACACCCCATGCAGTGCACAGGGTGAAAAACCATCTTTAAGCAAGTCCTTAAAGGTGGCTTAAAGGTGACTTAAAGGAGCTTAAAGGCTATACAACCTTTAAGCCGCCTTTAAGTCACCTTTAAGCAAGTGCTTATAGGTCCTTAATGTCCAAACTTCTTTAAGCCACCTTTAAGCATCTTTAAGTGGCATTTACGCTCTCTTTACACTGCCTTTACACTGTCTTTAAGTGGCCTTTAAGTCAATATTGATCAAGCTGAACAATAAAAACATATATTAAATGCAAAAGCTCTTTTATAGAGATGGGAGGGGGTCATCCGAGTGATAATATAATTTCCAAGGAAGGGGGGGTGTTCCAGGCGGTTTTAATCGTCGCTCCATTAAACGCAGATCGCTATCATCAGCACCGCTCCGATGGACACAGATTGCCGTTATAAAATTCTTTATAATTTTTGGGGGGTTTCAAAATTATTGTAGGGATGAGTGCAATCTCTGTATCTTAATATGTTAATAAAACTAATTAAAGTATGTTTGTTTTCTATTATAAATTAATCGGTGAAAAATCTCTCTCTCTCTCTCTCTCTCTCTCTCTCTCTCTCTCTCTCTCTCTCTCTCAGTTCATCCGGTTATTAAACAAAATAAAGATAATGAACCAAAAATGCATGATTTAATTTGTTAATCGGTTTAAAGTTTGTATTTTTTTTTCAATTTTCATTATTTCTAACTCTAGATCTGCTAGATACATGTTAAAGATGAAAAGACTCTCAACTGCCTTTGTTATATCGGGCAGGATATTACTGCTTTGTTTGTCTAGACATAGTTTTGTTCGTTTGTGTATATCTAATTAGAGTCTATTGTTTGTCCAACTTAAGAAAACCCCTGGAACTAACACAGAATATACAAGATATACACAACAGGTGTGTCGTGTGCCCAGGTGCATGTCAGGGTTTCTAAAGGCGTTGAATCTTAGTATGTACGAGTATACGATAAGTCTAGTGAATAAAAGTTAATTTACATTTGTAATTCATTTTCAAAGTATTATTTCCTAGCTCTGGGTTTCAAAGATGTTACGTCTACAAATTAACGATACATGTATGTAAGAGTAAAATCTTGAGGCTCATTAATTAATGTACCGGTGATCATAAATAGGGGTTGATTATTTAAATATATGTATAAGGGTTAATATGTCAAATATACCCGGCCTGGCACATCATACAATTGTATGTACAAGTCATTTGCAATTGCCACATGCAGTAAATACGTCACCGGTAATTGGTAATTTTGTTTGTTATAGAATTGATAGTTTATAAATCATGTACATACAATTACATGTAAATATTTAAACATATTGGAACGGCGCCGCGATCATGAAAACCGGGAAATTGCGGGAAATTGAACAAATAACCTAATAGTATCAATGCATTTAATAAAAGAAATGATTTCATTTTCTTTCTTACATTTTTATAGCTATAAATAAGATGAACGTATATCTTCTCGGTTTAAATTTATTAACTACATGTAACAAAGCCTTCTATAGTGAACCTAACGGTTTCCATTTAGGTATAATATATTTTTGTTCACTGAAGATCAAATTCCGTATTTCATTCTAAATACATGCATGCATGTAATTTATTAATTAGATATAAGTGATTGTTACAAACTGAATGGTTTGTCAAAATCTTTTCAAGTAAACACATTCAATACAGTGATTCAATATCCACTGATATATAGGATATAAAAACGCTCATATATATGTAAGTTGCCGTGGCGCAGAGGATGTGTGGTGATGTTAGTAAACTAAGGGTCCCGGATTCTATTCTCGCCGTGGCCGTTTTTTTTTGTGTTTTTTTTTTCATTTTTCTTTCTAGAACAAAAACCGTTTTAATACCCTTTCTTTCATAAAGTTAATACATTTTGTTGGAAATTAAGCACAATATTGAATTAATTTTATTTTAATGGCTTAAAGGTGGCTAAAAGGTAGCTTAAAGGTGGCTTAAAGGTGGCTTAAAGAAGTTTGGACATTACGGATCTATAAGTTGTCCTTAAAGGTGGCTTAAAGATAGTCTTTAAGCTGCCTTTAAGCCATCTTTACGCTTTCTTTAAGCCACCTTTAAGCAATACATATAGCTTAAAGATAGCTTAAAGGTGGCTTAAAGACCGTCTTTAAGCTACCTTTAAACACCTTTAAGCTATATTTAAGGAGGACTTAAAGATGGTCATTCATCCTGTGGTGAACATTTTGACAGATGTGCTAAGGGAGATTATAAAGTATTCCCATTTTATAAACTTAAAACCGATTCAACCGCCATGAGACTTGTGAAAGAGAACTATTTTATTAAATTATTTTCCCCAAAACTCAACAAACATTAAATATTTGTATAATCATCTATGTTCTAGCCAGTCTTTGTATTTGTAAATTTATTGATGTCGTTATGATCATATTGTGTCTAATTCAGTTTACCCGAACTTTAACGTTTTATATTGTATTATGACGTCATGGATTTATTCCTTCCCTGAAAAGACTCTCGTTACATCATGACGTCAAACAATTTCATAACTTATGTACATTCACCTGAAGAAGGATGTAAATCCATAAAGCGCTAGTGAATAGAAACTTTTGAACTGTTCATTTTCTTTTTCTTTTTTGATCATTTATACTGTGTGATATCACTTTTCACTCATTTTGATTTATATATATATATATATATATATATATATATATATATATATATATATATATATATATATATATATATTAGCAATATTATTTTACATTTTTAAAACAAATTATAAATTGATATTGAGAATTTCCTGCAAAGAAAATTTTTATTCTCAAAATTCATGCCGCAATCGGTTTCATTTCTTTCCACTTTTTGTTACATTTATATCAATAAATATATTCAACTTACACATCTTTTTTAAAAGATAGTTACATAATGTCGTACTAAATTATATCATATTTTGTCTTTTGAACTTAATTTATTGTCAAAGTGAATAAGTATGAATCTCATAGAAAAATGTGCATGATATATATATATATATATATATATATATATATATATATATATATATATATATATATATATATATATATATATATATATATATAGATTCGGCAATGAAAAGGTTACTAGAAATTATTTTAAATCTGATGATTATGAAGATTGTTAAGGTAATACTTCTTTTCTTAATATTATTTTCAATTGTACAAAAGGGGAAATCATTTGGTCTGTGTTATATTTTCGTTTTTTTCCCGATTACAACAAAGAGCGCACGTGAGTGTGACCGGTCAGCACAGGAATGATCATTCCTCAATGGCAAATAAACTATTTAGAAAAAGTATATTTAAAAAATAAATCATTGGTGTGTGTGTGTGTTATTTTCGGTTTTTCCCGATTACGACAAAGAGCGCGCGCGAGTGTGGCCGGTCAGCAGATGATGATCATTCCTCCATGGAAAATATATTATTAAGAAAAAGTTTATTTAAAAAATAAATAAATAAAAATCAAAGTGTTAACTCAAAGTAGCATTTGAATTAGGTCACCTTCGGGAGATGTCCTCACAGTGGTGAGAGAGTGTACACTCAGTATTTGTTTGAGAAACATAGAATATTTCCACAATGTAGTCATAGCTGAAATTGAAAATAGTTGAGTATTAGGTCAAAATTTTATTTGTTTTATTTGCAGGAAGCAGATGCTATTTAAGATAAATAAAGTAGATATCCCCTATTTTAGAGACTGTACAATGTATAGCAGATTTGATCAATCAGAGGAATGTGCTTATAGTAAAGTCATTAACTAAGGTATCAGGGGGAAATATCCCTTAACAATTTTTAAATAAAACTTTACAAAGTAAGTGTTGTATCTACAATTGAATGGGTTGAAGATGTAAAAATTGCTGATTAAAAAGGAGTTAGGTTAGTGCGTTACAGAGATGAGGGTGATCCCTCGGTTGTACCAGGGTATTTAGCACTGATTATTGATATTATAGATTTTTATATATTATTGAGCATTACTGTTCAAGAGAAAAACAAATTAGCAGACATTTCGAATGACTACCAATCAAGTTTTTCGAACTTAACGTCGGATATGGAAAAGACAGACTAAGTTAGAGATTCCATCAAAACTGGCAAAACTGAATAAGCAACCCTCATGGAAGGTCTGATGACATTCTTATATTGTCTATAACTTTTGATGAACAATTGGAAAAATCTGAAACAATTTCTTGAGATGCTAAAGGGAGCATATTTGATAATGATAAATATATTCTCCTACTCTTTTTTATGACATACTGTTAAAGAGATATGGGTAGCTACCGACCATCCACAAATAGAAGAAACTAGATGCTGTCATTAGACAGTAATACCCGCACTAAGTGTTTGCCCCTAAATAACACTGTTTTGTACCGTTTAATCAATAATGAAGGACACATGCAAGCTCTGGTAATACATTTAAAAATTATAATTTGCATAACTGAAGGATGAGATCCCTTCCCATATGATAATACACATGAGCAGCAGTTTATGTGCAATTTGGGGTTGCATTGTTTACAGTGAATTTTCAGTTAGCCTAATCACTAATCTTAACATTTCATGTCATAGAAAATATATCTATTTAATGGTCTATATAATTGCTACAAACAAAATTAAAACTTAAGTTATGCTCCCTCCCCGTGGCGGTTGCCGGTTTTAGATTTGCTTCTGTGTGCCTACATGTACATCACAGTGTTCACAGATTTAGAGAAGGTGGAAGTGAGGGGTCCAGACCCCCCCCCCCCCCCATAAAAATTCATTTACATCAATAGTAAAATTACCAAAAATACACCTTGGACCCCAATGCTCTTACAGACATGTAAACGCTCTAACCCATTGCGCTTCAATGTTAGATAACATTATTTGGGGGGTAAATATTCAATTAATATTTACACTTTATTGTTTATCTCAATAGGAAGTATGCATCACAATATGGCCTGCACAATCTTAAAGCTGTTATTTACCTAATAAAAAGTAATGCATATAGTGCAAAGGGTTTTGAAAAATAGGTCATAAAAATACATGTATGTTACAAATAACTGATCTGTGTCTGAAGTTACGTACACAACACAGGTCTGCAGGTCTCATTAGCGGGTACTAGTTTTTCCCAGCTCTTCGATTAGATGGTTTCACGTGTATACAAAAATGTATGTGTTTACCATATGGAGAAAATGATTAGTTAAGATAGCTAAAAGAATTTATTATTGTGCTTTAATTGGATTATCATTATGATGTTGACCAATATAGGTAAGTATAATACATGTAATAGCAGTAGCACAATATTATGAGATGCCATCATACATAAGTTATACTTTCACTTTCTAAACGCGATCTCCCTTTGACAGCATACTGAATCATCATCTTTTGATATTTAAATAAGCTTATCATCGTTACCTTTCCTATCGCATTTGTAAAGTTTCTGTCATTTTAATTGCAAAAGTTTATTTTCATTTGTCAGACTTAAAACACTATTGAGTTGACCCCATATTGACCCTGTATAAACAATTTTTTTTTAAATTTGTGTATCACATGTAAATAAGTGTAGAGACTTATCATTTTTATATGAGTTATAATTGGAAGGAAGGAGTATCTCTTTCTTAATGTTTTATAATGCATCAATTACAATGTAGGTCATTACCTTATGGGACTGTTCTGACCCCACGAAACAGGAAAATACAAAATATCTTTTAATGTCATTATGATGCATCAAATGTTGTAAAGTACATAAATGACCCCCAGGTGTTGTCTTTAATTCCCTTCCCATCTTTTATGAAATAGGAAATGATGATACACTGTATATTTTCTTAACTTCTGAGATCCTCATCCCTAAACCATATAATTTATTCTTGCTCTTTGTGTCATTGTGCGTCAAATTGTATATAGGTTATACCCCTTGGAGACACCCTGACATTCTAGAACTAGAAATAATAAGTATTTTATTTTATTCATATGTAGTGTTTGATCCATTTGGTAATTCCAAGCCTAATGATGACACTGCTTTGTTTAGGAGACTTTACAGTTGCTCCAAATAGGCGAATACACATGCATATAACATTTTGTTTATAAATCTTAAAAATTGATTAAAGCAATTTCAAAAATGTTAATGTGCATCAGGAGAGAAAAAGCAATCAAGAATTGATTTAAAATTTGCTACTGTACACATGTAAGAATGTATTAAGAATACTTAATCTTTAGAACCAGGTTTGATTGGTGTGTGTGGGGGGGGGGGTGGATGTGGAGTATAAACATTTATTATTTGAATCATTTATTGTTTTTAATTTAACTTGTCAATGAATATTAGTTATTAATCCCAAGGTAGAAATATGACCTCTGATCATTTCTCAATAGATCATTTGTCAATTATGCAAGTTGTAATGTAATTTTTTTTAAGAATAACATTTTTTTTACCAGTTTATAAAATTTTTTAGACACCCAAATTATATTTTGATTTAAAAAGATCATTCGACAATTAAGGGGGGAGGAGAACAGTTTATATTTGAGTTTGTTTGTTGTTTTTTTTTTGGGGGGGGGGGGGGTCCAAGTCATATGTTTGACAATTTTTAATGTAATTTGAAATAAGACTAATCCATACTACAGTCATAAACAAGAATAGTATAAAACACAACACAAACTAAAACGTGTATATATACAGAGGAAGTATTACAAAACATAGATGATTGATTTATATCTGGGTTCTTAATTTGAATCATATATCGTGTACATTATATAAATAGTGCCTGTTTGGAAGGGTAACTGTTGACCTGTTGACTGTTCACCCCGAGAGAACCATTGTCAACCGACGCGAAGCGGAGGTTGACAATGGTTTTTGAGGGGTGTCAATTTCAACAGTTACCCTCCCGAACAGGCAATATTTATTTTATTATACTGAATGTCCTAATTTTTTAGAAAATTTTACTGCTTTTATATAGAAATGAACCGAATTCTACGGTGAACCGTACGTGCATAAAGTCCGCGCATGTCACAATTTGTTGTGTTACCCGTTGCCAAGTGTGTTGCTAACGCTGAGGGTAATAGAACGGATTACCAACTGCTTCTAAACCAATCAGATTTCAGTTTTTAACATGAAAGTATAATAAATTATATTATTGTTTCTTTGTTCAAGGCATTTCAGATGGTATGTAGGTCATGATCCCATGTGCTCTTACTGAAATTATCAAATATCGTAAAAACCATTGAGATCCCCACCTTAATCCAAAGATATTATTCCTCCTTAGGTCATGGCGCATCAGATCAATATGGCATGTAAGTCATGACCCTAAGGGGTCATCCTGACACCCTTAGAATCAGAAATTGTCAATTATTTTTAAATTATTGATGTTTGATGATCCTATCTCTATTTAATCTTTATTATTAAGTCTCCCAAATGAAATTTGGAGACTTGTTGTTTTTGTGCGGTTCTTAATACATGTATTATTATTCTTCGTCTTCTTCTTTTTCTTAATTCCCGCTATGAACTTGTTTTTCAGAGATGGCTGAACAGAATTGTACAAAACTCTAGGATATGATAGGCCTGCATATCTAGTTGTGCACCCTGGTTGGTTTGATTTTTCTCATTTCGGGTTACACAACCACTTTTTTTTTTTTGGGGGGGGGGGGGGTCAAAATGGTGTTGGGTCTAACATCGGACCTTGTAGGAAGAATCGTAGACTCTATTGTAAATGGTAACTTGAAAACAGACAACGATAATAATATAGGTTTTTTATAATCATATATTGACTGTTACTGGCAATATATAAGATTTATTAGATCTGACCCCTGGGGTCATCCCCACCCCCAGGAATTTGAAATTACCATATATATCAGAAACTATTATAATCATGACCCCTAAACCGTATATATTCATGTTTCTGGTGTCAAGGGGCATCAAATGATATGTAGGTCATGGGCCATGTGGGTGGTTCTGACTCCCTTGAACAGCAAGTCCCTTAATATCTTCAAAGCAGTTAAGATCTCCACCCTTAAACCATATATATTCTTGTTCCTTGTTTCAAGGGGCATCAAACCGTATGTAGATTATGGGCCCCGGGGATGGTTGTGACCCCCCCCCCCCTTGAACAGGAAGTGCATCAATATCTTGAAAACAGTTGAGATCCCCACCCCTTAACCATATATAGTCTTGATCCTTAAAGGGCATCAAAAGGTATGTAAGTAATGGGCCTCAGGGTTAAATTTAATTTTTCAAAACCGTAATGCACATCTATGGAACAATTCCTATCATATCCCAAGATATGATGTGTCTAGCAATTATATCATAAGAGGAGTTCTAGGATCTATGGTTTTTTTGTGAATAACGTCAAAATTCTGCTACTTTTTGACTACCTGGATGCAATTTAAATTTTTAAAACCTTACTGCACATCTATAGAACAGTCCTTATCATATCCCAAGATATGATGTGTCTATCCATTAAATCATAAGAGGAGTTCTAGGATCTATGTTTTTGTATAGTGATAAACGTCAATTTTCTGCGACTATTTGACTCCCTGGATGAAATTAAAATTTTTAAAACCTTATTGCACATCTATAGGACAGCCCCAATTATATCCCAAGAGATGACGTAGCTACTCCAAAAATTGTAAGAGGTGTTCTGGGAACCATACTTTTTTTGCAAGAAAACGTCATTTTTTGTTGCCCACTGATTCCCTTAATAAAAAAAAATCTGGAACCTGATCACACTTCAATATGACACCCCTATCATATTCTAAAAGATAATTTGGCTAGTGCCAAAAAAAATGACGTTTTTAAAACCAGTTTTTTTGGTTAAAAAACGTCATCTGTTAGCCATTAATTGAACCCCAGGACAAAATTGAAAAATTCCGAAACCTTATTGTGCATCTATAGGATATCATAAAACATATTCCAAAAGATGATTTGTCTACGGTTGAAAATGTAAGAAGAAGGTTTTTTGTGAAATACCGTCATTTTTTACCAATTCTTTGACCCCCAGGACTAACAGAGGATTTTTAAAACCTTTTTACAAAACAACATGATACCCCAAATCAAACTCCACGAGTTCAGTTTGCTGCTTTATAAGATGTAAGAGCAGTTTGAGAAAGTAGAACGTGACAGACGGACGGACAGGGTGACAACAATATACCCGAACTTTCTTTAGAAAGTGCGGGTATAATCAAGCACTTTTCTTTTCAAAGAAATATTAATGAAGTAACTTGTCAATCTAAGAACATGCTCGAACTATTGGATGTTGACCATTTAATGACTAGATTGCGAAAAAAAAACCACATTGAATTTTTGTGGTATGAAGACTGTAATAAATCCCTTTGCAAAATTCAGGAGGGCCTTGGTAAGTACACCTAATGTTTGTTAACTACTCCTATTTCTTGATAAATGTTAGTATATCCCAAGGAGGATGAGTTGTCAAACCTAGATGGGGACTAGCTGTTTGAAAATGAATGTCAACTAAATAAAGACTGTGTGATAATTTTTCTTAAGACAAAGAAAACACTTTAAAATTTCTATTATTGCCAAACCAAGAAAAAAATTTTACCTTGTGGTTCTTGAGAAGAGGTTGAAATTTTATTTTTTGTTTGACAAACGGACATATTGACGACGGACACAAAAGATCATCAAAGCTGTATTCAGTTTTCGTGAGCTAAAATCGATTACTGAAATACTTCCTTTTTGTCATAGCATTATGCTTGTGAAGTTGAAAAACTATTGAAAAATTATTATCAATTAAGGTTTAAAGATGATATTTTTTCATATCTTTAAAACTCGTTAACATCTATATCTATCAAATTAATTTAAAGGATAATCTCAATTTATCCAATTCAAAATCAAAAGGAAGACTTCCTTGTTGACCGAAACAGGATCATGGGTACTTGTAAAAATAAGTCATTAATATTGGGTTCTTAACATTGAATAGAATTACTTCGATCGATCCTTGAATTTCTGTTTATCTTCATAAACCTTGCCTACTTTCACAAACATAAATTTTGGTATCAATGCTAACAAATAAGAAATTCACATTCAGAATAAATATGAAAAATATATCTGATTAGACCCAAGGACACAAAGAGAGTTGCCAGAATTAAAATTTTTGAAAGAAATATAATTCACTCAAGCGAAAGAGAATGCATCAACATTATTATTGGCATTGCATACTTCTTTGTGCCACTTGAAGAAACGGGATGAAAAGACAATATTTTGCACTAAATTACACCTATCAATACCCTTTAAATTAAAGAAATGTAATACAATCCTTAACGTCCTAAAATTGTTCAATTTGAGAGCACAAACATCATTTGCTTTTCTTGTTTTATTCATGTACAAACGTTTGTTGATTTCTTTTATTCATGGCAATCATCATTACTCATATTGAAATCGATATGCATTAAACCTTTGACGTTTAACTACAATCGAAAAGAATGATTTAAAAAAATAAAACGATATTTTATGAAATTTAGTTTAACTTGGCCCTTTGGTTGGAAATGGAGTGGAATGGAGGAAATGTCAAAAATGTGAAATGTTTTCAGACAAACAGGCGGACTGACAGACGGAGGGACAGACATACGAACGGACAATATATTATCTAAAAAAGGCTCTCAAACTTTTGATTCAAATAAGCTAAAAGATAGGTCTTGCATCAATTTGCTTGATATAAAAACACAAACACAGGTTGGCCCATATTTGCAACAAAATGCTTTGTGGGATATTCGAGATTTACGTGTAAAAATCTCCCTTCTACAATTAATGAATTACTAAAAGACGTTCAAATATATCTAACATGTATAATTTCCTCTAACCCTACTCACACCCTCAAACAGCTTTAATAAATTTTAAGTATTCTTAGTGATCGTGCCATCTCAGTTACCTACTGTTAATTAATAAAACAATTACACAGTTGGAATCGAGCAAGGTCACAAAAAGCATCATGTGTTACAGAGCCAGCCCTTTAATCTACTAAGCCAATCAGGATGTACACTTTAAGATGTAAATATAGACCACTAAGATAGAAACAGGCCGCTCCTGAAGGATATCTAGGCCAAAATCCATGCAGAAATATACCATATTAATGAAGAATGCTGATTAAGCCAAATTAAATGATTATCAATAAAATGCAAAAGCAATATAATAGGTTCGAAATGCAAATTTGAAACATTTAGAAATATGTCTGATTGAAAATAACAAAAAACTTTAATTTTCAAATGTGATTTTTTCGGGAAATCCATCTTCCTTATAGGTCAATCATTTTGTCATTTGAAATTGATCCTTTTCTTAATATCAGGAATATACCTTTAATTAAATTTCTGAAAAAAATCCAAAGCAGAGCATTTTTTAAAAATAATCAATTGATATCAATACTGATCAAAGCTAATGAACATGACTTGAAACCTTAATCAGTTCATAGATTGTTGTTACTCCTCAATTCAGATAGGTTATATTTAAAATCAACTTCCATATTTTTTAAGAACGTTACAATGCTAATTTGAGAAAAGAACCTCTCCTATATGGTGCTTATAATTGCTAAAAAATGAATAAATAAAAATTAATCTTTGTATGCTGTCAACCACAAAAAATCATAATACAAAAAAGTTGATCTGAACATTTTGATATTTCATTTTTAAAAAATTAAAAAGTGAATTAAAAAAATAAAAGACAATTTGAGCAAGCTTATGTAAAACTTAAAAACAAATCAAACTCTCTTTAAAAAAAGCGATCGCTTTATGAAATTTAAGCAAACAATTCGATGACCAAAAAATTCGCCTCCTTAAGACCATGGTCCTGGTGGAATACGGTTTGTTCCCGTTTTGCACACATTTGAAAATTAGGTATCGAAAAAATGTGTGCGAAACGGGAATTTGACCAGGTGAAATAATTGGTTAATTGCTATAGTCTATATCACAGTTCCTGTAAGGGCAATTGACAGTGAAATAAATAAAACACATCTACTCTCAATTGATATTTACATTTATTTTATGTTACAATATAACATGCATAAAAGCACATTTACATAATAATTCACATTTTAAACATCGATTTGGTCATGAACATTTTCATTAATTTCTTTAAACAAAACAGATTTTTGTATAATGTTGTATATACTTGTATAGTGCTTTTGTTTAACTTCCCGGCTTTAGGAAGTACATGTACACGCTACAAGTTTGAAGAGAAAATATCATATATTAATATTTATTTATTGCTTTTGCTTACATAAATGGAGGAATGTGTCTAGTGAAAACGCTGCTTTTTATAAAAATAATTATTCATTTATGTTGTGGCTTGAATAATCGAAGAAAATACTATCAGACAAATTAATGTATGATGATATGATGATAAATAGGCAATTTTATATGCTTCAAAAACTGAAAATATTTTTTCACAAAACCTTTCAAATGTAGACCAGAAAAGTGGCCCGCAATATACTAAAGCGGTGATGTCGATCATAAGATCTTCTGTCAAGGCTGCTACTTCAAAGATTAAAATATTTTGTGATAAAGGTCTGTTTCTTTTCTTAATAATCTTTCTGTTGATACAAAACAACCAATTATAAACATGCGTTTTACATATTTTGCAGCTACAATTTAGTTCAAGTTCTTTACTTTAATGTAGGTTATAAAAAGAGACACGGAGTACCCCATATGACTGTCCGTGTAGTTTTGCCATTATCATATAATTTTCCACTGAATCAGCTTCTGATTGGCCCGGGACCAACAATTTTCCCTCAATTCATCGAGTTTAAAGTAAATTGGCAAAAATGTAATTTAAAAGTCAAATCATCTAATCCTTAGTTTTCTTATCAGTGAGCGGAAATTTAAGACTAAAAAATTAAAATTACCTTTTTAACTTAATATTGTACACAATCACAGAAGTATAATCATTCAATTAATAACAGAGAGTAATTGCAAATAAAATGATCTCTTTTGCCGTCAAAACTGTATAATGTACCATCTGATTCAGAGGCGGATCCAGCAATTTGGAAAAGGGGGGGGGGTTCTATTTGATGAAAACCCATAGGTGCAAAATTCATCATTTGTCAAAAAACAAGGACTTTTTTAACGTTTTCCGTGCGTATACATCTGTGTTATAAACATTTATCTCATCACTATCTATTTCACATCTATTTCAACAGCAGAGTGCACTGCATTATTGAGCGTTTTGCCGTTTTGGTTAAGGTAAGGAAGACTTGCATAATATCTAGCCTCAAGAAACCCAAGTCTCCAGCAATGAGAAAGTGCGTCTATGCTTGACAGAAAAGAAACACTAAGAAACAAAAAAATAACTCAGACTAATTACGACAAATTATAATAAAAATGGATATTTTGTTAATTTTTTTTATGTCTTTGGGTTTTTTAAATTCTGAACTATTGATCGATTTTGATTTGATCGATTGCCTTCTTCAACAAAGGTCTAAATGATAGAATAGGCAATTGTTGTCCCATGGAACTTGATATGACCTCTGTAATGGGTGCACTACATCATTCGGCATTAGTATAGATGCGATCATATTTAGAGAAGTTTTGAAAAGTTGGGCATTTTCATAATGGTTTACATACCTTTACAGGGTATTTTTGTAACAGAATTTCCGATTCTTGGAAACAAAACACAAAAAAGGTTTTTTTTGTGTTTCATGTGGGTATTAAAGAAGCTAGCATTCCAGTAAAATAGCATAACCCGCATAAGCGGGTCATGTAATTTTCTTTGTATTTTTTGTATGAACCGAAGTAAAACTCATCTATTTTAAATACTTAAGTTAATTTACTAAACAATTCATTAAAAAGTGGCTTTATAAAGTAAAACGAATGGGTGTGCTCGTACTTGAACGTCGTTTTACTCGATGGATTGTCAGTTCAAAACTGTATGAACTATAATAATTTTTCATAAATAGAGTAGAAAATACATTGTAGATGTTGTGTTTTTAGCGACACTGCTTAATTTTATGTATTTTTTCTTTGATTTTCCACATGTTTACTGAATGTAGTAAACACCAGATGCTGAAGGGGAGTACAATAAACTTTATTTCGATAAAAAATTGATAGAGTTTTTCATATAAGAACATAATTAACTGGAGTTTTATACCGACAGGGGTAATCTAAATTGATTTCTAAATTGAACCTACAGATAAGGAACAGTTTGAGCATGTGTCACCGTTTAAAAATTAAAATGGTTTTGTTCAATAATTGACTGGCGATACTTCTGTCCATTAGTACAGTTATTGTGGCTGAGAGGGGTCATTGGGCAGCCAGTAGGTTTTGTCTTTCAACAGAGACCTTACTCTAAAGGTAAGTAAATTGTTATCTTAAACTCATGAAGCAGATACTTCTTACTATTTACACAACTTCAGATTTTGCATGACATGTGGTGATAACGAACATTGTTCAAAATGAAAAGTCCGAAAAAATACAATACAGGAGCAGAGCAATCACAGACCCCTAAAAAACTTAAAGATAGGATCAGCTGCCTTGGAGGAGTGAGCATCCTCTGCTGACCGGTCACACCCGCCGTGTGCTCTTTGTCCTAATCGGGAAAACGGACACAAAACGTAGACAATTTGGTGACTAATTATGGTTTAACAATAAATATAAAAGACGTCAGTCAGCATGCGACCCATTGGAAGATTGTATTTGCTGACAAGATCGTTGTATTGACCATTTTATTTGCAATTGCAAATAAAATGGTCTCTTTTGCCGTCAAAACTGTATAATGTACCATCTGATTCAGAGGCAGATCCAGCAATTTGGAAAAGGGGGGGGGGGGGGTCTATTTGATGAAAACCCATAGGTGCAAAATTCATCATTTGTCAAAAAACAAGGACTTTTTTAACGTTTTCCGTGCGTATACATCTGTGTTATAAACATTTATCTCATCACTATCTATTTCACATCTATTTCAACAGCAGAGTGCACTGCATTATTGAGCGTTTTGCCGTTTTGGTTAAGGTAAGGAAGACTTGCATAATATCTAGCCTCAAGAAACCCAAGTCTCCAGCAATGAGAAAGTGCGTCTATGTTTGACAGAAAAGAAACACTAAGAAACAAAAAATAACTCGGACTAATTATGACAAATTATAGTAAAAATGGATATTTTGTTAATTTTTTTTATGTCTTTGGTGTTTTTTCTAAACTATTGATCGATTTTGATTTCTATCGATTGCCTTCTTCAACAAATGTCTAAATGAAAGAATAGGCAATTGTCGTCCCAGGGAACTTGATGCGACCTCTGTAATGGGTGCGCTACATCATTCGGCATTAGTATAGATGCGATCATATTTAGAGAAGTTTTGAAAAGGTGGGCATTTTTATAATGGATTACATACCTTTACACGGTATTTTTGTAACAGAATTTCCGATTCTTGGAAACAAAACACAAACAAGAGGCCCATGGGGCCACATCGCTCATCTGAGCAACAATGGGCGTTCAAAAGATATTGTGCCATATGGTCCCTCGGTAGAATAACAAAAAATAAATATTGTAAAGTACTAGTATTCGAATTTTACACTTATTTTTGTATACACGTTATCTTTGACATTGTACCTTCATGAAATACTATTTTTTACCAGAATAAGAAAATCCTACGCAAGATATAAAACTAAACATTTGGTAGGAGTACACTGTTAAGTTGTTAACTTCCAATTCCCTATATTTCGTTCTGCCCCCCCCCCCTTTGTAAAGCGATCAAAATATAGGAAAGCATATCGGTACATTTTTTTCATCAACTACTTACTAGTTATTGTATGTAAAAAAAATATATTAGTTATTGTTTTTTATTTTAGAAATCCTACATATATAGATGTGAAGAAGAAAATTGTACCTCAATGTGCTCAATTCCTCAAATTAAATACATTCAAAAATTTTATTTGTCTTCTCCATTATCATTAAATGACTGTTTTTTACTTCGCGTACAAACCAGGATAATTTTCCGCTGTGATATTTTGTTAGGAATAGCGATAATTACTTTATCCCCGCAACAGAAATGTGTTAGAACTATGGAAACTGTTTTAAAGATGTCGTTTTTATTTACCCGTGTCTGAAAAACTATCACAATTGATGTAGATTTCACATTATTTATTGTATAAAGAGGGGGCCCCAGAGAGTAGGTATATACAGAAAATCATTCTTTATTTTAACATACTCTAATTCATATAGAATTTCTAATGTTCAACCAAAATTTCAGCGTCAATCGTAGAATTATAAGCAAGATACAGAGCTCACAGTTCGCCTAGGTTTGAGTCATATTTTGTTCACATGAGTTTATTATATTCAGCTTAAGATTTTTAACTTGGTATTTCCTATTCAGCATTTGAAATGGGAAAAAAGAATGGCCTAAGATTTTCAATTCTTTTATTCACTTAGACCAGTTCACTGGTATTTGAGGTTCAAAATCAGTTTATACAAATGTACACAAACACAGTCAAGGATCACATGTACAGTAGGAGAAAAACTGACGAAAAAAGGTTAAGTTTACAATACAATAAGTTGTTAAAGTTGGTTTCTGGAAGAACAGACTTTGAAAATTTTCTTAATAAATATTGACAATTAAGGTCTTCCGTTTCCAACGGAAGACCTTATTGTTATTGTTTTGTTTCTTTTTCACTATTATTTTTATTGTTTTTTTTTTCTGTCACGTTTTCTCAAAAATGCTTCAGCCAATTTTCATGAAATTTTCAGATCTTATTCATGACAAAATTTGTAAGAAAAGTACACGGGCTTTTCTTGATCGTCACTTCCGGTACCGAGATATTAAAGATTTTACGTTTTTTGCTTGTTCACAATTTTTCTCAAAAAGTATTTACGATAGAACCTTCAAATATTCAGAGAAGGAAGAGAGTGAACGGCCGCAGTGCACTTCGCATATCCGAACGACCGCCGTCACTTCCGGTTGTCACCGGAAGGAAATGAAAAACCTTAATTTTTCAAATTTTTAGATTTGAATTTTATTTATGTTTTTATTCGATAGAGACGCTTAAAACACTTCAGAATATGAAATTCGTGTTAAAATCGATCCAGGCATTCCCGAGATTTTGAGTTCAAAAGTTCTGAAGCGAGAGTCTGCGTAGCTCAGTCGTTAGAGTGTTGGACTTGTGCCCAGGCGACCCGGGTTCCATCCCCGAGTGCCGATTATTTGTTCTTCCCTAATTTTGTTTTGTTTAACGATTTTACCTTTAAAATGATGGTTTTTATTGTTTTCCGTTTTATTTTTATCATAAATAAAAATAATAACAGCTTTTTTAGTACAAATATAGAGCTCGTTTTTGTCAGCAGTTCGCATCGCCGCCATCAAAGACATGCCGCCGAAGCGCCCCTGCAGTACGACCGCATTAGAGTTCACTGGGTCGCTTTGCCGGCATCAAAGAAATGCCGCCATCTCAATGACTGTATGCACACAACATTTAGCAATGCACCAACGTTATTCTACATGGCTTTAAAAAGAGGACTGATTAGTATTTGTTCACATATATAGATACACGCTTGCATGCATGTATGTATGCATGCGTTTATTGACATACGTTGCTGATATACTGATTCCCTAAACACTATAAAAAACTAGAAAATCTCTCTCTCTCTCTCTCTCTCTCTCTCTCTCTCTCTCTCTCTCTCTCTCTCTCTCTAAAGTACATAAAAACTAAGTACAGGTAACATGCAGTAAATTGGATAGAGGCTAAATGTACATTGGCGTCAAAAAATTATACATGTATTTATTTCAAGTTACGGGATAATGTCTATGGATTCAAATAATTTGAAATTCATTGTTTAATGATTGTCTTCTTACTGATTGGAAATCAACGCTAAAAAGTCATTTTTATTAATGATGGTGTACTTTTTCCTTTTTTGTGCATGTCTATATACTGATACAAATCTGTCGCCTGTCTGGGATTAAGAAAAACCTCCGAAGTTTATACTCGTAACTATACAAACGAACGGGTGACTGCGACAAGATTTGAAAACTGACCACCCGTTTATGAGTGTTTGAGCCTAAAAATAAACAGATGTAAAAAAAAAAAAAATCAATAGTTACATCTTTCAAACAACGCTTATACATTGTTTTTAACATATGTATTTTATTAAATACCACATATTGCAATATGTGATATTTAGAATTTAATTTTCTACGTTTAATATAGAAGTCACCGACCGACCCCCTCCCCCCTCCAAATTCATAAAATCATTTAGTTTTTAGGGCCCGATTTTACTTGATCTTTGATCTTCGACCTTTAATTTCAACTAATTACCATTCTAGATTACTGTACTAATTACCAGACCAATTCGTTCATTATTAAGAGAGTTATGAAGCTTTTGGCATTTGAGTTTTAGTTGTTGTTTTTGACATGTACTGTAAAAAAAAATTTGACTCTGACTCCCAAGCCCTTCACTCAATCCTAATGAAAATTCGTGAAAATGAACCTCTGACCCCATTCTTATTGTCTGTCAAATATGCAGCGGATTGAACAATTAAGACGAAATTCCTGAGATTAAACGGCGCTTGTTGCCTAAACGTGGAAATTAAATTTACACACTGTACACGCACCGACCCCCCCCCCCCTTCCTATTCACAAAATCATTTAGTTTTTCTGGCCTTATTTTACTGGATCTTTCATATTGAGCCTTTATTTTCAACCTAATTCAATTCTAGATTACTGTACTAATGACCAGACATATACGTTCATTTTTAAGAGAGTTATCAATTTTTGGGCATTTGAGTTTCGATTGGCGTGCTTGACATGACTGTAGAAAAAAACCTTGGACCCCATTCTTATTGTCTGCCAAATATGCAGCGGATTGAACAATTAAGAAGAAATTCCTGAGATCAAACGGCGAGTATAGCCTGTACGGAGACTTAAAATTTACACAGTACAAGGGATGTAAGCAGCCGCGTTATATTTCTGTTGCATGTATATTTCTTGTTTTCTATTTTGTCTGTATCTACGATAGCGTGTGAACTACTTATGATTGTTAGAACTGTTGAAATTAATGTCATCACATTTTTACCGAATAAATTTACGTGTTACTGATTTCGTTATTTCTACATTTATAAAGATTTTATCAATCAAATCAAACAGTCAAAAATAATAGAAAACGACACGAAAAAAAATCTCAACACTGAAATACATGGGTAAAATGCATCAGTCATTGTTTTAGGACTTCCCCTAATTGTTGTTAACCGCATCCGAGATCCACACCTCAAAATTCTATTTTCGATTTATTTAAGACGAAAATCAAGCTCGGGTCTTTTCAACCCCCTCCAGACACAAACACGCATCAATATTTCAAATGACCTCGCACTGTTACCAAACCTGAATAGTCAGACATCTTACACGTTGTTTTTCATTTCATACAAAAACTCAGCTCCTCTTCCGGGCGAAAACGCCCCAAATTCATAGACAAATTCGGGAATTATTTCGCGTCAGCCATGTTTTGAGATACCTGCAAAGGTTGTGTGTTCGAATCTCGCCGGAGCCAAGATTTGCTCTTTCTCTCTATTTCTTTCTCTCCTTTTTGTTTCTTTTTCTAACTAAAAATTCAACATAAAAGGGTTGTTGGACTGTAGTACAAGTCGAAAAACACTCTGCAATTAAGATTTAGACAAAAACAGTTTTTTTGTTATTAGGGCCTTCCGTCTTCAGCGGAACACCCTTCTATTCTTATTGTTATTAGGGTCTTCCGTTTACAAAGGAAGACCCTCTTTTTTTCTTTGGTTTCTTTTTATTACAGGTCATTAGACCTGTTATAAGGTCAAAAGATCTCTTATTTAATATGATATAAAATGGGGCTGGTCCTTCAAATTAGGAATCCAACGGGGTCTATAATCCTTCATCCATCGCTCTTTTAGATCACATCTGCATTTCTTGATATGTTTCGTTGATGAAGATAAAAGGCAAGGTCATTTCCTCTTCTAAAAATCGGACGGAAGACCTCCTCGTTGCTCGCAACGAGATCGTGTCTAGTTTTTTTTAACTTTTTTAATCTTTAGTTTTTAAGATCTGTGTACAAACATAAAATTGTGAGCAAATCTCTGTATCTTGCTTATAATTCGAAGCTTAATATTCAAATATGGTTAGTAAATAGAAATTGTAAACAATTAAACACAAGAAACATACACTATAACAAATAAAGAACACAATTTATTTTTTCAAAATGAATCATATATATACATGTATATACCTACATATTTCCGACAGCGATATCAAACTCTATTTAAACTGAATAAACTCGAGAAAATGCCGAGCATCTCAACAAAACCTATTGCATTAATCTACCATTACGCAAAAGATAATGCCGAATTACCGATAGAATGAATTGTATTTCAGTACTTTTTTGATACATCAGGTTTTGCTTAATTTGCGCAGGAAAACAGTTAACTGTTTGATTTACCGAAGTCTCTGTTTGATTTCATATGTAAAAATCACGAAATACAGACGATAGTTCCCAGGTTACAAAGCATAAATAATGAAAACGAAACGAAATTCAGAACAAGCTAACACCAACGTCATGTGTGAAAACTGTCAACGCAATGAAATATTTAGCCTCAATTTACTTCACAAAATCGGCACCAATATATTTTGCATGTTTCAAAAATGTCTCTTCATTTGCGAACTGTTGCACAACAAGCAAATTTATCATAGTCAGATCGACCCTTTTTCGTATAATGTCATGGCTGCTTTAAACAAAGAACCTCGTTTTAGATGTATGGAATACGAGTCTTGGTAAAATGGGTATGCAAACCCGGGCCGTGGCAAAATAAAAGCCGGGGCAGATCGGCAATCGTCAATTCCAAATACACATTATTTTGCAGCAATATTTACAGCAAATACAAATATACTGGTCCATCAAATATCCTGAAATTTTAATGAGATTGGCAGAGTAATAACTGCCAATCTTTTGTTTTGCCCAGGCCAAGTCTTGTCTACCCATTTTACCGGATGCCGAACTGATTGAAACACGCCTTTCCTTTATTATTATTTTCGTAATAACTCAGATTTAAAACAGAATTAGACCTTAATTTTTCCAATTTATATTTTCCTTCCCATAAGGATAATTTATGCTATACTACGTTGAATTGGAATCCGTAGTTCTTGAGAAGAAGATTTTTAAAAATGCACCCCCTTTTTCTACAGTTTCAAGGTTTTCTTCAAGGTCGGTCTTTTATTTCTGCAATTTATATTCGCCCTCCCATAAGGATGCTTTGTGCCAAATTTGGTTGAAATTGGATAAGCGGTTTTAGAGAAGTTCAAAATGTAAAAAGTTTACAGACAGACAGACGGACGACGGACAAAAGGTGATCAGAAAAGCTCACTTGAACTTTCAGCTCAGGTGAGCTAAAAAGGTTTTTTTTTTTGGTATTTCATGTGGGTATGAAAGAAGCTAGCATTCCAGAAAAATAGCATAACCCGCATAAGCGGGTCATGTAATTTTCTTTGTATTTTTTGTATGAACCGAAGTAAAACTCATCTATTTTAATTACTTAAGTTAATTTACTAAACAATTCATTTGAAAGCGGCTTTTTAAAGTAAAACGAATGCGTGTACTCGTACTTGTCAGTTCAGAACTGTAAGAACTACATGTATAATTATTTTTCATAAATAGAGCAGAAAATACATTGTAGATGTTGTGTTTTTAGCGACACTGCTTAATTTTATGTATTTTTTCTTTGATTTTCCACATGTTTACTGAATGTAGTAAACACCAGATGCTGAAGGGGAGTACAATAAACTTTATTTCGATAAAAAATTGATAGAGTTTTTCTTATAAGAACATAATTAACTGGAGTTTTATACCGACAGGGGTAATCTAAATTGATTTCTAAATTAAACTTACAGATAAGGAACAGTTTGAGCATGTGTCACCGTTTAAAAATTAAAATGGTTTTGTTCAATAATTGACTGGCGATACTTCTGTCCATTAGTACAGTTATTGTGGTTGAGAGGGATCATTGGGCAGCCAGTAGGTTTTGTCTTTCAACAGAGACCTTACTCTAAAGGTAAGTAAATTGTTATCTTAAACTCATGAAGCAGATACTTCTTACTATTTACAAAACTTCAGATTTGGCATGACATGTGGTGATAACGAACATTGTTCAAAATGAAAAGTCCGAAAAAATACAATACAGGAGCAGAGCAATCACAGACCCCTAAAAAACTTAAAGATAGGATCAGCTGCCTTGGAGGAGTGAGCATCCTCTGCTGACCGGTCACACCCGCCGTGTGCTCTTTGTCCTAATCGGGAAAACGGACAAAAAACGTAAACAATTTGGTGACTAATTATGGTTTAACAATAAATATAAAAGACGTCAGTCAGCATGCAACCCATTGGAAGATTGTATTTGCTGACAAGATCGTTGTGTTGACCATAGATCTTGCGTAAAAATGATTCAATTGAGACTGTTGATAGTTCGGTTTAATCAACTTGTTTATCAGTGGCAAACTAATGATACAAAACGTCACTATAATAAAAAGAATAAGATTTACGTACTAAAAAATTAACAATTCAATATGATGTCCATGCATACTAATAATTATTAGCTAATGTACATTATATAAAAATTTGTGTAGTAAATTGGATTTAGGATTAAAGATCAGATCAATTCAAACTAGAAATACATCATATAATGTCCTGAAATTTACTGGATAGAGAAAAGATGTAAGATTTCCCCATTCTAAATCTTTAAAAAAAAAAAAAAAAAAGAATTGTTTTCCCCATGTATTTCTCCGGTAAAGAGGGAATGTTTGAAAGAGGAAATATTTTGTCATATATTGACTTCAATAATTTTTCACTGACAGTTATGAGTATTCATTAAGAAAATCAACAAAAATCAAATGTGATAGAAGCGGTAACCAGGGTTAATTTTCAACTGTCTTGTTATGATATACATTAAAATATTTATACTGCCGAGTTGTAATCATCAGGAAAAAATCAGTATGTTCAATATTTAGCATAAACAATTTCACTGATGTTTTCAGTATATGACTCGATCTCAATAGCAAACGTCATGTTTTTTAAAACTCTTTAGAAAAATGAAAGTCAGCGAATAAAAAATGGCGTCAAAGTTTGAGTGATAGCATTCTGAGGGATGGATAGCACATTTTATACCCCTTGGTATAGTTTTACTATACACGAACACAATTTTATTATGATAAAACGCATTTTTACTTTTTTAACTTAATATTGTACACAATCACAGAAGTATTATCATTCAATTAATAACAGAGAGTAATTGCAAATAAAATGGTCTCTTTTGCCGTCAAAACTGTATAATGTACCATCAGATTCAGAGGCGGATACAGCAATTTGGAAAAGGGGGGGGGGGGGGTGTTCTATTTGATGAAAACCCATATGTGCAAAATGTCAATAAACTTGGACTTTTTTACCCTTTTCCGTGCGTATACATCTGTATTATAAACATTTATCTCATCACTATCTATTTTACATCTATTTCAACAGCAGAGTGCACTGCATTATTGAGCGTTTTGCCGTTTTGGTTAAGGTAAGGAAGACTTGCATAATATCTAGCCTCAAGAAACCCAAGTCTCCAGCAATGAGAAAGTGCGTCTATGCTTGACAGAAAAGAAACACTAAGAAACAAAAAATAACTCAGACTAATTACGACAAATTATAATAAAAATGGATATTTTGTTAATTTTGTTTATGTCTTTGGGTTTTTTAAATTCTGAACTATTAATCGATTTTGATTTCTATCGATTGCCTTCTTCAACAGAGGTCTAACTGATAGAATATGCAATTGTCGTCCCAGGGAACTTGATGTGACCTCTGTAATGGGTGCGCTACATCATCCGGCATTAGTATAGATGCGATCATATTTAGAGAAGTTTTGAAAAGTTGGGCATTTTCATAATGGTTTACATACCTTTACAGGGTATTTTTGTAACAGAATTTCCGATTCTTGGAAACAAAACACAAAAAAGGTTTTTTTTTGTGTTTCATGTGGGTATGAAAGAAACTAGCATTCCAGAAAAATAGCATAACCCGCATAAGCAGGTTATGTAATTTTCTTTGTATTTTTTGTATGAAACGAAGTAAAACTCATCTATTTTAATTACTTAAGTTAATTTACTAAACAAATCATTTGAAAGCGGCTTTTTAAAGTAAAACGAATGCGTGTACTCGTACTTGAACGTCGTTTTACTCGATGGCTAGTCAGTTCAAAACTGTATGAACTATAATAATTTTTCATAAATAGAGTAGAAAATACATTGTAGATGTTGTGTTTTTAGCGACACTGCTCAATTTTACGTATTTTTTCTTTGATTTTCCACATGTTTACTGAATGTAGTAAACACCAGATGCTGAAGGGGAGTACAATAAATTTTATTTCGATAAAAAATTGATAGTGTTTTTCATATAAGAACAAAATTAACGAAATTCTTCAATAAGCAATTTTAAAAGCATTTATTTGAGACAAATCCAGTATTTCCATTATAAATGGAAAAAATGCCTTTAAATGGGCATTTAACGTTTTAAAAGAAAGTCATCTGTCCCAGAGAAAGATGGGGGGGGGGGGGGTTCTGACCCCCGGACCCCCCCCCCCACCCCTCTGGATCCGCCAATGAGATTATCTGTTTATGTAAACGTGTTTCATGCACATGTATATCATGTTTCATATCATATCGTGTAGATGATGTTGGTGTATATAATGCCTGCCCTCACCGCACTGATTGTGATAACGATCCACGTCCGCCATGTTGGAGGAGAAGCCATTGTTGACTGTGAGTAAACACACTTAGTTAGAGACTTTCAAAGTTTGAAATATGTTCTTAACATATAAGATAATTGATGCAAATTATCAAACAACGCATTGGATTTTTTAATAAGTTTGGCATTCTATTATATGCTTTCGGAGAATGTAAATAATACAAGTGTTGTATGTAAGGTACCTTTTATTGAATATATATTCGAAAAATAAGTACAAGTAATTATCACCTTTGGTTTAAACCATAAATGATTTTTAAAAAATATGTCATTACCTCATCATAGAACAAGTAGAGATGGCACCATCACAGTTTTTGCACGTGGTAAACTCTATACATGTAGATGACTTTGAAAATGTCTGCCCACTACAGAGACAGAGGAATGGAAATCAAACTGAGATGTGACAAACACTATAAAGCATTTTATATGTTCATAATTAAAATACAGTTCGAGAAATGACGAATAAAAAAGCAAAGTAAATCTTTGTACAAAATTATTATGTATAAAATATTCAGTCCACATTGACGAAGTATTATACGGACCTTGTTTGCACCTACCACACCTTAGTTAGGTATTATGAGTATGAATTAAATAAAGGACTATATACATATGATATGGGCCTAAAATGCCCTCTTAAAATGAACATCATTTTACTGTAATTCTTTGTTTTCTTTGTACAGATATATATATGTGATGTTTCTACATAATTTTCATTTTGATTCAAGTGCCCACAATTTAGAAATATTACATCGTAAAGACAACCTTATCCTGCCATTTTTGCATTTTTAGCATAAAACAGCTTGTTTTCAAACAGTTTTTATTTCAGAAAACATAGAGCGCATCCTTGAACAAACAAAATATTTTAATCAGAGATGTATCTAGCCAAGACTAAAAACTGACAGAAAAATTTTCCTTGTTCAAGCATGCTCTCTATATTTCCCATTCGTAAAAAGATAAAAAAAAAAATGTCAATTTTTGACTGATTCTGACTTTATTATATAATAGCGTCACTTCTGACGTCATGTACTGCCAGTGAGTGCAAATAAATCAAATAAATAGGTGTAAAATATATTTTATATCAACTCTTCTAAACAATAACATAACATTTTATTGTACCCGAAACACTTTAAAAATGGCAAGTTATGGGGGCCAAATTTAACTCTTATCATATATAGTTTTTTCTCGCTTAAATCTTGACTTTCCATTTCCATTTCATTCTACAGATAAACACGAGGATTGTCGATACCACGTCCACTTTCATCCTTTGTCTTGGAGCGAGGCTTACAACGTGTGCAAAGGCAAGAATCAAACCCTGCTGAAATTAGACGATTTGGCAGAACATTCTAAAATACATTCTATTGTGGATTCCAAAATAAATAAAGTCCTGAACTCCTCGTTGTGAGTAATTTCACCTCGCATCCAACGTATAACTGTAAGGAATCTCAAAATGAAAAGATATGATTGTATATTTCACATTTTCCAGTGTCTTTGTCTGTGATCACACGACGAATCAAATTTGTAACGTATAGTCCAATATATTTCAAATGATGTATTGTGAAAAATTATACGAAATTAGAATGATGTAAAAATGTCAATAATTTCCTATCTAACGGAGCAAGTGTTGAAAAGTATAGAAATATTAAGTAATAAAGATTCAATTTTTGAATATTGTGAATAAATTTAAATAAAATTGGGCGTGATCTCATTTATTAGAATAATATCAAATTTAATCACCGCAACCATATCTGAAATCCTTATACATAATTAAACGCAGGGAAAAAATATCCGCGTAAAATCGTGAGAAGCACACCTCGCGAATTTTAAAATCTCTCTTTTTTTTCGGACATGTGTTCACTACGATGCAAATTCGATTTTATGCTCCTGTGATTTGATGAAAAAAGGTTGAATCGCAGAAATAACCTCCCGCATAAGATAAGGAATCTACAGTATTATAATAATATTGAATTTTAATCACCCCGACCATATTTGAAATCTTCATAAAATGAATATAATATGATATGCATTATTTCTTAAATACGCGTCTAGCTTACGAGGTTTCATAAAATTATACTGAGTACAAATATGGCAGTCTGTGTTCGTAGAGACCACGTTTGGATTGGACTTCATGCCACTTCTCAGGGCGGGAATTTACATCACTTCTGGCCCGATTGTGACCAGTTGACCTACGCAGACTTTAATCCTTCAGACGATCAGAAAGAAGGGTGTGTCATGTTCCACCCCTCATCAACCTCCTACTCCGTGGTGGATTGCTCTTCTTCACTTCCTTATATTTGCGAAAACAGAGAAACGGGTAATTTTTACACAGTTCTATAGATTCTCTGTCAATGTATATAAAATCATGTAAAAATCACTTGTTTCTATTTTCAGATCCGCTCCAGTGTTTCTTCCCTGAGACGAACCCTGCAGTTCGAAGTTCATTTTCAATATCTAATTTTTATCCAAATTTAAACTCGTCCTATTGTGCTGAAAAATGTCATGAAGTTGGTTCCTGTGCAGGTGTAATGCACCACGGTATCTGTAGAATACTCGCCAATGTAAACCCCTCATCACCACAAAATGCACAAAAAAATACTTTATACCTAGACAGTAAGTATTGCATGCGATCAATCAATTTAAGACGGGTCCCTACTCAGCAATTATCGATTAAAGTAAAGTTTTTCTCTTAAAATTATTATCATCTTGGAATATTGTATGATTAAAAAATATGTCCTGACTAGTTATGTTTGTTACCAGAATGTCCACAGTATGTATACCTCGTTTATAAAACACGTTTGCCGATAAATTCCAATTTATGCAGTTCTTATTACCTTGTCAAGCAAAATAAGTTTAAATGTATGTTTTAAATAAATTATTATGTGAGAAAAACATTGCAAATGTCATCTTTATCTATCAATTGATATAACAGACTTTTGTTAAGGAATGGATACCAAATAACCAAAAAATTTCTTTTTAAATTGTCAAAAAGATTATAATATTGCAATATTCTTGTAATTTCATGGTTAACTGCTAATTATTTTACTTAGACTTTTAGATTTATACCTCTTGCACTTGAAAAGATAAAATACATGTTTATAGAGGAAACATGATTATTTTCTTTTAACAACTTTTAGAACATACATCCCCAAATTTTGCTTATTTAACTTCAATTTCTTAATAATTTCAAAAATTATTTTTTAAAAAATTTCAAGTCAGTGTGTATATTCTAGTTGTACATGTAGAAGTTTTTATTTTTAAAAGATAGCAGTTTCAAAAGACTAAAATAACTTACCTTTAGAAATGCAATCCATCTGTTTTCCCGATACACAATTGTACAAAAAAAACACTTGACAATCTTTTTGTATTTTTCAATTTAAGAACAATTCATTACTTCATGTCTTTTAATACCAATGATCAACCAACTTATATATGCCCTAAAGCTTATATTTGTTTTAAATAGATCATGAAAATGTCTGATGATAAAATAACACACATATCTATACTTACAAGGCTCTTACATTTTACAGCTGTAATTGATTGGATTCAGTATATATCTATTGCGTCATCGGTCCCTCCCAGTGATGCCTGCAGTGTGACGTCACACAGTTCACTTCTGACAACGCCCACCGCCCTCTATGCTTCCTCTGAGTCTTTGATAACGTCAGCTGAATCCACCCTCACAACATTATACCCCAGTACAACCCCACCCTCCTCATCCAGCACCGCCACACTCAGTACCCCTCATCTTCAGACCGTGACAGGCTCCATCCATTCATCGCCTGTAATGTCGTGTACGTATATACGTTGCTATGGCTGGTTCTACAAGACCGATTATAATATATTTCTCTAAGCAATGACAGACCAAACACTTTTTCCTTCTTATTTTTAGCATCATCATCGTCATCTTCTGTGTATTATTGTTCCTGTGTGAGCAATGTTACTTACACACCTCAAGAACTTCAACAGAAGATAGAGAAGATGAAGTCAGAGTTGACTGTGGATAAAAAACAGACCAATAAATACAAAAGGAGTCTGATTAGCGTGCCCGACTCTCGGCCGTCGGCCCGGGGAATCGGGAGCAGCGTGGGGGTGCTGACTCTGGGTATTGTCATCGCCTTACTTGTCGCCTTTGATTGTCCTCGTGCCTCTCGTCATACATTGAAAATGGTCAGAATCGCGAAAGCGAGGTTCACGAAAAGACAACCTTAAGAATAGTGGCTGAATGATAAAATTTTCTTTTGCCCTTTGTCTATTTAAAGATGGAATTCAAAGAAAGTTTATCTAAGTAACAAAGAATCATTCTTTGAGTATAATGAAGTGATAATTTTGGTCGGGGAGTGATCAAATCCAATAAAGACGATGTTTTCTATAGAATATCGTTTATCTTAAAGTTGGGTACCTATAAATAAATCATTCAATTGCAAGTGCATACATTTATCTACGAAAAAGGAATAGGGCCACATAAAAAAGTATTTTTATCTCGTAATTACGAGAAAAGATCTCGTAATGTATCGCTATGTAAAAATTTGAAAGTCATGTATCAAGTTATAAGCAAGATACAGGGTTCATAATTCTTTGTTTGTAAACAAAGTTCGAATATTGTCATTTTTTACATATGTGTTGCATTGATGTAAGTTTCAATCAAATGTATCTTTCTTTTGTTGATAATAGTATTTATGAAGACATTGAATTAGTTTAAATTGTTTTTAACATGTACTTTTGTCTAAGAAATGGTAATTCTCTACATTACATTTTTTTGTAAACAATTATAAGACTCGAGCTTTGTTTCCATAACAATTAATTCTTACCTCTGTATCTCGCTTGTAACTTGACTTTGACATTTAATATTTTGGTCAATCATTTTAAATGCACCAGTAAACCATTTTAGACATAAAAAATAAAAATAAATTTTTTGATCTCAAATCGTGTACAAGTCCCTTTAACGTATCTTTCTGCAAATTGAATAACATCACAAGCTATCGCATGTATTTTCCTTTCGTTTTCAATTCAGCCGGTTTAGATTTTTACTCACTATTTGTGTTTAATCCATTAAATTCAGCTCAATAGCTCTGCATTAGCTGAAGGCGCATCTATTTTGAATATTGTTGTTATTGTTTTGTATTCATACGTACTTCACTGACTATCTAGTTACCACAACGTTTACAAATGTCGCACATACATGTGTACAAACTGCCCTTTACAAAAATTTAGATTATTGGGGATCAAAATTTGTTGTCATTGTACAAATTTTGATTCTCAATAATCTAAATTTTATGTAAAGGACAATACTATTAATTGTCGACATATCAACTTTTTTCGTCCACGATCGCGTCTCCTTGCATGGTTATGCCCAGTTGCATATTCCAGCGATCTAACTCGCATTAAAACCAGTTTTTACAAATCTTGCTGCACAGTGAATAACATTACAAGCCATCGCATGTTTTTACCTTTCGTTTTCAATTCCGTTGATTCAGTTTAACTCTCTACTTGTGTTAAATTCGCCCAATAGCTCTGCATCAGCTAAAGGCGCATCCATTTTGAATATTGTTACTCTTGTTCTTTCTTATTCATACGCACCGCTTTGTTTAGATTATTTACATTTTTGATCGATGACACTTCACATTTTATGATTTAAAAATTCTTAATTAAATAATAAGAAATGAATAATTTTTCTATTGATCGACGTATCAGTTTTCCGGTCAATTTTCCCTTTGATACGTCGATCAACAGAAAAATTATTAAATTCATTTCTTAAATAGAAATACGTGTGTATGATTTGTCCAGATTTCCTCTGAAAGTTCATACAGTGAAAATATGGTACGTGTGTAAATATTTTTATCGCTTTGCATAGTTTAATTCTTATTTTTCTTAAAATATAGTCTCTGTACGTGTTACAAATACAAATTAAGACGTTACATATATTGGAGGTTTAAATGTATAAATGCTTATATTCCATGTTTTTATTCGCAGGTAATGTAAAATAATCGCAACTCTCATCATTCTCATAAATCTAAATAGACAGTGGAAATGTATCATTATCACATCGTTTAACAATTTCTTATGCAATTTCATGATCATTTTAGACAAATTACTCATAAAATGTGAATGTTTTCGCAATCCAAAGTCCAGTTTATTAGTTAAAATGACCATTAATAAAAAGGGGTTTAGGTTTTTTTTTCATTTTTAAGCAAACTTACTAGTATATACATAGAAGACCACAGACTTACTGTTACATATTCTAGATATTAAAAAAAGAGATAAAAAGTGTATGCATTTTCTTAATGATTCCCAACTGAAATACATCGGGCTTTCATTTCTTCGGTATTTTAATAGTTTGGAAGCAGGGAGTCAACTGATTTATACTACTTATTTATATAATTATATAATAGAACAACTACATAGAAGAAATTAATCATGGAACTTTGATAAAAAATATATTCATCACAATCCGATTTTTAACTGCTTACTTTTCTGAATTGTTTTTGTAACAATTCGGTGTTTTTATCCGCTAGATATATTCTTGATTAATGTATGATTAGTTATAGAACATCAGACTTCAAAACAATTTTGAAATACATTGTAAATAATAACCCTTGAGTTTTACATGTATGACATTATTTGAAATCGTATGAAAAAATATCTTTTATAAGAGAAAATATTGATATCAAGTTAAAATTAAAACAAACAAGAAACGTTAACTTACACTTGAATGGTAATTTAAGACATATCTTTGGGATGCTATCCAGTTTACTAGTATCTAACAGGAAAGACTGATTTGAAAAAATCAAAATGTGTATGGATCTGCAAAAGTAAAGGCCGTACATTGTATTAAAAATTCAATAATAAATTCGGTCTGCAATCAATTTTGTTAAACAAAATTAAAAATACTAGAAATTGTCAGTTTCTATGATAAAGTATCTTTGATTTTAAAAGGAAATTTGTATAGCTCTAGGTCATGTAACTTGCAAAGAAAGATAACTGTGTATTGTGTACATAACAATTTATTGTAGAGAACGAGTATTATCTGTGTTATTTTCTTTTACCAATGTTTTTTTTTTTCAAAAGTACAGTCGATCGGTCAAACACAAGACAGATCTATTCACTACTAACCAAAACAACAAGTTATTAAGAGAATTAATGAGGTAGGGTTTTTTCGTCAATTAAATTTGCATAGAAATATAATGCGCCATGCACGTCGGCAAGGGGGACTTGTGCTGTATGCATATTTCCCTTTGTTTCCTCTTTGGTGGTTTGCAAAATTGATTTCGATGTGTAAAGAAAGTTATAGAATTGAAGCACACATTCCCTTAAATTGACATAAAGCAAATGGATTTTTTTTCGAATATAAGTTTTCCATTTCTAATATCTCGAATGGTAAACTTGTCATCTAATATGCTTGACATTTATCTTAATGTTTTCAGATAAGTTCCAGCTTGATACAGAGTTCGGAATTCTTCTATTTTGGTAAAAAGTTTTGTTCAAGTTTTAGTTCTTTATGTTTGTAAATTATGTCTATGAACTCATTGAAAAACACTTTCATAACGGGTTATAATGTTTGTCTCGAGTCTTCTTTTTATTAAAATAAGGGAATATATTTACAGAAGATAATTTGTGAACTATACTCGAACTGGCTATTTTTAGAGTACAGAGTATATTAATTTTCTTCGAGACGATAATGCTTTATATAAAGATTTAACAAACTATTCGAATTTTAAAGCAAAGAAATAAAAGGATTTTTTTCTTCATTAAACGATAGTTTATAGCTAATCAAAACATTATTTTTCATTAAAGGTTCAAAACAACTCTTTCTCAATTACAATCATCCAAAAATACCACGTTCTTTATTTTTCTGATTGATGAAACGAGAAAATATGTGGTACTTTCTGTCGGATTTTTTTTAACAAAAAAAGGTTCTTCTTATTTTGCACATACATTGTGATAATATTGATGTATGTTTTACTTCTTTTCTGTCCGGTCATTGATTGCTTTATGGATTTTTTAAATACCATGATATTTGTATTTCACTGAGTTATTAAACTAAAGAACAATTAAAAGAATAAAATGTCGAATGAAATTGAATTTCATACATGATATCTCTGCGTACGGTACCACTAAAGATGATATTTGATTCTAAAACGTTCTTTTTCGTAAACGTAACAAATTTACATAGTGTATAATTAGGTATAAAGGATACATGTTTTTTAAATCATGATAAAAAATATATAACGTCAGGTGTCTGTGATTTATATTTTTATTGGGTGTCAATATCTTTCAGAATGTTTTAAAAATAAGGATGCCGAGCTCTGTTACGTGCTGCAATCTGTCTTTGTTATTATAATGTCTGGGGGTGAACGGCCTTCTGTTTATCTGACTCCTGGATATCATAAACAATTTATATACATTACAGTGTGTGTGTGTATCGTCAGGAGTGGGAATTAGGCACGGGAAATCTCCGTCAGGATTCCCCTCGTATAAAGAGGGAACGGAAACCAACGGAATGCAATCCTAAGTAGCCGCGATATACTAGTACTCAAGCACCGCATACTTGACGAGCGCGGGTCTCTGCTATATACACACATGATCTCACTCTTTCCGGGGTTTTTTATTACGTTTTTTTTGCTGGGATGAGATATGTCCTGTAACATTTTGATGAAACCTGGCAAAAGCAAAGCATTTTGTCAGACTGAAATTAAATATTAAACAACACAATACTAGTTTAAAAAAAATTACCTATTTTACGCTAATACATTTTTTTTTATAAAAGTTAATGCAAAAAGTGTCTAAAAAGTAATGGACAAGAAAAAAACGATTTAAAAAAACATGCACCGCTCAAAAATTAAATTCATTAGTCACGGAGGCAGCAAACTAACGAGTGAATGACGTCTTTACAACGTGATCTGAATTCTTTACTGACGAAGCAGTAAACCAGTGGATTCACCACAGAGTTCAGCAGATAGGAGCGGAGGAATACATTGTAGACCGCTTTACCACCGGAAGTCAGTCTGGTGTAGAACCCTGGGTCTGTGTAACGTACGATCACCAAAACAGAGTAGGGCAGAAAAGACAGGATAAACAACACGGTCACTAGAAAAAGCATGAAGGTGGTTCTCCCAGCGCGAAACTTGCTGCCTGATTTGGCGGTATTAGAATCGATCGAAGGGTGGCCTTTTAACGATTGTTTGAGTTCCTTTATTACTTTTTTCTTTTGGCTTGAAGGGTTCTTTTGAACTTTTGACCTTCTATATTCAAGAGATAATTTCTTCCAAAACACGATAGATACCCTGTTGTTTTTTTCGGGTTGTGCTTCTTTTAAGGCAGGACGATGTTCTTCTAATTCATCCACAGTAAAATTAGAGTTAGACCCGTCTGATTTGTTGACTGGTTTTGTGGAGTTTTTAATTGAGCTATTTATGATCATGGACTTCCGGAAAGCTTGCTGGTGATAGATAACTCGTCCCACGAATGAGTACAGGGCAATCAGTACGATGTCAACCAAGAAATGAGCGGACAGCAAGAAAATGACAAATATCAATGGATACATTGTCTCCACCATACTGTCCGATACCAGGCAAGTCTTACCCTTAACGAAGACAGGCGGCTTTAGAGGAATAATCACTGTATATGAACCATATAACAACAATACCGGCCATGACGTAAGAACCGCAAAGAAACCAGAAATGAAAACGAGGCTTCGTGCCAGCTCTACAGAAATAGGGTCCTTGTGGATTTTACATATTCTTAAGAAGCGATCCGTTGCGATAGCAACGAGGATAAACGTTGAACCGCTGTTGATGGAGGCCGACAAAAATCGAGAAACCTTACACCACACTGGAAAATCAAAATTCAGGAATCGGGAAAGCAACACTATTTCCGTTGTCAGTGACGTCACACAATTGATGAAATCGTACGATCCAAGGGCCAAGATGAACACACGAGACGTGTTGGCTCTCCATTTCAATGAGTACACATAAATCACCATCAGGTTCCCTGGAATTCCAACAAGGAGAAGAAAACTCACGTAAACAAGTGACGGTAACAACACTGACGTCATGTATTTGTCACTTACGTCATCGAACAAAGGTCCAGAGGAAATGAAGATGGGTCTATTTAATTGACGTCCATTTCCAGATATATTCCCAGTTGCATTTAAATAGACTGAGATGTTACTAAAACGGTTGTCAATTTCATTTGTATAATTGGAGTCCATTCCTGTGGTGTTATCTAAAATATATAAAGATATCACCTGCTGTTATTTAAATTATTTAAGCATAATGGTAATTATCTAAATGGAAGCAATAAACGACATTTGCTCTATCTAAGGTCAGTATGGTGAATATCCATGCAGAACAGATGCCGTTCATAAAGCCATGATATCTGTTAAAATTCATGTATTTCATTTTTAAAGTTTGCTTTTAGGTTTAAAAAAATTTATTAAGAATTCTACTACAGTTATTGCCGAGATCAAAGAGATGCCGCAGACATTATATATAGGATCTCTCATGATTTGCGATGGTATATGATTTTTATCCAACGAGTTGTGTGTTTTCTATCTCCGAGCCTTGGCGAGGGGATAGAAAACACACAACGAGTTGGATAAAAATCATATACCATCGCAAATCATGAGAGATTCTTTTTATCACATGTTTTAGCAAGTATTTTGTTAATCCCAACTTTTTCTGTAAAAATTGTGATTGTGAGCCGCACAACACATTATTTACAACACGTCAACAACGTTACGCATGGAAAAAAAGTTCCTTGAAGTTTAACAAACAGACATTCATTTTCTAACATTTTTTTATGAATTCATGACAAATAACTGAAACAACATTAAATGTTTCAAATTTATATCTCAACACCCCTCAACTGAATTAATTATTTACTTTTTCATTCTGCGTCAATCAACCGTCTAAACCTACGTAATGATTAACTATGACGTCACGTGGCGTAAGAACACACAGTGGAATATTATACAAATATTGACTGGGGTTGAGGGCAACATTGATTATATTAGCCCCCGAGG
This sequence comes from Magallana angulata, assembly GCF_025612915.1. Taxonomy (NCBI): domain Eukaryota; kingdom Metazoa; phylum Mollusca; class Bivalvia; order Ostreida; family Ostreidae; genus Magallana; species Magallana angulata. The sequence continues at coordinate 1,372,577 of NC_069111.1, read as the reverse complement.
GACGAAATATTGCCCGACGCGAAGCGGAGGGCAATATGTTCGTCCCAAGGGGGCTAATATAATCAATGTTGCCCGAAAACACAGTCAACATTTGTTTTGTTATATGAAGAATCAAACTAAAATTAAAGACAGTAATTGAAAACAGATCGCCGTAATTTTCTCAGCTCAACAAAGAATTCACGATTTCAATTTTGTGCAAAGTTCATTTCCAAACTATCCTCAGCATCAAACAGTCACTTGTGATATCCCACCGCCCGTAAGAATTAACATACAGATGTTCTACCTGATTTTACACAGTAATTCGCAATTCCTTATATCCGTTATGATAGCAAACCGTCGCATTGCGCGTCCGTTGTTTACTTGCCTTGACTGACTGTCTATTATGACGTCACCTTGTTTTGGAGTCGCGAAGAATTATTTACGTCATCGTTTACGAATCAACAAATCAGAGCCGATTATTTGAATTAGAGGGAATGTTCTCTAGATATTATTCTTAGCCGGTCAATATCAAAAAAATATTGACCGGTCAATATTTTTCGGATGAGCTAATATTACAATTATTGACTATTCGTCTATATAGAGTTATATAGTGAGAATACACTACTGAATATAACAACAAAATTTATCCCATGAGTGATATCCACCGTATATTGGGATAAACATGTGATAATTAAGCATTAAACCATGATTTTTTTTAAAAGATACACTCTCATAACTGCAGCGGTGTATGCATACAAATTGAGTAACGCGCGTTAAAGTGTAGTACTAGTTGAAAGCGGGTTTGCAAATAAAAGGTTACTATAATAGTCTGTCCCATGATATTTATGCAGCACATTTGGACGATTTTTATTATAAGTTCAAACTACCTGTGAAAGAAGTGCAATTGAAGTCGATGAAAGGAAAATTTCCAGGATAACTTCATTCACACAATACCGAAAACAGATTTCCTAAGGATATTTATAATTGGGAATGTTGACAACTTTTGTCCATTCGGAAGACTCAGAATAACATTATCATCCGGGTTCCTTTACATTTTTTGCGATGGAAAAACCCCGTAGGTTATTTATTTGTAGCCGTGTATTGAACCATGATAAGCTGGAGGAGCGTTTCAAAGGGGGGTCGAACCTTGGGGGTTTTATATTCTATTAAATTAACATCGTCCGAACCAAGAATTATTCATCGAATAATTAAAGAAAACATGCGGCAAAAATTCTTGGGACAGACTACAGTAGTCTATGAGATTTTTTTTCACTTTTCACCCATTCTTGACGTTTAACTTCCCTAGCTATCGATCATAGACTTTTCATTGTTAAATCAATTTTCAATTTAAGGATGACGTTTGCTCAGAATGAAAAAAATATTCCACTGATGATAATGAAAAACCAACTATTGTGTGTTATAGACCTTACATGGTAGTGTTATTCTTAACTTTAAAAAATGTAGGTCAATGACCTACTTTTTGAGGAAATGGCCATTGAATATTTTTTGAAAATTTAAGAAAAATCCATAAAAATTTTTCACTTTGATTGAGATTGTGAAAATAATACAAATTGCTTAACTCTTTAACAAATGAAATACAGTTAATGAATGGTAGTAACATGAATTAGATACAAAGCATTAAGTTTTCATTCACAATTTTTATAGATATTCTAGTCCGAATTTCCTCTATCAGTTTTCAAATTACTACCCATCTTTGATTAAATATAACAAAAAACTGAATGATGATAATGCTAAAACATGTATAGTATTAAACTAAGTATATTGACCTTTCTTTACTGGCATAAAATTTAAATGAGGTCAATGATCAAAATGTTGAGATATGGTGTATTTTATCATTTTTAAGCATTTTTCAATATTTTTGAAGTGTGTGTCATACGATTATTTAAACAAAAAAGCATGATAAAACCAACAGAAAATATGCAAAATTATGTTCACTAACAAATAAAGTCTTAACTTTAAATATTATAGTACTACCAAAAATATTTAAGTAGAAAAATTTAGTCCGATTTTCCTCTGTTTTGCTAAAAAGTCAGACCCTTATTCCATGATTTAGAACAAATATTGATTGTTATGCCAATAATAATTCATTTCATAAAAACATTTTGTTTTTAAAACAAATTTTACTCATGAAATTGAACATTTTTGACAATCCGGATTTGAGAACTCAAACCCTGAGTAAACAACGTCCTTAAAACCAAGAAAAGATACTCTTTTCAATACACTGATGTTCAATATACGCTTGTTCCAGTTTTTGTTGCTGAAATTATGATAAAAACACAGACATTACGTGGAGAGGCTGGCTGTTTTAATATCATGTCAAAAAATGAGCTTAGTTGTTCAAGTACCTCAAGTATTTCTAGTACTTTGATTTTATCTTTCTTAGTAGCTAAAGTGATATCACATAATATGAATTTTTTGGTGCACACACAATAACGGCTGTTTAAAAAATAAGAGATCATGGGCTGTTACAAAGTCACAAAGAATTACAAGGTCGTATTATAATCGAGAGAGCTCAGTGCCTGTGCTCCATGAATGAAGTGCGTGTCATATTTGATGTGTGTACATCTATTCAATTCTTTCAATGACTTATAAGCTGGTCTGGCGCTGGTATATAGGGCACGTGTTAGACATAAAAAGATACAAATAAACAAGAAAAACAGTTTCAATGCATTTCATAGATACATACATGTATGTGAAAGTACGGTACGTTGTAAAGATTTTAGGAAGAGCATCTTCGAACAATTTATTTTTATATATTTTAACAATGCTTTTAGTTCCATACATCATATGTACTCATCATACCGGTAAACTTAATTTGGATTTGGATTTTCCAACATTTCTTATACCATACAATTTGAAGTCATATGTACTCATCATACCGGTAAACTTAATTTGGATTTGGATTTCCCAACATTTCTTATACCATACAATTTGGAGTACTTAATTATTTTAAGGTTAAATTTAAGAATAAATGTAAAGAACGTCTCTAAACTAAGGATCGCTCGATGCCGAAATAGTTTGGGCGTTGAGAAACACTTGCTCTTGACATCCTCCTCTCACGGAAAACAAAACATGGTACTATAAGATCTTAATAAAGCAAGGCATATCTTAATAAAGAACTTTTAATTTGATGTACTTTCACAAACATTACTGATTGATTTACTACATTCATGTATCTAGCAATCGTGTACAATTTTCATATTTTGAAAATGTTTTCTTAAGGGTGATATCAGACAGAAATCAGGTTTCGTATTAGATTTGAGTACTGATGCCCTGCGGTTTAAGTGTTTTGTTGCTCAAATTGACAAAAAAAAAAGGGTTTTCCTGTCGATGAGTTTTTGGTGCGTATAAAACGTACGTGTTTGCCATACCCAGTTTTTCTATAAGGAACTCCTAAATAATGAAACTTTGACATCTGTCTCCAAGTCAGACTACAGAATTGTATGCGATGGCAATTGACCAATTTTACTATTGTTAATTCAGGAATTTTACTTTCTGTTGGATTTAATTAGTTGCGTTTTCATTAGCTAGCTACTAAGTCAGAACAGCTGATCGCGATTCCAATATGCTGTGCCAAACTTAAATTTGAGAAAGAGCTTTATAAATTATTCATAAATGGTGCGGATTGCAACGCTGTTCTTTTAGTGTGGTGACGATTGTTGCTCTCCTTAAAACGCCTCAGAAGAGTATTAGTGCAAAAACACTCATACTGCTCGCTATATGACATAAATTAATTAACTAAGCCTGTGAGTAGTGGTTAATTTTTCGTTTCACTTCACATTCCTTTGAAATAAATATAATATGTCTTAATCTTGTGTTAGAATACATGTGTATGTCATTTCGATGTAGAATTGTGATACATACAGCCATGTTTGTTATCAAATCTTTTGCATATAAAAAACTTTTTTGTTTCGACCGTATATACCTTCAAAGAGGGATATCTAAAAGAACCTATTTTTTGGTCCGAATGCATATATATCTCATGCGCGGATCTAGAGGGGGGGTCGGGGGGGTCCCGACCCCCCCTGGAAAATGAAAATTTATTAAATTTACATAGTAAAATTATCGCGAAAATATGCCTCGGACCCCCCCTGGCAAACACAATTATCCTTTGAAGTCAGACCCCCCCTGGAAAAATTTTCTGGATCCGCGCATGTATCTATTTAAATCACATACATGTATACACTGACATTTGTTCAAAATAAACACAGTAACACTAAAGCCTACTGCTTACCTTCAACGAAAGCCATCCGAGTCTTTTATTGTTTCAGATTAAGAACTGTATCAATATAATATCCTTGTGAACACGCAGCGAGAAGCTATTATAATAGCATTGTAATCCACACACGGGGGATTGTTTAATTCCGGAACTTGGATCACAATATATCACGGGACAAGTATTTTTGGGATTATCGTCTTTAATCATCTGGAAAATTTACTTTTTCGACTTATTTTTTTCCCTCATTTTATGTGTGCATACTTGAATAAGTAATGGATGGTCAAAGATTTTTAATGGAGAAAAGGATGTACCAAGGGGGGGATACATAGTCCGCAAATTCACCATCAAATCTTCCTACAATTTAAAGATATGAGTCGTTACGCTATAAAATATAGTTTACTGAGAAAAAAAATCCATTTACTTTGGGTTTTTTTTTAAATTTTGAATTGAAGGTCTTCTTTTAAAGGATCGAATCAATTCAGTTTAAAAATGGCCATGATTATCAAGCCCTCTTACGCAGTACACACGCTTTATCATCATCTCCAACTTTATTATAAAAATCGTCGCATACTGTGTTTCACACTTGATCAAATTATTTCAATATAAAGATATTACAGAAATATACATAATAAATTTGATTAAACTGTATTTTAACAATCGGTTAAATGAAATGGGAATCGAATAATTGTGAAGTCCCTGTGGTGTGGTTGTGTTGTTGTCACATTATCGCCCCTCTCACTGCATTTTGAAATCAAACACGTCCATGTAATATGTTGACTTTGGTTTGACCTTGATAGTCACGTGGTTTCCGGTGTGATCCGATTTTTGGCACCACCATTGCTCTGAAACATTATGCAAGTGGTCATTTTACCTTGACATATAACATACTGTGGTTTCATCAATATTCGTTGAAAACCAATTTTCGTGGATTTTGTTATTTAGTTGATTCACGAAATTAAATATTCATTGAAGTGCAATTTTTATTAACATATTGTATTGATAGGGTCATTGGCCACGAATTTACGTATCCTTGAAACTGTGATTTTCACTTTATCCACAAAAATTGATGCCCTTGAATATTATTGAAACCACAGTACCCAAGGTCGAGGTTATAATTCGGTAGAAAAACTCAATATGACCCATTTGGTATTAAATAGGGGGTACTTTCATACTTATATTCCATAAAGGTATTAGTTCTGATAATTTCAACATTGTTATACGAAACCATATATCATACATTGACCCCCCCCCCCTTCGAATTTGTATTTATATGGTGCACTGTTGAGACATACCCTGATTGGGTCCGTGTATGGGGGTCTCCTGTCCGTCCTTGACCTGGTAGAACTGGTACCCGTCATCGACGTAGGTGGGTCTGATACAGGCCGTGTAAGGGAGACCACCCCCGCCAAACGTCACCGACAGGTAGGGGTACGTGTAGTGCCATTCCACCCTCCCAGACCGGCAGGTGGGGTTAGTGGTCAGATCCACTTCCGAGTGACTGCCGGGAAATCATGCCGTTAGCTGTGGTTTTGACAGCAGTCGTTCACATAAGGTGAACAAAGCTGTCAGCTTGGATCTAGGAATGTGTTATTTTGTTAACTGACTACACGAGGTGATTTCCAAAGAGTTCAGAAATTTTATATAAAATCAGATCTCCGTTGTAATATAATTTTTTAAATTCAAAATCAGCTTGTATGATATGCGTGGTCTTTCAAGAACGTTTTATGTACAAAGAGAGATAACTCTGTTGATCTTAACCCACATTTATTATGTTGACCCTTGGACGGTCTTTATCAGGTTTAATATACTAGTATAATAATAGGTCAATTGTTTTCCCAATCAACATATTTATACGCCTGGTATGATACGCACTGCATGGTTATCTATAAGTTAATTTCTTTACTTTCATGTAGTATGTGTATAATTATTTAGATTGTTTAAAATTCTTCATATCTGAAGTATATATGCTTCACCTAAAGTTTTTTAATTTCATTATAATAAACAGTATAACATCGCAAACAAAATAAATGAATAAAAATAGAACAGTAGAATCTGTCAGAATTAGGATAACTTTTGTACACCCACCCCGAAAATGCGCTACCCACGGGCGTGGCATCAAAGTGGCAAGGATCACCAGACAGGAAACAATCATCGGGGGAGACCAAGGCCAGTAGGCAAACTAAGTAAGGACAGCCCCCAGCCATCACAGAACGTCCTGCTGCTTCATGTAATTAATGGCAGATAAGGAGACCAGATAGCACCGGTTATCTCCCGCTGAACGATAAAGTCGGTCGAAATAAATGTACAATTTCAAGCTGTATATGTTAAAAGCGAATTCCAGTAAACATAAAAAAATGAAAGTCTTATGATGTTATATCTTTGTGAATCGCTATACATGTATGTATGGCTGCATGATTGAAATTATGAAGGGAACTTTTAGAAGCTATTCCATCAGTATACTTTTTTGCGTACAGTGCATCATACAAAACGGACCGTGATGTCATAGTTAATTTTGATTAACTTGGTATTTTTTAAGGATCGATTTGTCAATGCTAATCATGCAGTGGTCTGATAGCCACGTGCTTCGATCTGTGACTTATAAACATTAAACGTTAGGTTAGGTAAAATAAACGTCAGGAGCAAATTCATAATTTTTTCAGGGGGGGGGGGGGGTTACCGCAGCCCTAATTTTGTTTTTGGAGACACTTTTTTCGAAAAGCTCGTATACAGGAAAAGAAAAAAGTAACCCTAAAAAATCTAACATATTTATACATGTATATACATGTCTATATTTTCAGTTACGAACAAACCGTGAATATATATCATTAGACATGCATCATACGTCCGGGCCCCCTATGCTTTTACTGTTCATCAGTTAAGAATATAAATTTAACAACTTTACTACGTTACTTAGATTTAGAACAAGCAATCATAAACTGCCAATTGAGACAGTCAGATGGAACAATGTACCTACATCTAACTGTAGAAATCAACGATTTTGTAATCTATGTAAAATAACGTTGGCGACGAATATATCACTATAGTATGATATGTCCGGAATTGAAATAATATAGAAAAGCTTATTTACCATCAATGCATTTTAGACGACCAAAATGCTTTCAATTTTTTGAATTATTTTTATGGAACAAATTAGCTGTTTTTAATAACTTATGTAAATTTATCAATATTATAAATAAGAGAGTCATCTCTACAGGTTGATGTGTACAGTATACACTCTTGCTTTTTGCATAATATTGTCTGTATTGTATATTTTCTCAATGTTGTTTTATACAATATGAGAATAAATAAAATAAAATGGAACAAATTAAATTCCACCATCCCTCTTAGATTACCGAGCGGGATAAATTAATTAATTAGATGACAACGGATGTAGTATTAAAAGAAACATTTCTAAAAATTTTGTTATATTTCTATACAATAGAGTTTTATTAAAAAAGAGATTAATACAGTAAAAAAAATTCCGTGTGCAAAGTTGTCATTCATTACTCTCATATGCAGAACAAAATGTAGTTCACATGTACACGAGTCTATTAAATATTTATTTAATTATCCATTTTCGAAATTTATCAATATTTTACTTATGAACTTTATTCGAATTAAACAAACCAATTTATTTATTTATTTATTTATTTATTTATTTATTTATTTATTTATTTATTTATTTATTTATTTATTTATTTATTTATTCTATTCTATTCTATTTATTCGATTATACGTTTTGTTTGATATATTAATTATTCAGTTTTGTATATCTTGTTCCTTTTTTGATTTATTAAAACGGTAAATATCATTTTAATTTTTTTTTTTTGGACGCACCTGTTCACACACTATGCAAAGGGCAGTTACTCTTACCGGATATAGGCGTCGCGTCGCGATTGAAGCGCCCTCTTTGGCTCTAGTCATAGTTGTGAACATTGCTCAAAATTACAAAGTCAAAGTGAATTTACGAAGCCTTTGAGGGCACAATTTACAGATAATCTGTAAACATATAATGCCAATATGTTTCCGATAGCGCCAGGTATGTTGCATATTGCTTGTTTGACTGGAAACTGTTCGGAATGCACGGCTTGGTTCGTCAGAGTTCGTGTGAGAACGCCATATTTGATATCACTAACCTGTTCCCCAAACATTCCTTTAGACCTACTGTTTAAAACAGATTATTAGATAGAAATCATTTAGCGATAATGTTAGGATATCAGTCCTGAGGATATTTTAGCCAATGGTCGTGTAAGGCGAACAGTTTGGGATAGTAGTTTCCATTACACCTTTTTATTTTGTCTTTCATGTGGGTTAATAGAATGAGAAAGTCTTTGATAAATGCTGTAAAATTTATTCACGGCACAAAATACCCCATGAAAGGCAAGGTGAAATGTCATTGAAACTGAGAAATTAAAAAACAAATGTATTGGGGTTTTTAAGATTCAAAATTGTTCTCCTGAAGGAGATATTTTATCACGTTATTTATAGTTTGTTTAGACTTGTTGGATAGATTACTTGTGAATAAAATTTTTTTGATCATTCAGAAATTCCTGGGGTACATACATCTTCATACAAATAATGGAGAGATGTAGCTCGTTAAGACAGACTTGAGAATAAAGCGTATTAACCGAATGTGTTTCAAAAAAATGAAGTGTTACAGTCTCAGTTTCCTATTGTGGTATAACAACCCAAGTGTTGACATTAACTTTCAGATATATTTACTAACTTTTGTAATGTTTTGTGAAAATGAAAGATGAAATTAATTGCTTTTAGAAGGATAATTTTGGAGAAGTGATTTAAATACATATTTGTATATGTTACAATGTATTTTATAGAATGGTATAATAGCCAGTCTGTGATTAGTAATTTATTTGCTTTTTTGATTTCAAATGACTGGGTATAATTGAATTAAAATATCACCCAGAGAGTAACGCTTACTAAGGCTGCATTATAATGTCTCATTCAAATTGCTATGCATTTTTTTAAAGAACTGAATAATGCATTTCTCAATGCCATTTAGAATGAATTCTAATTTATGCTATCAATTGTTTTTCATTTACTGTAAACAGTTTCTACCTTAGGTTCAACTGCATGAAAAAAAGAAAACAAAACAACATTTCTTACAGCTCCTGTATATAAACTTTATCTCTCTGATGTTTAGCTATTTAATTAGCGTAGTTGTCAATGTAATAACTCCATGTTGTGTGTTCCTCAGCTGTAGTGTCACTAACAATTTGCTATTGAATTATTCACACAGGTATCACAAGCATACTGCACAACCAGCAGCTTAACGGTATGTAATACTAACCACAACTAACCAGAACTGTATTTACCTCCCATAGAACTGTAATAACCACCCATAGAACTGTAATAACCACCCATAGGACTGTAATAAACACCCATAGGACTGTAGTAACCTCCCATAGGACTGTAATAACCACCCATAAAACTGTAGTAACCACCACAGAACTGTAATAACCACCACAGAACTGTATTAACCTCCCACAAATGTAACCTTTACAGTCGTCACAAAAACTCAGTGGTTTGAAGACCACGGCCACATAATTTTAGGGTCGGGTTAGTGGAATTTAAAAATAAAGAAGTCTGATGGGCTTGTAGATATTTTAAATTCAAACGCCGAAAACGATTTGTAATCAATTCTGAATAACAAATTCCTTTTGAACTTTTTAATGTTGCACATATGGACATATGGGAGCAAGTAATTTTTTTTTAGGGCAAGTGTATTTGACAGATCACTGGTTCTACTGGCCTGCTAGTTTGAAAAGTTTTCGTGAAGACTGGCCCTTATCATGATTCATATCAGGACTGTAATAATGGCTTAACTTTAATCAGAGTTATTAACTATTTAATTACCAAAGCTGTCATAAAGTGTAGGTCTTGTATGCAAAGCTGGGACAAATATTTTTCTGGATCCAATCCGTAGATTTATGGAAAACTAAAAAAACTGATCAACGCTATTAGCTGAGTATACCATGTATACATGAACAGAAATAGGAAAGTTTTGAAAAAATACTTGTGTTCTAGACTACTTGCACCAGCTAAAGATCAGAAAGCTTGTTTATGAATGTGTTATCTCTCAAAGATCAGATAGAAACTTGCAAAAATTGGCTGCAAAGTGAACAATTATTTGTATGGGTCAATGAAAATAAATTTTGATAGAGTAAGAGTTCAAATTTATTAAAATATAAAGGGAGGTATTGTTGACACCCTGAAATGAAATTTAAAATTCCACAGAGAAAAATGGGGTAAATATTAGATCAAGAAAGCGGACAAAAGAGCAAACGAAAGAAAAATACCATATGTAGCATATCACTTATGACTTATTGAATTCTTAAAATGCATTGTCTGAATCATGCTATTTGAAATTGTCAGACTCATAATTACGCAACAAAACAGTGAATATTACAGCATTTGGTTACACAGACTGTTTGGTCTGACAAGATGTTTTAAACTGTTTGACCAATTTCATGTCTGATTCTCTTCAAAAAATTTCAGCAGCTTGAAATCATTAATTATACATTTATCAGATGTATTTTGATACTGATTATGACTGCCACCAGAATGATAACACTTTTATTAGTTGTTAACTGAGAAATTCAATGCTGTAATTAAGACATAACTAGATTCTATCTGTGAAAAGAATTGTATCATTATCACATTTGTAATAATTATTGCTTCTTTAACAATATCTGTATCTATAATAGGAATTGTGATGCAATAACATGTACACATTTTATTAGATGCAAATTTTAATACTTGTAATAATGATATAGTACTCATAAAAACTGCAATACTAACTAGATATATAATGCAACCAGAGTTAATACAATTTTCATCAGCAATAATAATAGACATGCATTTATCATCATATTCCCAGTAGAAGTTGATTGCACAAATCTGAATCTCTGTACTGCTTAGATTATGAACAATAGCAAAACAAAACAGTGATCTAGATATATAGTGCTGGCTGTCACTGATAAAGTGTGATTTGGTTATGTGCTATCTGTGGAGTGAGGATTTATACAGAATAACGTGATGGGCTGGGGATGTAATGAGTAAGGTATTACAGTCAGTTCTGCAATGATATAGATTACAATGTGCAAATGTACATCGGGTGTTCTTGGTTAACAAGGGGGCTTATTGTTAATCAGAACAGGTAGATTTAGATTTATCCCTAAATTCATGAAATTACAAATGTTTTTTGAAACAAATTATTTTGATATTATTAACGTAATTTGAGAACATGAAAACTTATTGTAAATCATACTTCATTTTATTTCTATGTATGCTGTTAAAAATAATCGTGCGGAGACATGCTCTGAATACCTGTATTAAAACTTCATGATATATCAATTTCCAAATCTTTTTGGAAAAATTGCAGATGTTGAATTATTTTGTATTTGCCTGATTACATAATGGGCATCACATCAATGATGAAACTTTATACATGTACCAGGATGATGTCCAACATAGGTTACAGGAATGATGATGATAAGGTGAAAAGAAATGCAGTATTTCAGGATTTTTTTTTTCTTGGGGGGGGGGGGGGGGGGGATGAATGACTTTTTTACCACTGAGCAATGGGGTTTCTATCACCTCAAGTGTTAGGGGAGTTATATTAGGCCTCTGCGTCTATGACACAGTGTAGACTGTTTTCCCTGCAGCCCCTGAGTTGTATCCTGATTTCACCAGAGAGAACTTCAGAGCATTCCAATATTTGATCAAGATTAATTAATGATGAGCCCCATCCTCTAACACATTTAGAATTGTAATGATTTTAGTGAAACAACTAGGTCTGTGTTTACTGATGTCTAAATATATTGACTCCAACATTCATAATATTGACTCCAACATTCATAATATTGACCCCAATATTCATAATATTAGGAAAATAGTGTACAAAATACAGACTCCCAAAACCTGCATCAAAATGGGCTTTTTCCTGTAGAGTTCTGTAAGAGCAGGGCCGTAAAGCTCTGTTACCCTGGCATTCTAACATACAAACTGGTGTTCTTAACAAGAGCTAAAATCAAGGTGTATTGAAATCATAAAATTCTCATGTTTAAAGTATAGATCGCATTTGGTGAGTAATGATCATTTGCTTTTTTTAGGTGATAAATAATTTGAAGTGAACATCAGGCTTAAGATAAATTATCGCTGTAAAGCAGTGTGGGGATTGATCAATACTCATGACTGTGACAACTGTCTGCGTGAACCAGACTGTCTGCATGGTCAATCAATAGAACTCTCTGGAGTCTGAGGGGGCGGAGCAGGTGTGGGGGAGGGGTAGAGTTACAGGAAATATGTCACATCACAGGATGAGTCTGTTGTAATTAATGAAGTCATTGTGCTGGAGAACGCAGTTCTGTTTGTTTACAGAATGATTATTTGTTTAATTTTGAACATTTTTAATTAGAGATAGCTTGTGTTTTAGAACATTTCTGGTGCTTTAGTTTAATAAACAAATCAGCTCCATCAAGTGGTTGACTTAAGGCATGAACACTCACAGTAAGTCACATAATCAACGTCAGTTTGATGTAGGATGAAGATGCCACAGATCAAAGTTTGTAATACCTGTGCAGTGTTATGTTCGTGTAACACCTGTAATTAACATCTTACCTGTGTGTGTGTGTTTTTCAGGTGGACAGACCCCCTTCTCACCTTTCCCTGCTATGCAGGAAGGTACGTCCTATTTCTTTTTCTCTCTTTTCATAAAGATAATACAAATAATTCCAGTGATTTTATTCATCATCAATTTTATATTTTACATAATTTTGAACATATTTTCTAGTCTTGCTGGTATTCAATTTGTAATGAAAAGTCTTTTGGTTACATGTATTGAAGTAATACAATTTTGAATTATTTCAGTGCTTTATCACTGCTTATCATTCTGCTTACTGAATTTATGTTTCTTGTGCACAATATTACAAAAATAATCATCATGATCAGAGTAGTTCTAATGATAACAAATGTCATTCTCCAGGTCAGTCGTCCATTCCATTCTCAACATTTCCAACAGAAGGTAAGCAGGGACAAGGTTTTTGATATAGGTTTTTCTGTTTTTTTTAAACTTCCAAATTTTGTGATAGAAGTTAATTGGTTGATAATAGCATTAATAGACTCTTGTGATTGGGGTTGGTTGGGTTAACAACTTGAACATGTTTCTACTTGACTTTGTGATAGTCGGTTTTACAGTGCCATTGTCTCTTTACAGGTCAATCTTCAGGCCTGCCGTTCACATCTTTCCCAACAGATGGTAGGTGGTCCATGCACAGAGTGGTGACCCCCACACCACCACAAGTATCTCCCCCTAGTGATTGTGGCTCGGGGGTCGTAACAAAGTTGTAGATAATGAAGACTTGCTGATCTTTGCTCTCTCTATCTGATGATAAGGCAGACTTGAATACATTTTATCTCTTTATTATCTGTCAAATTTGTGCAGTTTACCAGATATTTGTGTCTATTTTTAGGCCAGACTTCGATTCCGTTTTCGGTATTCCCACCCGTTCAGCCACCGGAGGGAGGATTTGCCTGTAAGTTATGAACAATGGCACAGATATACCAATCTCTACCTTAGATTTTGGGGCTTTCCAAAATTATCACTTGTTCAGCCGGAAATATCACAGATTAAAGAAAGTGGTTGATAAATCAAAATTGTTGCATATAGATGAGACTCATAAAGTAGAAAAATATAAACCCAGAGCTTTGTGTTATTATTTCTCTAGCTCTGGCTTTGAAATTGTCTACCTGTGTAAATCCAGTGAATTGTATACAAGAAGTATTAGCTTTGTTCTGATTGACAGTCCCCATGATAACTGATGTTTTGCTTTGATTGATAGTTCCCCCTCCTCAGCCCCCACCTGGCCCGCCTTCAGGACCACCCAAGCCACCAGGACCTCCCGGTCCTCCCAAACCATCGGACTTTATATGTCCGCCCCGTCCCAACTACGGGACGGAGGGCAAACCAATCCTACTGCGTGCCAATCATTTCCAAGTGCGTATTCCCAAGGGAGTTCTTCACCACTACGATATTTCTATAGTGCCTGACAAATGTCCTCGTAGAGTCAACAGGTTAGTGTTCTGTAGTACAGCTCAGCATCTTTCACAGTTTTAAAACTTTTTGGTGTAGAATTTTTTCAGTCTGTGTCTAATTTCAGCACCTTTTATGTGTAAAAGCTAATCATTGTTTGAAGTGCTTAAAGGAGAGAGATGAACTAAAGGAGGACCCCTGGTATCAATGCAGTACTAATGTAAAATGTGTATTGTTTTAACAGGGAGATTATTGAGACAATGGTAACTGCTTATAGCCAGAAAATCTTCTCAGGGCAGAAACCGGTGTTTGATGGACGCAAAAACCTCTACAGTCGCGAGCCTCTTCCCATTGGTCGAGAAAAGGTCAGTTGAAAGGTCTTGATATAAGATGTAGAAAATGCTTCTCAAGTGTATACTTAGGGGAAAAGGGAATATGACAATTGATTAATAGAATTTATGTGAATTTATTTTTGATAATAATGGAATCATATTGATTAAATACCAAATTTGAAAATTTGATACAGTGTGATTTGTAAAGTACTTTCTAAATCATTGTGTATACTTGTATGTGGTCATTTATCACATCTATAGTTAAGTTGTACGTTAATGAGGCTAACTGACTATATTGTTACATCAAAGTGTTTTTGGGAATGGATATTAATAGTTGATACATTTGATATAATGGCATTAACTACTGTACAGCCATGGCTTGTTAAGTTTTTCGGTGATTTTTTCATTGCTAATTAAATTCCAAATTTTGGCCTTTTGCCCCTGCAAATAATGTCACTGAACTTTTTCACAATTGTCTAATAATCCCCCCCCACCCCCTCATAAAAAAACCACAAAAACAAAAAAACCAGAGAATTGATCATTTTTTGAAAGAGTAAAGGAGAAGAACACTGAAAAAAGCTGTATCCAAATATACAGAAGACGGAGTTAAAACAAATCACTTTAATTTACTGTATAGTTTATCTATGTATATAAAGTAAGACTACCTTTTCGGATTTGACACTTCAATGATCTTTTCCAATTAAAAAAACAGAAAAAAATCCTACTTTTGGTATCTTATAGAATAATGTAATATCACTCATGGATTTCATTCACAATATGTTAGTAATTTATGTTGATTTTATTTACAATATGTGAACAGCAATAATAACATTATATATAGTGTTGACATCAGTTATGACATAATACATACGTAAGTTTTCTGTACAACACACTCATCACATGATTAGTAGCAACACATACACGTTGCAAACGATTGTATACTGTGGTATCATTAATATTCAAGGGTATCAATTTTCGTGGATAAAGTAAACATCACAGTTTCAGGGGTACGTAAATTGGGGCTAATGACCCTATCAATAGAAAATATTAGTAGAAATTACAGTTCAATGAATATTAAATTTCAAGGATAAACTTAACAATGAAATCAACGAAAATTGGTATTCAATGAATATTGATGAAACCACAGTATGTACAGATATTGCTACACAAATGTTGATAACTTGTAACAGTTAGACCTGAACAATGGATTAATCAAAATAGAAAAAACAGTAGTGAACACGAGAGCAAATAGCACGGTATCAGTTGAGTATATTCTGCTGTGTTTGACCTGCTTTGGTTCCTGTATTAGGTTGACCTTGAGGTGACCTTGCCTGGTGAGGGTAAGGACCGTGTGTTCAAGGTCGGCATCAAATGGGTGACCCAGGTCAGTCTGTATGCCCTAGAGGAGGCGTTAGAGGGCAGGGCTCAGCAGATTTCCTACGAGTCGATTCAGGCTCTGGACGTAATAATGCGACACCTGCCCAGCATGATGTAAGTACAGAGGGCCGATGCACCGTGACCCTGATGTAGTGGGATGTAGGTCACTAACCCCGCCCCCTCACGGACAAACGGTCACACCCCAGAGGTGAAGACCAAGTTGGAGGGGAGGATCATCCAAAACAACAAAGAAGCAGCCAGTCAAAACAGCTTTCTTCAGTGAATTAAAAACTTTACTGAAATTTAATTAATAGAATGAAATGAGCTTAATCAAACATAGTAAAGACGAGTGTGTGTAAGAGAATCTAGAGTTGGCTGGCTGCTATTTTGTTGTGTGGAGTTTTAGACACACTACCTACTGTATAAGCTGTGGAGAGCTGGCTCCAAGACCATACACTGAGAATAGACTCGAGTCAAATAAAATTTCAGATTTTTAAGTATCTTGGTTTGTTTTTTTTTTTTTACAAAAATGATTTGCAAAGTTCTTAAGCTTGTAGAAATTTTATTTAATAGAATTACTAAAAGAAAAAAGAAACTTTGCTTTATTTTCTATTGTCAAAAAAGTTATATTTGAAATTTTTGACTTTTGTCTCTCCTGAGTTTAGTATGGTCTTGAGTGCTGGTCAGTAGCTGGGCTTGGTCAGTAACCTCTGTCTCTACCCTGTCTGTCCTTCTCTCTGTCACTAGGTGGAGCTGGAAGTTACTCTCCCGGGGGAGGGCAAGGACCGTGTCTTTAACATAACAATGAAATGGGTCCAGCAGATCAGCCTGTTTGGGCTGGAGGAAGCACTGCAGGGCCACACCCGGGAGATTCCCCAGGACGCAATCACCGCCGTCGATATTATCATGCGTCACTTGCCAAGTATGACGTGAGTATTCCCGGCCAGCTCAATGTGTTGTTAGGCTGATCGCTGATTGATTCTGATGTAGCTTTGGGAGTTACTTAGATGCTATGAATTTTATATCGGTTGGGGAAGGGTTGGGATTAGAGTACGGGTTTTTTGAAAAGGGGGGGGGGGGGGCTTGAACTGTTGTATTTTAGCTATGGGAGAGAATACTTCCTCTGTAGCTTTTCTGAAGCGTAAAAGTGTCACTCTATGTACATGTACTATAATTGTTAATGGAAACAATTTCTGTAGTGAGCTAGAACTTACTTAGATGGAAAATTCACTTGATTTAGAAGTAGGTGTTTCGTTAAAGTGGTCTAGAATTAGAGAAAGATTTACTCTGTGTGTATTCTTATCTGTAGAACAGATGCACTAACACACTAACAGCTGCACACTCATAGTATCTTATATCAGCACCAAGGGACTGATAATCTTGATAATGATATGAAATATGTCTGTGTGGAAAATCTGCAATGAACTGTCAAAAATTTTCAAATTTCAAAAAGCATTTTTAAATAACTTATTATCGAGGTTTGTTGAAGATTCATTTATTATTGTTATGAACAGACAAAATGGTTATTACAATCTAAGTGTTAAAGATGAATTAAACCAATCACAACTAGTAATTTTCTGTATGTCATTTGTATCACCGATTCAATAAGTCTATGATAAATATGACCAGCCTGTCTTCTCTGTGAGTGTGGGTGGTATCACTAATTGACCAGGAACAACCTTCTCTGTTCCTGTAGGAATAAGAGGATTAGTGAGGGCTCCTGATTATATCCCGGTAATGAGTACTGACAATGATGCAGGGACCGACCCTAGTCACTGTCAAAGTTTACAGTAAGCGGTATTGGGGGATATAACAGGATCAAACTCTGTTACATTTTTTTTATGTAATTTTATGGTTTATTTGAGCAACAAAACAAAGCCCTGAATAATACTTCCTGATCTGTAGCAGGCTCTAAGCTGTTGGTAATTAGATGAAGGTGGAAAGATGTGTACTATTTCAGTAGCTAAACTCAATATACATGTACAGTAGATGGACTAGTAATTTTTTGTAAAAAGACAATTGTTTTTAATCTGAAGGTTTATTTTACATTAAAACTTTGAAAGGTTCTTAAAAGTTGTAAATAATAAACATGATAAAGAAGAAAACAATGCAGGTGTTTAGTAACAAATTATTACCTATTACATGTGTGGAGTAACAAATTATTACCTATTACATCTTAAGTTGTATTTTTCATTGAATTGCTGTAAGAGACCATGTGTACTGACACTACATTGATTTGATGTTTTGATGTTGACAGTTACACTCCTGTGGGACGTTCATTCTTTTCCCCACCGGAGGGGTACGACCACCCCCTGGGAGGGGGCAGGGAGGTGTGGTTCGGCTTCCATCAGAGTGTGAGGCCCTCCCACTGGAAAATGATGCTCAACATTGACGGTAAGGGAGTCGTGGTGGTCGGAGGTTTATGGAGGCTGGGTGCTCGATAAATGAACCTGTAAAATTTCATATATTAATATATTATAAATTATTACTTAGTAAAGAAAAATTCCATATATTTTTACTTTGAAATTTTGAAATTGTCTATATCTTTATGCAAAACTCTTCTACTTGAGGATATAAATTTAGTCTAAAAATGGTCACATCCATCAGCCCTCTTAATGTCAGTTTTACATTGTAACATTATGTATACTTGAACTGTTACATCACTTTTAAAATGGCATTATTCATCAATTCTGAGGATGAAGGTAATTGATGATGTCTGATTGATTTCAGTATCTGCCACTGCCTTTTACAAAGCGCAGCCTGTGATAGAGTTCATGTGTGAAGTGTTGGATATCAAAGACGTCAACGAACAGAAACGCCCCCTCACCGATTCTCAGAGGGTCAAATTTACGAAGGAAATCAGAGGTATGGTCCCCACTTTACAGGTCATGTTTTTAAGTTCAGAAGTTTGGGAATCAGTTATTGATGACTTTTCAACATGGTCATTGGGAATGATTTTATTCATACATGTATGTTAATTGTTTACTTGTTTGTTTGTGTAGGACTCAAGGTAGAGATCACTCACTGTGGAACCATGAGACGTAAATATCGCGTGTGTAACGTGACTCGACGACCCGCCCAGACACAGTCGTAAGTATCTGTCAGTCCGGCACACAGCAATACAAACATAAAGTTACAAACCAACTACCAGTTTTGCAAAAAAGATCTGCTTTTCTGTTCAGTTTTTACATGATCAAACATTTGATTTGATGAAGAGAGTTCTAATATGTAATGTAAAAATTTTACATAAAGATAAATCCTGGCATCTATTCATGTAACATTGTGTTGTGTTCAGGTTTCCCCTGCAGCTGGACTCGGGACAGACCGTGGAGTGTACCGTGGCCCGCTACTTCCTGGAGCGATACAAAATGAAGCTACAGTAAGTAGAGACAAACAACAGTCTGTAAAGTCTAGATAGGTAGATATTGTATGATTCCTAGGGAATTAGCAGAGGTCAGATTCAGAGATGGCCATTCAAGTCCCACAGCAGTGCTCAGTTACACCTGAGCTATTAGAAGATAGTATCCTTCCAGTTATAAATTGGTTATTCCTGTAAACACCTGTTTTTTTGCCATGTTTGCAGATACCCTCACTTGCCATGCTTACAAGTCGGCCAGGAACAGAAGCACACCTATCTTCCTCTGGAGGTCAGTAGATACATGTAGATATATGTCCACGTCCCGTGTACATGTCAAACAGGTGCACAACATGATGTGCAGTAATTTAACAAGCTTTTCCAGATCAGTTGATTGGATAGTGTAGTATGGCAAAAACCTATTTTAATGATTAATTAAATTGTACCGCTTTATAATTGAAGTCCTAGTTGTAAAAGCTATGTTGTTCTATAAATATATATGTATATATACCGTATTTTTCGGGGCATATGTCGATGTGGGGCATAGGCCGAATTGCTAATTTTTAGACAAATTTCAAGAAAAATCCTAAGACTAGCCTAATTGGGGGATAAGCCAATTTTCAGTCGATGATTACTATAGTGAAAGTATGATTGCTGATTAAGAAAGTCACCGTATTAAGTATATACTTTCAGAATATCGATGTAGAAAGTCAAAAGAGTAATTAAAGTTATTAAATTTGCTTAACATATACATTTCAAGCAATTTTTAAAAATTAATCTGTGTTCTGTGGCTGTTTGGTCTCTTCCGTATTCGTCGGTGTATCGTTGTGTATCGTAATTTTACATAGTGTAAATTTAATTGCAACACCAACCTCCGTGGTTCTGTCTGGTAGAACTAAGTATAATATTTTACCAAACCTTTTATATTTTATTAATACCTTTTTGCTAAATCTCATTTAATCAAGTTATACTTTGAAAGCTACTTGTAAATAGGGGGTATGGCGTCCATTAGCTCAACACGTGGTTTCATATTCAAATAGAGTTATCCCCCGTAATCGCTATGAATGAGAAAACGAAGTACCAAACATAAAATATTTAATTTGTGTTCTTTCCATTAATTAATTAAATAGTGACTTGTCGTTATGCAGAGAAGTTGTAATGTTAAAAACACAGTTAATGCAATGAAGTGTAACGGTGTACACTAGGCTACGTGCCCCCAGGCTGTGTTTTAGTCACGGGTTTCACACCTTTGTATATACACACGACACCAGAATACTGTTATTTCATCCAACAGAAAATTAATAGTAAAAACACATAGCATTTGATTTATTCTACACCCAAGACCAGTGATTCCTACGAACGCAGACATGAAGAATTCACCAAAATTCCGTCATATTACATTCTACCCGGTTTCGTTTTCTTTTTTACTACGCAATAATAGTTTCCAGGGTTCATACACGAACGTGGGAAAAAAATTCTTTTGATTGGGATTGTAAAGAAATACCTTTTACAGTACTGTACATTTTATTACTCACGATGTCATTACAAAAATTATCAACGGGACAACTATCGAACAATAGTTCAAACGGATGAAAAAAAACCAACCCTCATAATAAATTGCTACAACAGTACAACGGATAAAACCAGTGGATTTTATATTTTACTGTTAAATTTTTTTAACTTTGAGTCTAAAAATAGCCGATCCCGGGGGATAGGCCGGGGCTCGCTCATCGGAGGAAAAAAATACCGGCCTATGCCCCGAAAAATACGGTACATGAATATCTGTTGTTTTACAGGTGTGTAATGTGAATATGTTTGTTGTTTTACAGGTGTGTAACGTGGTGGGCGGCCAGAGGTGTATCAAGAAGCTGACCGACATGCAGACGTCCACCATGATCAAGGTTTCTCAAATAAGTGACCCCCCCACCTACAGCAGACCACATGTCCCACCCAGTGCTCTCCCCTTGCTATTCCATTTACTGATCTCAGTGGTCTTCCCTTGCTGTTTCCATAACTGTTCTGAGTGATCTCCCCTTATTGTTCAATCATTGATTTCTGTAGACTCACATGTTTACATCTGATCCTAGAAATATACCCTTACTATTTCAATTTTTCTGTCTAGAATTTTCTGACCAACTTAGTTTTTCAATCGCAAGAATCTCTCTCAGCCATTTCACTTTCGACAGGAGCTTTGGATTGTTGTGTAGGAGGTGCTAACCAGAAGTTGTGATTTTGTTGTGAACAGACAAAACACATTGTCCTTGTTTCTAGTTATACATGTTGCTCTCTAGCTTATAAAAGATGAGTTGTACATTGTAATCTCAAAAAGTTGCTCAGAGTATTAGGATCTTCTGTGATAGATTAAAGAAAGAAGGAAAAATTAAGTTAAGAGTGTGTGTTGATAAAAGTTTAGCAACTGTTATGAGAGGAATTTTTTTCAAGTGCATCATAAATATGAAGAATTATTTCAGTATTCCTAACCTGCATAAGAACAAGAGTGAACCTTGATTCCTTCCCCATTGCTGACTTCTCACCTGTACTTAAGACCTTTGAAGTCTTTTCCTAAGTCAAGTATGAGTGAATTATATTGAAATCAGTGTAGGTATGTGTACTTTGTTAGTATTTCAAAGGAAAGAAAGTCTGCCATTTTAACTAGTGGACTTTTGTAAACAAGTGTTTAATTCTGTCTGTCTGCATGGGGCAGGATTACTTGCAGCCTAAGAATTAGGTCAGTTTTGTTGTTGCTGGTATAGTTTCTGGACACACAATGCTGTGTTTGCTGTATGTCTGCCATTGTCTGGTGTTGTTGTATAGTTTCTGGACACACAATTCTGTGTGTGTTTGCTGTATGTAGGAGAGACTTACTTGAGCTGCTCTTGTTCTCAAGGATCTGGTAAAACTTAGAGTTTTCTAGCTAGAAGTGCCTAGAATGTGGTGAAATCAAGGGATGTTATGTGGTGTTTAAGCACTGTTGAGTGGTTTTCTAGTGGTGGTTTGCCAGACATTGGCTAGTTTTTCATAAGGTTAGATATGACATTGGCCTGATGGTTTCAGTTGGAGGAAGCTGTGATGATGCTAGACCCAGTAGATAAAGTTGAAACTAAATAAGCTTTGCTTTTAGGCTTAAAAAGTGAACAAATCTGCATAAATTGTGTGTGTGTACAAGCATTAATCTAAATCATAGTTTTCTTGCTGGCCTGCTAAACATTAAATGTTATTAGATTGCTGTAATTTGTTCTTAATGGTAAAATAATGATGATGTTATTTTTCAAACCAAATTATTTTTCTGTAACTGTCAAATTGTCATTAATATGATAAATCATTAACTGTATGTATATATGTAGGTCAACTCTTTAATGACCACTTTGTTCGTTTGTTTGTTTGTAGGCCACAGCCCGATCTGCCCCGGACAGAGAGAGAGAAATCAACAACCTTGTAAGTTTGTTCTTTACTTGTTGTGTTCAAAGGCCTGTATCAAATTCAGGAGAAAGAATTCACTTCAAATCTGGTTATAGAATCAACGAGGAATTTAAACATGTACTTATGTAAAGTGGGCTTGAATAGATAAAAAGGATGCAATGTGTAGGAAAATCTATGAGGGGAATTCTTATTTAGTTCTCCTAACCATCTCGTGTAATATAAATTTGGTTATAACTTTTTGGCATCAATGTTTTTATTCGCCTTATATAAATGTGTTGACTATGATGTCTGTGGCTGTACTGTTAAATCTAGGTACAAAAAGCCGACTTCAACAAAGACCCCTACCTACAAACATTTGGTATAAACGTCTCGTATCAAATGACAGATGTAAGGGGTCGTGTTCTGGCCCCTCCCAGGATAGAGTACGGAGGCAGGGTAGGGCCGAGTGGTGAATTCCCGGCGAACGATCTGACTTGGCTCTATTGTTTTGTTGTTGAACACCTGGATGTGTGATGAGAGAGCCTCAAAGGCTTAACAAAAAATGATATTTTTATGTGATGAAGAGAAAAGAATACCACTGAACTATACTTTAAATCATTCATATTTCTCTGAGGCTCTCTTGCATTGAGTATTTGTGTGTGAAGTGTTTACCTGTGTTCACCTACTTGTGTGTAAGCTTACCTATGAATGCATATTTGCTCTCTAGGTGAGGAAAGCCAACTTCAACGCTGATCCATTTCTACAAACATTTGGAATAAACATCAACCCAATGATGTGTGACCTACAGGGCAGAGTTCTTCATCCTCCCAAAATCCTGTATGGAGGAAGGGTAAGACTGCACTCCTAGCTAGAACAATCCCAAAATCGTACAAGGAGGGAGAGATAGACTACTCCTAGTTGGATCACTCCCAACGTTCTCCACAGTGGAAGGATATGACTTTACTCCAAGCTAGAAATCCCCATGCTCTGAAACATGTAGCATGGACATAGCGTGTCTGTCCTATTGCCCCATATTTTTGTTGATTTCATGGCTTTAGCATGATACTGTGGTTTCATTAATATTCAAGGGTATCAATTTTTGTGGATAAAGTAAAAATCACAGTTTCAAGGATATGTAAATTCGTGGCCAATGACCCCATCATTACAAAATGTTAATACAATGTAGTAATTGCACTTCAATGAACACTTAATTTCATGGAAACAACTTGATAATGAAATCCATGAAAATTGGTATTCAATGAATATTGATGAAACCACAGTAACAGATTGTCTCTAAAATTTTATTTTAGCTTCAACTGCTGTGAACATTAAAATTAAGCATGATTTTGATGTTTAATTGCTAAATCAAAACATATTACATTGTAACAGTAATAGCTTAATTTTTAAAGAGTTCTACATATTTCTCTTCAAATGTAGTTATTTACAGAAAATAAAAATGCAACCATTTGACATTTAGACCAAAGCCCAGGCAGTGCCAAACCAAGGTGTGTGGGACATGAGGGGCAAGCAGTTCTACTCGGGGACGGAGATCAGGGTGTGGGCCATCGCTTGTTTCGCTCCCCAGAGGACGGTCAGGGAGGACGCTCTCAGGTAAAGCAAGCTACACAACATGTTTTGATTGGACAAGAAATTAATGTTTAGTTCTCGGGCAATGCCACATCATGTCAGATGCTGTATTGTTTTATTCATATGCCATTTTGTAAAGGAGAATAACTCAATTTTAAAATTTGAATGAAAGTTATTCATTAAATGTCAGCTGTATTTGAAAATCTTGTCATTAATATAAAGTACAAGTCTGCAGCATGATGTAAAGAAATGATATTCAAGTAATATTTCTATATATGTATTTTTTCTTTGTAGAAACTTCACCCAGCAGCTACAAAGGATCTCGAACGACGCTGGGATGCCCATTCTAGGCCAGCCTTGTTTCTGTAAATACGCCACAGGCCCCGATCAGGTGGAGCCCATGTTCCGATATCTCAAGAACACTTACCAAGGCCTCCAGCTCATCGTCGTTGTACTGCCGGGAAAAACGCCCGTATATGGTAAGTCAGGAGTCAGCAAGAAAGGGTCAAGGGTCACCAAGTTTCGGCCATAATGTCAAATATAAGTCTTGTACAACTTAGTAATTTACAATCAGTTCCTGTTAACATGTACAGTGTTTCTCATACATTTATTTTGTATTACAGCTGAGGTGAAGCGTGTGGGTGACATTTTATTTGGATTAGCCACACAATGTGTTCAAGCCAAAAACGTGAACAAAACAACCCCCCAGACCCTGTCCAATCTCTGCCTCAAGATCAACGTCAAGCTGGGCGGCATCAACAACATCCTTCTGCCAAGTATTCGGTGAGTACAACCCACGGCCATTATGTTTTGATTTGTCCCTTTGTCAAAAAAATCGTCTCAAAAGAAAATTATACAAGAGATACAAGAGTAATGTAAATTTCCAAAGGAGAACTTTAAGTTTATGACAATTTTTGAAATACCATTTTGGAAGAATTTTATTGTTTCTTCTGTATTCATGAACATGTACATGTATGTAAATAACTTGGTGAAGAGTGATAGAGATGATTACATGACGTGAGATTGGAGCCTGTGACTGCTGTATTGTGTGTGATGTTATTTTGTTTTCGTGTGTTCCACACACTCCATGGACTAGTTGTTTTACAGTCCCAAGGTTTTTCGGGAACCTGTCATTTTTCTGGGTGCTAACGTGACCCACCCCCCGGCTGGTGACAAATTGAAGCCCTCCATCGCTGCTGTAAGTCTGCGTCACTGATAGTCACGACAACAGCCTTCTCTTATTGCCGCCAATGCCACCCCTTGTGTTGTTTCCTGAAAAATGTCATGATAAAAAAAGAATTCTTTAATAAAAATAAAATATTAATATTTAAATGTATTCTTAAATTTTTAGTCTTTGATATGGACAGCCTCTATGTATGCAAAAGATTATAGTAAAATTCGATTTTAGGGGGGGGGGGTGCTTGAAATATTGAATTTGACTGGCTGACTCGGTGAACAACAGTTGGTGTGATTGGCTTTAGCTCTTTGATGCATGATCAGCATTTGACCAGTCACCATGGCAGCCTGCATCACCTGACTGATTTTGAGCTTTCCTCTGACTCCCTTATTTAAAAAAAAATCCTCTGCAATGTTTTTTTGTTTTTTTTTTTAGTTTTTGGATCTGCTGCAATGTCTTTTTTTTACCCATGAAAAATTTATTTATAAATGAATCCAGACAATAGCTAAGAAATCTTTTGGAGCAAGTCATTGAGTTCCATTGAGAGAAGGGGAATGGATGTCTGGACTTCTTTATTTAAGAAGCCAAGTTTTGTCCAGTGGGGATAAACTGGTCCCCAGTCTCTTTAGATGGACTGGTTCAGGTCCTCCCTGGACAGACTGGGTACCGTTGAGGTTGGACCAGCGGTGTTGTCTGAGTTACGCATGCTGCTAGTCTCTGGCTTGAGCGCTCCCTCTGTAGAGTGTGCACGTTCTATCACGCCTCCTTGTCTTTACAGTCCCTCCATATTTAGAGAGCCCGTCATATTCCTGGGTGCCGATGTGACTCATCCCCCCGCAGGAGATGCCAGTAAACCATCCATAGCTGCAGTAAGTGGATTTGATTTACTGCACATTTAACTGTCCACTGACCCCCACGTTGCGGGTACTGTACATGTAGCCCTGTTGGACACCCTGTCCTGTAGAACTCTCGCGGGCTGTAGTTTGATAACTGTTGTAAGTTAACTGTAGATAGAGACCGTTAACTGTTGTAAGATAACTGTTGCACTGGAGAAGTGGATATGTAAATCATCCTGTATGTGTATGGTGCATTCATGAAATAATACTAAAAAAACATGTACTAATAAAACAATTGTATAATTAACTCAAAGGGCTTTCAATGCATCGCCAGTTCATACTAGGCATCTGACAAATAGATAAAACTTTTTTAATTTTTGCAAATTTCAGTAGCTTTACTAATGATAATGAAACAATTGCAAATCTACAAATTTAACAAGAGTAAAAGACTAATGAGTGATCAACTAATCTTCATGTAACTTACTGGTTTTAAGAGCATTTGAAAATAGATTTTATATTTGATTTTTGGTTGCCACTTGCTACTTTTGATTTTCTAAGTTCTGATGGATCACTCTGCAATACTTTGTTAAACCTCACTAATGTATGAGATACACTTTCTTGCAAGGTATTTTACAAATGAATACAAAATTCCACTAACTATATATAAACGAACTGAAATCATCTCTGCATGCTGATATTAAGACACTATGGGGCTGACATCATTATTGGCCTGTTTACTGTGATTCCCTGCTGTGTGTACTCTGCTTTGTGTACTGATGCATGCATCACTGAACAATGACTCAACCATGTCCACTCTGTCTATAACAAATACATCTCTCACATACTCTTATATCCAGACGTGTGTACCAATTACCATATCAACTTATGTGTCAATATTTTAGTAAAATGTATTTTGAGTAAACTTTTATGGAATTAATTTAGAAATTGATTTAAAAAAGACTACAAGTGATTAAAAAAATGTCAGGAAAGATGAATTTTCTTGATGTGAATTAGTTACATTCATTTATGAATTAAGTGCCTGATTAATTTAGTAATTTAAAAGATTCAGAGCTAAGTTATTACAGATTTAAAATATTGTAAGTGTTGTCTTGTATGTTCGTACATTATTTATATGAGTCAATAGTGATGTTGTGCTGTCTGTTTAGGTGGTAGGCAGCATGGACGCCCACCCCAGCCGCTACTCCTCCACGGTACGAGTCCAGCAGCACAGACAGGAAATCATACAGGAGTTGTCTTCCATGGTGCGGGAACTCCTGATCCACTTCTACAAGGCGACGCGATTCAAGCCGACGCGCATCATTTTCTACAGAGACGGCGTCAGTGAGGGACAGTTCCAGCAGGTAAAACATCGGGTCATGTTGTGTATAACAGAAAGCTAGATAAACACTCCAATCTTCTTAACACTTTGGTTGTAAAGAAGCTACAACAACATATACCTATTGTTGTGTACAGCAGAACAAACATGATAAAAAGTCTTGCTTGACCTATCCCAATTTTTACTACAAATAAATCAGACTTATTGGCAGGTATATACAATGGAATGTTTGATATTCTATTTGAACAGTATCATATTTATGCATTGCCTGTGGTCTGTTTCTGTAGGTGTTACAGCACGAGCTGCGTGCCGTGAGAGAGGCCTGCATGAAGCTTGAGCTTGGATACCAGCCCGGTATCACCTTTATCGTGGTCCAGAAGAGACACCACACCCGACTGTTCTGTGCCGACCGCAAGGACCAGATAGGACGAAGCGGAAATATCCCGGCCGGAACCACCGTGGATGTCGGAATCACCCACCCCACAGAGTTTGATTTTTACCTGTGTAGTCATGCTGGTATACAGGTAAGTTACAGTACTCTAGAAGTCATATTTACTCCATTCACATTGATAATATCAACAGGAATGATAAATAATGATCTACACATAGTAGTTCTGATTGGTTGTATATGATGATAAATACTGAGAACCCTCAATATATTGTACCTCGTGATAAATTGTTTTTTCATATAATAATACTGTAGATTCCTTTTTTTACATGAGTACTTAATTCCGCGATTCTAACGTTTTTCATCAAATTGCGAGAACATAAAAATGGCAAATTTTTACCATAGTTTCATGTAGTTTACATATGTTGGAAATATAAAAGCAAATTAAAAATTTGCATGATTTACTTCTCACGATTTTATGTAGATATTTATTCCTCACATTTATTTTGGAATCTACAGCTAACAGCAAGGGGTTTTGATTGTGTTTAAAGTAGCAATAAACACAATTTGTGTTGTATATAATGATAGACAATGAGGAGTGATGATCGTATTCTATGTAACAATAAACACTGAGGAGTCCTGTGTTTTCCAGGACACGTTGTCCCTCTCTTTGTGTTGTATATAATGATAATCATCTGATTGTTTTCCAGGGCACCAGTCGCCCCTCTCACTACCACGTTCTGTGGGACGACAACCGGTTCAACGCGGACGAGCTCCAGACGCTGACCTACCAGCTGTGTCACACCTACGTCCGCTGTACCCGCAGTGTCTCCATCCCCGCCCCTGCTTACTATGCACATCTAGTCGCCTTCCGGGCCCGCTACCACCTGGTGGAGAAAGAGCACGACAGGTAAGGGCAGCAACTCTCCACTTGTTTGCAGATCAGGAAAAATAGTTCTGATACCACAGATTTTTGTGTCTGGAAAATTTGTTTTTATAAATCTCTGTTTATATCTGTTTTACCCACTGTGGATAAGTTTTAACAGTTTGATGATATTAGAACTGATGGTTTGTTAATTAGATGATATACACAAGGGTGAATGGATTTTGCATCTATATTAAATGTTATAAACTTTGGTGGTTCATTTTTATACCTATATCAGAGGCCTGTTCAACAGAGCGAGAAATTGCCAAAACTCCCTATATCTGCAACACAAATTTTGGCAAGCACTTGCGAGTGCTCGCTCTGTTGAACAGGCCTCGGACGTTATACAGTCGCACCTGCTGTTACGGCCACCTTTAATCAGCGGCCACTCGCCATGAGCGGCCAGTTTCAATCCCGCCCGTTTAGTTTTTCACTATATTTTAACTGATTTAAGCGGCCACCTGTCTAACGCGGACAGCGGCCACTGTTTTTAGGTCCCGTGGTTTCAACATGCCTGTTTTCAACGGCCATTTTGTCTGTTTTGTCACATGACTTTTAACTCTGACATGTGACCCCGTATCGAAAGTAGCCAAACTTCGAAAGCTGATAATGAGTTAATGACAAATAATTGAGTGGGTAATTTGAAGACTGCTGAGATTTAATGAGATGATTGATTATCATAACACCTGTTTAGTGTTGTTTATATATCTACACGTACTTATATACTTCATTACAAAGTTATTAAATGGCCAGTCTTGCGCTAAACAGCATGTACAGCCGGTAATACGCACCTTTTTTCTATAAAATTTCTTTGATAGAATAAAAGGGTGTTTATTATATATCCCAATGGAATTTTGATACTTTTTAAAGAGGTAAAACATTGGCTATCGTAGTTCAGCATATACCCTGTGTACGGAAACGCTACATCTTTGTTTACCGCATTTAATCACTTGAAAATTATTATTTGGGCGTATTTAGTAGAAAATGTTTTGCTCTTAATCCTTTGATAGATACATGGAATTAAAACGGTCATTTAAAATTAATTTAAACTTTTTATTCATCAATCCGAGCTGTGCATGCACCATCTCCGTGTACGCCGCCATTACATATGCTATTAATAAATCTGTGCAATAGAGCCAAAATGAAAATACTCGGTGTTTTTTTTTTTTTATTAATTTGAAACCTGGAATAAGAGGCCACCTGTCTTTAGCGGCCAGTTTGTCATTGTCCCACAGGTGGCCGCTTAAAACAGGTGCGACTGTATATATATAAACATTGATGTTTTTTTATCGGATGTTATGACTGTTGATGTTTTGTCTTTCAGTGGAGAGGGGAGTCGGCACTCGGACAACAGTGAGGACAGGACCCCCTCAGCCATGGCCCGGGCGGTCACCGTTCACCCCGACACAACCAAGGTCATGTACTTCGCCTGATCAGGGGAGATCAATCCAGGCCCTGTGCTGTTCCTTCCTGGGAGGGAGAATTCTCTGCATTTTTATGTATTCAGCGAAAAAAAAAAAATGTGTGGTTCAGATAGACTGTGCTAAAACCACGCGTGGGTATTAACTATTTATTGTATAGAACTGTGCTTTTATTTTTGTTTTTACAAGTAGTCATGGAAACCATTTTTGACCTGGTAGAGCATACATTCCACTATTTCTACGATTTTTTTTTAAACTTGATGCATCCTTGACACAATGCTGCAGCTTGTTGTTGCCATTAGAGGTGCATGTGGTGCTTAGAAGCTCAAAATGAATCTTCTGCCATAACTGAGGAAATCTCAGCAGCGTTTCGATTGTTATATGAGATGCCATTTCATAAGCATATCTACATTTCAGTCATTCCATGTATTTGGGTGTGAGCCCACTATGGCACAATACTCCCTGCCCCTCCATTATAGCTTAGCATATCATTTGTTGTATTAGCTATTTATGTTTTTCGACTTGCCATTGTTTATTTTATAGTCCCACCAAAAGCAGCGGTAACAGTCCACCTATGTCAGAGA
Organism: Magallana angulata; assembly: GCF_025612915.1. Lineage (NCBI taxonomy): Eukaryota > Metazoa > Mollusca > Bivalvia > Ostreida > Ostreidae > Magallana > Magallana angulata. The sequence goes on along the minus strand of NC_069111.1, from coordinate 1,341,590 downwards.
CTAGCAATGCCACCTGTCAAAGGGAGAAAACCCCCTCTTTATTTGCTACCACTTTATTTTCTTTCTTGTAGTCCCGTTGTGTATAGGTTCCTATTTATAGTCCAGTAGTATTGTATTTTTTTTTTATTATTAATCTATTGTTTGAGAGAAAAGAAAAAAATACAAAAACAAACCTGTGACCTTATGACCCTGCATAATTAGTCTAGTCATGTTGTGTAATGAGCATATCATGTCGTCTCGGGGTGATGTTGTATCCATATCACGAGCCTTCCAGACAGATCGGGACGTAGCAGCTGTCAACTACTTACTGACCCCTCACCTGTGATATGCCTCAGTGAACTCCGTGGTGTGTGGTCCACTGGTTTCATGGTGTTGTGTAAGGCCCCCCCTCTCCTCCCCCCCCCCCCTCTCTCTCTCTCAGTCCCACACAGGAGAAGCAGGCATGGAAGGGTGCTCTCTGATGACTTCACTCTCTACCTCTCCGATGACAATCTCTAGATTCTCTTCTGTGCTTTCTGTCTTTCCTCTTCTCCCCACCCTTCAAATACAAAACAAAAAGTGCAATAAGTAGCATTACAAAGTAAAAACAAAAAATACAAAACAAAATGGCATTGTTATATGGTAGACTCCTTACAATAATGTGCTCAACATGCTGTGTGTTAATGATTAATAATGATAAGTTATTCAGTGATCAATCATTAATCACTATGCAATTTTTTGCCTTCCTTCAGATGTAGTTTTACCAGATGACTAGCCTCCCCCCCCCCCCTTTTTTTGTATGGGACTTGGATAGAGGTCCATGCATTAATACAAATCAGCAAATATAAGTATTTCATATTCATAATATTTAAACCTTTGTACTGTTGTAAAATTAATTTGAAATGTGAATGTATTAGTTAGGAGATTTTGTGGTTTTTCTGTGGCCCATGTGCATTATTTTTGTGTTGTCGGATCTCGAGTTTTAATCACATATTTATCATTGTCCAGTATTGTGCCATGAACCATATACTGCGATACCGTACATACAGGACCTGGGATACCTATGACCTTGACCTCAGGATGCAGTGACCCTTACTGACCCCGACTCATAAATCCAGTGACCTGTAACGGGTGGCATTCTGATGGGTGGGTGGGTCAGTTCTATAGTATTTTTGTAGAGGAGATTCTGAGATTGAAATGAAATTGTATTTATTTGAATAACTCACTAGTCCAAGAACTAAGAGAGAGATTACATACATGCTATTAATAGTCCGGGGAGATTTTTACTCTTGATGTACCAAAGTTGGCATCTTTTTGAAGTGATATTGAACTGCAGCATATTTATATGTGACCTCTTTTATTGCCCTCATTTATCATGGTTGTTGAAGAGAGAGGACCACAGCACAAGATGTTATAGTTTTCTTTGCAATAAACATGAACAGAGGAAATTCAGGTCAGTCCTCTCTCTGTATGCTATGTTGTGGAAGTTGTGTGTGCACTCAGACTTCTGAGTACACTGTGGACTCGGGGGAACTCCTGAGTGCTGGGCAGCCAGGAAAACCCCTTGTTCATGATTTCCTGGTGTACTTTTCGACCAATCAAATTAAACCCTGAGCAATGTTCACCCCACATGGAGAGAACTAGTGAATTGTATGATTTTATATTTTGCGTGGGGCGGCAGCCCACCATTTGTATTTATGTTGTTCATTTTGTGTACAGACCCCTGTTAACTCTCTGTTGTTGTATGGATGACTGTGAACTATCAGTTGTCTTCTTATGATCTAGTTGTGCTCGGATATGTAACGACAAGGTTATTTTTCACACTTCAGCATTCAAAGCATGCTTATGCATCATTTTAAAAGAGAAAAGGTTCTTTTTTTACAAAACATGTTTTTATTAATATTGATCTTAAATGTAATCAGCTGAAATTGACAGTATTGAATCATTGCACCAATTTGAGGCTAAAGCATGCAATAGAGCCAGATATCACTGTTGATTCTCCATAATTATTTTTTTCTCTGACCTATTTTACAATGTGTTATTTGGTCTTAGATTTGTTATTATGCAATCCTTGAGGGCTGTGGTTATATTTTACTGATGTATTTATATTATGTATTGTGATTCCCCCCGTTTTATCATGACACCCTCCCCTGGTGCTAGGAGATAGGTCAGACAATGCCATCACAAATCTCCTGAACAAAATCTCTCACAAACCTAGAACTGTAATGCAAGCTCTGTCACAAACATCAAAAAACCCAGACAAAGAGCTTTTATTATTTATAGAGTGGATGTTTTAGCAGAGTAAAAGGTGCTCAAATTAAATTAATAAGAATCTTTTTTAAACTGAAGTTTCAAGTGAAGAAGTTACAACAAATTTTTTGTATGTTTGTATAATTTTAACAGCAATGGAATTTTTTATTTATTTTCTTTTTCTCTCTCCAAAAGAAATGAATCTATAGATCTTCTCCTTGTGTAATATTGTAAATTCTTCTCTCTCTTTTTATTTAAAGAAATGAGTTAAAAACTAGTTTTAGATCTTTAGGAAGCCCAGATCTGCTGAACTGAAACAAATTCCATGATGCTTACTTATAAATCTTTTTTATATTCATTGACCAAAAGCCAAACCAAATATGAACTCTATCTCCTATGCAAGATCTCCCATAGAATGCAGTATTTGTAAACCTTTTTGGCACAAAGAAACAGAAGAAGGGCATTTAGTTCATAAAAGATGTATGAGGAAGAAGCAATATATTGATGTTTTCTGCTTAATAACATTGGAGCAAAATAATGTGTGTCCGTGAAATATTAATAATGTAAACTGATGTTATCTAACACTGCTACAATGATTTAGAGTCATTTTGCTACAGGAATTCAGGATAATTTGGCCAGAGGTCAGTCATTGAGGACTACTCTGAACAACAGACCAAACCACTTCTCACTTTTTGGTTTTGAACAGAATTTTTTTCTCCTTTTATCCCTTTTAAAAGGGGTTTGACAAAATTTACAGGGTACTAGAATAATGATCAAAATTAGGATTTGGGTGGATCTAAGTCTATAGGGATTTAAGATAATCTAAAAGGTGAGAAATGTCAGGAGCCAGTGTGCTCCATTTATAGAAATGAAGAAGTTGATCAAAGGGAGATAACTATTAGTTTGATCAAAGGGAGATAACTGGTGTAGAACAAAGGCCTGATTTTAGTGTGTTTTATACTGAAATGTGCTACAGTGACAGAGTTAGCAATATTTCAGACCAGCAATAGACAGTGCAGATAATTAATTCAGACTTAGAAGTGATCAATTTGTGAATGATGTTTGCTTTTAAAATTCTATAGTATTTTAAGATGAATAAATCATTGTATATCTTGATTTTAACCTTGTGTTTTGTTCTTTTTTCCCCCCAAAGATTCATAATTTATAATATGACAGAGAGAATGAGAGTATATTCTATAAAAGGTTTCATCAGAAAACAGGTTCCAGCAAATCCATAGGATAGTGCAGGAATGTATTACTGCTGCAGCAGTATCTTTTGTTAATTTGTTTAAACAATTTGATGATTTGTTAAAACGATTGAAAATACTGCTATGGCCCTAATTCACTGCCATAGGATAGCTAAGGGTTAGATATTTGGGTGGTAGTAGTACTTAATTCATTTTCTTTGTGTAAGCAAATGGCTAAAATATGCTTTACAATTTAGCATCGAGTAAAAGGTTTGAGTTATAGGGCAAGGCCAATAATCCTCTCTGACAGTGGCGTAGCTTCCATTGAAGCACGGAAACACGTGCTTCCACATCGTTTTGTAAAAAAAAAATCAAGTACTTAGCATAATTATAACTATTGAAAACAATTTCTAATCATTTGAATTTCTAATGATATTTTCATTTTTTTTTTTCATTTTGAATGAAAATATCGAACTGTTAAATGAAATTAATGAGTATAAACCAAATGAAATAAACTACAATACATTTAAATGTCAGCTTTCAGCGCTAGTGAAATCTGTTTTCTTACAATTTACCTTAATCACCTTTAGAAAATATGCGGATAGTACGAGGTGTGAGCAAATCTTTTTTTTTAATTTTAGAGAAGGACAGGGTACTTATTAGATATAAAATTAAATTAACCTCATCATAAATCGGGCACTACTTTTTTTTCTTTATCGTTAATTTTATCAGAGACAACATAGAAATATTTATGTCTCTGATTTTATGATGATGAAGATCTAGAATTAAAAACTGAGGTTATTTTGATGAAACTCCTTTTTCTGGATGCTCAAAATTAAGTGTCTGAAATGCTGAAAACTCGCCAGCTTCCGGGGGCTTCGCCACCTGAGCCCCCATAAGGGCTTCGCCCTGGACCCATTGGGGGCCTCAGGGCAGCCCCAAACCCCCTGCCTTAATATGCTTCCACAATAAACAAACCTTAGCTATGCCCCTGTCTGAGATGCGTGTACACGCATACCAGCCAAGAAGCTCATGCTTGTCAACACGCCCTGAAGAAAACGGAACAGATAACCTAACAACGAAGAAGATGCATGGTTCTTTTTCATCAGAACAGCTCTTGGAGCTAAAAGATTTTTAAAAGTTTGACACCAATATGCGGAATATTAAATCCATGCTAAAGGTTCAAACACTAAGAAATGCAAAAAAAAAATTGTGAAATTTACAGCATAAACTGATGTATTATCACTAAATTTAGATTGGATGATCCAGGGGTCTCTGGTCTCTATAACACAAGCTACTGTAACCAATTTCTTGACTCCTAATGTTGTCAAAACAGTACTTCAAATTTACTATATATTTATTGTCCATTCTATCATTTAATACAATAAGCAATATTTTACACATGATAATTCATGATGTGGTACAAAACCTACAGGTATAATATGTTGTAATACATGAACATGTAATACTAGTACATGTATATCAGTATTGTTAACAAACAAATAACTATATGATTTAAACAGTCTGTTTGTTTTCAAGTAATAATATCTTAATAACATACATGAATACAGATGCAGATTTTTCTTCCCTAAAGAACCCCCCCCCCCCAAAAAAAGTATTCTAACTTCCAAAAAGGTTGAATATTTTCCTGAAATGCCTTTTTAAAAAATTCAACCCTGACCCCCCCCCCCCCCCCCCCCCCCCCCCATCATCTGTACATGATGTAATGATGTATATTCAAATGTAATACATAATTATATTGTTTACATGCAATAAAAATGTATTTTGGCATGATAGATACACATGCAAACTGATAAAATATATATATCACTATATTTACAATTAAGTTACTAAATGTAACGACTGGTAATGGATACCTGTACCAAATGATTATGGTAAGTTTAAATATCAATGGCTACTAACTAGTGGTGCATCAGCTTCAATACAATTTACAGCATCCTGAAGCCATGGCTGTATCGCCTTCGGGCATGATATCTCTTTCTCAGCCCACCGTCAAGGGGCCGTCTTACCCTCACATTTAAAATCTTTAATTCAACACAAGTGACATTTCTAGTGTATGTATTTAGACATAATAAGATTTGTTGATGAAAATGGAAAAAAAAAATTTTTTAAATAGTACAAATTTTAAAAATATCAAGAGGAGGTAATCCTTGCAACAGTGTATATTGAAAACAATAGCATGCTTTAAATTTTAATATTAATCGAAGTTAAAATTGAGGTAAAAAAAGCACTGAAAAAATGCCCCGACTTGGATAGTAAAGTGGTCAAAAGTATGAACACGCTTATGAATATTCTGTAACAATTCGTTCAATAGAATAGGTTTCTGTGTAGTGAATCCAAGGGAAGATATAAAAAATTCCAGCAAAGGAACTGTTACACAGTTGCTAAGGGCAGATTCTATAATAGTTCATGTTTTAGACCCACTTCTTTAAATATCAAATGATGATGGTTTGTCTGGCAACTTTTGCTGCCCAGAAAAGGGTATGTATTTAATAAGAAAAAAAAATAAATGAATTTTGTAAATCCAAAAAAACATTTCAATTTTAGCTTCCGTAAGTTTTAGTTCTTACTAAAAGAAATTTTAATTTGACAAAAAAAAATAATCTTTTCTTTGGATATATAATATCAACGACATCACACTGATGATTTGATATTAACCCTGGTATCAGCCCCTAGGTGTTTGCTGCCCACACCTAATGGATGTGTGGTGCTACCAGCCACTCAGGCCGAGATAAAACAACAGTGTTAATATATTCTATGTGTTCCCACGTGGTTAGCTTTACTAGCAATATTTAATTTTCTTTATTTTACCCGATTCCCACTCGGCCACATAAAGGTTGTCGTTCTTGTCTACAGAGAGACTCATTTGGCCTTGTAATTGACAGTTGTCGATAAATCGCAAGAACTGTCCGTCAGGGTCCAGGATGTGGATACGGTACGGGTGGTTTCTAGAACTACAGTCTGCCACGAGTATACGGCTGTGGCTGTCTGTAGCAATGCCGTATGGGTTGAACCAGGTCATGTATGGTTCCTCTATAGTTGAGGGAGTACCGGTGTATGTAAACCTTAGTTTCCCTGCCTGGTTCACCACAACGACTGTACCAGATCCACAGTTGGATACGCAGATGTCCAAGTTCCCGTTTTCACAGATGTGTGTATGGCAAGCAGTGTAGGGATATAGAGGTTCTCCGTCGATGCTGTTGTACTGGATACTCTGTATCTCTTCTGAGCCTGCGTATCGTACGACTTTTGTTTCATCCTTGTCATCACAGTCAAGGAGAGCCAGCAGGTCACCAGTGGAGGACACGCAGAGTGCGACTGGTTCCCACGCCCGCGGTAATCTGACTACTGTCTGAATATGTAAATTTTTTACAATGTTTACAGTTTTCTCCTTAAAGTCTGTGTACAATAGAACTCCACTCTTGGTGACAGCTACGTCCCACGGCCGGTTTCCCGACTTTGTTGGGACTGACTTGACCAGTTCCCCCCGGAGGTTGTAAAGCCGTAGTTTCTCGTCATCACCACAGGTCCAGATATGTGTGTTTTCATCATTCTGAGATGACAGACAAGACAAAGTATGCAGCAGATTTGTATCTCCATATTCTGTGTCCATCTGCTTGATGACACGTGGTTCCTTGATAAGTGGTCTGTACTGGAGAGAGGACTCCGCCCATGGAGAATCTAGTCTGTAGCTAAATTTAAATGATGACAGCGAACCAAACTCAAAAATCTCCTTCTCAATCTGATGATGGGTGAATTTTGGTAGAGATATATTGAGCATGGGTGGTACATTTTTTAATTCAGAATTTTTTGATATGTATTTAGAGAACAGTCTTTCATCATTGGAATTTAAAATTTTCTTCATATTTTCAATGTTAGTTGTGATGCCTGAAATGACCTTGTTATTTTCCTCTTCCTGTCTATCTAAGGCACCCAAGATTTTGGCATCCATCTTATGAAGATTTAACTTCAGCCTCAAACAAATGGTTGATAATTTTATTTGCAAGTTTTCTCTTCTTTTATCTATAGCATTTTTCAATTTCTGAGAGTTATTTTGAAGCTCCTCTTTTTGTATAGGGAAGTTGGATGCCATGACCTGATATCTAGGTAAAATGCATTTCTCCAACTCTTGTAAATCTTTCTCTATCACTTGTCTTTGGCTTTCTATGATGCTTGTTTCAGCTTCATGTTCATTGGGGGAACATTTTCTATATTTAGCACGAGACCCCTGCTTTTCCTGCTTTTTGAACACTCCGACTTTGTGTTTCTTTGATTCATCAGAGATGTGTTCGCCTACACAAGGTTTACACAAGTGTGTTTGACATATGTCACAGTACATAGGGGGGTCCGGGCTCTCGCATAGATGACACTGTAATACATCCTTGGCCCTCCGACGTAGTTCCATGGTCCAACTTCTTGTAGATGTATAAAATTCTGGAAGTAAAGAACCATAATGATACATTGAAAATGTTCATTGACATATGTGATGCACACATAAACTCAATTGCTTTAACAAAAAGTTACAAAATCCTGCTGGTTTTAATGACTTAATACAAACTGTTCAAGAATAAAAATACTTTGAACATAGAGTTTATCTACTGTAACAGGATCATTTAGTTGTGGTATAATTTTGTGTGATAGGCAGTAGATGTATATACTGTGGTATAATTCTGTGTGATAGCAGAGACATAAATAACAGAGATTGGCGCTGATCGAAATCTCGCGAAATCCTGCGGTCCCTATTGTAAAGTATTTCCAGTTTAAACCAGTATATCTTTCTAATAAATAATTATATTGAAATATAAACAGCTCAAACCTATTACCAAAACATTCAAAATATTATATTTTCATGAGTTTATGTCATATAAACAATATTAAAAGAGGAGTTTTAGGAGGCAGCTGGCTACCCGTCGTCCGAGATTTCGCCGATGTTTTATAGCTGGCTAATATATTTTCTATATATTAATTTTATTTTTCATTTTTTTGTTTCAAAAATGTTTAAAACCTGTGCACACTTTTCATTAAAACAATATACTTTTGGTTTAAGATCATTATCTCAGTTCACTAAAATGTAGTTCTCAAAGTAAGGTTGGTCCCGTAACATTTTTCAACAACAAAACACGCTAATGGCGGAGTTGCCCATCTCTGTTATTTATGTCTCTGGTGATAGGCAGTAGATGTATATACTGTGGTATAATTCTGTGTGGTAGGCAGTAGATGTATATACTGTGGTATAATTCTGTGTGATAGGCAGTAGATGTATATACAAGTACTTCTAAAGTCACATTACATACAGCTGCCGCCAGCATCATACTTTTGGTCCATTTTAAATATAGGCTATCTAAGCAACGTGTACATTACGATGACTAACTATTCCACTACTATTCCACAAACTGCTTGTGTATATAAATCCTTGCTACATGTACTGACAAAAACTATTTGAACATTATTTTAAAGCATACTATTAGCATGATTAGGGACATTTGTTATAAATCTAACTTTCTGAATTCTAATTGATGTCTTGTAAAATGTTGTCATTAATAAAAAAACAAACCCTAAGCAACCATGGCGATTCCAGAAATTAGTTCTTTGTTAAAAAGCATATGGCATTCTTTGTTATCGCTGCATCTTTCTGGTTCAACAACCAGAGTCGGTGCATCAACAAAGCGCGGGATATGGTTTGTGTCTACTTTACATTCTGAGAATATCGATCCCGACATGATATAGGCACATGTCTCATTATTTGGGGAAAGGAGAAGCAAGGCTGGTCGCGCTTGCCATTATACTTTGACATTCACTTTTATATGTTTATATTTACATTTTTCAGTGTCTTTATTTATAGATTACACTTCTAATTAATTTTGTATTTACAGTCCAATGAATACAAAAATTGCAAAATCTTTTATTTCTTGGCACCTTGTTGTGTCGACCTTGTTCAATATTTAGAGAATGTAGGGGGCCTAATGAAGTTCGAAAAATACTTTTTAAAAAAATTTGATAATAAAACACATCTAAATCGGTTTCCTAAGATAAGATTGCAAACAAAAATTATCTACACGGCGTTGATATAACATACTCTTTGGAGAGGTCGAAAAAGATAACATCAAACTTTGTTTATCAATAGCTAATTATTCTACACTCAATTATCTTGTAGGTTTTACATTGATTTGAACAATTTTCGTCAGACAAATAATTTAATTAGACCCATGCTAGGCAACTCGTTTTTAATGGATTCTTTTTTCACACAGTTATATAGTCATTAACAAGCATGCTTTCGTATGCCGGCTCCTTCAAGATAATGTAATTTGTATTTTCAATTTTTAACCAATATTTGAAAAGCTTTCTTCTAATTTTCGAAGGCAGTCTACCCAGTCCACAATACACTAAATTATTTGCAGCTTTTTTGCTGACCCAGTTGTCAGTGTTAAATATAGTTTAACACCTCTGAAACATAGATGATCGCATTAATTAACTATATATGGTTTACAGACTGGTGTGAAATATAGATTAAATATCGTCGTTAACTATAGTTTACAACCGTTAAACATGTTAAACCTAATTTATCGACTGTGAAACTATGATATGATTTTTGTGAATTTGGCGTGCTATAGGCGCGGACCATGTGCCTCTTAAGCCTTAAGTTCTTTATATCTTATAAATAAATCATTTTAAAAATTTTGTTCAGTTTTGAAGTTCCCGAGCATTCACTGTAATAAATGGCACTGGAATACTCAAAACGTCCATTTATTTATAATTTCAGGAAACAAACAATTACAAAGTTTAAAAACAACAGAGGGTTGAACATAAAGAGTTTATTTAAAATGATAGAACGAAAAACCTTGTCCAAAAAAATGCAAATTCGACAATCACGAAAATAGTTTCATTTTACTTCGTTTTATAAGTTCTCAAAAATGTTAATATTAAAAAAAATGCTTGCTGCATGCAAGAAAAAAGCCTCCCCCGATGCTTCGTGCCCGAGATATTAATTTAAAAAAGTTCAATGAGATTGAGATCCTATAAATTAAGACATTTGTAATATTTATACATGTTATGACACAGCCAGATCTATCAAAATAAACCCTCTCATTATGTACACGTCCATGTACTTACCTATTGTTTTTGGGGGTTCACGCTTTTAGTTGATATAGTCCTCCCTTTCTCCAAACCTTTGAGGTTCTTGAAAGCGTGCAGATACCGAGACAAGGCCAGCAATAAGAGGTTTAGGTAATAAAACCATGGCAACACTGACCCCCTGCTGCACGGTCAGAGTAACTCTCGCTTATCATAACCGCGGGTCACTATAATTTCTAACGCGGTCCCCCTACACTGTCGATTTTGATCAGGGGTTTCTCAGCATGTTAAAGGAAGAAGGCACTATATATTTCAACTATACATGTATTAAGAAAACCTATGAGCATTTATGACATGATCATGATAACGGGAATGTATACTTTATCATGACATTTGTATACTGTTGTGGATTATCAGTTAAAGCAAGTCCATTTAAGACCGGATACAACAGAAAAGAGTGGTTTAGCGTTTCCGGTGTAACGATGAATTGACCCGGGGTCATTTTTCAAGTTGAAAATTGAGACCAAAAGTCGTGAAATTTATACCCGGGGTCATTTTTCAACAGCTTGAAAAAATCTTAAGTCTGATGACCTCAAGGCGTTGAAAATTGACCCTGTTGAAAATTGACCCCAGCTTCAGAGTCTTGATTTGTCTTTGAACTGAAACTGGAACTTACTCTACACGGTTTAAATGCACATGTACATGTAAACTCAACAAAACTTCCAAGTGTCCACCATGAGAAATAAAATATGATTTGAAAATTACGAAAGAAAATAATGTGAAATTTTCAACGTTTCATAACTGATATGTATTCTTATAAATAGCATAGATAAAAAATAAGACAACACCAATTGAAATCAATTACCAGCTGTGACATTAAATTGGTATTAACATTTTTTTGCGCATACTTTTAAAATATGATTCACATTTTTTGTGATTGATATATATTTAGTCTTAAAGTTTGATAAATGTAGTTTTAAAAAAAAACTACATAAAACATATAGATATGATATTTTTAGCCACAAACTTATTTTCTAAAAAGGGGCAATTAGATAAGCTTTAAAATGTTCATGTTTTCCTATCTCTTTACAAAGAACTCTTTGTCTCAAGGAGATTAATAAGATCTAAAAAGGCTAAGCCTATTGAGCCCTCTTAACAAACTCTGGCATCCGGATCAAGTAGCTGTCATATAATTTGTACACTGGCGTATTATCTTATGACCGAAAACATCAGGAAATTGCAGTGCTATTAATATTACGGTTAATACTTTGATAGTCACAAAGAAGATGGGCGGATAAGGTGTGTAAAATGCCCATACACGGTCGGACAAGCTACTGAAAAATCAAAATATTAATAAATCTGATATTTCAAAAAAAAAATCATTTAAAACATTATATATTTAACATATCATTGATTTTTTACCTATTAATATGTTCAATACTTGGAATATGTTGACTCAAACAGGCGTATACGTATCAAAACCTGCAAATATATAGTGTCATTTTTTAAACTTCAAGGCATTTTCTTTTATAGAGCGGGTCTGTGCTCCATATTTTTCTCATAGTCTAAATAAGGTATAATGGAAAACAAACCGATTTCAATCAACAAAAACGTGGAGAGATGGCCCACTATACAATAAAAATAGGATTTTGTACCCCAACAATTCAACGAAAAAGTAATACAAGTCCGTAAATTCGTGGCCAAAGTCACACATAATATTTAAATGAATTATGTTGTGTCTGAAAAGGCTCAATGGTTAGAGTACCTGACAAAAACTAACCTTACATATCTAAGGTTTTTACGTTATGGGTTCCATACCACCAAAATTTCAGGCAATTTTTTTCTTATCTTTTGTTAAATATATATTAAAAACTGAATATAGTTAGAAATTGTGCTTTTGCAAACTTGTGTTATAATATATTTAAATAGATTTAATTGGGAAAAATAAATTCAAAATTGTAATTCACGACTAAACCGAATGGGCATTTGCGCCATCTTATTCCCCCATCTTCTTTCAAACATAAGATTTGATGATAAATTTTATATCCAATTTATGAATGGTTGAAATTTAGTCCTAGGTTTTAAAATGCCTCACGACCCCGATGTCTGCCTTACGTAACTATAATCCGTCGTCTTCACGTTCGTATTTTGGTGGCCTTCACAACTCCGGTGTGCTCAGATTACGTAACTTGACATTGCTGGAATTTGTTACTTCATTATCTGTAACCCGCGCGTCCTTGGAAATCACTGGAGTGTGAACGGGTCAAGGGGCGGCATAGTTTTACCACGTATACGATGGGGTATCGGAGTACCGTGACACGGCATATTTCATGAACAACGATAAATTAAGACATTTAAAACAAATAGCATCATTGAGGGAATACTTGAAGATAGGATCGAGTGTAAGCTAGGATTTGAAGTTTCACAAAAAATAATAATATGGGCCAAAGGAAACAACAAAACTCAACATGCACGTTGGGTTAATAAACCAGCAGATATCTATTGCGGCAAATCTAGCCGACCATCAAACTGAAATAATTAAGAATTCTAGCGAATTGATGTCAAGATACTTTGTATGTATTCCGGTCACCACAGAACACGCTTTCCATAGTTTCGTTATGAATTATTATCAAGTAAAGAAAAAATCAATTGATTTTCTTTTTAAATGTTGGCTTTTCCTACATTTTTAAATAGAGTTCTTCTATAGGGGACCAATACAGTCTAAAAATGGCCATGGCCATCTACATTTTTAAAAGTGACTGGCCTCTCTCTATATAGCCTTGAATTATGTACCGCTCAAGTAGGTGTTGACACTATATTAAAGTTGTTTTTCATAAAAAGACGATTTATTCCCGCTTGTTACGTTAATTTAGTCGTATAATACAAGTTTACAACCGAAGGCCCGGGAGACTACACATAGTAGCAGTATAACAATTATGCAAAACAGGATACCGGGCACATTTTGTTGGAATCGTCGTTGAAACAATGATTTTTTAAAGTATTTCTTTAATTCTCAATTTTATTGCATCAAATTTTTTGATAAATTTCACAAAAACATAAACAATCCACTTTATCATATATAAAAATATTGTACTAATATAAACCATGTAGTACATACTCCTCTTTAAATGCATATATATATATATATATATATATATATATATATCCTTACTTATAAAGGTGTATATCAAGTCAGTTGTTTCTTAATCTGATTTGTTTTTATCCCTGCAGTTTAGAAATGCATATATATATTACAAGAGTCTATTACTATTCAATTCATGCAGCAAAAACGCAAGATCATCGTTATGCCATAAAATTTGTCAACGCCATTTAGATTAAAACCTCATTCCCGACAACAGATGATTTAGAGTCTTTTGAAGACTGTTCACCAATGCCGGAAAAACAAACCGACTCGATCTGTATTTATGGGGTCCTCGTTTTGAGCTTGATTTATGGACGGAGATACGGGTCACTCTGTGACTGTAGATCTTCACATCTAGGTGTTTTCCTTCAGAACCAGTGGATGCTGCGCCCCGTTACACTGATCGAGATTTCCTCCGTTATGTAATTCCACTCTGAGACCGGGCTCGGTCTCCGGTAAAATGCGAACTTTTGGTCCGATTACAGACAGAAATACGGGTAAAAAGAGTACTGCATGTATAAGTCCAAACGCAATGACCGTGAACAACACTTTAAAGAATGACTGGAAGATAAAACTGTTAGAGAAAATCAACATAAAAAGGCCGATAATGGTAGAGAGCGCCCCATTGATGATGGGACCACCAGCCAATTCAAGCGCATCTCGAACGCGGTCCTTCCGCTTATGTGACTGTGACGTCAGATAAGCATGACACAGATGGGCGCTAAAGTCAACAGAAAAGCCCACAGATAAAATGAGTTCTATTTTTGTAACTGAGCTGATGTTGAGTCCCCAGAATGGGAGAAAGCCGAACACCCCCACAAGGATGGATACTAGGGACACGGTCACCAAGGTAACGATAAGTGGGTGTGGCATGAATAAGCAGGACACCACAAACATGGCGGCTATAGCAATGCCGACTGTCTGCAGCGTACTCCTCACTACGATGGCGTATTGCTCGAAGAAAACAAAGAGTGGAGAGTAAATAAAGCAGGGGATCGGAGAGGACTGCTCAAGCTCCCGGATCCTCAGCAGGAACTGTCCCTGTACTTCACTAGTCCTTAAGTTCTCCGAGAACAAGTAGAACCTGGAAAGATCTATAGAAGAGAAATCCGTCGAGAACTTCACGTCCTCGCTGAAGATCCTCGAATTATTCAAGTAATGTCTTAGAGATTCAAACTTGTCCCCGAATGTTCTGTTACCGAGGACAGTCTCATATGTCGATAACCAATTGATCTCTGGGGTTTCTTTTATTAATGGCTCCTGTTTAAGCTTTTCTATGAAACTGAAAATTTGTTTTCGAGTTTCACTGTCTTCGTAGTTAACGGGAGCAGTAAAAACAATCTGAAGCGGAATTTCCCATTTAAAATTCTCAAAATCCCAATCACTAGCCTTATAGTAGGCAGAGCCCTCTAACGCCAAATCCGAGAATCTAAATCCTTGTCTAAGGGACGTAGCTCCCCACACAGATACGGCTAGGTAACACAAGTACACAACAAAAATAAAAATTTTGGAAACTTTGTTTCGGACCAAGAACTGTACAAAACGTTTGGGATAGCTTTCTAGCACACTCTCAAGATCTGCGCGTGACGTGGGTTTCTCCCCAGAGCAACAGGTGACGTAACAGGCGGAATACCCCTCGGCCCGAAGCTGGCCCCGGGGCTTTGTGGACTTGCACGTCACGGAATGCTTTGCCGCGTTCATCCATTGCTCGTGTATGACGATAGATGGTGCCAAAATTGTCAGCTGGTTTACGTAACAAAAGAAAACGGCCAAACCTGGAAGAGAAGAGGAAACCTGATACTGTATTTACAGGTAATTTAAAAGTAATTGTTGAATTTGATCCATCCTCGCCTCGTTATGATAATAAAAGGATGATTATGTTACATCGCGGAATGTTAAACGAGCCTTACCCGTGTACACACTGAAGTTCTGAATGGTTCTGAAGGAGGACGTGTAACCGATGAAGAAGGTCAGGAGGTCAGTGAGAGAGGTGATGGTGATAGCGAGGCCGCTAGTCCTCAGGGTGCGGTCCATCCTCTCCTCCACACTCAGCTCTTGTCCTATTGTCTGCGCATGCCCTGACATGATGATAAACATGTCGTTGATACCAATACCTTAAAAATAAAAACGATATAATAAAAGAAACGATCATTGTTGTTCTCGGGAAAAATATCTTTCAATTGCCGATTTTCTCGCATAACGCAATTAGTATGGTTGTAAAAATAACGATGTGTTACAAGAAAACGAAACACGTATACATGTACTTGCCTATTATTAAAAAAGGCATCACTCCAACAGAGTTCATGAACTTTACACCACAAGCACTTGCGATTCCCGCCGCCGGAACCATTGAGAGAATTGCACAGAAGACGCCGACGCGTCCCAGGTTTTGGCGATCGTAGACGCAATTGATGCGTCTCCCAGCAGTTATGATAGACGCATAGGTAACCATGAGGCCAACTGTGATAATGAACAGATGGGCCTCGGCCATAGAGCTCCGAGCAACCTCATCGTCCAATGCATTGTGGTAGGAGTATGCAATTTCTGTGTGATTTGTCTGAAATTCTTCCATCCGACGGGCAAATTCCTTAATCCACTTTTCTGATAGTTGACCATCATTTTCGGAATTTTCCTGGAGATAATACCTCAGCTTTATCATCTCTGCCGACACGAGGCGATTGTCTTTATAGACCACCCTTCCAAGCATCGAGGAAACCAATATGGTTCGTCTGTACAGTGGGAAGGTCACGTTCCCTGTTCGCAGATCTTGTTGGAAGTCAGAAACAAGAAGTTCTTGGCCAAACACAACACATTTTCCGTTATTTGTTGCACAGAGAGATTGGTACGATATTTCAGTGTTTGACTGGTCCAAAATCTTAATTTTCTTTGTTATGTAATCGTTAATTAGTAAAACATCTTGATAAGCGTTTCCATCTAATACATTTTGGCCATTCGTGGATTTTATGATAACTTCCGCAAAAATTCCAACATCTGCTAAAGTATGGATCAGGAAATTGTCATGGTTGAGCGATTTGAACACGTTCCTCAGGATTTCACGGTCCAGTGAAGCCTCATTGTTCTCTGGGAGATACTGGGTTTCAAGGTCAAGTTCGAACTCAAGTCGGAGAAGACCGATGCCTAAAAGAAGACTCAATACGATGGAACAGATGATGACGATCCAGGGGTGGCGGGCGATTAGTCGACCATAACGCCCAAATAGATGTGCAATTTTCCGGTCATGCGCAGTGTAACACCGCGAAAAGCACATAGAAGACATAGTGTGGCTGTTGACCTGAAATAAAAAGAGAAGATTTAATGAAAGTAACTATTCAACTTCTTTGATTACGGTATATATGATCAAAACAAAGCTATTCAACAGGAATTATGGTAATGTTGAGCGTATATAAGTACTAAGTAGGTATAGGCACTGGAGCGTAAATTCATACATGTATATTTATTATTAGTCAATAATTCGAGACAATACAAGTAATATCAGAGATACGCAATACCACAGTTCAGGGTTCAGTATTTATATCAGTTTGACGTAAACCACCATTTTGATCGTGACCCGGGTGAGTAATTAAGACCACGGGCCTATAGACGATTAAGTAAGTGTCATCTTACGTAATGATGTGTAACACTCGCGTCCTTCAGACATATATAGACAAAAGGAACCGATACACTGCTCTGGGTTTTTAAAGTTGCAGTAATTCAAAGTTATGTCAAGTCTTGCCGATCGAAGTCAAGATTCTCTTTAATTAAATAACACGCCTTATTCAGGGCCTGTATATTAATGGACGGAGCAAGCAATCTGCATATCGTTGGGGCATGTTGTATAACTCATATCTTGTCCTGTTATCAATTCAAACACGGAATGGCACATAAACCAAGCAACAAGTCAAGGTTACAACCAATAGTTTACGATATTCAGAGAAATAGAGACAATGAGTATTGAAACGTGATAATAAGTACTCGCCTGTGAGAGATTCACTTCCTAAACATTGCCATTGCTCCGGTGTGTACATGTAGATCCGATCGAGACGTCGGTCAGTTTTCGACTGCTTCTCACCGCGGTCGTCTGCTCTCTCGATGTCCGGTCTGCGAATGTTTACATAGGCGGGATCAATATCACAATTACCGAATGTCGGGTAATCGTTTCCCCCAAACAATTAAAGGACCGACCCAGGCCCGACAGATTCTTCCGTACCTGACGTATTTGTTGTACCTGTGTTCTGCTTGACTGACTCCCAACAGTTTATGAATAAATTGTGACCTACCTGATCAATTCAACGGGAAGGTTATGATTAAACCATATGGAGTTGATGTGTGTGTGTATATATACATATATTTTTTTTTTTTTTTTTTTTTTTTTTTTTTTTTTTACTGCCAACTGTGATGTTATTGTCTATAAATATCAGGCAGATATTTGTGAGGAGGAAGACGCTACGACACTTCTGCTACGGACCCCTTCCCCCTTCCCCTAGTTTTAACACTGTTGAATTTAACGTACAGAAACACCGTTTTATAATTTGCATAAATTTGATCGATAAGAGAATCCATGATTTCGTGGCTTTAAGCTAATAACTGGTCGACATTGCTGTAATTATCAAAATTTTATCTCATGGAAAAAAAATACACATGCGTGGAAAATCATGGGTCACCCATATACAGTGTATAGTTATGACAAACGTCTATATCAAACCATATCACAAAAGCGTCCATACACTTGCTAATTTATGGAGAAATATTAAAAGGCAATAAAATTACCTCCTATATATAAATATGATAGATAATACCTCAAAAATTTCTAACTTTACAACTGCAAAAAGTGAAGTGATCGAAATACCAATCGATTACATCAGATACATTGATGTCTCTGATTACATGGATTTTTTAAAACATGCTGTGTGAACTGAATGTAGATTGGACCTTGAAACAGTCAACTAGTAATCAATTTAACCGAGTAACCTTGTAAATTGACGTACTGATTTACAATGTGTGTTCAGATGACAACATCAGAATTTCCTGTCACAGGTTGCAAATTTAAGTAGGAAGATTTACCAAAATCTCAAGAGAAGATCGATTATGTAATAGACGTAATTCTAACAGTATAGATGATGACACTCATTTGATTACATATGAAAAATATGATCAATAAAGAAAAGTAATTTTTCTGTCGATTACAATAAAAGCAAATTTACAAAATTTTCAGCTTTAGATAATGAACAAACACTTTTTGGTTACTCAGTATTGAAAACAATTAAGCTATTTCTTAATTTTGTGGGCAAATGTATGAATAATTTAACGTGCTATAGTATAGTCATATACTTTATACATTGTATTCGTTTTAACTGAAATTATCAGTACAATATTGTTGGTAAATTACAATTTACTATAACTATAATTGTTATACCTTGATAATTGTTACACTATTCATATCTGGCATATCTTTCCCTTGTAATTGTATTGATTTCATTTTTCTTGTCTGTTCTCTTCTGTTATCTAAATTAGAAATGGATGTTCTGTTCTATATCTTTTTGAAAAGAGATGGGATTTGTTTTCGCTGAAACCTCATTAGTTTACATAATGCGTTGTGTAGAAATTGGTGTCCATATCAACTCTGGTTTGATTATTTTACCACCTCGAAAAAAGTATGCGTGTGCTTACAGTCTAAAAGCTAAATCCAAATAAGAAAACCGGCATTGCTGCTGTGTGTCGTGTCTTTTACGCACTTTATAGAAATCTGTTCTGCCTGCTTGTACCCAAAATTAAGGTGGTGTGGCACCTCCATATGTTGTGACGTTTATCGAAATAAACAATAAAATGAATTCCAATTATATAAGTAGTTTCTTTCTCAATATTGTCACCGAACAGCGTACGTAGCGCAGTGGGTTGGAGGGTTTACTACGAATCTGTAAGTCATGATTTCGAACCCCGCTTGGGTTTTTACATTTTTTTCCTCTCCAAAAATTTTCAAAAGCTAACGTGTTATTTTTTTGTTAATTAAAATAAAATAATGTAAAATTTGAAAATTCTAAATCGATTAAAACTTTTTAATGTACTTTAATCCACATTAATATCGACAGGTGTCCCAGACCAACGTAATACCAATGCCTATTGATGAGTAAAATTATCGTATTTTTAAAGTTCAACCCGATTTTTTTTTTTTTTTTTGGTGTAGGAGTAATTTTGTTTTACAAGAATACAATACATACTTACCTATTTTATTTTGAGAGAGAGAGAGAGAGAGAGAGAGAGAGAGAGAGAGAGAGAGAGAGAGAGAGAGAGAGAGAGAGAGAGAGAGAGTACGGAAATCAATTTTCCCCCAGTTTCGGTTTTTGTAGTAAATGAGTTGTGCGTGATCCGGTGTTGATTTTCAAAGAAGTCGAAGAAGAATGTGAGGATAAAAAGTCGAATATTTCCCCATCAGTTGTACATCATGGGTCAAGCAGCGTCCAGACAAGAGGCATTCTGGGAAGCCTGTGGGTTCGGCCACAAAGACAGAGTGAAGAAGTTCTTGGAGGAAGGAGATATTGATGTCAACTGGGTGTCATACACAGTAAGGCCTAAACAGTGCAAAACACATACCATTGTTTCGACTGTTCGAATCTCAGTCCACACCATATTCAACCCCTTATTTCATTTTGATCCATAAATTGAGATGGAAAAATAAGGAAATTATTAAATGGAAAATTGAAGGAAATTTAGAAACAGGTTTTATTGTTATCTTGGATATGTAGGTTGCACTACAGTATTAAATTTTGCTATATATTCTTACAAAAAATTGCACAACTTTACATACAGATTAGATATTCAAAACGAACTTCTGGAAAAAATCCTCTTGACATCATTTTAAACAACACTTCATTTACAATTTTCTAGCAAAATACACACGTGCATCCAGCAAGGCGTGAGACTTTGTTTACCTCGAAGTTACACATGTGCCTGAAAATCAAGCCCGGGACTTTTCACCCCCCTCCAGAAACAAAATGCATCAAAAATTCAAATGACCCCGCAAAACAGGGATAGTTAGACCTCTTACACATTGTTTTTCATCTCATAAAAAAAATCAGCTCCTGTCTCGAGCGGAAACACCCCAAATTCAAAGGCAAATTCGGGAATTATTTTGCCTCAGCCATGTTTTGACGTGAACTTTCAGTGAAATACTGTAATGACACCTGCAATGGATATATGACGAATACAGTTCAGTATGAATAAAAATATCAGAGTTACGAGGCCCATTTGGGTCGAGAACTGTCTGATATTTTTCATACTGAACTGTTTGAGGCATATATGATATTTTAAAAAACTGCCATTGAATTTCATTGTTAATTTACCTGAGACAGTCTGATTTTGAAGGATATCAGTACTGCAACCACTGGTAACGGTCTGATATTATGAAGCTCACTACTATCTACTGTCACAGGTAGAATTTTAAACTGATGGGACTAAAGAATGGCATCACAGCAGTATTTTAATTTTTTTCATATACTTTTTCCATTGTTATGAAAGTTTACAGTTCTTTATTTTTTCCAGCATGACTGCTGTCCAATACATGTAGCATCCCAAGGCAAACCAGAGATTGTTAGAATGCTCCTAGACAAAGGGGCGAATGTCAATGTCAAGGATGTGGTATGTTTTATCAGTGAAGTCATTATTTGTTATTAAATACTGTGGAATCAGTTAAATTCGTGGGGGCCAATTTTTTGTGGATTCTTTAAATTATACAGGTTCATAGGGACATAATTTTGTGTATTCTCTTATACCAATATAAGGAAATATGACTTTAAAACCCTAATTTATTAATTCATAGAGGATGTTTATTTATGAGAGGTACCCACGAATTCCACGGAAATTGAGTCACTATGAAATCTAATGATTCCACAGTAGATATATAGATTATTACAAAAGGTACATGTAAGTTCTAATCAACCATGATGTTTGAATCACTTTAGCTTCAATCTTGATTATTCACATATAAAGGGATGTATTCATATGGATTATCATTTAGAATATTGTAGAGTGCATAAGGGGGAATATGATGTGGCAGAAATTTTAATTGAGTAATATTTTAGATGTTAATGAAATGTCTGGTTGATTGTTGGTAAATGTTTACAATGTCAGTCAGTAAAATACATAATTTTCTTTTATTTACAGAGGGGGAATCTGCCCATTCATCATGCTGCCATGAAAGGTCACTTTGAGGTCGTACAGATTCTATTGGATGCAGGGTCAGAGGTCAACACTCAAGAAAAGGTCAGAAAATGACATTTATAAGTTTTCATGTCTGTCCCTACTGTTCCTGTTATATTCTATGAAAATATGTCACTTTTGGAGAGTTTTTTCAAATAATTTTATTTCTTGGAATGAAAAATTATGTACACATCTTTACAATCTTCACATGCTATTTTGATATAATTTTCAATATGTGCATATTATAGCATATTGTAAATTCCCTATTTTACACAACTGCTTAATATCAAGATTTCCATTTTGCATCAAATTGCAAGAATATAATATCTTAAATGCTGGTTAGTTTATATGTGTCTGAAAAATAAAAGCGAAATCTTAAGATCTGCTATTTCACCTGGATATTAATTCCTCACATTTCATTAAGAATTGACAGTACATTAAGTATTTTAATACAATTTTAACATGCAATACCATGCAAAAGTGTGTATTCATAGATAACATTTCTAACAATTTTCTCTAAAGAATTGTTTCTCCAGGCTCAGTTTACAAATTTATTCAATTCTCATTTATCATATTTATTTAAATCAAGATTATTGATGTAACCTTTGACTGTTAAATTTTACATATATTTGTTTGAGACAATAGAGTTCAAACACTTAACATAGTTTAGTTTCTATTCTTGCAAGAACTTGTATTTCTATATCAGTCAAACACAACATGAGCTTTTTTAGTGAATCTTTATTGACAATGCCCATATTTCTCATTAATTAGTTACGTGTTTTACCCATTTTTCCTGACGTTAAAGAGCTAGAGCCACGAAGCATCAAAAATTGCCCTATCATTAAAAATTACCATATTTTGGTAAAATATAGGGTAGGATCTTAGCTTTTCATAACTCTTTTTCTTTTTTCGATATCTATCATACTTTTTTATAAACGGAGTTTACAATATGGCATTGTTTTGATGAAAAATGTAGAACAGAAGTCATTTTTGTTAAGTAACGTCATGAAATGATAAAACTACGTATGACTTTAATCTAATAAAATAAACAAAAAACATAAATAAAATTATCATGTAGACATTATAATTAATTTATGAAAATAAATTTATTGATGAAAATAGCATGAAAAGCTTATTTACAATATAGTTTAAAACATATTACAGGGACCAGTGCTGAAGGTCAATATAACGGCGGTACATTTATATATGTCAGTGTCTTAAAAGTTCTTTTTTCTGCAATTTGAAACTGCATGAAGTAATGCTGATGGTGCGCAATGTATAACTGAGGATTAATCATCGAATTCTACCAATGTAATCACAAATTATTAAAAATAAATATATAAATATGTCAGAGATACGGTAATTGAATTTAATAGAGATATATGTAATCTCGAATTTTGATGCATTACTGTAACAGTCTGTGTACATTATTCTACATGATTATTTTACTTGTTTCAAGGCTTCGATATTTTTACCCAACCCTGGCGCTTTACAGCAGTTAGATGCCAGGGTTCAGTTCTTTGAAATTTTTTATTTTCCCAGTTTCCCGTGGGCTTACCGTGCGTTCATGTGCGCTCTCCGCTCCGCTCCGTTCCCGCTCATCGTGCACAAATCGCCCACCGTGCGTTCACAAAGATTTCGCCTTGCATGCGCTCACTGCGTTCGTTCAGTGTTCACTTATTATTTAGTCAAATAATATTGTATTTAGGCTTATAACAATACAAACATGTAGTTTATTGTTATTATTTCCTGATTACCAACGAAACACAATGTAACAATACCGCCCGGGGCACTCCGAATAAATCGTTCATCTTCCATTCACATAGAGTACATATATCGTTCAACGTTCACTTTGCGCTCTGCGTTCGCTCTCAGTTCACCGTTCATAAGCGCGATCCAAATTCGGCTCAGCGTGTACTCGCCGTTCGTTTAGAGCGCATTCACTGTGCGCTCACCGTTCACGAACTGTTCAAGTGAAAAATAAAACCTTTTAGCGACTGTGTTTATGTAATGGATATACTAGTATGCCGAAAGCAGTTCTGTATGAAATAATATAAAACAGTTTCGAGGCCCGTTATAGGGCCGAGAACAGTGATATTTTTTCATACAGAAGTGTTTGAGGCATATATAGCCATTGAATATCATTGTTGATTCCTGAGACAGCCTGATTTTAAAGAATAACAGTGTTGTAACCACTGATAATGGTCTGATATCAAGAATTTCTCTAATATATCGGACTGTCACAAGTAAAATTTTTGACTACTGGAACAAAGGAATGACATTACAGCAGTGTTTTAATTTTTATTAATTAAATGAAAAAAGAATATCGATTTCTTAAAAAATATTCTTATGAGGTAATTATTCCTTATAAATGCCATAATGTCTATTCATTTACATTTCATTTTTTCTAGTGATATTCATGTCCTTTGAGAATTGTTACAAGTGATAAGCTATCCGTAAATGTCTTGAGAATTAAGATCATATTTCAGAGAGAGAGAGAGAGAGAGAGAGAGAGAGAGAGAGAGAGAGAGAGAGAGAGAGAGAGAGAGAGAGAATGTGGGTTTACTATTTCGGAGCGAAGATAGGTTAAAATGAACATTTTTATTTAAAACAACAAGCAGTAGCACATAAATAATGTTGTAAAATTGTCTTGAAAAGTCGAATTCATAGCAAGCATGTAGAATCGTGTTATCATATCTATAGATTTGTGAACTCGGCCGTAAATCGATTTTTTTCAGAGGGTTGGGAAGGGGGGGGGGTGTTGAATGGAAATGTTTTAAATCTCTCCGTACTCATCGTTGTTTTTTTTTTTTAAATCTGATTTTTTTCTATATTCCATACAAGAAAAACTTTAATTAGATTTAATACGCATAAAATAATCAAAGATGATTTCAATCGAGAATTTTATAGGCAAAAGTAAGTCACCGATGTATACATATTTAGGGCGATTTTTTATTTTATTGGACAAATTATCAACAAAGACATCGCAATTAGGATTAGACTTCTATATAGAGCACATGCTGATAATGTATTCTAAGCTGTGTATACCAAAAGCGGTCTTCATCGAAACTTGATTATTTAATCCATAAGTACAGCTGTAATTGAATATTAAGCCATCGTCCCTTGCATAAAAATTTTTGCAAATGCATACGTCTTTTCAAAGGTCTTTTGCAAAATTTTTTATGCAATGGACAATGGCTTAATATTCAATTACAGCTGTACTTATGGATTAAATAATCAAGTTTTTTGACGGAATAAGTTAAGTTCATCATATATGTACATGTTTTCATGTGATGTCGACTGTCTTTCTCCCGCGGTATTCAGGAACACGTACTTGTGTGAAAAAAATCGCTTGCATCTTTCCTTTCGTTTAATGCATTTCACCGTTTGACAAAAGACCCACAACTAGCTACGTATACATGCTATCGCTTATTCTACATATGTAAAGGTACAGGAATATATATTTACTTACGTACGTACAATGTTAACTTTGCCAATTAATTTTTTTTCTGTTTATAGCAATCTTCATGTATCTCATATTCTACTGCAATTGAATAATACCGTGGTACATAGAAATAATGCTTTTTAAAAATGCATACTTTACTGGTCAATTCTATTGGCAAAATACTGAAAGAACTCAAGATTCCATGTACAGATTCAACTGACGTCGCAAACGTCAAACTATGACGTCATTGATGATGCACGATGTAAGCATGAATACAAAGTATAAAATTACTAGATAAAACATTTTAAAGTTCATTTTATATGCATTTCTTCCTCAAATATTTAATAAAATGATGATTTTGTAAATAATCACAAATAATTCTTTATCATTATTAATTAAATTCTGCTATTTCAATAAAAAGGAAGCAAATAATTACCCTAAAATAGAGTGGTCAGTGTTATTTTCTGTTATTAAAATTTTCAAAATTTGTAAAATACACATTGGCCACACTTGAGTACCTCTACGAAATTTTGCAGGGGGAAGCATTTATGCAATATCTCTCAGTTTTAAAAGTTTCAAAGAGGTACTCAAGTGTGGCCACATTCAAATTTGGGAAATACTGCAGTAAAATCTACAATTTTCAGCTATTTTTAACGATCATAGTATGTTTGATGATGCGCATGTGCTAAACGGTGGGGCCGAAGTGAAAAAAATTCATATGCATAGAAGCAGAATACTGTGCCCTACATTATAAGTAATTACAATTTGTATTGTTTCAAACTTGAGTTTTGTGAAATTTTAAGGCACATTTTGATGCTTCGTGGCTCTAGCTCTTTAATTCCACAGAATGGTTGGACGCCCTTGCATTGTGCTGCCTACTGGAACAGGCTTGACGTCGTTAAATGTCTGCTGAAGAACAGCGCAGTTGTCAGCATCCAAAACAAAGTAAGTGTGGTGATGGACCCCTCTCTACAATATCTGTAGAAACTGGGATAAACTCCCTGCAATCAGAACATGTGTATGTGGTCATATACAAGGATCCCGATCTAGTGTTTGTTCAGTTTCCAAATAGCACGTGTGGTATAACTATAATAAAAGACAAAGAAACCACTTGGTAGTCTGTAGAGACTGTGTTGCTTATTGAAGAGTAGAAGCTAATGCTGGATATAAGCAATATAGGCAATATGATTGTTTTTACACCCTCCACTCTATTACACAATAACTAGATTTTTTCATGGTTGTTAATATTTGTGAAAATTTTGTAATGTCTTTTAGACTACAAAAAAATCAATATTAAAATATGTCTTCAATTGTATTTATTATCATCAATTAAAAAATCATAGAAAATAGATTTGCAAGAAATAAATGTACTTACATGTACATGTATTTTAGAATCAAGTTGCAAAAATTGCAACTTCAGAAAGACCTGTTGAACAGTATTCATTTTATTTTCTAAGGATGAGAGAACAGCACTACATGAGACGGCTCGGTCACAGGCGAAGGGGGATTTCCAGCTCGGAGAAATCGCCCAGTGTCTTATTGAGGCAGGAAGTGATGTCAATGCTAAGAGTAGTGACCTAGGAGAGGTAAGAAAAAATATAGAAAATTGTTTCAGTTTACCCACAAGTTTGTTTGAATTATAGTCAAAACATTTTTTTTCCCATAAAAAACCTGTTTAATATTTTGATGTAGATACTATGATTTTATGTTTTTCCATATGTATACTACAAATGCTGAAAATATTTTTTTCCCAATAGTGAATACTGGTACATGGATCTTAAAAAAGTCGACCAAACTAAACCCAATATCTATAAAAAAAAAAATTGTTTTTATTATACTTTCAAGTCAAATACTGAAATCTGATTGGTTTAGATGCACTTTATGATTTGTTCTATTTATACCCTCAGCATTAGCAACACATTTTTATGGGCAACACAACGAATTCTTACATGTGCGTAAATTTTGCGGTTAAGTTTGAACATCAGCAGTAAAGTTTTCTTTAAAATTAAGACATTCAGTAAAATAAAAGAAATAGTGCCTGTTTGGGAGGGCAACAGTTAAAACTGACTTCCTTGAAAACCATTGTCAACTTCGTGTTGCCAAGTTTAATGCTTGGTTTTCAATGAATAATGTTATCTTAATTACACATCTCAACATTCTACTACAATGGAAATCATTTGAGAAAATTGGTTACAAATATGATATACTTCATTT
The DNA here is from genome assembly GCF_025612915.1 of Magallana angulata. Taxonomy (NCBI): domain Eukaryota; kingdom Metazoa; phylum Mollusca; class Bivalvia; order Ostreida; family Ostreidae; genus Magallana; species Magallana angulata. The sequence goes on along the minus strand of NC_069111.1, from coordinate 1,314,088 downwards.
TCAGTTTTACACCAGCCAAGTATGGGTATATAACCTTGATATAATATGTATATAAACAAGCATTCTGAGAGTATTGCATAAGCAATACACGTCCCCTACCGGTTTGTGGAAATTGTGAAAACAATGCACTGTTATGCAGAATATCGAACCCGAACATTAAAAAATTGGAATATAAAAAATTAATTTTCTCGAAAATATGTCAACCAGACGCTACAAAAGTGTAAACTTGATCTGTAGTTTGACATTTTGAAGCTGTTCAGCAAATTTCATATCATTCCTCAAACGCATAAAGAAAAAAAGTGTGGAAAACTGAAGTGGGACAGACAGTCGGACAGACAGCCGGACAGACTGACGGACGCAGAGGAAAGCTATAGTCCCCTCCGGTGAAAACCGGTAGGGGACTAATAAATACAGACACAGTTTATACCATAACTTTCCCTAAAATATGTATTTGTACATGTATTAAACAATTTCTGAATGCTCAGCAACTGTAAAGAACCATTGTCAGGCTCCTAGATGACAGTACGTCTGTTTTTGTAGGCCGATTTCACCGGTCTGATGTTTGCCAGTTACCACAACCATCCTGAGGTGGCCACTGCCCTGATCCAGGCCGGCTGTGAAATCAACGCATTTGGAACTGTGAGCATTGTCCTAGCAAAAATAATTTAGCCGTCTCTGATTTGACATTTTCTTAGAAAAAAATGGATAGGTCTACATTATTGCAGCGAGTATAGAACATATGAGGTACTTGTATACTTTATTTACTAAGCTCCCTCTCTGTACTTGTAGAACCGTTGGACGGCGTTACACTGGGCATGTGATCGGGGCCATGAGGAAATGGTGTTCCTCCTTCTGGAGGCAGGAATCGATCCAACAATCAGGGGATGGGTAAGATATATCTGTATAATAATGTAGACACTGTCAATAGAAATAAACCCCACACTCAGGGGATGGGTAAGATATATCTGTATGATAAATGTAGGCACTGTCAACAGAAATAGACCCCTCTGCAGTAGAGGGGGGTTAAATACAAAATCAATATTTTATAGGGATGTCAATATATTGCAGCGATATTTTTAACCAGAGTTCAATATATTGTGGGGTTCAGTGAACAGTGATGTACATGTAACAGTAATTAAATCTGTGAAAGTAAATAGAACAACATAGACAATAGTTGACAGTCAATTTCTGAGGTACTTTCAGACTAAAACCAGAGAAGACAATAGAGGCCATATTGTTAGAGGAGTTTCATAGCTATTTTTAATTTATTTTTTTGGCAGAGAAATGAGCTGGCGTCTGACCGCTGTATAGACAACGAGATGAAGGAGATGGTGATGAATGCTGTCAACATGTTTGAGGAGTTATCCATCCTGGACAGGAAGGTGTGTGTGAATTTCATCAACAATTTATATTATTAATCAAACATTCATTTAATTTTTTTTCCAGGTTTTATGTAGGAATACAAATAAATGTTAGCTTGCTATTTAGCGTCTACAAAACATGTAAGGAGGTTAAGGCATGATGTACTTATATATTACTTTTTCTGTACACAGGATTCCTCTGTAGGAAAACCCAAGGGCGAAGCGGTCAATACAAGAATGAAAAACATTCAACCAACAGTGAAAAGAGACACAGAGAATAAGTCAGTAGATGATGTAGTTGTCGAGACCCAGTCTGAAATCACCACAGACCCTGTCAACTCTGAGAAAACTTCAGGACAGGGGAACAGTGTTAGTCAACAGAGTGATGGAAGTGAAAAACAGCCGGAGAGTGCAGTCTGCCATGCTGAGGATGAAAATAAAGTAATGGATGATCTAAACCCCCAAAAAGACAATGCAGAAAGGAATCAGGCAAATGAGAACCAGACAAA